>NC_080071.1:59823801-61023801 GCF_949987535.1 Balaenoptera acutorostrata | reverse complement strand
TAATTAATAATTATTTTAATATTCATATGTCTATCACAATCAAGATATCCATAATACTAGAGCCAATTAATCACTTTTAAAAAAATTCTAAATCCACTTAAGTCTATGTTTTATTTTTAGATTTCTTAGCATATTTTAATTTTCACATTTTGTAATTCAGCACAAAATTGTCACCTATAAAATACTGATCTTGGACTTTCCTTTGAAATGTTATTTTTCATTTCTTTCTGTGATCCACTATAGTTCAGTGGAAACAGTGATAGTTTTTGTTTTCAGTCTGCCTATTACAGTGCTCCTTAACCCTGTCTGCACATCAGAATCAACAGATTTACAGTCCTTTACAAGCCTCACTGAGTGTAACACCTGGGTTTCTATGCGACACCAAGCCCCCTTATGTACTCTTTTATTTTTATTTTTTATTTATTTTTTTTAAAGAATTTCACTTATTTATTTATTTATTTATTTATTTATTTAGGCTGTGTTGGGTCTTCGTTTCTGTGCGAGGGCTTTCTCTAGTTGAGGCAAGTGGGGGCCACTCTTCATCGCGGTGCGCGGGCCTCTTACTGTTGTGGTCTCTCTTGTTGCGGAGCACAGGCTCCAGACGCGCAGGCTCAGTAGTTGTGGCTCACGGGCTTAGTCGCTCCGCGGCATGTGGGATCCTCCCAGACCAGGGCTCGAACCTGTGTCGCCTGCATCGGCAGGCAGACTCTCAACCACTGCGCCACCAGGGAAGCCCCTCTTTTATTTTTTAAATAAAGAATACTTGTGTTAAAAATAAATAAAAGTATTAGAAAACCAAACTACCAAAGTATATAAAATGGAAAATACACTTTAGATATCTCTGCATTCCCATTTCTCAGAGGCAACCATTATTAATAATGTCTTTTAGAAAAAAATTCCAGAATATTTCAATGCATATAAAGCCCATTAAAAAAAAAAAAAAAAAAACTTAGGGACTTCCCTGGTGGTACAGTGGTTGAGAATTCGCCTGCCAGTGCAGGGGACACGGGTTCGAGCCCTGGTCCGGGAGGCTCCCACGTGCTGCGGAGCGGCTAAGCCCGTGCACCACAGCTACTGAAGCCTGTGTGCCTGGAGCCCATGCTCCACAACAAGAGAAGCCACCGCAATGAGAAGCCCACGCACCGCAACGAAGAGTGGCCCCCGCTCACCGCAACTAGAGAAAGCCCGCGCACAACGAAGACCCAATGAAGCCAAAAATAAATAAATTAAAAAAATTAAAAAAAAAAAACTTAATTGCCTATACTTTGCTTAATGTTCTGTATAAGGCATTTTAAAGGGTCTTTTTTCTTCTTTTCCTTTTCTGTAAGAGTTGAGAAGGGTTGGTCTGAAAAATCTAGCTTATACAATTGGAGGTGTCAAATAAGAGTAGAAGTTAAGTAAGGTTTCTTCACTGAGTGGTTACTATCAAAGAAAATAATAGTTATATGCCAGAAGGAATTGTAGATGACAAAGCAAACCACTTAGAAATGAATCCTTAGGCAGTGTTTTTCTAACTAAAACCACATATATTTCAAAGTGAGATCAGGTTTTTTGAAAGAGATTCTATCAAGTAATTACATCTAGAAGTAAAATGCATTTTAGAAAATATGCCATCAAACTATTATTTAAACTATTATATACATGTTTCATTAGGTTTAAAACTCCTTTAAGATACTTTTCAGAAACACTTAAATTTTATATGGTGAATAAACTGGGATGTGAAGTTGGCTCAGCAAAGTAATATGAATGACTTCATAGACATAGTATCAGGAAAAGATACACCTCTCTGTTCTTTAAAACTTGGTTGTTTGTTTGTTTTGTTTTGTTTTGTTTTGGCTGCGCCATGTGGCATATGGGATCTTAGTTCCCTGATAAGGGATTGAACCCATGCCCCTTCATTGGAAGCACAGAGTCTTAACCACTGGACCACCAGGGAAGTCCCCCTCTCTGTTCTTTAGATTAAAGGAAACAGTATTCTTTTTTTTTTTTTAATAAATTCATTTATTTATTTATGGTTGTGTTGGGTCTTCGTTGCTGTGTGTGGGCTTTCTCTAGTTGGGACGAGTGGGTTCATTGCGGTGCACAGGCTTCTCATTGTGGTGGCTTCTCTTGTTGCGGAGCATGGGCTCTAGGCGCATGGGCTTCAGTAGTTGTGGCGCGTGGGCTCAGTAGTTGTGGCTCACGGCCTTTAGAGCACAGGCTCAGTAGTCATGGCGCATGGGCTTAGTTGCTCCACGGCATGTGGGTTTTTCCCGGACCAGGGCTCAAACCCGTGTCCCCTGCATTGGCAGGCAGATTCTTAACCACTGCACCACCAGGGAAGCCCGGAAACAGTATTCTTAATTTTAGAACAGGATAACTATGGATTACTTTTGTATCTTTTTGCACTTTAAAACAGTGGCCACATAATTGCAGCCAATTAAAAAAATAGTACTTTTATATTCCACTACTAACACTTTTCTTTCCTCTTACAGCTGGGAATGGAGGAAGAAGATGTGATTGAAGTTTATCAGGAACAAACAGGGGGTCGTTCAACAATTTAGATATTTTTATTTTTTTTCTTTTCCCTTAATCCTTTTTTATTTTTAAAAATAGTTCTTTTGTAATGTGGTGTTCAAAACAGAATTGAAAACTGGCACCCCATCTCTTTAGAACATCTGGTAATTTGAATTCTAGTGCCCATTATTCATTATTGTTTGTTTTCATTGTGCTGATTTTTGGTGATCAAACCTCAGCCCCGTTCATGTCGCCCTCTCCTTTTTAAAAATTATGTGTGTGCACAGAGAGGCCGCCTTTTCCAGGACTGTGCATTTACAGGCTTGTGATAAATAAGATTGACTAATGCGAGTGTTCATAATGACTTTCCAATTGGCCCCGAAGTTCTAGCATGTGATCGCTTCGCTCCTGGACTGTGACTCTCAGTGGGAGATGGAAGTTTTTCAGAGAACTGAACTGTGGGAAAATGCCCTTTCCTTAACTTGAAGCTACTTTTAAAATCTGAGGGTCTGGACCAAAAGAAGAGGAATATCAGGTTGGAGTCAAGGTGACAGAGGTGGTGAAAATAATGACTAACTCCAAAGATGGCTTCACTGAAGAGAAAGCATTTTAAGGTGAAAGAAAAATCTTGTCAGAAGATCCCAGAAAAGTTCTAATTTTCATTAGCAGTTAAAGTTATTCATGCAGAAGTGTATACAGCAGAACGCTGCTCTTTTTGACTTTATTTGTACTTTTTGGCCTGGGATATGGGTTTTAAATGGACATTGTCTGTACCAGCTTCATTAAAATAAACAAAATATTTGTAAAAACCGTACCAATGTTCATTTTATTTTTAATTGTACAGAAAGAAAAAAAATGCTTAAAACATAAGGTTTTCTTGCATAATACTGGAAATTATTGTTTGTACATGGTAAACATGTTTTCTTTAGTACTGTGCAGTGATGATGATCATGACTTTGAAGCCCTGAAAGTTACTGAAGTGCCTTCTGAATTAAGGATTTAATTAAGGCCACAATACCTTTTAAATACCCAGTGCTGTTTATTTTAAAAACTTGATATTCCTGTGTGGTGCATATATATGATACAGTTACCCAATATGTTGAATAAATGGGCACGCCAAAAATTCTTAATTGATATTGATAATTTCAGTTTTTCCCTTAACAATTTACAAAATGTTCTCTGCTTAGTTAAGGTTTGGTATATTTTGTTTATATTTTCTTTTATTTCTTTATATCCTCTCTTTAAACTGTGTGAAATTAAAATACCAAATTAGTTCCTTAATTAGAGGGCTTAACTTTTTCTTTTAAATCCTTAATGAATCACAGAATTCAGTATATCTGTGCATATATGTAATCCTATTTCATATTATTCCAAATAGAATGTCATCTAACTACATTAGAAGAGCGAATAAGACCTCTCTCTAATGCATCTTATAAACTGTTATAGTTTGAATCCCTTCTCAAGTCCCCTATTGAAAAATAATTGGCTCACCTTATAAATTCTTATATTTGACCCTAACTGAAAAATTATTTGTATTGTACATATGTAGTCTAGGTAAATTAGAGCTTTTAGACCATTACCTGGCATTTATCATTGTATTAAATAGTAACTAGGAGTCAGGCCCATTTCTAGAAAGTCCTCATTGAGTTGCATATTTCTGTCAGGCCTGAGTAGCAAACCTCATAGGCTATCTGAGCTATCCAGAAGGCGTGAATATGTAGTTTGGTATCTTAGCTTTGTTTGCATCTCTTTCTGAGGGCTCTCAGCATTTAGGTGGTGGAGCTTAACTATAATATAATTTGGGGATATAATTTTCTTGATTTTAGTTTATTGGATTCTTCTAAATATTTTGCAGTGTGCTGTGGTTGACTGAAAAATGTGCTTATCTGGTGAGTACTGCTGATAAAATAGGCTTTTCACAGCAACAATTTAATAGAATGTCAGATTTGGAAGGGACCTCGAATAACATTTAGTGTAGCCTCTCTACCTGGTGCTTGACTGCAACATCCTAAATTTGTAAAAGAAGGGAGAAAATAAAATCAGTAATGGTAATTTCCCCCGCAAGGATGTTTTCCTTGAGTGTTCTTTCTTTTCGGTTGAATTATTTGAGATGCTCCTTTCTCACCTAAGTATTATTCAGTGAATTGAATGAATGAATGAATGTGCAAGTAGGATCGACAAGTTTGAGAAAAAGTTTTAAGTGGCATATTTAAATTCACTGTGATAGCCAGTGTTTTGGCCATTTTATTTCTATTTTATATAAAGCAAGTGTTTGAAAATAAGCATCAAATCTAAACAAGTCCAATAACACAGCAATACAGACTCAAAATTAAGCTTGACTTCTGGATTGTGGAAGCGCAGTTCCTGTAGAAAGCACCTTACAAGCATTAGTGGGAGATTTGAGGGAATCATCTGCAAATACTAAGCTTTTTTAGCTGTAGACAGTGAAGAATAGAATAGGGCCAAAGGAAATTCGTGGGAAAATTCAGGTTCAGATACTGCTTGCTTTAACATCTTGTTACATATCTTATTTGCTAAAGGTCCTTCATCCCCTTTAATGATCAATCTATGATAGATACTTATCAGATACTTAACTGATATTAAGGAGATGTTAAAGACAAGATTATCTAATCAAGATGCTTATAGGTTCAGTGTGATTTTAAAAAGGGGGAAGTTATGTGAGTGGCTGGTTTTTCAAGACAGAGGAGCAAAACCTCAAGATCGGTTAATTTTCCGGGCTCTAGAATACAATGTTGTCCGATAGAACTTTCTGTGAGGATGAAAATGTTCTATTACAGTAGCCAGTAGCCACATCTGGTTATTGAGCACCTGAAATGTGGCTAGTGTGACTGGAGAACTGAATGTTTTAACTTATATTTAAATAGCTACATGTGGCTATTTATTTGGATAGTGCAGCTCTTAATCTGTACTTTGAGGTTGTGAGAATTCTCTCAGAACAGTTCATTTTGCTCAAATGAACATTTATCAAGTGATTAACTTGTTTTAAATAGAAATTAAACTTTAGATTCTTAGGAGGAAATGGATGTGGTTTTGCTTTATAAATTATAATAAAATTCTTAATATGTAAATACATGAATTAGCTCCTCTTTGCTAATTCAGAGTTATTGCATTATAGAATTTCCATTTACCTACAGCTCTTTCAGAGACACTGAAATGAAATACTTCAGCTACCCTAAGATTATGTTAATGTCTTACTCACTGAAATTAAGCCGAAATTTACTGAAATTCAAACAAATTATGAAATTACTGGCTAATTTTAGGCACCAAAGCTTCTGCATTTACGTGGTTCCAGAGAACATAAAGGATTTAGGTGTGTGACAAGTTTGACTGGGTTGAGTAAGGTTTGGGTGGTGGGGAGGGAGGGCCTAGAGTGAAGTGAAGTGTGGGGTGAGGTGAGGTGAACCAGATGAAACGGAGCTAACTGAGCTCAGGACGGAACTTCATTACAGAAGGAAGTTACTCGTTTTCTGTCACCACCTCCTAACTTTTTAGTTTTCTTCTAGTCTTAAGGTCTTGGTATTTGTAGGAACTGGAAGTAAGAGTAGACCCATGGTCTGGAAATGTTCTGTGTCCACTGTAGGCCATTGGTTTCCTTATGGAGTTCTTGGTGGAAATGAAGATCTTTCTTCAAAGCAGCTTTTTGCCTGAGGAAACAACCCCACCCGCAATCACAATACTGATTAAGCATCCTAGAAATTGTCCTTATAAGCTCGTGGAAAAATTTTGGATTTCAGTCATCATCAGTTAGACTTGGGGCTACTGATCTTGCATTTTAGTGGAAGATCATACTCTGTTCATTTAGTGACTTTACATATGAGGTTTAGAGTATCATGTATCATGATCCTCCTACTAGGAAAGTGAAAGGTGTAACAGTTCTTAAATTTGTATTGCTGGAAGGGACTCCCTTGTTTTGGAGATGAAGAAACAGGCCAGAGAAGTTAACTGTACCTGGGCCAATGTCACACAAGTGAAGACGAAATCAAGCTAGCTAGCATCAAGTTCTCTTAACCCTTGCTGGAATGAGGCTCTTTAACACCCCTCACATATCCCTTTAATTACTTGGTTTTTTGCTTTCAGCTACTTGGATTAGTGTTGCAAAATTGCTCAACTTCCCCTCCTACTACTTGCCAGTTTTCTTTTTGTGGAAAACTGCAACTCCAATAGCTTGCTTTTGGTTTCAATACTTACGAACCCAACCCTACTGCTATGATACATGGAACACGTAATTTTGAAATTGAATCAAGACTTCCCTAATGATCTGTTCTGTAATTCGCGTAACAGCTGAGGAATGTTTCAGGAGAGGAACAACTCAAGGTTAGGTGGAAAACCTTGAAATAGAGTTGTTCTGGCTTCCTTCTTTTTCTGGTCCCCTAAAGAGTATTTATTAGCTTAGATTAAGCTTAAGTTGTAGAAAATAACTTTCAAGGGGTAAATTGTTTACAGTTAAGATTGGAATTGTGGTTTTCTGTGTTGGGCTTCTTTACCCTTCACTTTTAATGGTTCTAAAGGGGGATGACTGTTGCCTTCACTAAGAGGGGAAATTTATGATATAGCCACTACGGAGGACCTGGTTTTTAAAGAGTCAGTTGAAACCACTTTACTCAAGAGATTCTATTAGCAGAAAGATGCAGTGATCATAACTATTGCAAGAGAACAAAGGGGGAAATGCTGTTGGCCCCTGATGGCTGATTCTGGGCTATTTCTCCTAACAAGGCCTACCTCTCTGACCTCATCTGGAAGTATTCTTTGTGCCTTGTTCACTTCATTCCAGCCACGCTTTCTTTTATTCTTCCACCATGCCAGCCTCATTCCTTTCTTTGAACTTTTGCACTTGCTGTTTACCTAGTGGAATATTTTTCTTCCAGATGTTTATGTGGCTAACTCGTTGTAATTCAGGTTTCACCTTATGTATCACCTCTTCTAAGGTGTTACCCTGGCTGATCTGTCTGAACTAAACCTGCAATCCTATCACATCTTTAAAGAATTTCTGAATAGCATTTATTGCCAGCTTAAAAAAATCTTTGTTTAGAGTCTGTCTCCCCACCCCCACCCCTAGAATGTAAATGGCGTTGGAGAAGAGACATCTGTTTTGTTTACTCCTGAATTCCCAGTGTCCAGAATAGTGTTTGGCACATAATAGGTACCCAGTAAATACTTACTGAGAAAGGTACTGGTTCAGGACCAGGGGGTCTTAGATCTGGTCCTGGTACTGCCCCTAAGTCACTGTTAGCCCTAATCAAGATCCTTCTCTCTGGGACTTGGTTTTCTCATCTGTGAACCAGAGGGCTGAGAAAGATGATCTGTAAACTCCCTTCTAGCTTCAATACGAGTTCTTTAAGCCATCAGGAAATTCTGTGACATTTGCAGCAGGAGAATCTCTATTTTTTAGTTCTTCCAAACCATGCTATGGGAAGTGGGAAAACTTCACGTGCCCAAAGGCAGTGCAAAGCTAGTACTAGTGGCAGGCAGTCAAGCCTGTGAACAATCCCACTACTGCAACTGTTGCCCAAATAGCAAATACCTGGCTTGTTCCTGGGCTTGTTTCATGGCTTCCTCCAGAGCCAGCCTTGCTGCTTCCTCTTCCTTTCGCCGTCTGTCCTCTGCTTCCAGCCGAGCCTTCTCTTCTGCTTCCTGTTTCCACTGCTGATACTCCAGCCGTTCTTCTTCAGCCATTTCCATCAGGCGCTTTTGTTCTTCTGCTAACTGCATTTCCAATTCCTTCTGCCTTTGCTTCTCTGCCTCTGCAGAACAGAAAGGCAGGTAGGCTCAGCAGGGGTCTCATTATTGGGGAAAACAACTCTCTGATCTGACTCTCAAGTTTGTAATTCCCAGGGACTCTCAGTGAGATATTCTGTAGCTTACCTGACAGCAGGTTGCCAGATCTTCTGTGGGGATTACCTTGGGTTAACTTGCTAACTTAAGAGTCCTTTATCAAGCACCTACTATGTGCAGTGCACTGTGTGCAATGAATACAAAACCTTGGGGAAGAAGTTTCCAGAGCCTGGTACATTCATGGGTGGTATGCAGATGGGTTGGGGACAGGTGTCACAGCAGGGTCTGGAGAAACTTGGTGCTTACTCAGCTGGACTGACCAGTCTACAGGGTGTCATCTGCTAAAGTCTTTCCTATTCCTCAAACGTGAGGCTGTAGAGATTCCACACATCACCTGAAAGGCTGCCCTGAAGCTATCCAGATGTTTGACTGTTTCCATCTGCTAGGGAAGGAAGCAAGGAGCAGGGCTATGTCTCCAATTTAGGCAGCTTCTGAGCAATGCTGGAAGGGCAATGAGAGGGGCAGGGTCCCACTTCAGGAGATTACTGAATTGGGAGTGGGACCCAAGAGTCATTTCCACAAACGAGTCTTTCTTATTTTGATCTGATATCTCAACTCACTAGAGTCACACATATTAATCACTTTGAAAAAAATCAGCTTATCCATTTAGAGTGCTTCACACTGAGACCTAGGATAGGAATAACTCTGGGGAGAGTCAAATGAACACCCACAGTGGGATAAATATACTTCTGTCCCAGATAGATGGGCGTTGCCGAGAGCTGAGTCCCCCTCACCAGCCTTCTTGGCTTCCTCCTGCTGCTGCTTTCTCTGCAGTTCCTGCAGTTTCCTCCGGAACGCCTCCTGTTGCTGCCGAGCTCTCTCTTGGACCATTTGCAACCGGAGCCACTGCTTTCTCTCCTCCTTCTCCTGCCTCTGCTGTTCTTCCTCGAGTTTCTGTTTCCTCAAGCTGAGAAAACCCACAAATTGGTCAGAGAAACGGCAGGAAACACTGTCCTTGTAGGACAAGCCGTGCCTCTGATGGAGGCTTTGCTGGCTGCAGGCCACACGGAGCGTCCCATTCAGAGGAGACTCGTTTTCTAAGGGAAGCCTAACTGAAGAGCAGAAGCAAGAACACAACAGGCCTGGAACTAGAAGCCTGGAAGTTTCTACACAGCTCTGTGCTCTGGCGCGGGGGCCTACGTTCCCAGAGCCGCATTTTCCATTCTTATCAAATGGATTTTGAAATTCCTGTCTCACAGCGTTGTTGTGAAGATTAAATGAGCCCAGAGGCCTATGGAAGAGCCTAACACAATGCAGACAACGTGGCAAGAGGCGCAACAAATGTTTGCTGGACCGGATCTCAAAGCCCTCCCGGGAAGATCCCGTGAACATCTATCTGGAGTAACCCTAATGGTTGAAGACACCACATCTTATCTTTGGTCCAGATTGTTCCTAGGATAACCAGGATAGTGAAAAACGAGACGTGCTGTTTTACTTCAGGGCATGAGCCTCAGAACCAGCTTTACCCCTAGTGGAAGTCAACCCCTGCCTTATCTTCTGCTTCCTATCATGGCCGTGGCCGCCCTACACACCGGATCTCCAGCTCCAGCTCCTCCTTCATCTTCTCTGTCCTCTCCAGCTGCTCCTGTTGAAGCCGCCTCTCCTCCTCCCGCTGCCTTCTCTTCCTCTCCACCTCCAGCCGTCTTATCTCGGCCCTCTCTGCTCGCAGCCTGGCCCGGGAAGCTTTCTCCGGCTCCCTCTTAGCGAGGAGGACCTAAGGAACCAGAGTGTTCTTAGTGCAAGGGACGTACGGTAATCACGGGGACCTTGTCTCGGCAGCGAGCCATCCTCCACCCACGGGATGTTGCCTCTAATTAGAGATTAGGTGGTTTCCACACTCTGACCACAGCCGTATAAACTCTGCCACCACTGGCCTGGGCTCTGGGATCTGATCGACCTGGATCTAAGTCTCTCTCTTGCTTGCTTCAGAATTTGGGGATAACAACTTAATTTCTTGGATATTGTCTTCCTTTTAGCTGGCTGTTACCAGAATTAACTGAAATAGTGAAAGAGCCAACATAATGTCTGGTACATCATTTGTCTAGATGCACGTTATAATCACCCAAGGAGCTTTTAAAAAGTACTTGAGGCCAAAAGCCCCACCCAGACCAATTAAATGAGAATACCTAGGTGGGAGGCCTTGGTGGGTTTTCAAAAATTTAATTTAATAGTTTTGGCCATGCCACAGGGCTTGTGGGATCTTAGTTCACCCACCAGGGATCGAACCCAGGCCCGGCAGTAAAAGCTTGGAGTCCTAACCACTGGACCACTAGGGAACTCCTTTTTTTTTTTTTTTAAATAAACTTTTTTCTTGGTGGTTTAAAAAAGCATATTCCGGTGATTCTAACGTGAAGCCAGGGCTCAGAACCACAGGTTCTAGAAAAAGGCTGTTTTAGGGGCAGACTTAGGTGTAGATGTGTCAGACTCATATTTAATCCTATGCAAATCCACTTTTTCAATGAAACGTTCTCTTAGTTTCTGTGAAGAGTGTCTTAGCTTTCTTTTTCTTCCTGATGCCTCCTCCTCAGTCAGAAGTATCCTCCTAAGGGGAACCTTGAATGGCAACTCTTCCATGGGCTCTCTGTGTATCCAACTTGGGGTGGATACTTCCTTGCTTTTTAGCCTTTGCTGAGGCAGCATGGTACTGTGGATTGACAATAAATCTAGAAATTCTGAGTCTATAGCAGGCTCAGAAAAGTTCTGCCCACAGCTTAAAATTTTCATCTGCTGTATAAAGCAGAATCCTATAGTCTAGGCAGCTGGGAAGATTGAGAACTAGAAAGGAAAAATCTTTCTGAAATCCTTTTTGGAAGACCACAGGCTGTAAAATAAATAAAAACATAATAATTTAAAATAGTGACAAGAGCTCTGATTTTGGAGTCGAAAGATCTAAGTCTCGGCTCTACCACTTGATGGTTGTGTAACTTCTGGCAACAAACATCTAACTCTTTTAAGCCTCAGCTTCTAAGTCTGTAAAATGGAACGAATCATACCTGGGTCACAAGTGTGGCTGTAAAGATTAAATGAAATTCAGCAGAGTTGTACCATATTTGCATGTAACTTATGCGAGTTTAACCATAGTGGTTTAGCTGTGGGTACGTTTGCAGTGTTTAAAGAAAAGGGAGATAGATGTGTGTGTATAAGTTACCCATGGCCCAGATGTGTGCCGCAGAAAAGCAGATTAGGAATGGAGGAATTTCTGCAGCTTTTGAGAGGCAAGCAGTACATGATCTCCAGGCCAAGTCAAGAATATGTGCTTGGCTCTGAGGCCTGAATTCACCTTTCCCTGTAACTGTGAGGCCTGTACCTCTCACAAATGGGTGCTGTGCCAACTTTCTGCTCTTTAAGGGTGGGTACCTGCCCTAGTAGTTTGAGAGCCTCACAGAATACATCATTTCAGAGGGGCTTTGCCACCCTGTGTCTTTGATCAGATCTGGCTCCTTAAAGGGTCAGAAGGTACCAAAGTAGAACAAATAAAGCCACTATGTAGTAGAGCTGTTTCAGTAACTACAATGTAATTCAGGGCAGTTTTTCCCACCTCTGCAGTTGCACCAGTGAGGACTGAAATCCCTCTGGCCAAGGTGAGAATATTGGACCCTACCTTGGAAGCGTCCTTATGGCTTCCCTCTTCTTCAGATTCCATGTTTCCAGGGACAGGTGCAGTCTGGGTAGGCGATGACCTTCCATCTATAGAAACTTGGCTCTCAGGGGCATCCAATTTGGAAGAAAGCCAAGGGTCCTCTACAACAGAGCCTGAAGGAAAGAAACCTCCATCTGAGGTGTCTTTAGTTTTCTTAGAGTTCATGACATCAGGCCCACCCAGCTCTGCTACTATTTCCAGATTCCTTTCCTTCTGTATCTTTTTCCTTTTGACTCCAGGTTTTTTTTCTTTGGGAATTAGCTCTGATTTCTTTTCAGCCTTTGATTCCTTTGACTTTCCTGGGAGAGAACAATGGGGGATAGAGACATAGCTAATAAATGTGATCTCTGCATCCTTTTCACTAACTTTAAAACTTCCGTGTGCAATGGAATCACCTGGGTGCGGATTCCTGAGCCACACCCCTAGAGTCTGATTCTGTAGGAATGTGCATTTTAACAACCACTCCAAGCGTTTTGAGAAGGGTAGTCCATAGACTACCCTTTGAGAAACTGCCTTATCCTACTTGGATCAACTGTAATTCAGCAGTCTTGCTACTAAAGAAGTTCTGATTTACCCTGACCTATGGTGGGGGTAAGACTCTCTGGAGGGAAGACCTATAGGTACAGCTGGAAAGTCATGCCTCAGGAGTCTAGCTTGAGGTTGCAACTTTGTAACCTGGTAAAGTTTAAACCTTCCATACTCTAAGGCCTCTTCCTCAGTTCTCCTCTGGGGCCACAAGTATTTCCTTTCCCAGTCCTGCCAATGCTACCCAAGTTATGGGCTACAATGATGTAAATTCAGCAAGACTTTAAAAAGCAAAGCTCAAAAATAGATCTGGATGAACAACAAGGTCCTACTGTAGAGCATGGGGAACTATATTCAATACCCTGGGATAAACCATAATGGAAAAGAATATAAAAAAAGAATGTATGTGTAGAACTGAGTCACTTTGCTGTACAGCAGAGATTGGCACAGCATTGTAAATCAACTACACTTCGATTTAAAAAAAAAAAAGATCTGACCCAGGAAACTATCCAACGTCATCCTTTTTGACAGCCTTTGATTTGTTTCGAGGGTCTTCATATGGCCGGGAAAGACTGAGTGTAGGTTTTATGTTAAAGAAGGTCCTCAGAACACAACATTGTAAATCAACTCTACTCCAATAAAAATTAATTAAAAAAAAAAAAGAAAAGAAAGTCCCCAGAAGCATAGGAAGCTGAATTCCTTGTGAGGTGCAACACAAGGAACCAAGAAGAAAAATGACAGCTGGAGTAACCATTCAGAGCATGTTGCAACCTTTCCCTTCCCAAATGCTCTCACGGACCAGTTCTCAGATTATGACGTATTTATTATTCACAGAGGCAGTGTTTGAGAGTTACGAGTTTGGAATCAAATGACAGGTCCAGACCCTGGGTCCACCACTTTACCGTTTGATCTGTTTGATGTTACGCAAGTCACCCAACCTCTCCACATGATATAATAATAGCGCTTACTTTATGGAGCTGTTGTGGGGATTTCATGATGTCATAAATGCAGAGCTCCTAATTCAGTGGGTATTCATTTAATAGGTGTTAGTGTTATTACTGTAATTTTCTCTGTTGCTGATTACAGGTCTCTAGGGTCCCCTGGTTTCCTCTATCCTTATCTCCCAAGATGCTGACATGCAGTAAGGCTGCAACACCACCTTAGCTGTGGTGGTCAAGGAGACTCAACACAGATAGTTTGTCCCATAGGAGCCATGCTGATTCTCCATGGCACTTCCTGGCTACCATTAGGTGTGTTCTCCTGGACGGTCCCTTACCAACAGCAGCCTCCGCTTCCCCACCGAGCTTTCCTTCTCTCTCCCTCTTGGGTGCCTTGGACTTATCTGTCTTGGCTCTTCTCTTTCTCTTGGCTTTGTCAATCAACTCCATCTCCTAAAGGTGAAAAATTAAGGAAAGGGAACATGATATATGTAGAAAGCAAGGAAAAAAAAAACCATCAAAGGGAGATTATGTTGGGAATTCCCTGGCGGTCTAGTGGTTAGGGCTCGGCGTTTTCATGGCCGGGGCCCGGGTTCAATCCCTGGTCGGGGAACTAAGATCCCTCAAGCCCTGTGGCATGGCCAAAAAACAAACAAACAGGACTTCCCTGGTGGTGCAGTGGTTAAGAATCCGCCTGCCAATGCAGGGGACACGGGTTTGATCCCCGGTCTGGGAAGATCCCACATGCCGTGGAGCAACTAAGCCCGTGCGCCACAACTACTGAGCCTGCGCGTCTGGAGCCCGCAAGCCACAACTACTGAGCCCATGTGCCAAAACTACTGAAGCCTGTGCGCCTAGAGCCCGTGCTCTGCAACAAGAGAAGGCACAGCAATGAGAAGCCCGTGTACTGCAACAAAGAGTAGCCACCACTCGCCGCAACTAGAGAAAAGTCCACGCGCAGCAATGAAGACCCAACGCAGCCAAAAATAAATAAATAAATAAATAATTTATAAAACAAACAGAAACAAAAAACAAAAGGGAGATTATGTTGAACAAGACAGAATGGCTTAGAATGGAATTCACATGGGTTCCATATGAAGCAGAGAGTGATATTTATTTATTTTTTTAAAATTTTATTTATTTATTTAAGTATTTATTTATTTATTATGTATTTATTTTTGTCTGTATTGGGTCTTCTTTGCTGCACGTGGGCTTTCTCTAGTTGCAGTGAGCGGGAGCAGGCTTCTCATTGCGGTGGCTTCTCTTGTTGTGGAGCACGGGCTCTAGGCGCGCGGGCTCAGTAGTTGTGGCACATGGGCTCTAGAGCACAGGCTCAGTAGTTGTGGCGCACGGGCTTAGTTGCTCCGCGGCATGTGGGATCTTCCCAGACCAGGGCTCGAACCTGTGTCCCTGCATTGGCAGGCGGATTCTTAACCACTGTGCCACCAGGGAAGTCCCAAGAGTGATATTTAGAGAGTGTGGAGCTTGTAGGGAGATCCTAAGGTTCAGCCTTTGATATAATTTCAGTTATAATTTCATAAAAAGAAAGAGAAATAGAATATACTTTATGATCTGCCCCCTTTTTTGTTTTCTTTTTTCTTCTTTGGCTGCACCGCACAGCTTGTGGGATCTTAGTTCCCTGACCAGGGATTGAACCCAGGTCCACGGCAGTGAAAGCCCGAGTCTTAACCACTGGACCCCCAGGGAATTCCCTGCTCCCTTTTCTGATGCTAAACCATCATCTACAGAGCTGGATCAAAGTGAAGCAGTTTTCACCTTTGATAGATTGCTGTTGCCACAATTAATGGTTAACTAGTTTAAATCAAATCAAAGCCAGCTCTATTCACTGCTGCATCATTTCCTAACTTTTGGGAAACTTCAAGCATATGACCACAGCCATGTCAGTCTTCAACTTTCCCCATGGGCTGGAACAATATAGAGTTTCTTTCAAAGAGAGGATGGCCACGACTACCCACTCAGTACCTGTGATGTTGTGACATAATAAGAAATATATATTTGGTCTTCGTCGCTAGCCTCTGACACAGAACTCCTAAAATTCTTGTACAGGCATACCTCAGAGAAATTGTGGGTTTGGTTGCAGACAACTCCAATAAATGTGAATACTGGAATATAGCAAGTCACATGAATATTTTTGTTTCCCAGGGCCTATGAAAGTTTTGTTTACTTATGTAGTCTATTAAGTGTGCAATAGTGTTATGTCTAAAAAAACAATGTACATACCTGAATTAAAAAATACTTTACTGTTAAAAAAATGCTAACCATCATCTGAGCCTTCAATGGGTCGTAATCTTTTTACGGTGGAGGGTCTTGCCTTGATGGCCACTGACTGATCACGATGGTGGTTGCTGAAGGTTGCAGTGACTGCAGAAATTTCTTAAAATAAGACAACAATGATGTTTGCCGCATTGATTGACATTTCCTTTCATGAACGATTTCTCTGTAGCATGCAATGCTGTTTGATAGAATTTTACCCACAGTAGAACTTTCAAAATTGGAGTCAATCCTCTCAAACCCTGCTGCTGCTTTATCAACTGTTATGTAATATTCTAAATCCTTTGTCATTTCAACGATCTTCACAGCATCTTCACCAGGAGTAGATTTCATCTCAAGAAACCAGTTTATTTGTTCCTCCATAAGAAGCAACTCCTCATCCATTCAAGTTCTATCATGAGATTGCAGCAATTCAGTCACATCTTCAGGCTCTACTTCTAATTCTAGTTCTCTTGCTATTTTGACCACATCTGCAGTTACTTCCTCCACTGAAGTCTTGAACCCCTTAAGGTCACCTATGAGGGTTGCAATCAGCTTCTTCCAAGCTCCTGTTAATATTGATGTTTTGACTTCTTTCCATGACTCACAAATGTTCCTTTTTTTTTTTTTTGGCTGTGCCTCGCAGCTTGCAGGATCTTAGTTCCCCAACCAGGGATTGAACCTGGACCGCGGCAGTGAAAGCGCTGAGTCCTAACCACTGGACCATCAGAGAATTCCCCACAAATGTTCTTAATGGCATCTAGAATGGTGAATCCTTTCCGGATGGTTCTTGATTTTGCCCAGATCCATCAGAGGAATCACTAGGTATGGCAGCTAGAGTCTTACGAGATGTATTTCTTAAAAAATAACACTTGAAAGTTGAAATGACTCCTTGACATGTGGGCTGCAGAATGTTGTGTTAGCAGACATGAAAACAACATTAATCTTGTACATCTCCATCAGAGCTCTTGGGTGACCAGGTGCATTGTCAATGAGCAGTAATATTTTGAAAGGAATCTTCTTTTCTGAGCAGTAGATCTCAACAGTGGGCTTAAAATACTCAGTAAACCATGTTGTTAACAGATATGCTGTCATCCAGGCTTTGTTGTTCCATATACAGAGCACAGGCAGAATAGATTTAGCATAATTCTTAAGGGCCCTAGGATTTTCGGAATGGTAAATGAGCATTGGCCTCAACTTCAAGTCACCAGCTGCATTAGCCCCTAACATTCAGCCTGTCTTTTGAAGCTTTGAAGCCAGGCATTGACTTCGCTCTAGCTCTGGAAGTCCTAGATGGCATCTTCTTTCAGCATAAGGCTATTTCATCTACATTGAAAATCTGTTGTTTAGTGTGGCCACCTTGGTTAATTATCTTAGCTAGATCTTCCGGATAACTTGCTGCAGGCTTTTGCCTCAGCACCTGCTGCTTCACCTTGCACTTTTGTTATGGAGATGGCTTCATGCCTTAAACCTCATGAACTAACCTTTGCTCGCTTCAAATTCTTCTGCAGCTTCCTCACCTCTCTCAGCCTTCATAGAATTGAAGAGAGTTAGGGCCTTGCTCTGGATTAGGTTTTGGCTTAAGGGAATGTTGTGGCTGGTTTGATCGTCCATCAAGACTACTCAAACTTTCTCCATATCAGCAATAAGGCCGTTTTGTTTTCTTACCATTCATGTGTTCACTGGAGTAGCGTTTTAATTTCCTTCAAAAACCTTTCCTTTGCATTCACAACCTGGCTAACTGTTTGGTGCAAAAGGCCTAGATTTTCAGCCTCTCTCAGCTTTCCACGTGCCTTCCTCCCTAAGCTTAATCATTTCTAGTTTTTGATTTAAAGTGAGAGACGTGAAACATTTCCTTTTACTTGAACACTTAGAGGCCATTGTAGGGTTACTAACTGGCCTGATTTCAATATTGTTGTGTCTCAGGGAATAGGGAGGCTTGAGGAAAGGAAGAGAGGGAATGGCTGATCCCTGGAGCAGTCAGAACACATATTTATTGATTAGGTTCACCATCTCATATGGGCATGGTTCATGGTGCTCCAAAACAATTAAAATGGTAACATCAAAGATCACTGATCACAGATCACCATAACAAGTATAATAATAATGAAAAAACTTGAAATGTTGCGAGAATTACCAAAATGTGACACAGAGGCACAAAGTGAGCCAATGCTGTTGGAAAAATGGTGCTGATAGACTTGCTTGAAGCAGGTTGCCACAGACCTTCAATTTGTAAAAACACATTTATCTGTGAAGTGCAATAAAGTGAAACATAATAAAATGAGAGGTATGCCTCTAATTTCTGGAACATAAACAGGAAAGGAGTGTCTTTTGTTATTCATTAACAAGCCCCTTTCAACCACACCTGAGCTTATGTTAACGGGGTTATTTTGGAAAGCCCCTAAGGAGGGGGAACCAACCGTGGGATTAGAGGGTTGGACCTTTCAGCCCCCTGCCCCTCCCACCACCTCAGAGGAGGGGAGAAGGGCTAGAAGTTGCATTAATCACCATTTGCCAGTGATTTAATCAATCATGCTTATGTAATGAAGCCTCCATAAAAGCCGTAACCAAGGAGTGCAGATTGCTTCAGGGTTGGTGAACATATCTATGTGGTAGGAGGGTGGCACACCCCAAACTCCATGGGGACAGGGACTCCTGTGCTTGGGACCCTTCTGGGCCTTGCCCTGTGTACCTCTTCATCTGGCTGTTCATATGTATCCTTTAAAATATCCTTCGTAATAAATCTAAACTAGTAAGTAAATGTTTCCTGAGTTTTGTGAGCTGTTCTAGCAAATTATTGAACATGAGGATGGGTCTTAGGAACCCCTTATTTTATAGATTGTGGGTCAGAAGTACAGGTGACAACCTGGGACTTGTGATTGGTGTCTTAAGTGCAGCAGGCATGTGGGACTGAGCCCTTAACCTGTGGGGTCTGTGCTAACTCTGGGTAGTTAGTGTCAGAGTTGAATTGTAGGACACCCGGTTGGTGTCTAGAGAGCTGGAGAATTGGTTGATGTGGGAAAAACCTTCACACATGTGGTGTCAGAAGTGATGTGAGTGTAGGAAAACTGAGTTTCCTTTTAGTACCTTAGTAGAAATTAGAAATGGGCACCCCATCCTTCAGAAGAATGCAACCCAATACTGGGGTGCAGGGCATGGTGAGTGGACCACAGAGTGGATTTCAGCTCCCACTTTCCCCCTTTGCAGGTGCCCTTGTATAGTAAGCAATCTATACAACTGTACATGGCAGCCCTGACGGGAGCACCTTCCAGGTAGGGTTCTGGACCAAGCTCCTACCTAGGTGTTTACACTCACATGACTGATGTTGGTTGGTGTCTGCTGGTTGAACAGTCTTGGTTCAGTCTTCCCTTCTTTTCCTCTTGGAAGAAGTGATGTGTCTATAGGATCCAACCCCTCTGGGGAGTCAGGCCCATGTCCTGGGAGTCCTCTGTGTTGACAGTGCACATTATAATCTCTGCCCCTTTGAAAAAAGCAAAACAACAGGACCAAACTAAAGAAAAACTCTGATGTATACACCACTATATGTAAAACAGATAAACAAGAAGGATTTGCTGTATAGCACAGGGAACTATATTCAGTATCTTGTAATAGCCTATAATGGAAAAGAACCGGAAAAAAAAAAGATATGTATTGTATAACTGAATCACTTTGCAGTACACCTGAAACACAATATTGTAAATCAACTATACTTCAAATGAAAAGAAAAAAAAAAAAAGAAAAATGAAAAACTGGTGGACACGCAAGAGGGAAAATGAACAAACATTAATTGAGCATCTGTTTTCTGCCAGGAACTGCACTGTGGTGGGCATTTTACACACTTGGTCATCCCTCTTTTTCTCAACACATCCCTGAATAAAGGAAATTAGAAAGTTAGTCTTCACTTTTGGGGTTCTCTCAGGCTAAGTTCTAAACCTTAGGGAGAAGGAGAAATAGTTTGTTTTTTTAAATTTAATTTTATTTATTTTTTATACAGCAGGTTCTTATTAGTTATCTATTTTATACATATTAGTGTATACATGTCAATCCCAATCTCCCAATTCATCCCACATCCCCCACCCCCCGCTTTCCCCTGTTGGTGTCCATACGCTTGTTCTCTACATCTGTGTCTCTACTTCTACCTTGCAAACTGGTTCATCTGTACCATTTTTCTAGATTCCACATATATACGTTAATATACAATATTTGTTTTTCTCTTTCTGACTTACTTCACTCTGTATGACAGTCTCTAGGTCCATCCCTGTCTCTACAAATGACCCAATATCGTTCCTTTTTATGGCTGAGTAATACGCCATTGTATATATGTACCACTTCTTTATCCATTTGTCTGTCAATGGGCATTTAGGTTGCTTCCATGACCTAGCTATTGTAAATAGTGCTGCAATGACCACTGGGGTACATGTGTCTTTTTGAATTATGGTTTTCTCTGGGTATATGCCCAGTAGTGGGATTGCTGGGTCATATGGTAATTCTATTTTTAGTTTTTTAAGGAACCTCCATACTGTTCTCCATAGTGGCTGTATCAGTTTACATTCCTACCAACAGTGCAAGAGGGTTCCCTTTTCTTCACACCCTCGAAGAAGGAATAGTTTGCCTCTCTGGGGTTGCATATTTATGACTTTAACAAAATGAAATGGCTTACCTAACTGAAATTTCTTCTATCGCAGGCTTAGCTGAAAAAAAAGTGACCTTTAAGAAAGATTGTCACAGAAACATGCGCCTATATATCCATTTCTTTATGCCCTCTGAATTCTATTCTTGATCAAATTCAGATACCAAAATGTCATGTACTGTGTTCGTGTGATCCCTTGTAGAACTGCTGTCACTGACCATGTGTCTGGAGGATAACTGACTTATGTTCTCTGGGTAAAAAGGTCACTAAGAAAGAGCCATATGGATTGGGTAACAGCTGTAGCAGCAGCTACTGTGTGCCAGGCCTGGTCCTGGATTTTTTTTTTTTTTTTAAATTTTATTTATTTATTTATTTATTTATTTATTTATTTATTTTTGGCTGTGCTGGGTCTTCGGTTCGTGCGAGGGCTTTCTCTAGTTGCGGCAAGTGGGGGCCACTCTTCATCGCGGTGCGGGGACCGCTCTTCATCGCGGTGCGCGGGCCTTTCACTATCGCGGCCCCTCCCGTTGCGGGGCACAGGCTCCAGACGCGCAGGCTCAGCAGTTGTGGCTCACGGGCCCAGCTGCTCCGTGGCATGTGGGATCTTCCCAGACCAGGGCTCGAACCCGTGTCTCCTGCATTAGCAGGCAGATTCTCAACCACTGCGCCACCAGGGAAGCCCTGGATATTTTATTTTTTAGCTAAATCAGTATTATATTTACTGCGTTGGGCTAGCACAGGGCCTTACTATAGAAACTTGAGAAATATTTATCAAATGAGGTAAATGGAATTTCCTGTAAATATATGAGTCTTTAAATCATTCAATGTCACTCTATAAAACCTATAGAAGTATACTTTAGAATTTAGTGCTAGGAAAACCTTTATTTCCCCTGAGGAACCGGCATGCTGCAAATGAGGACCACAAAACCTGACCGTGTTGCTCCCCGCCCCCCCCCTTTTTTTTTTGCTTTCACATTCAGTCTGAAAGTCTGAACTTTAGTCACAATGACTATAATGACTTTTGGGGAGTGTTGGTGTTCTTTTTTCTTTTCCTCCAGATTAAAAATAAATTCTTTTTGATTATCTCATCTTTCTTTTTTGGTGGATAGGGGGTTGTTATTGTAAGCAGTTTAAATCCATTTTGGAGAAGATGAGATACAAAAGTTAAAACCTGGAGTTCTTCAGATAGCTGCCTCAATACCCAAGTGCCCGTTCCCTTTTTTGTTCCTAGAGAGCACCCAGCCTTTCTGACCCAGGAGGGAATCCTTATACCATGAGGCAGGTGAGGGCAGGTTCTAAAGTCACCAAGGCTCATGGGAGGTCACAGAGGTGATAGGTCCAGCTTGCCACTGCCAACCAGGGCTTGGGTAAAGTGACTGGGCCTGACCGGCCGAGCTGCTGTCTGACGAGCTCATAGTTAAGCACATGGTGAGCACACAGGAATCACTTAATACACGTTAGCAATTTGTATTAGTGTTACTGGTATTATTGATTTTACCCAGAGCTGAGTGAATGCTGAGAGGAGAAACCAAGGTTGAGCTGACAGACCTCTGCTTTCGAGGCATGTCTGCAGAGCTCAGATATGTGGAAAAATGGAGAAAGCTGCTTCCACGTAGAGTTCAACTTCGCTCTGCACCCACCCAGCCAAAGAATATGTTTAAGTAGGAAACACATCACAGTATAATCCTTCCCAAGAATCTTTGTTTCTTAGACAATAATTTAATTCTGGCTGGCAGAGCATGGGGCTGGTTAGCTGAGAATCTTCATGCCTCTTAGGAAAAAATGGAAACGAAATTAGTTAAAAAGAAAGAAAAACAAAAGTAGAGAAGTCCATGTCATTATGACTTTGAATACTTACACCTTTTGGACAGTATCTGCCTCAGGGGTCTGGATGTGCTCAGCCAGGGAAGCACTAAGAGGGTCAAGGGTCATACTCCTCCGCTCTGGGTCTGTGAAGACAAAGAGCATCCTTAATTAGCAGAGGACAGCAGACAGTGATCCCACATGTGAGAAAACGTCTACTCTGGGGAGCAGTCAACGGCATGCAAATTAGCACAAGGTATGTTATACCTAGGAAACCGACAAATGCTGCAGAAACTTGTGCTGACACATGGCAAGTGACATTAAAGTCAGTAAGCCCCTTTGGGAAAGCGATGTGACGGTACATATCAAGACCTAGAAAAACGTTCTTGTCTTTGATCAGGAATCTCACTCCTGTGTATTATCATAAGGAAATAATTTAAAAGAAGAAACAAGCTTTTTGTACAAAATTATTTATTACAACATTATCATTAATAATAAAAAATTAGAAACAGCCAAACAATGGGAAATTTATGATGCATTCATTTGACAGTTAAAATTATGGTTGAAAGATAAATCAGCATGGAAAATAGGATATAATGACAAGTAAAAATAGTAAACTATAGAATTGTGTATTAAAACTGTAAAAGCTGGAAGAGAAAACAGAAAAAGGAAATAACATGTTAGATAAAGAGGTTTATGTGTTTAAATTTTTTCTTAAAACCCCAGTGTGGTTATATCATTGAAAAGAAAACTGATTAAAAAAAACAAATGTTATATTCTGAGGAAGGCTTATGCAGGCTACACAGCTATTGCTGGGTGCTCTGAAGACCATATTGGGTAGTTTTCAGAATGAGAAGAGTCTCCAGACTGACTTCATGTTAGACTAGGCTACTTTTTATTTTAGATACTGTAATCAATTTTAAATTATGAAACATATATTTCATTGCAGAAAATTTGGAAAACACAAGCATAAAGAATAACCCTCCCTGCCAATCAACATATAATTATTAGAATGACTAAAAAGACTGACTATATCAAGAGTTGACACAGATGCAGGGGAACTGGGACTCTCATTCACTGCTGGTTAGAATGTAAAATGGTACAACCACTTAGGAAAATAGCTTGACAATTTCTTTAAAAATTAAATATTAGATGTACCATAGCATCCAACCATTATTCTCCTAGGTGTTTTACACAAGAGGAATGAAAGCCTATGTCCATAAAAGGACTTACACGCAAATGGTCATAGCAGCTTTATTTGCAATAGTCAAAAACTTGAAACAGCCGAAATGCCCATCCACAGGTGAATGGATAAACAGGCTAGTATATACATACAATGCAATACTATTCAGTAGTAAGTAGAAATGAAGTACTGATACACTCAACAACATGGATGAATCTCAAAAGAATTATGGGGAGTAAAAGCAACCAGACAAAGAAACGGTATATATGGTATGCTTCCATTTATATAAAATTCTAGAAAGTGCAAACCAGTCTATAGTGACAGAAAGCAGATCGGTGTTTGTCTGGAAATGATAGAGACTGGAGTTGGGGGAGGCATGAGGAAACGTTTGGGAAAGATGAAATTAAAAAAAAAAATTTATTTATTTGGCTGCACCAGGTCTTAGTTGCAGCACGAGGGATCTTTGATCTTTGTTGCGGCATGTGGGACCTTTTAGTTGTGGCATGCATGATCTTTAGTTGCAGCATGTGAACTCTTAGTTGCGGCATGTGAAGTCTTAGCTGTGGCATGTGAAGTCTTAGCTGTGGCATGTGGGATCTAGTTGCCTGACCAGGGATCGAACCCGGAACCCCTGCACTGGGAGCACTGTTTCTTAGACACTGGACCAACAGGGAAGTCCCCTGAAATGTTTTATCTTGATTGTGGTGATAGTTTCATGGGTGTCGACATATACAGTATCAGAACTTACCTAGTAGATTTTAAAAGTTCTCATCACAAGAAAAAAAATTGTAACTATGTGTGCTGTTTGACGTTAACTAAGCTTATTGTGGTAACCATTTTGCAATATAAAGTCATTATGTTGTACACCTTAAACTAATACAACGTTATATATCAATTAATCTCAAGAAAACTAGAACCTCCCCCTACAAATCATAACAATATTTAATGTTTCAATAGAAGAAAATTGTTGGTTGAATAATTTTATATTCTACCAAATAATTATACATAATTAAAATCTAAGGAAAGGTGAAGTTGATTGCATTAAAATCTTTATAGAAAAAGTAATATTTAACACTTAAAGAAAACTTATCTAATTGTACAATTTAAATAGGTGTAATTTATTATAAGGCAATTATCTCTTGATAAAGCTGCTTAAAAAACTTAAAGATATATTAATACAAATGAAGTGTCTAAAACAGTGCTGGCACATGTTAAAAACAAGAACCAAAACCAAACAAACAAACAAAAAAACCCCTGACTCATGATCCCTCTACTCACATACAACCACAGTAAAATACTTTGGTGTGTATACTTTCATGCATATATAGTAAATATATACTCATATTTTAATAGAGTTGATAAAATAATGTATATATAATTTTAATCTATTTTTATGTTATTAGAATTTCCCATATCATTAAATATTCTTAAAATGATTTGAATAACAGCATAGCATTTCATCATACGGATATACCATAATAGACTTAACCAAACATGTAACTTTTAAAATTCAAGTTGTTTTGAATTTTTTTTATAACTAAAATGAACTTTGCATAGCATATCCTTGAAAGGAATGTTTCTGATTATTAAAGGACTTACTCGTTGTCCGCATCTATGATTACTGAAGAATGTACAGTCTTAAAGGCACAATGTCTGCTGCTGAATTGCTCCCCAGAAAATTTGTACCAATTTACATTCCAAGGAAATGGTCATTCATTCCTTTACCTATCACATGTTTATTAGATACCTACTACATGATGGTCATTGTGTTAGGTGCTGGGAATACAGTGGTGAGTAGGACAGATTCACACATTGGTCACAGGAAGCTTAAATTTTAGTGGGGAAGATGGATATTGGCACAAAGCAAAGCAAAGCAAAACGAAATAATTAAAAAAAATATTTTTTGAAAGGAAGACTCTTAATATTCAATCCTCACTTCTCTTTCTCTTTGAGCAGTAGATTCTTGCATGAATTAATTGATTTTTCCTCAATTTTGTTTAAAGGTATTATAACTTTAAAGAAAGATTTGAAAAGAAAAAATTTACCTGTCATCCCACCAGCATTATTCCCTTAATACTAGTTTATCCATTTTTTCAGTGTTCAATGGTGTCCGCACCACCACCCAGAGTAACTTGGGTTCTCTTCTGCCATTCCCAAATGTTAAGGGTGGAGTCTACTGTCTCATACATCAACCTCCAGACTTTGGAGTAGGGACAGAATTGTTAATGTACATGGTGGCTGAGGGAACTGGAAAGGTTGATTGCGGTGGTACCCTGGAATTTATTTTGTCTTGGATCATATGTAATATTAATAGAGAGTGGGAGCTGATTTAAGTATTTTTGTGATTGAGAGGGATTCTGTGAGAGTTTCTTTCCCTAACTTGGCTGGCTTGGTAAAAGCTGTCTCACTGAGCAAGTTTCACTGCTCTTCACCACTATTTTGAACTTTGGGACAGGGCACCATATGACCAGCAGAGGGCGCGTTTGTATTGACCAAAAGATGAGGTTCTACAATTGGTGTGATTTCACCACTTTGATTAGAATTGAAATCCTGTCGCTGGGACATGGACCATAGCAGGGTGTTTTGTTTTGCTTCTCTAGTAAAATAACCTTATATTTAGGAAGTATTGGAATAAACTAAGTCAGTACTTTGAATAATAACCTACAACTTTTAACTGCCTTAAAAAAATCTGTAAAATATTTTAGGAATACAGAGTATAGAAAAACGACCGTATAATGATTACCCATGTACTTACCACCTACCTTTGTGAAATCTTAACATTTTGCCATATTTGATTCACATTTTTTTTCTAAAGAAATGAAACATTTAAGATATAGTCTAAGACTTTATTGTATCACATATAATCCTATTTCCCTCACTCTCTCCCCAGAGGTAACCATTCTCTTAAATTTGGTATTTATCAATTGACTGGGTTCAGAATATGCTACCCCCAAACATGGCACCTTGGCATACTGAGTATTTTAAGCTGAAGGAATTTGAGAAAGGGCAGTGTAGGTTATGAGATGGCTACTCATGTGAGAGGTAGGTTCTACTTGGAGGAAAGGGGCACCCTTATCCCTGAAGACAGAGGGACTCTGAGAGGAACCCAAACAAACAGGCCTTGCTCTGTTTCCCCCAGTTTATTACCCTCTGCGCTTACCTTTTGTACTATCACATTGTCCACTCTTCATCAAACCAAGTATAAAGATGCTCAGGCTTAACTACTTCCTTATGAATCCTCCTACATCACATAAAGCTTATATTAAATACATTTGTGTGCTTTTCTCCTGTTAGTTTGTCTTTGTCAGTTTACTTTTCTGGCCCAGGCAGGGCCTCTAAGAGAGTAGAAGAAAAGTTTTTTCCCTCCTACACTGTCCTCATGTATATTTTTATATCTTTATCACATATAAAGCACCTCTAAACAACATATAATATTATTTTACATATTAAAACTTCATACCAGTAATATCATTTATATCACTTTTGCAACTTGCTTTATTTTGCTTAATATCTTGTTTTTGAGATTAACCCCTGTTAATACATATAGTTTCCATTCACTTATTTTTAGCTCTTTTATCTTATTCCGTTGTATAAACTTACCACAATTTATTTATCCATTTTGCTATTGATGGGTTTTTTATTTCCAGTTTTTTGTGATTACAAACAATGCTGCAGTGAACCTTCTTGAGTGAGTCACTGTTCATACATGAAAGAGTTTCTCTAAGGTATACCTGGGAATGAACATATTGGGTTGGAGGGTATATGCATCTTCAATTTATTGGGTATTTCCAAATTGCTCTGAGTTTCTAAAACTCCATATCCTCATTAATAATGAGTATTTACAGACAAAATTGTTTGCTAATCTGGTATATATAAAAGATCTCTTTTTCTTTTAATTTGAATTTTCCTGATTAGCAAATTTGACTAAGAAATAAATGGTCATTTATTTAGGTTTCCTCTTCTGTTAATTACATATTAATATCTTTCACCCATTTTTCATTTGGGTGGATTGTCTCTTTTTTAAAAATTAATTAATTAATTAATTTTTGGCTGTGTTGGGTCTTCATTGCTGCACGCGGGCTTTCTCTAGTTGCGGCGAGTGGGGGCTACTCTTCGTTGAGGTGCACGGGCTTCTCATTGCGGTGGCTTCTCTTGTTGCGGAGCACAGGCTCTAGGTGTGTGGGCTTCAGTAGTTGTGGCACGTGGGCTCAGTAGTTGTGGCTCGCGGGCTCCTGAGCACAGGCTCAGTAGTTGTGGCACGTGGGTTTAGTTGCCTCGTGTCATGTGGAATCTTCCCCGACTAGGACTCGAACCCGTGTCCCCTGCATGGGCAGGCAGACTCCCAACCACTGCACCACCAGGGAAGCTGGGTGTTGATTGTCTTTTGCCTTCTCTATTTGTAGCAGTTTTTGGTGCATTTGGGGTACTAATACTTTGTTGGTTATATGCACTACAGATATTGTCTTCTAATCTGTATTTGTCTTTTAACTCTGTTTAACATAACAAAAACTTTAATTCTAATATAGTTGGGTTTGTCAATAATTTTCTTTATGGTTTGTGTTTTGAATCATGGGTAAGAAAATTTTCCCTTTCTCAAATTCATAAAGATATTCTTGTATATTTTCTTCTAAAAGATTAAGAATTTTGCTTTTTCACATTTAGATCCTGAATACATCCGTTATTTTGTGAGGTAAGGATTTAAAAATTGGATAACCAGTTATCTGAAAATTATATAGGGAATAATAGCTCATTCTCTCCCCACTGTTTTCTAACACCACTTTTGTCACATTTCATTTCTGTATATGGGTGCAATTATTTCTGGATTCTCCCTTCTGTCTGTCCCTAAGTCAATATCATAGCCTTAAAGTAATTTTTGATATGTGGCTGGGTAAACTCTTCCTCTTTGTTTTTCTTCAAAATTGTATTGGCAGGACTTCCCTGGTGGTCCAGTGGGTGGTCCCCCCAATGTAGGGGTCCTGGGTTCTATCCCTCGTCAGGGAACTAGATCCCACATGCAGGCTGAAACTAGGAGTTCACATGCCGCAACTGAGAAGTCCACATGCTGCAACTAAGACCCGGCGCAGCCAAAATAAGTAACTAACTAACTAACTAACTAACTGACTAACTAAATACTCCAGGGAGACCCATTCATTGGTGGGGCCCCCATACTTAAAAAAAAAATTGTATTGGCTATTTTTGACACTTCTTTATGCATTTTACGATCAACTTATCACGTTCCACCAAACACCCTACTGGGGATTTTTAAAAATAGAGTTGCATTGAATTTATACATTAATTTAGGGAGAACTGTCACCTTCAAATCTTTGAACATTATATATAGCACTATATAGAATGTTATATTTATTCAGGCCTACTTTTAGTTAATTTAATAAGATTTTATAATTTCTTCATGAACGTCTAACACATCTTTTTTTAGATTTATTGATTTCTTGCTTTTAAAATTTATTGATATATATAGGTTTTAAAATTACATTTATTCTGCCTTCCTATATAATGTGTACCACTAGATAACTAAATAGAAGAAGAGAAAAAAGAATTTTTTTGGTAGGAGTTTCCCAAGTAATTCATAACCTTAAATGAATGAGTGGATCTGTAGCTGGTGGCATCGTGAAGAGACCGGCAAACATTAACATCACCCGATGGAAGAACACAATGCCCTCCATGAAGTGGTCTTGTGAAAGCCAACCCTGAATCTGATCAAGTCTCTAGATCCAAGTACTAACTTACAGAAAATACAGAAGACAGAGAAACATGTTAAACTATACCTTGAGGATACAATCAGCAAAATCTAGATTGTGGGAAACTACAGTAAAAGTCGCCCAGTTTCCTGAAAATAAACTGAGGGGAAAGAAAGCAGAAATGAGAAAACTCGATAAATTAAAGGACCCTTAAAAGGCATGTGTTGAGACTTCCCTGGTGGCGCAGTGGTTAAGAATCCGCCTGCCAAAGCAGGGAACTGGGTTCGAGCCCTGGTCTGGGAAGATCCCACATGCTGCGGGGCAACTAAGCCCGTGCGTCTTGACTACTGAGCCTGCGCTCTAGAGCCCGTCGCAATGAGAAGCCCACACACCGCAACGAAGAGTAGCCCCCGCTCGCCACACCTAGAGAAAGCCTGGGCGGAGCAATGGACACCCAACGCGCCAAAAACAAACAAACAAACAAACAAAAAGCCGTATCAACCAATTGCAAACAAACTCTAAAACAATTATAATAATTTTGAGACAATTAGAATGTTGAAAAAACTGATTGGATATTCAATTATATTAAATAATAGTTCTAATTTTTAGGTACAATAGTGGTATTACGGTTATGTCAAAAGAGTCTTTTCTTGTCTTTTAAAGATATATACTCAAGTGTATATGGGTAAAATGATATGAGCCTGGAATTTGTTTCAAAATACTATGGAAGGCAGGAAGGAATTGGGGATAGAGGTGAACAGTATTGGCCAGGAGATGGGTACGTGAAACTCATTGGTGCTGTTCTGTCCACCCTTGTGTATGTCTGGGGTTTTCCATAATAAGAATTATTTTAAAATTGCATTATAAATTGTACTTTATGTTTGCAAATACTATTTTTTTCCACAAATGATTTTTGTTATTGATGTATTTAGTAATCTTGCTGATTTTTTTGTTTGTCTTTTAATGGCTTGTCTTTTTTTTTTTTTTTTTTAATGTATCACTCTAGTTTCTTTTTTTTTATTTATTTATTTATTTATTTATTTATTTATTTTTTTATTTTTGGCTGTGCTGGGTCTTCGGTTCGTGCGAGGGCTTTCTCTAGTTGCGGCAAGTGGGGGCCACTCTTCATCGCGGTGCGGGGACCGCTCTTCATCGCGGTGCGCGGGCCTTTCACTATCGCGGCCCCTCCCGTTGCGGGGCACAGGCTCCAGACGCGCAGGCTCAGCAGTTGTGGCTCACGGGCCCAGCTGCTCCGTGGCATGTGGGATCTTCCCAGACCAGGGCTCGAACCCGTGTCTCCTGCATTAGCAGGCAGATTCTCAACCACTGCGCCACCAGGGAAGCCCTGGCTTGTCTTTTAATAGCTTGTCTATAGAGGCCCTCAGATTTTTCACATAGGTAATACTATTGTCTGAGAATAATGACAGTGTCATTTCCTCCTTTCTATCCTCTTCCTTTTCCTTTATTTTGCTTTTCCTACTGTACTGGTACAATGTTGAATAAGAAGCAATGATAGAGGGCGTCCTTATCCTAGTCCTGCCTCTAAAGAGACTGCTTCTGAAGTTCTACCATTGAAGTGTGATGTTTACTGCAGGTTTTGGTAGGTACTCTTTTTTTAAAAAATTAATTAATTAATTAATTTTTGGCTGCGTTGGGTCTTCGTTGCTGTGCGCGGCCTTTCTCTAGTTGCGGCAAGCGGGGGCTACTCTTTGTTGTGGTGCACGGGCTTCTCATTGCGGTGGCTTCTCTTGTTGTGCAGCACAGGCTCTAGGCGCACGGGCTCAGTAGTTGTGGCGTGCGGGCTCTAGAGCGCAGGCTCAGTAGTTGTGGTGCACAGGCTTCGTTGCTCCACGGCATGTGGGATCTTCCCGGACCAGGACTCGAACCCGTGTCCCCTGCGTTGGCAGGCGGATTCTTAACCACTGCGCCAACAGGGAAGTCCCTTGGTAGGTACTCTTTATCAAAATCAGGAAGTCCTCTTCTATTCTTAGTTTGATAATTTTAAATCATGAATGGGTGAATTTTATAAATTGATTTTTCCTTTTGCATATATTGAGATGACCCTAAGTACAGAAACAGATTTTCGAATGTTAGACCATTTTTAATTCTGCGGTAAACTGAATTCAGTCATGGTATATAGATATGTATGTGTGTGTGTGTGTATAAGGATTTGATTGGCTAATATTTCATTTAGGAGTTTTGCATCTTTGATCATAAGTGAGATTGGTCTATAAATTTTCTTCTTATGCTGTTCTTGTCTCTAGTTTCAACTGCTTTTTGGTTTTGACGAATCTAGGTCTCAAGTTAGAAATGAGCTTTACTTCCTGGAAGGTGAAGAGAATTTTCAGGATCAAGGGGCAACAGCTGTATTCTGGGATTCTGGGGTCTTCCCTGGGGTTTCCATCCTGGGCTGAGTGGAGTGAGTCAGAAACAGTCTTAAGGATGTGTCATTTCCCGCTATAGAGGAGAACTTTGAAAATACTTTCCAGAAGGAGAAATAAAGGAGTAATAATAGAGGATGTAGGTCATCTAGGCCAGCGGTCCCCAACCTTTTTGGCACCAGGGATCGGTTTCGTGGAAGACAATTTTTCCACGGATGGGGGGCAGGGATGGTTTCAGGATGATTCAAGCTCATTACATTTATTGTGCACTTTATTTCTATTATTATTACACTGTAATATATAATGAAATAATTATACAACTCACCATAATGCAGAATCAGTGGGAGCCCTGAGCTTGTTTTCACTTGCCACTCACTGATAGGGTTTTGATATGAATCTGCAAGCAATTGCTTTATTATGGTCTCTGTGCAGTCAAACCTCTCTGCTAATGATAATCTGTATTTGCAGCTGCTCCCCAGCGCTAGCTTCACTGCCTCAGCTCCACCTCAGATCATCAGGCATTAGATTCTCATAAGGAGCGCGCAACCTAGATCCCTCACATGTGCAGTTCACAGTAGGGTTCACACTCCTGTGAGAGTCTAATGCCACCGCTGATCTGACAGGAGGAGGAGCTCAGGCGGTAATGCAAGTGATGGGGAGAGGCTGTAAATACAGATGAAGCTTCGGGCTCCCTCACCTGCCACTCACCTCGTGCTGTGCCGCTCAGTTCCTAACAGGCCACGGACCACTACTGGTCCGTGGCCCGGGAGTTGGGGACCCCTGGTCTAGGCTGCTAAGAACTAGCAGACTATGCTGAAGCCAGTACCAGGGATCCAGATAGCAGAGCCTGGCAGTGTAGGGTGACCGTGCAGGCCTCACGCAGAGAGGAAGCGAGGAGCCCCAACCCATGTTGTGAGGTGGCCCTTTGCAGTGGTACCATCTTCCAGGCTGTGGATTCTGGTGTAATGGCAGTGCCTCAACTCCTGGGCACATATTTCTTGTCTTCCTATTTTCTCCTCAGCGTTAAGAGAAATTTTTGCATCACTGGGTGCTTCATTTCTTGGCACAGAGTGGGCAGTCATTATACTTGCTCCTTTTAAAAAAAAAAAATTATTTATTTTTGACTGTGTTGGGTCTTCGTTGCGGCCTGTGGGATCTTCGGTGCGGCATGCGGGATCTTTCGCTGTGGCCCACGGGCTCTTCATTATGGTGTGCGGGCTTCTCTCTAGTTGTGGCATGCAGGCTCAGTATTTGTGGCACTCGGGCTCTCTAGTTGTGGCTCGCGTGCTCAGTAGTTGTGATGAGTGGGCTTAGTTGCTCATCAGCATGTGGGATCTTAGTTCCCTGACCAGGGATAGAACCCGTGTCCCCTGGAAGGTGGATTCTTAACCACTGGACCACCAGGGAAGTCTCCACTTGCTCCATTTGGAACTGTTTATTCCTAGAGTCAGGAACTGCCCCTGAGGAAACGCTTTCAAAACCAAACTAAATTGAACTAAACTAAACACCTACAGACACTGAGCTGAGAGAGACTTGGGTTACCTTGGTTTTAATAATTAGCCACGATTTTGCATAATTCTCCTGACTTCTAGACCTCAGTTTCCTTTATCTACAATATAAAAGAACTTCTGGAGATTCTAAATAATCTCCAAGTTTCATGCTGGCTTTCAAAAAATGCTGCCATAATTTTGTGGTATTTCTTCAACCTTGTAACTATTTCCTAATCAGAAACACATGGATGGCTTTACAACTCTTAAAGAACCAGGGGCTTGGAGTCATAGAAACCTGGGTTCATATCTCAGCTCCTTCACTTACTGGCTGTGTGACCTTGGGCTATTTACCTAACCTCTCTGAGCCTCATTTGCCTCATCCGTGAAATATGGATAATGTACTTTATCTCATAAGGTTGTGGTGAGGATAAAATGAGATAAAAGTACAAAAAAGAAAGCACCTAGCAAAGTCTTTCTGCAGAGTAAGTGCCAAAAATTCCTTCCCTTTTCTCCACCCAAGTGACGATGTGTGGAAAACTAGCCAAAAGATAAGCTTTATAAATTTAAAAGTTTAAACTGTTTGTCTGGCACTTCAGGCTGTTTCCCGTTTGCCTGCCTCCCACCTTCTCCCTAGAGTCTAAGTCGGCCTGTTTGGCAGATTTTGAGACTGTCTAGCTCTGTGAGTCTCCACCCAGGCCTCGATCCGCAGGAGGTGCCAGCGGGTAGCGACATCACAAGCTACCGCAGAGAGGAGAAGAAAAGACGAACAGATGCGGCCCGGAGAGCCAACCCTTTGGGGCAAGCCGAGCCTGGAGTCCCGAGCTCGCTGCAAGGAGCTCCGTTTGCAAGGAGGTCAGAGGCGACAGGTGGAGACGGCCTCGCGCTGGCGGAGCGGCGGCGCCGGGCGGGCACCGGCGAGAGAGCGGGCGCCGCCGGCCCCTGGAGCCGCCGGTGGGGGGCGGGAGACGATGGAAGGCGCGCCCCGCCGCCGCCTGCTGGGACCTTTCGTCCTCTCCTCGCTCCCCCGATTTGCCACACTTTTTTTGTCTTTTTGAAAAACCTGCCTGAAGATTCTCTTCACTCCGATTTCTCCACTTTATATGTGTGTGAAGCATTTCTTCTCTATTTCCCCTTGACCTTTGTGCTTTCTCGCCCTTTACCTACCAGCACTTCAGGATCCGCAAACGCTCCTTTTGGTAACTGTTAACAACCAGACTTGATCTCTACAGATGGAGTCTGGGAGGTCAGTCAGATCTGGAGCCTCGCCTCTGTGACCAAGGACATGTTCCTTAACCTCACTGTGCCTCAGTGTTCTCATCTGGCAAATGGAGATAATAAGAGCTCCTTCTTTACAGGATTGTTATAAAAGTTAAATGAAACAATTTACAGAAAATGCTTAGCCTGATGCCTGGCACACAGTGAGTGTGAACTGCTACCCCTGTCTTAATCACTTCATTGCAAATGCACTCTGGGTTCACTAAACTCCTTCCATCATGTCCAGCATCACCTCCTCCAGGGAGCCCTCCCTGACTTTTCCCTGTCTCTCCCATGCTGGTCTGGATCAGTTGTCCTTCCTGTGTTCTCTGGGAGCACTAAACACATTGAACACAGAGATGGTTCTAACCATGCCTGCCCAGGTCTGGCGCCTCTCTTAGAGTGGGAGCTTCATAAGGAGTGTGTCTCATCCAACCACAGAGGGCCTGGCACTCAGTAGGGGATCAGCAAATGGTCCCTAAGTAAATGAAGGCAATTTCCATTCATGCAGCGAGTGGTTAAAGACCTAAGAAGGCCCGAACCTGGGGTCTGAACCCTGGAGCTGTCTCAGCGCTAACACTGAGACTTCCACTCTTCCCCTTAACAGAAACAATCCCAAGGTCAGTGAGTCATAGGAAATGAGACGTAGAGATTGGAAGATCAGTTTTGTTATTTTCTGATGAGGAAGTGGAAGCCTAGAGAGGCCAGCAGTTCTCTTGCGGCCTCATGCCCGTACAGGAGGACCGTGGTGAGGACTGTGTTCTCATTCTTGACCCGCTGGGCTCTCACTTGCTGGCCGCTGCGGCTGAGCCTGGGCCCCCGTGCAGCATGGGGACTGCTGGTCTCTTCCCAGACTCTCTTGGTCAGGGCCCACCCCAGGGTGACTGGGGTGGCAGAGCTTTATGTGCGACACACTGAAATGGCAGCTGGCTTTCCCTGGGAGCGGGTGCAGTGGAAGGAGCTCGGGAAGGAGGCCCAGCCCCAGTCCTGGCTCTGCTGCTTATCGCTTATCACTGTGCAGCCCTGGTGAGTCATACATGCAAAGAGCATGAGCTTAGGATGGGGACTGAGAGATTATCCAACCCACCGCCATGGTTTATGGAAAAGGAATCCACAGCCCAGAGAAGTTATGTGTCCTAGACCATGGGCCAATCTAAGGCAGAGCTGGTAACTGAGCTGTCGAATCTGAAACCCAGGGTCCTCAATGAGTCTATTCCAGGGTTTCCCAAATAATAATGGACACACGAGTCACTTGAAGGTCTTGTTAAAGCACAGGTAGGTCTGGGTGAGACCCCAGATTCTACATTTCTAACAAGCCCCCAGGTTCTAGCTAGGAAGGGTCTAGACCAGTGATTCTCACCTTCTAGCTCTACTATGATGTAACTACTTAGTGCACTAGCCACGGATTAGACCAGTCTTGTCGGGTTAATGAAGGCATGGCAGCTAGTGGGCCCTTCACCTAGAAGCCAGTGGGGCCAGCACCCTCCTCACCTGCTTGTCCTTCCCCATCAGCGTTATTCATTCACGACCCCTGCTGGCTGCTTCTGTGTCTTTGGTGGAGATGCAGGTCCTGGCTGGAGATGCCGGTCCTGGCTGGTGGAGATGCAGGTCCTGGCTGGTGGCTCTGGGTCTGTGAGTGCACCCCTTCTGGAGGACTTGGACCTTACTAACACTTGCAGGCACTGTTTCTTCACAGGGAGTGTGCCAGGCCCAAAGCTGAGTCTTCACTGCAAGCTCTTGAGGGTAGGAACCTTGGTTTTGTCATCTCTGAATCTCCTGAATACTTAGACATTCATTCCTCCATTCATTGGATTCATTTGTCTTTGGAACATTCCTAGGCCTGGCTAACTAAGGCGCAGTCCTTGTCTTCAAGAAACATACATAACACATGGGTTATAAAGTGGTACTTAGTGGTTGCCCAATAAGCATGTGTGAAATTGAATTACGCTTCGTTGCTCTGGGGGAAGTGGCAGTGTCGTCAAGTGATAAGAGAGGGCAGTGGAGAGCAGCTGGTATTGGCCACTTCCTAATAAGGGGCTTGTTTTCAAAGAAGAGTGTCTCGTTCCTTAGGCAGTTCCCACTGGGGTCAGCGGAAATGACAGCACCGAAGCCTCACAGAGACAGAGGTCTCTGCACTTTTAAAAGTTATCAGGCAAATTCACAAATGCATTATAATTTTTAGCTCTCCCTTTGACGCTGTAAAGACCGATGGAGGAAACAGGGATGCTCTAGCTCCTCTTCTCAGGCGAGTCACAGAGGGGGCGCCTAAAACATGCATGGTGTCTGCAGCAAACAGAGAAATGACCCACCATGGTGACTCTGAGTCCACGAGGTAGCAAAGTGGTAGCATCTGCAAGACAGAGCCATCTACCCACACGTGGCAGAGATGCTAACTGCCACCTAATGTCCATTCCCCTCAAGTTTTAGCTTGGCACGTGAACACCCAGCAAGAGACTTTATTCCCCAGCCTTGCTTGCAGGAGGCCAGCGGATATGAGCAGAGGTGGAAGAGGTGTAAGTCCAGAATTAGGCCCTTAAGAGGCAGCTGTGCCTTTTCCTCTTCTGCCCTGCAGGGTGAGGGAAAAGCTGAGCCAGCTTTGACCATGCGGACAAGGGTGATAGCAAAGGGGGTGGCAGAGAGATGATAAGAGAGAAAGAGCCTGGGTCCCTGGACAGCCCTGTGGAGCGGAGCTGTCCTACCGCCTGCCTGCCAGCTTGGACTCTTCCATGAGACAGAAGTAAAACTTCCATCTTGTTTGAAGTCACTTTATTTTGGTCTTTGTTAGAACCAACATCCTAACTACTACATATCTGTCTCTTGAATAAAGCAATGACGTTCTGAGCCTTTTTTTCCCTGGTAGAATAGAAATGGCTCATTGGTTTCTAAGGTTTTCTGTGAGACTTGCCTTTTGTCCCCCACCCCCCATTGTTTCAGGCTACTCACTAGGGACCCCCTGCACTCATGCAGGGCTCCCCAAATCTCTCAAAGCTACTGATAATATCTTAAGTTCTGCCACATTCCAAGGGGTTATGTCACTACCACAACATAACCTCGTTCAGATTGGGTCTGTTGCCCACCCCCGGACTTAAGTAAGAGGAGGACTTACGCAGAGGACTCAGTCAGTTCCCCAAGAGCAAGCAATCCCACCTCCACTCCCTGCAATTGAGACTGCTTTGGAAAGTAAATAAAGCATCATGTTACATCATGTTATCAACTTAGAACAAGTCTCTTCTGATAAGGCTACTAAAATTAAGGTTTTTAAGAAACAGACTAATACCTAACCTTTAGTGAGCACTTACTGTGTGCCAGGCATTCTTATAAGCACATTTCATGTATTAACTCCTTTATGTCATAACCATCCCACAAGATAAATACTATTAGTATCCCAATTTTACAGATGTAGAAAAAAGATGCCCAGAGAAGTTTGGTAACTTACTCAAGGCCACACAGTTAGTAAGTGGTGGAACCAGGATTTGAACCCAGGGACTCAAACTAGATAATAGATGCTCTTGATCACTGTGATGCTGCCTAAACAGTGTCCTCCAATCCTCCTACTCCCATTACATTTAAAAGAACAGATTAAATTGAGTCACTGCCAAATTCAGAGAACTAAATTCTGGAAGCAAGGCCCAGGGCAGTGGTTCTCAAAGTGTGGTCCCTGGACCACTAGCCTCAGAATCACTGAGGAACTTAATAATATTGCAAATTCTATGACCTCAGCCCAGATCTAGTGAATCAGAAACTCTGGAGGCAGGGCCCAGACATCTTTATTTTTATAAGCCTTCCAGGTGGTTCTGAGGCACACCGAAGTTTGAGAACCGTTGGCCTAGTAAATAAACAAGAACTGAAACAAGAATGGAAATTATGTTCTTTCCTTGGACTTTGGGGATGGGAAAGAGAGGCAGAAAGAAAAGTTTTGTATTTAAAACAAGAGCAATTTCCCAAACCCTCTCTCATTTGGAGGTTGCTCATTTGACCTATCTTGTGAAAACTTGCATGCTGTATTCTCACCAAGTCCAAGACTCATGCTTTTCTCATTGGACATGGCCCCGGCTCACTGCTTATAATTAATCTTATAGATCACTACTTAATTTAGAGTAGGAAAAAAATCCTGACAATTAGTCGTAAGATCTATGATGGGAAAATTGATCCTTAAATAGTTAAAAAAAAATTCCTTGGCACTCCCTCTTTTCTTTCCCTTCAAAGATTTGAAATTCTTTTTAAACATTAGCATTTATCATTCGGGACAGGCAAATGCCTTCTTTAATTTTCTGTGGTGATATTTCACTGCGTTAAAGACTGTCTGAATAACCTTTATGGAACTCAGCTGGGCCTCTCTCTCTGTCAGGAGACAGGAAATCTGTTTTGACTGACTTGGTCATTGCTTAGATTTGGCCGTGTTCTATGCTGCCTAAAACCTCCACTGCACTTGGCGAAGACCTTGGGGCCTTTTCGGTGTTCACAATCTAGATATGTGATTTACGATATGGAAGATCTGAAGACTGGAACACATTTCCCTGGCTATTGTCACTCAGCTTTGAAAATGGAGGTGGCAAGAGACTTATGTCAGCAGAAACCTTGCTTAAAAGTTTGACCGAACACAGGGATCAAGCTACCATAATATTTTATTGTCTGATATCCAGAAACAGTGAAATCTTTTAAAATGAGTGTAAAAATTAATTGTAATGAGCATAAAAATTAATTTTCTTGGAGTGTCAACTGAAAGAGATAGTAAAAGATATAAACAGAAAAAGATCAAGTTAGGGTGAAATCCCCAATCCATGACTTTGCACATTTCTCTCCAGTGAGCTCTATGGTCTCTGTCACCCCATGGGGGTCCAGATGAGATAGGAAGAATCATAGTGTCATTTCATAGACTGGTAAACTGTGACCATGAGAGGGTAGATTCTTATTCATTGTGATAGCCAAGCTCAGATTAACATGCATTAAAGGGCTGTGGTGCATGAATTACTTCATTTATTCCTCATGCAACGTTATGAGGGCAGTACTGTTTTCAGCCTCAGTTGAGGACACTGAGGCGGGGATGTGAAGGCAGAGGTAGTCCTATTCCAGAGCCCATGCTCTCTACTCATCTGCCCAGATCTGCTGCTGCTAGCCTATATAGAGCACCTTATATGACTTAGAGAAAGGCATTCCAGTAGAAGGGCCAAGTAGGAAAAGGAGCCTCCTTTGGGTGGATGCACCCAGTGCTGGAGTGCGTGGCTCAGGGAGCGCAGCACAGGCTGGATTTCAGCCCCCTCTTGCTCCCTCTGCTGGCTGCCTTTGTACAGCGAACGACAAGCGCAACTCTGGCTGGCAGGCCCTGCATCCACTCCTTGAGAATACATCTCTCACACATCTGTTTCCACTCCTGCAAGAAGCAATGAGGACAAAGACCAGCTCTGCTACCTGGGACTAGCTAACTGCAGCATCACGTAGCATGCCCAGGTGCCCCCAGAGAAGAGCTTAGAGTCTAGTTCAGGGTATCAAAATATGAACTATGCCAAAAAGCCCAGTTGTGGGCCCAGTCTTTCCAAGAATCATCATCATTATCAAATGCAGCATCATTTTTGGAGGAAGTCACACTCAAGCAGCTCTGGCCACCCAGAGCTGTGGGTGACACGGGCTGGGTCTCTAAAGATGCTGGTCCCCCCTCTGTGGAATGTTAACCCTCTAGGCAGAGAAACTCAGCTCTCTCACTTGCATATCCAAGAGCCTATGAAAGCAGGAGAAGCCAGAGGTAGAGGTGCCTGTGGGATCTTTTTGTAATGCCCCAAAGTCTCCACTCTCTTCTATCGATCTGCAGCTGCTGGCAGGAAATAAATCTTTCAATAAGTCCAAGGACATAAAAGCATGTTATTATCAGCTGGCTCGTGATACATTAAGAGCACATCAGGCTTCCCTGGTGGCGCAGTGGTTGAGAACCTGCCTGCCAACGCAGGGGACACGGGTTCGAGCCCTGGTCTGGGAAGATCCCACATGCCGCGGAGCAACTGGGCCCGTGAGCCACAACTACTGAGCCTGCGCATCTGGAGCCTGTGCTCCGCAACAAGAGAGGCCACGATAGTGAGAGGCCCCGCGCACCACGATGAAGAGTGGCCCCCACTTGCCGCAACTGGAGAAAACCCTCGCACAGAAACGAAGACCCAACTCAGCCATAAATAAATAAATAAATAAGCAAATATGGTTAAGAAAAATATATTAAAAAAAAAAAAAAAAAAAAAAAAAGAGCACATCAGAGTCTGTATTCTGACTTCCAACCCATGACCTGAGAGGAAATGGAAGGGTCATTGCTCATTAACATCTTTGAACAGTGCAAAGTTCATCCCACAATTATTACAATCAGACTATAAAACCCAACCCAGCTGTTTCTACCTTGAGGGTCTGGATGATTTTCTCTGAAGGGTCCTCCAGGTTCGTCATGATAGTCCAGTTCATCTCCACTTTCCTGTTAGGTTAACAACAACAAAAAATACATAAGACAAAATAAGTGCCAGCACTCCTAGGATCCATGCCCTTTGGTAAAAGGGGATCCAGTTTTCTTAGTTGTCTCTTCTTCTTTGTCTATGTGTTTTAACAAGTGTCCAAGAAGTCTGCTGCCCTCGTGAAGGGCCCTGAAGAGCCAGGTGGGCTTAGCAGTGGCCTTGAGCACTGTCCTTATCTGTCCTCCTCTGTGGGAGGCTTGTCCCATCCATCAGAGCAGTGCTCCATGCCTGGCATATGTGGGAAAAAGAATGTCACAGGCAAAGGCCAACTGGCAGAAGGCAACAGGGTACCTCTAGGGACTTGAGGGAGGTCCAGTGTGACCAGAGCAGAGATGGGGTGAAGTGGGAAGGGTGGGGAGGACTCAGACTCTCAGGGCCTTGGAGGTAGTTTAAGGATTTTGGCCTTTACCTTGAAAACAAATGGAAGGCACTGAGGGTTTAAAGCAGGGCAGCAAAAGGATCAGATTGGCCTTTTGTAGGGTTTCCAAGATTACCATGGGTAAGGTTCCTTTTTTTTTTCTTTTTTTAAAAATAAATTTATTTATTTACTTTTGGCTGCGGTGGGTCTTCGTTGCTGTGTGCAGGCTTCAGTAGTTGTGGCACATGGGGTCAGTAGTTGTGGCACAGGGGCTTAGCTGCTCCGTGGCATGTGGGATCTTCCCAGAGCAGGGGTCGAACCCGTGTCCCCTGCATTGGCAGGCGGATTCTAAACCACTGTGCCAACCAGGGAAGTCCCAGATTAGGTTTCTTATCACATGGAATCCCCTCTTCCTTCTTTCTCTGAGTCACACAAGCTGCTTGCAATCCCACCACCCAGAAATCTCTATAATGATGGTCTTCAACCCTGGCTGCATCTTAGAATTATTTGTGAAGCTTAAAAAAAAAAAAAAAAAAAAAGATTCCTAGGACCTAACCCCAAATGTTAAAATCAGACTTTCTGGAGCTGGGGCATTTTTAAGGCTTCTTGGGTGCTTCCGTCATGCAGCCAGGATTGAGAACCATGGGTCTTCTCTAGAGGGTCGGAAGAACCGCTCTTCAGTTGCCAAGGAAACGTGGCAGGTAGAGTCAGTGACTCAAGTAAAGCCCTCAGTGTTTGATGAGGCCAGCTCTTGGCCTTTGTCACCTGGATCTCTGCTTAATCCACAGCTTCATTTCGGCTGTGGAGAAGGAATCTGAGGGCCCTAGAAGCCTCTCCTGGGACTAAAGTTCCTCACCCTTTAGTTGACAGTTTTCCTCTTTATTATCAAATACCCCAGCTGCTTTGGAAAGACACAGTTATCTGCTAATTTGTTTGACATTCTCTTCTTGCTTGATGGCTTTTTACTCCATGTGTTTCTCACTTGTTAGCTAGTGTTTGCAGCTGATGAGATATTCTGACGTAAAAAAAGCTAAAGCAGCTAAGTAATTTTCTTTCTTTTGCATTTATCTCTTTGGAGACAAAGCACATTTGGCCTGATGCAGTAAAAAAAAAAAAAAAAATCATCTCTGAATAAATGGAAAGGTTTTAAAAAAATGATTGCAGGAAAAACCTGCCTCAGTCCAGTAAACTGCAAAGTTAGAAGACTAGAAAAGAGATAAATTTTTTAAAATTCTGTTTATAAATCCTTTTAGTCTAACAGGAAATTGGATTAAAAGGGAGAAACAAGCTTCCTCTTTTGGAAGAATTTCAAAGCTCAGAAGAATAAAACTTCAGTCTTAACAACATGCAGCTATGAGCCTTCAGGGACAAGAAATATTCTTCGCATTTCACAGATGGGGAGACAGAGGCAGAGAGAGTTGGGGATTTGGAAAGAATCTTTTGATGAGTCCCTGTTAGAAAAAGAAATACAGTAGTCTTAATTTGAAAGTCTGGGGAATTCCCTGGTGGTCCAGTGGTTAGGGCTCCGTGCTTCCACTGCCAGGGCCCTGGGTTCAATCCCTGGTCAGGGAACTAAGATCCCACAAACCATGCTGCGAGGTCTCAAAAAAAAAACCATTCTGCCTGTTGCTTAGAAAAGTGTCAAAAAGCTATATTTTTTACGTATACAAGCACACATGTGAAAAGACTTATACCTAAGGTCATCCATTGCAACAGGTTGCAACACAACCTACATAACCCATCAATGGGGGATATGTTAAATAAATTATGGTAATTTACACAATGGAATACAATGCAGCCATTAAGAAGCATCTCTTAATGAATTAACAGAACTCCAAGATATATTAAGTAAAAAAAAGTAAGACTGTGAGCAATGTGTGTAATATATAAAAACATGTATAAAATATGTCTCTGTCTATTTTTCTACCTGTATTGGCCTGTATATGCATACTACAACTCAGGAAGGGTACACAGGAAACTAGCAACAGTGGTGTCCAAGGGGGAGGGAACCCAGCTGGGAGCCATACCCTTTTATACTTAAATTGTTTAAACTTCCTGAGTATATTTTGGATTCAAGATTTGAATTGAAAAAACTAAAACTAACTAAAATGCTGGGGCTTCCCTGGTGGCACAGTGGTTGAGAGTCTGCCTGCCAGTGCGGGGGACACGGGTTCGAGCCCTGGTCTGGGAGGATCCCACATGCCGCGGAGCAACTAGGCCTGTGAGCCACAATTGCTGAGCCTGCACGTCTGGAGCCTGTGCTCCGCAACAAGAGAGGCCGCGATGATGGGAGGCCCGCGCACTGTGATGAAGAGTGGCCCCCGCTTGCCACAACTAGAGAAAGCCCTTGCACAGAAACGAAGACCCAACACAGCCATTAAATAAATAAATAAATAAAATTTAAAAAAAAGAGTATGCATTGCTTATCTAAAATGTATATTAAAAAAAAAAAAAGAATTTTATAAAAAAATAAAATAAAATGCTGTCTGTCACTTTTAATGAGTTACAGAGGTAATGACTGAAGCACAGGCAATGATACTTGGAGAGTGAGCAAAACAAACTGAAGGACTGAAAATTCAAGTCCCAGCTCTGTTATTCTGGCCAAGTCATTTGCTCTTCATCTGTGCATCTGGCTTATGAATATTTATGGGATGTCTGTTGTGTGCCAGGTCCTGTGCCGGGCGCCGGGGGCACAAAGCTGAAAGATCTATTTGTAAGAAGCTCAGTGACTTGCAGAGAAACAAGAAATCTCACTGTCGCCATGCAGTGTGAGAAATGCTGTGACGGATTATGACAGGTTTCTGCAGGACCTCACGGGAGGTGAAGCTAAGTTAGGCTGGGAAGGTTGGTCTACCAGTGGACATGGTGCTAAGTTTTGCAGAGAAGGGGAGGTTAGGGCAGTTCCCGCAGAGCAAGGAGCAGGTACTGGCTTGGGGGGCGCATTCTGGTGTGGCTGCAGGGCCCAGACAGTGGGAATCAGACACGGGCCAGATCTTGCAAGCCGCAGTCTGGAGTTTTAAAAAGATATTCATTTGTTCTATTTTTCTATTTATAAAAGAAATACATTTTTGATGCCAGAATTAACCGGAAGGCCAACGGGGACGTGGTAGGGAATTTGAAGCAAACCAGTGGTATGACTGAGCTGTATTTAGAAAGAGCGCTGGCAACAGGGTGGTGTTATAGGTCTGGGGCGGGGTGGGGTGCGTGGGGATAGTAACAAACACTTTGTAAACACAAACTGTAGCACTGAAACCAGACAAGAGAGACAGTTGCCTGAATGGCTGTGGTGCAGATCCTGGAGTCAGACTGCCTGCACTGAAGCCCTGATCCTGTACTTCATGCCTTACAGGTCACGCGAGGTACTTAATCCCTGAACCTCAGTTTCTTCAACTGACGGGGGCTGGGCCAGGTGGCCTGAAGTTCTCATCTGTCCTTGGAGAACCTTCCATTGGTCCTGCCCTCTCCCATAACACACAGCGCCCTAACTGAGCATGGTACTTCTAGATTCACAGCAGGCTTCGGGAAGGAACTGCTGGGAGGATTGGGGAGGAGGGAATGCAGGAGCCAGAGGCAGGGCTCCAGGGGGCTGTGTGCTGTATGACCTATCATTGAACCTCAGCCTCTCCATCTGTGAAATGGGGGTAATGATAAATTTTGTACGAGTTCTTGAAAAGCTAAATTAGGAAAATACATTTGGACATTCTGTGTAACATATGTAACACATGCATCTAAATGACTAATTTCAATGCCTTCTTAATGCTGGAAGGAAATCAGTATCTCATTTGTGAGTGTCAACTTTAAGGTCGTACAACTTTTCTTGTGTATTAAAAAGATCCCACACTTATTCTTTAATAAAGAAAACGGATTTATGAAAGTCATAAGGTATCTTGTGTTATTAAAATATTGTCACTTCTCCTCTCCCAGGTTCTGAAGCCAGAACAAAGAAGTACAATTAAATTCTTCTCAGGAACAGAATAGATAGGCCTCATCAATATCAGGAATTGTGGGTTTAGTGGCTTTGAGTCCTAGTTCCCTCTGCTGCCAGCCACGTCACCCTTGGTCCTCTCATCTCGCCAATCCTCAGTTTCCTCATTTGCACGGTGGCGAATTGCACACTTAACAGGAAGGGGGTTGGGGAAATTAAATAAGGTTTAATATGTGAGAGGCCTGGCTCTTGGCAGGGACCAGTGAATGTTTCTTTCTTTCTCTTTGTGAACTGAATCCTTTATAGATGTGAACATTCTTTGAAAATTATTATTTCATGTAATTCTCACCTCACTGCTGAGAGGCAGGTATGGAGGTCCCAGCATTATTATCTCCATTTTACTAATGAGGCAGCGGAATCCCAGATGCATTACAAGGTTACTCAGAGTAAGAGAAAACCCAGGGCTTCCCAACTGCCGGTCAGATACTTTAATACTGATAATAGTCTACTTAATCCTGGGCTTCTTTCTTTGGGAACTGTAACAGACTCAATGCCCTGAAAATTTTTCCTGGCGAAATTATTATTCACGTGTCCTTGAATCATTGCATCTCGAAACCAGCTTGTGACCCCTTTGCAGCTCTCCTGCTGGTGGTCAACAAAGTTGGTTTCAAGGACTCTAGGCACTAGAACTTCCCTCCTGAGGGGCCTGCTCCATCTTAGGACAACGTCTTGAGCCCAACATTGTTTTGCTGTTACTTCTTCTCGCTGAAATCCATGCTGTCCTTTCCCCACATGACCACAGGATTCAGTGGCAGTGACAGCCATCCTCTGCTTGGTGGGATGTGCCCACACCTGCCTGCATAAGTAAAACGCAGGGCTGGCCCCAAACCAGGGGCAGGGGACTGCTCAAAGTACCTGATTTCAGGCAGGTTCCTTTGCCTTGATTTGAGGGTACCGAGTGATAACTGCCTGTATGAATGCTGTGAGGTGGAACTTATTTCTCATTCTTCACATCTTCTGGGCATAACATACATACTCTTTGATGTCAATGTTGAGTATAAGCATATTCAATTCTGTATCTAGCATTAATTGGCATTATTGCTATTTTCTTCCCCACTACCACGACCTAACCCTGATCATTTATTAAAATTCCTGGGGAAAAAAAAATTTCTACCTTAATTTATTCATCAATTACCATTTCTTTTTCAAAAATAGATTTTTAAAAAACATGGTTCAATTTTTACGTGAACCCAGATGTACTCTGGATCAATCGTGTTTCCCCAAGTCTAAGCCTGATACGGATTATCCTATAAAATGGGCTAATAGCATTGCCTTCAGTGTTATCAAGAGGTTTTTAAATTTGAGGAGGATTTCACGTGTAATAACTGAGAAATGAATGAGTCTCTCCTATAGCAACCTGCGCCTGCCTCTGCCACAACACTGTGCTGATATTATCTGCTTCTTTGTTTATCTTCCTCTTAGATTATAGGCTCCTTGGAAGGCCAGGGATGGAGATGATTCATCTCTGTATTCTCAGTGCCTAGCACAGTATCTGATATACAATGAATGCTTAATATATGTTGTCTGAAGGAAAGTGGATGATCATTGGGAGAGAAAGCTTTATGTTGGGTCCACAGAATGCAGGTGGGAGTGAGGGGAAGGGCAGAGTCCTGGAGAGTCAGAAAATATTCCTGCAGCAGACTGGATGAGTGCACAGGGATGGAATTTTCTAGAAGGAGCTGTGATGGATGCTTAGCTAATGTGGTAGGCAGTGCTTTTGATTGGATAGGACTCAGTTGGGGTCTGCAGGGTTGAAAACATGGGATCTGGAGCAGGGCTGCCTGACTTTGAATCTTGTTTCTGCCATATTCCAACTGTATATCATTTGAGAAGTTACTTCAGCTCTCAAGACCTTAATTTTCTCATCTGTAAAATCGGATAACGCTACCTACTACTTAGATTAGTTTTTTGAGTTAAATGAGTTCTTGCATGTAAAACTTAGAACAAAGCCTGGCACGGAGTAAGTGTTCATTTATGTTAGCAATTGTGATTATTTACATCTCTTTCCATTTTCCTTTTCTGCCTCAATATTTTTATTTCTTACCCTCATCCCCTGAAATGTGTACTGCTTCCAACATGCACCAGGCAAAAATGAATGAAATGTCCTGTGACTAGGCAGGAAATGCACAAATGAAATGTGTAGACTGAATTGGACAGCCTGTATGCCTTTCTTGATTTGAACTCTCCATCCTTTGTACAATCCTGAGATTTGTGTCTTTCTACAAGGCACTCCCTAAGAATCTGGGAGCTAGCGTGTCAACAAGGAGAAGGTCTATCTAGGGGGAGCTGTTAACACTGAACATTTGCAAGAAAAGATATAGTCTTTGGGGCAAGGACTGGTCTGGGAGTCAGAAAGTCTAGCGTGTCCCCGTGAGTCTCATGTAGAAGCAGGCTAAGTTACAATTTCTGTGAGTCTTGAAAAGGGTGAACTGGAAAGCGGGCCTTAGGGATAACAATGCCTTTCCTTCTATAAGGAAAAGGATGCCAAAATTGCTGGACAAAAAAGTGTAATACAAAAGCATTGTGGACACTAAATACACAAAAAATTATTGTAAAATTCCTCACTTGCAGCTTCTAGAGGCTCCATAAATATGTTCTTATCTTATTTCCATAGCAATTATCAATTTACTATATATGTTGCCTGGAGCAGGACAAGGATTTATCTGTTTTGTTTGCTGTTGTATCTCAAATGCCCAGAAAGCGCCAGACACATGTTAGCTGGTAGATGCTCATTATGGGTTGAATGAGTGAATAGTGGTAATGATGATATCTCATCCCAGGAAGTACCAACCATAATTCTTCAAGTCCTGAGGGAAGAACTAAACTGTTGCTAAGTAAATGAAAAGGATAGTTTCATTAATATAAGTGTTTTGGGATGAACTGTGTTCCTCCAAAATTCATATGTTGAAGTCCACCCTCAGTACCCCAGAATGTGACCGTGTTTGGAGACAGGATCTTTAAAGAGGTAAAATGAGGTCGTTAGGGTGGGCTGTAGTCCAATATGACTGGTGTCCTTATAAGAAGAGGAGATTAGGACACAGACTGCATGTAGAGGGAGGACCATGTGAAGACACATAGAGAAGATGGCTATCTATTGACACAAGCAATGAGAAAAGCCTCGGAAGAATTCAACTCTGCTGACACCTTGAGCTTGGACTTCTAGCCTCCAGAATTGTGAGAAAATAAATTTCTGTGGTTTAAGCCATCCAGTCTGTGGTACATTGTTGTGGTGACCCTAGCAAGCTAATACAATGAGTAATGAATCAAGGTAATTATTTTGAATACTTGTAGCAAAAATCTTTTGTTTTGCTCCCCAGAATCATTCTCTTATTCAACTTTTAGGTTTTCTTTTTTTCCTTTTTGAGACACTCCTCCCCTCCCTCCTATGAGTTCCTGTGGCTCCAGGCTGGGAAAATCAGAGTATTCCATTCCCCTGGCCATGGTGATTCATTTGCATATGGGCATGTGACCCAAGCTGGGCCAATGATTTAGAAAACAGAAGCTCATGGCTATCTTGCAACCATGGGGAAAGAGCCTATCTAAGAGGAAACAGGGAAGCAGAGCCCAGCCATGGAGAGAGACAGATTTGGGGCAAATACATGACTCTTAATCAAAGCCCCACCTTGCAGAGCTGGGATTGGGGTCGTCCGAAGAAGATGTAACCTAAGAACTTTGGATCAGTGAGTTTAGGAGGGTGACCCTCACGACTTTGGAAGTCCCTGCCAGTTGATAGCACTGGATAGTGTCACCACCAAGAACCCCATGAGTATTTGGTTTCTTCTCCTCTGTTTCTGTCTTTCTTAGTCACTTCTTATCAAGGGCCTGGGATGTTGTCCTCGAGGGTAGGATGAAGGATCTGAGATCCTTCTATGCCAAGACTCGCTTTGTTCCTGATCAGTTTCATATATTCCAAGGTCATTTATTTCCTGTTCATTCACCTCCGAGGGGGCAAAGAATGGGGAGGAAGAAGGTTTTAAGCCAGAGGGCTATGGGATGAAAAGGGGGTCAATTTATGGATCATTTAGGAAGCGTCTTCCATGTGCCAGGCGCTGTTAGATGCTGGGGCAGGAAGGCATACTGCAAAGATGGACAAATGCCATCCCTACCACAGGAACTCTCAGTACCCTAAGCTCGATACAAAGCTGAGCTTGGGAGAGTAATGAACTTCTAGAGAGCAGAAAACAGGGTCAGACATCCAGAAGAGGATTGGCAGTTGCCTTCTAAATGGTTAACTCAAGAATTAGTCTTCCTTGTAGTAGGAATATCAGCTCTACCAAGTGACGGTGGTAAAACAGTAACAATTATTTTAGCTACTGTCAAGATAAAATAAATTATATTTGCCTGTTTTATGAGTGGTTCAAGGTTATCCTTTCTCCTCTCTGTTCCCTGTCCTCCCCCAACCGAACCAGACACCCAACTGATTTGTCCCCGATGGCTGCCTGCGATTACTGTCCTAATTTGTTCTCTCTTCATCTGCTACAAACTGCCTATTTTCTGTCCCTTCTGATAAAGCAAGATCTCTGAGGGACTTCTGAAGCTGTTTTTGTACCATGCAGAAGTGCATTAACTGGAATTCCTGTGTGTGTGTCTATAAAACCCCTAGTCTTCTCAGTGTGAGATCACCTTCAGGAACGGCGTCATGTCGATGTGCAGCTTACGCGTGTAAAATTCTTTTCTGTTTGAACGTATCAGCCCTTTATTTATACAACTTTGAGGCTCTCCTGTCTTCTGAGCTGCTGCCTCCAAGGACTGCTGGGCTCCCTGTGAAGAGAAGCAGAAAGCCCAACTTTCATAGGAATGATACACAGTATGACAAGAACTAGTCCGAATCCCCAAATATTTATAGAAAGCAACTCTTCATCGTTGGAACACTAATTGTAACACCTATTTTTACCATGGAAGACACAGGGGATCCATATGTATAGAGAATAATCCAAGTTTGGTTAATAATTCATACCTGGGGTCGGCGTAATGGGAAAGTGGGAAAAGGGACCTTATTATGTTTGAGCATAGTACTCATTTTATTTAATCCTCACAACAACCCTGTGAGGCACGTATTGTTATTCCCAGTTTGCAGATGAGGAACTGGAGGCTCTGGGAGGTTAAGTCACTTGCCCAAAGCCATACAGCTGTTAAACGGTAGAGCCGAAATCATGGACTGCCTAAAACTCCTTTTTTAATGAGGTCTTTTCTGATACATCTACAGCTTCCATGAACAGTTATCAAACCTGCCTTGCAGCAAATAAAGTTATATCAAGATTCCAGTTTATTTCCAAATTTAAAATGTATTTGATGTGTTAGAAAGAGTGACTTCAACAAATCTAGCAGAGGGGGAAGGAAAAATGGGTCATTAGAGGAGTCTGGGAGGCGCTAGGGGCTCTCCCATCTCCTGTCGCCACAACATGCAAATGGCGTCATGCCTCAGAGCATGACAAAGTATAATCTGAACTTGCTTTCCAGCCCATGCCCCATACTGCAACCTAGGTGATCTTTCTGGATGCAAAGTGGACCACATCATTCTTCAAAGGTCCTTACCCTCAGGATGAAGGCCAACCTGCTTAAAAGGCTTATAAGACCCTTCCTGCCTGGCCCTGGACTATCTTTCCTATCTCATTCCGTCATTCAACAAATATTTATTGAAAGCTTGTTCTATGCCCAGGAGAGAGGATATGGCAGTGTAAGAAGCAGACAGAAGTCTTCACTCTCAGGAAAACTGCACATACATCCCACTGAGGGGGAAGAGATAATAAGCGAACGGGTGGAATATAAGTAATGTCTGAAGGTGATTCGTGATGTAGAGAAAAACAAAGCAGAGAGGGGAGTGAGGAGTAGCTGGCAAGGGTGGGTGGAGGTGGCAATTTTAAGCAGTCAAGGGCCCCTCTTCCCACCTGCCCTGGCAAGAGAGCAGTGTTAGCGCAAAGCCCGCAAGAAGGCGAGGGAAGTTTCTGTGGGGCTCTCTGCAGGAAGTTTTGACCTCACTGTGGGAATAGCAAGTTCAGAGGGCTGCTGTCAACACTGACCCTTGCTTCAGTTCCTGGAGCAAGGCTGCCCGCGTGCCCTTCCCTCCCCGGGAAACACACCCCTCCCTTCTAACTCCTGTGCATTCTTCAGGTATGGCTCACCTGTGCTTCGCATGACAACCCAGAGAACTGAGCCCTTCCCACCGTTGCCCAGAGTGACGCCCATGCTTGTACAGCCACCTCTCCTCCGCACTAGACTGTAAGCTCCATGAGGGCAGGAACCACTACTATCCTGTTTCCAAGTGGCTGCAGTGCCCGGCACAGAGTCTGGAAATGAATACACACTTGATACGTACTTGCAGAACAAGAGGAATGATAACATTACTGGCAAGCAGCATGTTATGGCCCAACTTAGTTAAAATAGGGAGGGCAAGATTCCGCACGCGGCAAGGAAGATCCCGTGTGCCGCAACTAAGACCCGGCACAGCCAAATAACTAACTAACTAACTAACTAACTAACTAACTAACTAATAAAAGAAAAAAAAAAGAAATAGAAAAAAAATTAAAAAAAAAAATAAGGAGGGCAAGAAAGACAGCCTTCCAGGAAGCATGTGCCGAACTCCAGAGGCCTGTCCTCTGCGTAGCACTGGCTCCTCATTCCCAAAGAGGAAAGTTACTTGTTATTTTTCAGGGCTGATTTCCTGGGGTCACATACATTAGTGTGCCATGAGATCACCCTGGGTGTGGATTTGATCATTTCCATATTTTCTAGGAGACTAACTCACGGATGGCTGTCTCTCTGGGCATAACTCTCCTTCCCATCACATTTATATTACTTTTAAGTGTTAATGATGAATGAACAGTTCGTGGGTCCCCACATGCAGCCATCATTCCGATGAACACCCACACCCTTTTCCTTTGTTTTGAAATGTGGCTAGAGATAAAGATTCTTCTGGACAAATACATATCCAATTTTTTGTCATCTCAGCTATGTATCTGATTCGCTTCTCGGAGTGAGACCTCCCCTCCCTGTTTCTAGATCAAATGAAAGCGTTTGGTTCAAACAAGAATCAGACAAAGTATTTCGAGCTTTCTAGCTTCCGAAACAATGTGTGAATCACTGGGTGGAGTAATAGAAATCAGACAATACTGATTTGAGGGAAATTTCTCTATTATCTCTAAGAGAAGATTCTGTGTTAGGTCGGAGGACAAAAGGCACAGCCAAGACTAGTTCCAATGGCTGGAATTACTTTAACTCCTTATGTGGGGCTCAGATTAAAGAGTGGGGAGTTGAGAGGCTTTGAGAAAAGTCTCTCCAAATCACTTGACCTATAAATCGTTTGATAAAACAATTCTCTTGACTCTATGGCTCATCTCCCTAACGTTTAGGGGCCATCAATTCTGGTTTGATGGAATGTTTCCAGTGAAGGCTCTATAGTCATTGGAATGTGCAGTACTGTTTTTGCTTATTATGATCAAGTATTCTAACAAACAAATGATAGTGAAAGGGGGTTTGGGAGATGGGAGGAAAGAAGATTAAATACTCAAAGAGGTTTCTGGGAGGTAGTGGTCAGAGGAGAGAAAGAAATTTGAAAGCAGGAAAGAAAGCTATGCATTGGGGTGGTTTTTCATTTCACTTTATTCATTTAACTGATATTTATTGAGTGCTACTGTGTGTGTCATACAAACAAACACATGAATAAGCAGAATGATTTTAGATGGTGATAAATCTATGAAGACAATGAAAGGGTGATAAGATGGAGTTTGGTGGGGGGAGGGATGGGGTTTGCCTTTGGGTGATCAGGGAAGACCTCTCTAGAGAAGTGACATTTGAGCAGAGAGCTGGGTGACAAGAAAGAGCCAGTCCTGGAAGGATCTATCTTTAGCAGTCAGCGTAGCCTGTATCTGATTATTCGGAGGGGTTCTTTGAAAAGGAAAGTAGAATTCCTGATATCTAGACCTGTTCTGCCCCAGCCTTCTGACTCCATCCCGGACCCTGTGAGGCACCCCTCTGTTTTCTGGGTGGTAGAGCCATCATAATCGACGCTTGTAGCTCTTTAAGATGGCAGAATAAATAGTAAAAGGGAGTTAAGGCCTCAGGGAGTAGAGGGGAGAAGAAAACACAAAGAAAGGGAAGGAAAACAGGGCAAGTAGAAGAAAGTGGAGATGCCTGAAGCTTTTTCGTTTTTTTCTGTGTACGCTTCAGTGGGAATGATTACAAAACTGATGGAAGGGTGAAATGCTTAGCAGAAAATCAAAACCCATTCCTTCACCTATATTGTATTGTAAATACTTTAATATTATTATGTTCTGCTAAAAACACCTGGAAGCCTTTCTCTTCAGGAAATGAAACAATAAAGATTAATGAGTTAATTTGGTAAATCTGATTTGAATTGCACAGAAGCCGTTGTGTAAGTGCTTGGCATTTAAAAAGTTATCTGACATTTAAAAGGCGATGACTGTTAATGAATTCAAGAGCTAATCTTATGCTCCGACAGACTGAGCCATGGAAAATCCAGGTTTACTATCTTGCTGTAAACATAATGTGATTCACTTGAAAGCCAGAATAAAAGAGAGCTACCAGCTGTTTACTAATATCCATTTGCACACATATATAACATAGTAAAACTAACAGAGGATGTCCATTAAACAAAATACATATCATTTCCTTTCTTATTCTTGGATTATACTATCTGAGCTACAAACTCAAGGAGAAACCCTCTCTCCAATAATTTTTCCTCCGCCTTTCAAGTTGTGTATTTTGAAGGGTCACCAGCATGGGTTGGCTCTGCAGTCACTGGAACGTCTTACCTTAAGAAGGAAAGGAGATTCTAAACCCAACCAGCTAGATCTCCACCTACGGGTCCCACAGAGCCACCACAGACACGGATCTGTCGCAGGCAGCTCTTTACTTCTCCCACTCCTTTCTAATTGGGGTTCCCCATCCCGGTAGCTGCGGCTTCGTGGTTCCAAGAAGAGCTATGGTCCCTCATTAAGGAGGCTGCAACACTCTCGCTGTCTGACTGTCTCCCACACAGCTCACAGCTTCATTCTGCCTGAGAGCAAGCTGCCAAGCGTCTCTGGGAACCTGTGGGCAAGCTGAGCTGGAGGAGGAAAACAGAAGGAAGGAGGGCTTCTGTAGCCAAGACCTGAAATATGCTACACACCCCACCATTATCTTAATGCATGGAGAGTGGGTTCGAGAGGCCTTTGCTGAAACCCTTATGTGGTCCATCAAGTTGTCACATCAAACCTCTGTGCACACAGGGCATTTGTCCCCTCCTGTGAGCAAACAAAAGGAAAAGAGTCAGACACGTCTTTGGACCACCGGGCCTCCCTCCTTGGCTGAGAGCCTGTCCTTCCACTTTCCCGGAAGGTGAGGGTCCGGGTGGCTCTGAATCCCGGTGGGGATGGAGAACTCACCGAGGGTGGGGACCAAATCCTGGAGAAGGTCACTCCTGCCTGGAGCTAGGACCTCAGGGGTCTGGCAAGTTCCCCTGCGCTTGGCCTTCCCAGGCCCTGTTATTTCTTGCTCTTGGCAGCCTGTGGGACTAAAAGTGGGCAGTAGGAATGGGGACATAGGTGGGGCTGAGTGGGGCATAGAACTCTGCTGGACTCCCTGCAACTGGGCTTCCTGGGGAGGGATCTGAGTGGGCCAGGGGCTCTGTATATACTCTCAGCTCAGGCTGACATGGAGGGGACCCAGCCTGTGCAAGGCCAACCACCTGGCCACCCCCAGTCCCGCTCTGAGACGTTCTCTGTGTTTAGGTTTCCCTGGCCTGGAGGAGCAGGAGAACTTTAGTCTTCAGAAGGCCAGAGGGAACATGAGCGTCTCAGTTCAACAACTGGTCTGCCTGCACGGCCTCTTTCTGAGGAGCAGATGGGACCCCAAAGCACAGCGTGGTTCCGTCCACCGCAGGTCTGCCCAGCGGTCCACGTGCCCGTCTCCTGCGTTCATCCTGCTCATCTTGGCCACCTGACATCCTGGCCCACTTTTTATGTTCTCAAGGCAATTTGGTGCTGGTGAAGTGGGCCGAGTGGACAGTTTTAGGAGGGCTCCACAAGGAGGCGAGGTGGAGGCGCAGTTTTGTTGGAAACCAGAGAAGAGCTTTCTTGTTCCCCTCCTGTCACGAATTTTAGTCTTCATCCACTTCATCCTCAACTCTATGGAAGGAGATTTTTACATCCTCCTAAGCATTTACAAATTAGCCCAAGAGCCAGCAAACAGTGGACCAGGAAGAGAAACACAGCAATCTCTAGTCTTAACTTCTATGAGAGACTCATGTGGTGACTTTTGTCAACTCGTTAAGCTTTCTGTGCCTCAGTTTCTCTACCTCAGTGTTTTCCTCAAGGACCTTTTGAATAATGAAACCCAGGAGACTTTAATTCCAAGGCTTCAACTATCTGGAAGTAAATCTTATCTAATTGACATTGTTCTAACTGACATTGTCCTCAGTTTAATTAAGTGCTTTGTTGACACAACAGAATCATTGTTTATCTGGCTTAGCAGGAGCTGGAGGAGAAAAAATTTAAGCCAGAATAGTGACCTCTTCTGCCCCAGGGGAGATAGAAATGAGCTTTTTTTCTGTGAGCGGGTGTCTGGCTACATTCAGGCCGGAACTCTGCCTGTATTTGAGAGATGACACATCCTATTTTAGACTTAGATGGGGAGATGGGAGGTGGTGGGGTGCAGGGTGGGAAATCTGAACAAGTCCCCAGCTCCTTCTAACCCCAAACTTTAACCCCAAACTGTGTGACTTCCTTGTTATGTTGGCTCTGGTGTGACTTTTCTAATCTGACAACTGAGAGACAGGGAATCTCAACTTGCAAACTGATTTCATTGTAAAAAGATAAAATTTTCACTAGAAAAAGAAATGTTACCTGTGGTGCTTTGATTCCCACATGGGCCCATAAAAACTTATCTAACCCATAATTTAGCTGGGCTAAAGGAGCTGAACTAGTCCTGGTAATGCTGGAATAGCAGAGGGCTGGAAGAAGAGAAAGAAAGATACCCTTTTCTTTTCTGCCCCCTTCCCTTCCATTGCCCGCCTGTCCTCTGACCTCTCACTGTTCCTGGGCAGCCATGTGCTGGGGGAGTTGGGGCGCTGCTGGAAACGGCGTCCCCACTACAAAATTCACCCCCCGTCCCTCCCCCTCCCCTCGGCCTTCAGCTGTGCTCCCTTAGGGGTAGGGAGGAGAACAATTAAAAAACAATCCACAATGAGATACGAGAAACCCAAAGGAATCTGCAATAGGTAGAATTACATAAAATAGTGAAACAAAATTCCAGACAGCATGGAGGATATTTGAGGTGTCTGGGCTTGGGGGTTGAGGGTGGGTGGAGTGGAGGAGGGGAGAAACGGTAGGTAGATTGACTCGTAGCCCTTTAAGTTATTCCTGCCATTCAAGCTTCTCCTTTTCTACATCTGCACCCTTAGATTGCATACAAGCCCCGAGTTCTGTTTTATAATAGCTTTCAAGCAGAGGGCGAGGGAATAGAATAATAATTCCTGTTGTAATTTATCAGGATTGCCTAGTGACAACATTGTGCTAATCCTTTTCCATATGTTGTTTCATCTAATCATTGTCACGACCCCATGAGGAAAATATCATTGTCCTTTGTAGGGGAGGAAATTGAGCCTCAGAGAGGTTAAATAACCTGCCTGAACCCACACAGTCAGTATGGAAGAAGCTGGGATCTAAAAGCAACTTTGTGGGATTCCCAAACCAGTAGGCCTTTTGGCAAGTGCAGGTCGCATGTTAAATGGGGCCCTGTCTGTCATGACATCTGTTTCCTCATCTGTAAATGACAATAACTGTACCTACCTCATAGGGCTGTTTTAAGGATTAAGGGAGATAATTCTAAATCCTGCACATAGTAAACCTCAAAAACATTGGCTGTTATGACCATTTAAAAAGACCCTCTTGATAACGGAGGGATAATTATTGAAGCTTATGATAGGTACATGGAGGTTCATTATACTATTCTCTCTACTTTTGCAAGTATTTGAAATTTTCCATAATAAAAATAAAAAAGAAAATCAGGCACATATCATGTGTCTGGTTGGACCTAGTAGCCAACAGATCAATAAATACAGACTTACTGGAATAAATAATAGTTGCAGTGAAAATTCAACAAATAAAAGTCTTGGTTTTGTAATTAAAAACAAGTCCCTCTCAGTAAATTATCCTTAAATTGTCAATGGAGTTTTTGGTTTGACAAAGTAATCCCGTGGGTAAGATTGAGCCAGAAGATGAAGTTTGCTTAGATCTTCAAAAAAACTTTTGAATCAAGTTCCCCAACCAAAGCTATTTACAAAACCAGGGAGAGCCGTGGGCGGGGCGATGGAGGGGGTGGGCTGAGGGGGGAAGAGCAAGGAGCTGGGGAAATGCAGTGCCATGCCTTTAGAAATGAGAAACAGGAGGAGAGAAGGTGGGGAGGAAAGGGAACTTCTCCAGGTGAGGAGATGCAGATGGTTAATTCTCCCAGCCATCCCTGCTAGGCCCAGCCTCCAAAAAGATCTCCAAGAAGGATGCCTAGTGACACATCCAATCTGCACAAGACCCAAAGCTTCTCAGAGACTGAAACACCAGATCATGGCAACCAACAGCAGGAAGTATTCTGAGATGGTGTGAGGTGTTAGAGAAATGGCAGCTAAACTCCTGTATCATTTCCCTGGAAAGAAAAGAAGTGCAATCTCCAAATCCTACTTGGAGGCTTTTTTCCATCCAGGACATGGACCTTAATGTCAATAAGAGATTTATTTGTCAATTTTTCTTTTTTTGAGGAGCTACCATGTGCCAAGAACTGTCCTAAACATGTGAGATGCTAGGGTGAATAATGCAGAATAAGAAAAAAAAAGTCTGTCTTTAAAGAGTAGTAACTTGCTCTCTTAGATAACAGCTAAAAAGTTCAACAAAAGGCAAGGTATGGTTCAGAAGGACACTGAAACAAAAGGCTACCTTTGTACCTTGCACAAAAACTTAGTGTGTCTACAGGTGTTATATTTTTCTCCTGAAAGAGGAAGGCTGAAAGGGGAGATGAACACCATCTGTGAAACCACCAAAGAAACAGATGGGGTAAACACAGCTTTATTCAACCTAAATCCTTAGTGCGCTAGAATTACAGGCTACTCTTTGAAATCCAAAAGAGGTAAATTTAGGACACATAAGATCAAATATGAATTTATACTGTCGTAAACTCATGAAACCTGAACTCAAGAGACAGTATAGGTCGAAAGAGACGTGGCTTTGTGAAATGGGAAAAGGGGACATAATTTTTGTTTAACAGGATTTTTAGGACACTACCAACGTTCTAATCCCCACAAAGCAAAAAAACAAAACCCAAGATAAAGCAAGTGAGAAAGGATGTTTGCTTTCCCTAACAAAGGGAGAAAACCGACAATGTCAAAACTCCGTGAGATGGTTTCTTATTTTAAACAAAGAGACGCAATGATTCTTGGGGAATCTAATTGAAGTGTGAGCTTCTACTTTGATACTCTTTACTGACAACCTCTCTGCCCTGACAGCTCCAGGAACCAGTGGGCTCAGGGCCCGTCTTGTCCCAAGCTTACATAGATGGATCTGAATGGATTAGAGAGTTTCATACTTCGAGGTCCAGACTTTTCAGAAAACAAGTGAATTTGTTGCCTCCCACCCCCACCAAAGTCTAGGATCAGAGGGATAAAATGCTGAAAAGGGGTTGAGATCCTTAGGAGGAGCATTCTGATGGTCTTACCCAATAGTCTAATAAAAACCTAATTAATGTTAAATAATTTCAACTAACAGTAGTTAAAAAATAATGGCACTATGGTGTTGACTCTTGTTTCGCTTGCTGTATGCTTGCTGTTTACTGTGACTCCTCATCATTTTAAGCTAGACTTGAATAAAACCAACTCTCTTCATGATCCATTTTTCCTCCTTACAGGGAGAATTTTGAAAAAAAAAAAAAAAAAAGAAAAACAATGAAAAACCAGGAAGACAAAATAAAAACAAGAGACTCAACCCAACATAGTCATAACTTCACACGAGCATGACTGCACTTATTTGCAAGCATTATTTGCAAGTCTTTATAGACACAGTATTTTTTGTACATAGTTGCGGTCATAACTGACATCACTTTGATTTCTACTTTTAAAATGAAATCGGTAGTTTGCAATGTGGGGTTGGGGCTGGGGTGTGTGTGATTTTCGCCTTCCAGGGGACGTTTGGCAAGGACTGGAGACATTTTTGACTGTCACCAATGGGGGGTTGTGCTACTGGCGTCTAGTGGGTAGAGGCTAGGGACGCTGCTCAACATCCTATTGATACAATGCACAGGAAAGCTCCCCACAACAAAGACTATCTGGCTCAAAACGGCAATGGTGCTGAAGGTGAGAAACCATGTGTTAAACCTTTTGTATTAAATCACAGTTTCTAGGATGAACAAGCATCAGTTTTTAATGCCTGACTTAAACCCCTCACAATTTAGTCATTTCTCTGGCTGTTTCCAAATTTTCTCTATTTAGATACTGCTGCAATGGACATCTTCACTCACTTTTTTTCTGCTGAATTATTTCCTTAGGATAAATTCCCAGAAGTCAGAAATACTGAATCAATGGGTATGAATATTTTTTCATGTTTTGCCAGTCATATTGCCATTTTGCTTTACAAGTGGATTGAACCAAATTACAACCCACCAGAAGTATATAAGTGTACCAGTTTTACCAAAAACTCATCAGTTCTGGGTGTTACCATGAAAAAAAGGTGAGAGGAGGCACACATGTCAAATATAAAATGGTACTTCCAGTTCGCCTCAATGTGAATTTAAATTGCTACTCAGGATGAATATTGTTTCCACACTTGTTTTCTATTACTATTATTTTTGATGTGAATTGTTTATGTCTTTTGCTTATTTTTCTAACTGGTTTCAATGTTTTTCTTTTAAAATTGAATGGGATCTTTACCAAGTATAGATAGTAATGCTGCTGTAGTTAATGCAATTATAATTATTTTTCTTACTTTTTTTTTTTAAAGTTTTACCTCCCCCCTCCTCCGCTCAGGATAGATATGTTAACACTTCCTGCTAGAATTTTCATTTACAATTTTAATACTCTTTTTAGGTGCTGGTCACTTCACCCAACCTTTCACCTCTATCTACATAGAGAGGCCTGGGGTAAAAGGAAAGGCTTCTCTAGTGATTGATGTCAGCCACCGAGGTTAAGAGCAGTGCTCGGTCTCTGACTGTATCCCAGGAACTAATTTCCCTTAATCAAATGAAACTCCTTAAGAGGAGCCACAAGGCAGAAAAGAAAATATATGTGAAGGAGAATACCAAATTCTGTGAGGAGTTTGAAGGACCTGCATTAAAAAAAGGGCACCGTACCTTTAGGAGTTCAGAACTGGCAATGTTCCACATGCTGCTATTAATATGCAAAAAATGCCTTCATAAATACTTGATTCTGTTCACAGTGGGGAGGCAGTTCATTTGAAAGAGGAAATGGGAGCTTGGAGTTGAGACATGTCTGCTTGTCTCCTTTTTCTTTTTTTATTTCTCTTTTCATCTCCACATTTCCCTTCGTAGGTTTCTTCCCCCTCTTTCCCCAACTAACCCCCTCCTCCAACTCCTTGGAAGTTGTTGATGTCAGTGGCTACACATTTCTATTTATGGATTTACCGCCGAGGCCCTGATTCTCGGCCGGGTGCGGAAGAAGTGCCTCAGGAGCGAGTCCCACAATCTGCCATCCTGTGTCGGGGCGGGGGGGTGGGGGGGTGGGGTGGGGGTGGAGTGGGCGGGAGCCCTCCTCCTCCTCCTCCTCCTCCTCCTCCTCCTCCTCCTCCTCCTCCTCCTCCTCCTCCTCCTCCTCCTCCTCCTCCTCCCCCTCCCCCTCCCCCTCCCCCTCCCCCTCCCCCTCCCCCTCCCCCTCCCCCTCCCCCTCCCCCTCCCCCTCCCCCTCCCCCTCCCCCTCCTCCTCCTCCTCCTCCTCCTCCTCCTCCTCCCCCCTCACGTCCGCAGGGCCGACCTCCGCTTCGGAAACGCACAGCGGAGGTTTTATAAATCCAACCAGTAGGGGGCACCAGAGGCGGCCTCCAGAACCCGGTAAATCCAGGAACCCAGTCAGGTCTGCAAAGCGCTGTCTGGCTTTCTCTCTCACCCGCCCGTCAGAAATGGGTTTCCAAATCGAGGTATGTGACTTCTCGTTAAGGCATGGTGATACCAACATATCCCACCTTTGGGTTTTTTGTTTTGGTTTGGTTTTTTTCCCTCGCAGCTAGCACACTGATAAAAAAGTAAAGGTATTTTGTGTGAACGAACTCCTAATATGGTCAGACCCCAGTGAAGGGAGGGAGGGGGTGAGTCGGGGGTGGGGGGGTGCATTAATGAAAAGGAAAGAAGAGCAGAAACTGCTGATGCTGATAAAGATCAATTTTGTGTGATGTCCTGGCCTGCTTCAGAGTGGGAGGGCGACAGTGGAAGGAATCCACTGAGTGTGCCAGTGGCCCATCAGGGTACGTAACTGAAATCTGCTGGGCAGAAATTTGTTTCCAAATCCTTCCAGATGATTTATAGTAAACATGAAATTAGTCATTTACACGGAGTAGGTTGAGGAAGTAGGGAAAACTGAAGTCAGTGATTAATCTAATGAAGAGCCATTAGCCTCAAGTAGTAAGGGGGAGGGGGAGGCAGGGGGGACACCTCCCCCTCCCCGACCCCCCCCCCTTTCTCTGTGTTTGGGGGCTGGTGGGGCTTCCTAGACTTTTCCTCAGATGGCTTTGCTTTGGGGGCTACTTCTAAAGGAAATAAGACTACTGCGACTTGAATAAACCAGCTGGTGGGAACAGCCCCCCTCCTTTCACGAGGGAGGCACAGGCAATGCCCCGAGGGCGCTGGTTTGCCACGGCCGCGCAGGGGAAAGCCAGGATTAGAGCTGAAGACCCTCAGTCTGCTGTTCCTCTTTCTGACTGCAAGGTTCATAATTCAGTCTAGGACTTGATTTGACAGGACTGAGCCACTCATTTATTGCAGGTGATATGAGGTCTCCTGGAATACAGCCACGGGGCTGTGTGAATTTGGAGAGTTTAGGGCATATGAGGTATTTGCAAGGCCTTCGGAGTTGTGGAATTATCGAACGACAGCACATTTTCCTCAGTCACAGACTCTCTTGAAAAAGAAAACCTTCTAGATCCCTTATAAAGGGTGTCTACAAAGCAGGCACGTAAAAAAAGAAACAAAAACATGCAAATGTTGGTTCTGTGGTTGCTCAGTAGCAGTAAGGGTCGACTGGGCTGTGTTTGAGCGCAGGGGAGGCCTGACCCGGGCCCAGGGTCCTAACAGGGAGACTTCAGGTTCTTCCTCAGGACCAGCTAGGCACACACAGGAAAACAAAGCTACCTTTATCATTACTGTGTTTTTAATGAGTGTGAGGGAAGAGGAGAAAGTCAGGAAGTTGGAGATAAGGGAGAAACAGAGACCTTGCAGGTGCCACCCCCAGTCCCGCCACCCCGCTGTCGCCCGGCAGGGGGAGACCTGAGAGAGCCCTGGGCTGTGGGGCTTCTGGCCCAGCTTCTCGGAGACCCGCGAAGCTCTAGGAATTCCCCCGAGTTGTCTCTCTAGAGTGAATCTGAAGACAGTGCCAGCCTCAAAACTTCAACTGAAGGAACAAATTTATAAATATTTGCGAACATACGTCCTTGAACCACTAATAGATATTCTTAATCTATTCAGATAAAGCATTTTTTCCCTTTCTTCACAGTATCCTTGCATTTTTTTCTTGATCGCAATTTTTCCCTCCCTATTAGGAATGAGAATTGGAGTAGAAAAATGGGCCCATTGGCACAAAGTCTTAGTGCCTACTGCCTCGATGGAGGATGCCTTTCTGTGTTTCCTTGTTCCCTTTTTGACTTTGCAGAAGTCAGGGAAAGGCCTAGTCAGCTTATTTGCGCACACAAAGAGCCAGACAAAACAGTCCAAGTTGAGTTAAGACATTCCAAGTCTATGAGTTAAGGAACATTTGTGATTTTATAGTCTGCTTGTCTCATTTAATTGATGAGGCAAATGAGGCCCAGAGAGGTGAAGAATCTCACCCAAGGTCACACAGCAAGTAGGGACAACAACCCCAAAGTCCAGTATCATGCTCATGCAGAGTCAGTACTGTACCTTCTTCTCTGGCTTTTGGGTCAAAGGTGAGGTTTCATTAAGATTCATGTGAAGATCAGTTCTGGATTCAGTGTTTGCTATGATGAAAATCAGAGAGAAAAGAGTCAAGGTTGTCAGACCTAGGTCTCATGAATTTTTATATATACCATACCCATACACACCTAGCTCATATGTGTAAGATTGGAAACACACACATGCCTGTGGCATTCATATTTACTCACCGAATAACACATGTAACCTCTACAGGCACAGTCTAAATGCCACGTTAAATACAGTGTTGAGACTTTGTATTCAAATTTCTTTTTTCTTGTTTTGGTTGCTCTTTAAAAGAACAAAAGTAAATTCTTTGTGCTACTAAAATTCAGATAAAGCTGAAATTAAGAAGGAAATATTGATGGAAAAAAATCTGCTGATCCTGCTGAATATAAATTTTGTATGATCCTACTTCACTGAGGTAGGAAAATGCTTCTGCAACCTTCCAGACAGAGAGATCAGAGACTTCCCTTTTCCCTCATGCTGTGGAAGGGCAACAGGAGAAGTGAAACATGAAGCAAACAAAGGCAGAGGCCAAAAAGGGGCTGATGGGAGGGGACTAATGGAAATCATGGCGCTCACCCTGAAGCAGGCACTACGCAGGCACCGATACGTGGTTGGCGTGTAATCTGCACGACTCTCCTCCATGGTTGTGTTATCATACTCTCTATAGGTGTGGAAGCTGAGGCTCGAAAGGTAAAGTAACCCACCCAAGGATGTACAACTAATGAGGTTTTGAGTAAGGATTTGAGTCCAAGACTGCCTCACTCAAACCTCATGCTGCAAAGGGATAGGATTGATTTTGTTTTCCTTTCTTTCCCCTAAGAAAGTAAATTAAATGTTTATAAAGGAATGTTTATTTGAGGGACAGATTTAGCTAAGTGCATGGCTACCCTGACAAGGGTTTTAGTCTCTGGTGTGGGACCAGCGTCCAACAAAACGTTCTTTACATACTTGCTACTCCTAAGTAGCTCTGTTAAGAGTCTGGCCATATGTGATTCTGCATCTTTGCCTCTTTGACCTAAAGCCTCTACTCATTCCTTGTGGGCTGACCTCCCCTCTTCTGTTGTTTCTCAGCTGTTCTCATCTATCTTGTTTGAAAATGGCTTCTGCACAGATTTAAAACATTTCTTATTTAAGACAGCTGGGGAAACTGAGGCCCAGAGAGTGACTTCACGTGACTGACTCAAGGCCATACCTTGAAAGAGCACAAGCCCAGAACCTGAACCCAGACCTCCTGACTTAGCGTCTCCTACTCTCCCCTCTACCTCACACTGCCTCCTGTTAACCTCACTTGGTCTTGCCACACCACAGCTGCTTGGCCCGGATCCATCCTCTGCACAAATCCAGCCCAACAGAATTGTGTTGCGATGAGGTTCACTTCACTGGCTTGGAAGGAACCATGGGTCTCTTAGAAATGAAACTTATAAATTCTAATGCATAAGGAAAGTTCTTGCAACACCAGGAGAATGAATCAGTCAGCCAGAGTTCAAGAAATGTAAACACATTTTTAGATAGGAGACTGAAAAATTGCTTAAGACTTCTCCATTTCTTGGGTCAAGACCCTGGTAATTTACTGAGGTCCGAGCTGTCAAGGAGGAGACACAACTCAAACTGCATTCCTGGGAGATAAAGCAAGGGGGGTGGTAAAACTTTCTCCCTGAACCATGTGGCAGAATCTACCCCTCTTATCAAGTTGAAGAAACTGACCCATCAACAAACGCAGGCAACTGGCTGTGAACACAGGCCTAGTTCTTTCCCATTATTCCGGAGCTGGTGTGTACATTCACAGACTACAGACAACACAACTTCCAGGCCTGCCTGAAACTGGGAGCTCAGAGTCTTTCTGTGATGAACATTTCTGCCACGAAAGAGATAAACAGAAAACACATTCTTTCCCTGGCCGCCCACCAGCCCACCATCAGGCCTGAGTAGATTTTCAAACGCTAGCATTAATCTAGCCACAGGCTTTTAGCAAGGAGATAGCATTCCCACCAGATAATCAGGCAGTTTCAGAGATGACCCTTACTAGATGGGGTCTCATCCCAAACCTCTTCTGCCTTCTTCAAATCATGGGATCCTTCAGCAAACACTCAAAACTTGAAAAGCAGGAAAGAGCATCTGATGCTAGCATGGAATAAGGGTGCCTTAAAATTTCCTTCTATTTCAGCCTATGTTGGCCATGTTTAATTCCTAAGTTGTTTATTGTTTTAAATAAAAATGAAACATAGTCATATTTATTCCCATTGTTTCAGAATATTTATTTCCCTTGGTATAGGATGCTCATCTGATATCAAAATAGAGACTGAACTCCAGAAAGTCACCGTATCAGGCACAGTGGACCACCTGATTCCTTCCTAGATGCGTGTCAGGGCTTGTGAGAGAACATCAGACCTGCAGGCTCCAAAGTGGCCAAACATTTGGTAGGTACAAGGGCAGGAGCTATCGAAAGTGCTGGCAGGAGCCTCTACGTTATGTGTAGGGTCTTTTTCCACACATACCATTTCTGAGCCATGAGTACCTTTTGACCACTAGTGTGCACTCATGGAACTCCCCCCCCACCCCATAACTTGCAGTAGTTCATCATTGAGGAGGGGATGTATCCATTGCCAAACAGATCTCAGAAAGTACCTTTGCCTTCTCACAGCTTTGCATGTGGACTTGCCGCAGAAGCCAATGGGAGGAGGCCTCAGAGTCAGCCTCTGTACCTTCATGGTTTTGTATTTTTGGTCAAAAATGGAAAATGCAAATTCCAGGTTGTTAAAAAAAAATTCTTCCCAGTAGAAAATAACCATAAAAGGAAGGATAATTCTGGTCCCTTTACATAGCCCTGCTGATCTTTCCTTCTTTACTTTATATAATAAGACTCAAGATGCCTATGACCTGTGGAGCTTTCATCGTGTTATAATAAATCTTGAGCCTGTTTGTTTAATGCAGGAGATCAAGACCCAAGATGGCCTTTTGGTATTGTCATCATCAAATTCTTGGAACAAGATTTAAGACCTTGTTTATGCTACACATTTTCACTTTAAATCTTCCTGGTTAAGGAGTAGGGTGAAATGGGCATATCAAACAGTTGCTTAAGACCTGAGAAAGTCTCCAGCCTAAAGACATACCCCAGGGAGCTCTATTAAAGGAACCAAGTAGATCTAGAAGATATGAGTCAGTCTGAATTTAAATATGGAAATGCCTAGTAAATGCAAGGACAATATTTTTCTTCTAATTTGGAATAACTTCTTTTACTTACTTATATCTTCTTAGACCAAGGCTTGCTCAGTCTCAAGAGTCTAGCTTTGGGAACACCATCTTCTCTCAAAAGTTCGTAAATTATTTTTTATGGAGAGGTCCAAAGGTACATGGCAGTTTACCAAGCCCCAAATGGAAGGAAAGCTAGATGATGGAAATGAAATTCGAGTTGTGTAGCAATAAAATATCAGCTACACGAGAAAACCTCCAATCGATATACATCATAGGATTAATAAGGATACCTGTGGTGGAAGATGGTATGGAAGAAGGGAATTCAAAAAAGAGGCTGAAGGTAGAGCTACATACAAAGCAGCCAATCAATTCAATTCAATATTCTGCAGAAAATATTGTTCTTGGTCACTTGCTCTCAAACAAGTGTAGATATCTGGTCTCCCAGCCTCTGGTCTTAACCCCTTCAATCCATTCTCTACATAGCCGGGAGAGTCATTTCTCTAAAATAAAAATCTGGTTATGTCAATTTCTGTGTAAACAGGATCTCACAATCTTTAGGATAAATTCCTTAGTTGCTGCTTATGGGCCTTCATGATCTGGCTACTGCCTACCCCACCAGCTGTATTTCTCACTACTTCCTCCCCTACATGTACCTTGGGGTCCAGGCATTACAGGTTGCTTACATTTCTCCCATGCCACCATGTTCTCTAACCTTCATATGGTCCTTTTCCCTGGAGCATTCTTTCCTCTTTTCTACTTGGCTAGTTCCTACATATATCCTTAGAAACTCAGCTTAGGTGTCCTCTCCTTCCAAAAGCCTTCCTACACTCCAGGCTGAGTTAGCCTGTGCTCATCCATAGCTCTCAGCACGCTCCACTACTGTGGATGACTTTAAGGCATGGACTTTATCTCTCAACTGTATCCTTATGCCCAGCACATTATTTGGCATTAGTAGATGGTCAACTAGTGTTTGCTGAATGAATGAATGAGCAATCTTTATGTGCTCTGTAAAACAGACACACTAATTCTTTCTACTGGACATGTTCTGATGCTGGTGTCTTCATTAATTTTCAAATGAGTAATTGCTAGGAATGAAGACAACAGCAAATGTAAATCCTTAGGCCACAGGGAGATGTGTGAAAGAAGCAAGAGAGAAAGCAGGAGGAAAAATATCCTTAAGAAAAGCCTCATGCTTCTTTATGGTCTTTTTGATGAGAAGATACCACAAATGTCTGAAGAGTGATGAAACAGAAGACAGTATTTATGGATTACTAGTTAATAAAAGTTATTTTTTGATCACTCTGACAGAACAAAACTTAATATTCTCAACTTTATTATAGTTGAGAAATATAGCTGATATATACACACACAGACATCTTGAAATCCATACCAGCTTTAAAATGCATTGTGCTAAGCACGACTTCACTGCTTGAGCAAGGTCCTGATCCCTCATGCATATCGTACACTAAATGGACAGTGGATCCTGGCTTTAGGAGGGACACATCCTGAGAGTTTCAAGAGTCCTTAGATTTGTGAATACCCCTAGCATGTATTCATGTGACCAGTAAAACTAAAGTAGAAATGAAAAAGGAGGGGGAGTTCTTCAGACTCTTAATGAGTTGATAGATAAAGGATTAGAGTGATTTATAAAACTATTTTTTGGCAGAGAATCATCAAATTGTTAGACCACTTCATTTTCTCTTAATTCCATCACCAGTCCCAGCAATTGGCCTACTTTATAGGGCCATTAAAAAAAGAATCAGGGGATGGGGGTGGGGAGGAGGGGTAAGTTGTGAGATTGGGGCTGACATATACATACTACTATATATAAAATAGATAACTAACAATAACCTGCTCTATAGCACAGGGAACTCTACTCAGTACTCTATAATGGCCTACATGGGAAAAGAATCTTAAAAAAAAACAAAAAACAAAACCAGAAGTAGAGTCATAGATGTGGAAACAAACTTAATGGTTACCAGGACATGGGGGGGAAGAGATAAATTGGGAGATTGGGATTGACATAAATACACTACTATATGTAAAATAGATAACTAATAAGAACCTACTGTATAGCACAGGGAACTCTACTCAATACTTTGTAATGGCCTACATGGGAAAATAATCGAAAAAAAGAGTGGATATATGTATATGTATAACGGATTCACTTTGCTGTATACCTGAAACTAACACAACATTGTAAGTCAACTATACTCCAATAAAAAATTTTTTTAAAATCAATGTTCTTCTTTTTAAAAAATAACTTCACAAGAGCTCTTGCACATGTTACAGTGAATACAGACCACAACGCTGAGGTTGGCTGGGTGTATTCACTAGCTTAGTGATGGTCTTCTGTCTCCCAGCTTCGCCATATCTATGATTTGACTTCCTGCCTCTGTAAAATGACAAACTGTATGTGTCCCTGACTTCTGAAGTCATTTGCAAATAGTCAAAACTGGCTTTCAAGTCCACAAATACCCAAAGTCTGCCATCTATATAATTTTTAAAAATTCTATCATTTTTATCTGAAAATATTCCTTGGGGCAGAGATCAAGATGGCAGAATAGAAGGACGTGGAGCTTACCTCCTCCCACAAGTACATCAAAAATACATCTAATGTGAAACAATTCTCACAGACTACCTACTGAAAATATTCCTTAAGACCAAAAGACCAAAAAGAAAACAAAAAGTTGTAAAAGCTCTATAGATTCCAATGAAGAGATGTTTTAAATTGCTCTTTGAAGAAGAACTACAATCCTGCAGCCTGTAGAACAAAAACCACATTCACAGAAAGATAGACAAGATGAAAAGGCAGAGGGCTATGTACCAGATGAAGGAACAAGATAAAATGCCAGAAAAATAACTGAATGAAGTGGAGATAGGCAACCTTCCAGAAAAAGAATTCAGAATAATGATAGTGAAGATGATCCAGGACCTCGGAAAAAGAATGGAGGCAAAGATCGAGAAGATGCAAGAAATGTTTAACAAAGACCTAGAAGAATTCAAGAACAAACAAACAGAGATGAACAATACAATAACTGAAGTGAAAACTACACTCGAAGGAATCAATAGCAGAATAACTGAGGCAGAAGAACGGATAAGTAACCTGGAAGACAGAATGGTGGAATTCACTGCTGCAGAACAGAATAAAGAAAAAAGAATGAAAAGAAATGAAGACAGCCTAAGAGACCTCTGGGACAACACTAAACGCAACAACATTCCCATTATAGGGGTCCCAGAAGGAGAAGAGAGAGAGAAAGGACCCAAGAAAATATCTGAAGAGATTATAGTCGAAAAGTTCCCTAACATGGGAAAGGAAATAGCCACCCAAGTCCAGGAAGCGCAGAGAGTCCCATACAGGTTAAACCAAAGGAGAAACACGCCGAGACACATAATAATCTAATTGGCAAAAATTAAAGACAAAGAAAAATTATTGAAAGCAACAAGGGAAAAATGACAAATAACATACAAGGTAACTCCCATAAGGTTAACAGCTGATTTCTCAGCAGAAATTCTACAAGCCAGAAGGGAGTGGCATGATATACTGAAAGTGATGAAAGGGAAGAACCTACAACCAAGATTACTCTACCCTGCAAGGATCTCATTCAGATTCGATGGAGAAATCAAAAGCTTTACAGACAAGCAAAAGCTAAGAGAATTCAGCACCACCAAACCAGCTCTACAACAAATGCTAAAGGAACTTCTCTAAGTGGGAAACACAAGAGAAGAAAAGGACCTACAAAAGTAAACCCAAAACAATTAAGAAAATGGTCATAGGAACATACATATGGATAATTACCTTAAACGTGAATGGATTAAATGCTCCAACCAAAAGACACAGGCTTGCTGAATGGATACAAAAACAAGACCCATATATATGCTGTCTCCAAGAGACCCACTTCAGACCTAGGGACACATACAGACTGAAAGTGAGGGGATGGAAAAAGATATTCCATGCAAATGGAAATCAAAAGAAAGCTGGAGTAGCAATACTCATGTCAGATAAAATAGACTTTAAAATAAAGAATGTTACAAGAGACAAGGAAGGACACTACATAATGATCAACAGATCAATCCAAGAAGAAGGTATAACAATTATAGGTATATATGCACCCAACATAGGAGCACCTCAATACATAAGGCAACTGCTAACAGCTATAAAAGAGGAAATTGACAGTAACACAATAATAGTGGGGGACTTTAACACCTCACTTACACCAGTGGACAGATCATCCAAAATGAAAATAAATAGGGAAACAGAAGCTTTAAATGACACAATAGACCAGATCGATTTAATTGATAATTATAGGACATTCCATCCAAAAACAGCAGATTACACCTTCTTCTCAAGTGCACATGGAACATTCTCCAGGATAGATCACATCTTGGGTCACAAATCAAGCCTCAGTAAATTTAAGAAAATTGAAATCATATCAAGCATCTTTTCTGACCACAACGCTATGAGATTAGAACTCAATTACAGGGAAAAAAATGTAAAAAACACAAACACATGCAGGCTAAACAGTACGTTACTAAATAACCAAGAGATCACTGAAGAAATCAAAGAGGAAACCAAAAAATACCTAGAGACAAATGACAATGAAAACACAAGATCCAAAACCTAGAAGCAGTTCTAAGAGGGAAGTTTATAGCTATACAAGCCAACCACAAGAAACAAGGAAAATCTCAAATAAACAATCTAACCTTACACCTAAAGGAACTAGAGAAAGAAGAACAAACAAAATCCAAAGTTAGCAGAAGGAAAGAAATCATAAAGATCAGAGCAGAAATAAATGAAATAGAAACAAAGAAAACAATAGCAGAGATCAATAAAACTAAAAGCTGGTTCTTTGAGAAGATAAACAAAATTGACAAGCCATTAGCCAGACTCATCAAGAAAAAGAGGGAGAGGACTCAAATCAATAAACTTAGAAATGAAAAAGGAGAAGTTACAACAGACACCGCAGAAATACAAAGCATCCTAAGAGACTACTACAAGCAACTCTATGCCAATAAAATGGACAAACTGGAAGAAATGGACAAATTCTTAGAAAGGTATAACCTTCCAAGACTGAACCAGGAAGAAATAGAAAATATAAATAGACCAATCACAAGTAATGAAATTGAAACTGTGATTAAAAATCTCCCAACAAACAAAAGTCCAGGACCAGATGACTTCACAGGTGAATTCTATCAAACATTTAGAGAAGAGCTAACACCCATCCTTCTCAAACTCTTCCAAAAAATTGCAGAGGAAGGAACACTCCCAAACTCATTCTATGAGGCCACCATCACCCTGATACCAAAACCAGACAAAGATACCACAAAAAAAGAAAATTACAGACCAATATCACTGATGAATATAGATGCAAAAATCCTCAACAAAATACTAGCAAACAGAATCCAACAACACATTAAAAGGATCATACACCATGATCAAGTGGGATTTATCCCAGGGATGCAAGGATTCTTCAATATATGCAAATCAATCAATGTGATACACCATATTAACAAATTGAAGAAGAAAAACCATATAATCATCTCAATAGATGCAGAAAAAGCTTTTGACAAAATTCCACACCCATTTATGATAAAAACTTTCGAGAAAGTGGGCATAGAGGGAACCTACCTCAACATAATAAAGGCCATATATGACAAACCCACAGCAAACATCATTCTGAATGCTGAAAAACTGAAAGCATTTCCTCTAAGATCAGGAACGAGACAAGGAGGACCTAATGAAACTTAAAAGCTTTTGCACAGTAAAGGAAACCATAAACAAGATGAAAAGACAACTCTCAGAATGGTTGAAAATATTTGCAAAGGAATCAACGGAGAAAGGATTAATCTCCAAAATATATAAACAGCTCATGCAGCTCAATATTAAAAAAACAAAGAACCCAATCCAAAAATGGGCAGAAGACCTAAATAGACATTTCTCCAAAGAAGACATACAGATGGCCAAGAAGCACACGAAAAGCTGTTCAACATCACTAATTATTAGAGAATTGCAAATCAAAACTACAATGAGGTATCACCTCACACCAGTTAGAATGGGCATCATCAGAAAATCTACAAAGAACAAATGCTGGAGAGGGTGTGGAGAAAAGGGAACCCTCTTGCACTGTTGGTGGGAATGCAAATTGATACAGCCACTATGGAGAACAGTATGGAGGTTCCTTAAAAAACTAAAAATAGAATTACCATATGACCCAGCAATCTCACTACTGGGCATATACCCAGAGAAAACCATAATTCAAAAAGACATGCACCCCGATGTTCATTGCAGCATTGTTTACAATAGCCAGGTCATGGAAGCAACCTAAATCCTCATCGACAGAAGAATGGATAAAGAAGAAGTGGTACATATATACAATGGAATATTACTCAGCCATAAAAAGGAACTAAATTGGGTCATTTGTTGAGACGTGGATGGATCTAGAGACTGTCATACAGAGTGAAGTAAGTCAGAAAGAGAAAAAGAAATATTGTATATTAATGCATATATGTGGAACCTAGAAAAATGGTACAGATGAACCGGGTTGCAGGGCAGAAATTGAGACACAGATGCAGAGAACAAATGTATGGACACCAAGGGGGGAAAGTGTTGGGGGGATGGTGGTGGTGGTGTGATGAATTGGGCGATTGGGATTGACATGTACACACTGATGTGTATAAAACTGATGACTAATAAGAACCTGCTATAGGGGGCTTCCCTGGTGGCGCAGTGGTTGAGAATCTGCCTGCCAATGCAGGGGACACGGGTTCGAGCCCTGGTCTGGGAAGATCCCACATGCCGCGGAGCAACTAGGCCCGTGAGCCACAATTACTGAGCCTGCGCGTCTGGAGCCTGTGCTCTGCAACAAGAGAGGCCGCGATAGTGAGAGGCCCGCGCACCACGATGAAGAGTGGCCCCCACTTGCCGCGACTAGAGAAAGCCCTCGCACAGAAACGAAGACCCAACACAGCCATAAATAAATAAATAAAATTAAAAAAAAAAAAAGAACCTGCTATATAAGAAAACAAATAAAATAAAATTCAAAAAGTAAAAAAAAAAAAATCCAAGGGGAAAGTGAAGTGTAGAGAGGTGTTGAGTTGTGATCCCCTGGAAGACTGTTGGAAGAATCTCTCTCTCCTATTCTCTCTGTTGTGTGTGTGTGTGTGTGTGTGTGTGTGTGTGTTTGTGTGCATGCGCTTGTTTGAGTGTCTTCTAAATATCTAAATTAAAAAGAAATAAAAATAAAAAATAAATTGCTCTTCGAACGCCATTCCAGGGGGTATCTGGTATTTTCAGAGTAGTGTTATATCCATTTTCTTACAAACAAATGGGGAGTGTTAAGCTCAAAGAGATGTAAGAATTTTTTGTTAAGGTCTTTGAGCAAATCAAGGGAACAGATAAGTTTCCTGTATTCTAAGGCCCGAAGCAGGTATTCTGTGCTTATATGGGTAGTCCCATTGCAATGGGGAGTTATTTAACGGATATAGATTTTCAGTTTTACCAGATGAAAGAGTTCTGGAGACTGGTTACATAACATGAATCTACTGAACACTACTGAACCATACACTTAAAATTGTTAAGATGGCAAATTTTATGTTATGTGTATTTTACCACAATTAAAATAAAATGTTAGGGGATAGGAGGAGATGAGGAATTATGCTCCAGGCAAAGGGAACTGTGTGTTCAAAAGCTTGGAAATGAGAAAGAGATTTGCATTAGCCTAAGGTCGTTTAGTTACTAGGAGTAGAGAAGACAAGGAATAAAAGTTTTCTTTCCCTTTCCTGGATATAAAGCTTGCCATGGGGCAATTCTGAAATAGCTCAAGTTTGTCTTTGTCACTTTACCATTTCCCTTTATGTTCTTTTCTCTGTGTGCCTCTTTTTCCATATAGCTAATAATCTTCTGTTCATACAAGCCCTCCAGGGTACCCCAACAGGCAGGTATGTTTCAACCCTTAAGACTCTACTTATTCCCAAATTATCCACCTCTGTTCCCATCCCATCAGAATTTTTAGTCCCTCAGAGCAGCTGTTCTCACTAGGTTGCAAGAGGACAGCCATCTGATTACATTTTTACTGAAGTGTGAATGATCGTTAGCTTCTCAGAAGTATCAGCTTTTTAAAGAGACTACTTCAGAATTCAAAGTGAATCTATTATTAGTGAGACTTTAATAGGAGAATGAAGTGAAATTGTAACATTTTCAGCCATATTAGGAAGGATATTTTTGGTCTGGAGAGCTACCCTGTAAACAGGCCTATCTGGCTTGATAATCTGTTTTAGGAGTTTGGTTCTTCCAAACTGTTCCTACTGTGTTTCAGCTTCTCCCCATATCTCTAAAAGTTGCAAACCATTTTCAGTGTTACCCACAAAAGGGTGTCTGATAATAAGTAAGGGGAATTGGAGGGAAAAAAGGGTGTGCAACAGAAGTCATTTATGAGTATGAGTCATTATGAAATCAGGAACTTCCTAAACTCTCACATATTGTCAGATGGAAATGTGCCTGTTTATTTTATTATTTTTAAAATTTTATTGAAGTATAGTTGATTTACAATGTTGTGTTAATTTCTGCTGTACAGGAAAGTGATTCGGTTATATATATATATATATATATATATTCTTTTTCATATTCTTTTCCATTATGGTTTATCACAGGAAATCGAATATAGTTCTCTGTGCTATACAGTTGGACCTTGTTGTTTATCCATCCTATATATAATAGTTTGCATCTGCTAACCCCAAACTCCCAATCCTCCACCCCCAATCCTGCCGTCCCTTGGCAACCACAGGTCCGTTCTCTGTATCTGTGAGTCTGGGAAACGTCCCTGTTTAGATTGATGTCACCATGCATAGTAGTAAAAATGTAGGTTTCTACGGTTCAAATCCCAGCTTCACCACTTAGTTGTGTGACCTTGGGCTAGTTCCTTAACCTCTCTGAGCCACACTGTCCTAGATGAAAAGTGAGGATAATAATAGAATTTAGCTCATATCATTGCAATGAGGATGAAGTGAATTAATGAATGTAAAACACTCAGCACAATGTTTGGCATAAAGATAGATAGCAATGATAGTTATCATCATCATCATCATCGTCATATCCTCCGCTGGTGGGCTCCTATTAAGAGCTGCTCTGGCCCAGTTCCAGCCAACAAGTGAGAATGAACAGAACTGACCCTGAAACTCTTCGCACCACGGTCAGGATGTCCACCCAAGGAGAATGATGAGAGGGGTAACGCAGAATGCTGGGATCCCAAGTATTTCTCTGCTTACAGATTTTGAGATGGGCAAGCATTTGATGGTGCTCTTTCTCCTTCTAGTTTTGCAGTCTCTAGCAAAACCAGTGCCCTCCACCCAGCTCTGGCTCCAGCCCTCGATCTGTGACCTTGTTTCCTGTTGCTATAGCAGGTCTCTCATGCAGGATTCATCATTGCCTGCCCCAAAATAAGCAGTGAGGAAGACCACACACATTTCTCTATTAATCAAAGACTATTTTTAGGAGTGAGAGAAAGTCTTTACATAATTCGTCCTTTACCCCTGGTTTGAAGCAGAAGCAGCAGTGGCAGTGGGTAGAGGATGAGCTACACTCAGCTTTTGCTGATTTCTCCACGGGGGAAATGAAATAGCAAAGGAAGCTTGGACGAGGCAGAACTGGCCTCAGTCTTCCATTTAGAATACAAGCCCGAGAGTCTTTTCCAGATAGCTTTCTAGTTTGTGGATGTGCAGTTTGAACTGTACACAACTCTGGGAGGCAATGCCCACCTCATTACAATGTGAGTTATGCACCGTATGATCTGCAAAACCCACAGGACATCTCTGCAAGTTCTCCTTCCGGGGCCAGCTCAGCACAGGCATTTGGGTTGACTTTTCTTCTCTCTCAGACCACAGCACACAGGGCTGCCCATGAGTAACTCTTGAGGATACTCCATTTCTCAGGCTCTCCAAGAAATGAATCTTCTTTCCTACGTATTAGTATATTTGGGGAGAAATTGTGTGTTTCTGGAGGTCTGGGTATGAAATAATATGTATGTGAGTCAAATAACATAGAGGAGAAGTAGAGGTGACTCTGTTGGGGAGAATCTTACCTTTCAGAAGATGTTGAATACTAGACTCCTCCTCTCCACGGCTGATATTTGAATTGACAGATTCACAGGCTGAAAAACAATAAGGGTTTTACCTGAGAGTGTGGAAAAGTCTTGCAAAAGAGCTATTTTCCTTACCGCAAGACAGGGGAAAACAAAGTGGATGGCTTGATGCCTAAGCCTCATAATGAATTAGATAGTTTTGAAAACCCTTAGATGCTATCATGGAGGGAAGGTTGATCTAGGATTTAAAAAACATTGAAGAAGATAATATTTTTATTTATTATAATATGTTTAAGGGTGAAACCCTGCAGCTACTGTGATGCTTAAGTTCTGAGAGGAGAACTTTTGACAGAACAAGAGCATGAAAGAGTTAATGCCTGACACCCACTGTGAAGAGATGTCCAGATTTGAACAGCAGATGTGCTGCGGGACCCCAGTGCGTGCAGCGATGGGGGGCTGACAGACAAGCGTGAGGAGCCCCTGCTTCCAGCTGTAGCGCAAATTCAAGGGTTGGACCAGGGAGACAGGAGGGATTCTAGCCCATCTGATTCTAGCCAGAAAGATAGGCTTTTGCACAGCCCTGATGAATTTTTTTTGCAATCTCTTAGAGTCACTTTAGATGAGAATCATTCTCCTAGCTGTCCTTGTCCGTCAAAAGGAACACTAGTTAAAATAATGCTGTTTTAATGGCTGAGGAGAATTAGGCTGACAGACCAGAGAAAGGTAGTTAGGGGAGAGGTAATAGATAGCAAGGAGATCAGCTGAGTGAATCTGAAATGGAGGAATGGCTTTTAATGAGAAATTTGGGGTGTGTGTGTGTGTGTGTGTGTTTGTGTGTGTATGTCAGAGAGACAGAGGTATGAGAGATCAGGGAGATAGAAATAGGGAGGAAAAAGGTCAGAGGGAATCAAATATATCTGAAAAAGATTTTGAGATCTGTCTAACTACCCCCTCCCAAGCTCATTTCCAAATACATGTATGTATGTATGTGTATATATTTATGCTTCATCGTCTCATTACTGATAATACATGTACTTTGTATATGAGACATTGCCGAAAAAGAATGTTTGGTTTTACTGATTTGCTGAAGTGGGGGGCTTGGAGAAGTCTGCTCCTTGGTGCTTTCCCACCTTCGTGTGCACGCACGCAGCCGCGTGCACACACATAACTTAGGCTGAGCAGGGCAACTTGGGATTCTGAGAACCAACACTGGAGAGAGAAAAAGCCATAATTAGTGTTAATTGTTGACCTTACAGTTCAAGAATAGATGCTCTGGAGAATGGGAAACGAGAACAAACATTAATTATTGAGTAGGGACCTTGGAGACAGACACTCCGGATTAAAAAGAGAGAGAGAAATTGCATAATGAATGTTAATTTTCCCTCAAAGAATTGAGTGGTCGGTGGTTGGAAGGGAAAAAGAGGTTAAAACAATCATGAAAGAGAAAGCTCAATGTGTGTCAGGGTGAGAGGGTGCAGGAGGGTTACACAAACACTCTCCATCACTGCTTACTGCTTTGCCTCTTCCTTACTCACAGCTCCCAAGGAATTTGCTATCAGGGTTTTCCTTAGAACTCGTATTATTTACCACAGTTGTGGGTAAATACCGCTGGGAAGCTCAGCCACTTTCCCAAGAGCACATAAGCCTGAAAACAGCCGCAGTGCATGACAAGCTGAGAGGCGCTCAGCACTGGAATTTATTTTTTATGTGTCGGTGGGAGTTTGACTTTAAATAAAAGGAGGTACTCGAGCTGAGTGCCACATGGGAGAGGGCTGTGGTCCTGTGTGTGCCGCCGTGGGGTGACGCGGGCTCCAAGGCCTTGATTGTTGTTTTATCTTAATTACTGTACACAAGACAACCCGAAAGTCATCCTCTTAGCTGAAAGTGAAAACAGAAAAATGATAGTCTGAGTAGAAAATTGGAGATGAGAATTGTAGCCAATTTTGTAAAGAGACACTACAAACAGGTTTGTCACTGGCTGCTCAGAGTGCTGGGTGGGCTCCCCACATCCAGTCGGCGGCCCTGGGGATTATCCCTCTGCCGCGTCTCCTGCGTCTGCCCACTGCCTTCCATCCAGGCCCTGGTCAGCTGCTGTCTGGATGATTCTACAGTAGCCTGAGCGCTTGGCCTTTTCTCTTGCCTATTCCTGGCACACAGGGTGGGTTGCATGACCTCCTACCTCAAGCACCTGTGATTTCTTGTTGCCTAAAAAGCAGCATTTCAGCTCTATCCTGGTACACAAGGCCTTCCCTGGCCTGGTCCTGGCCTGCCTTTCAGCCCCATCTCCCCCCATGAAGCCCCTCCACAGGGCATTCTTACAGACTACTCATCATTTCCCGCATGGACTCTGCTTTCTTATCTCTTTGCCTTTGTTCATGCTGGTCCCTCAGCTGGTCATGTCTTTCTCTCTTCTCTGTTTATCCACTTCTACCAGTTTCTCTTTTTTTTATTTTTTATTTATTTTTTACTTTTGGCTGCACCGGGTCTTAGTTGCGGCATGTGGGATCTTTTAGTTGCAGCATGCGATTTCTTAGTTGCACCATGCATGCGGGATCTAGTTCCCCAACCAGGGATTGAACCCAGGCGCCCTGCATTGGGAACACGGAGTGTTACCCACTGGACCACAGGGAAGTCCCTCTTTTTTTTTTTTTTTTTCTATTTTTAGATTAATTTATTTTATTTATTTACTTTTGGCTGCGTTGGGTCTTCATTGCTGCGCACGGGCTTTCTTTATTTGTGGCGAGCAGGGGCTACTCTTCGTTGCAGTGCGCAGGCTTCTCATTGCGGTGGCTTCTCGTGTTGTGGAGCACGGGATCTAGGCGCGTGGGCTTCAGTAGTTGTGGCGCATGGGCTTAGTTTCTCCGCGGCATGTGGGATCTTCCCGGACCAGGGCTCAAACCCGTGTCCCCTGAATTGGCAGGCAGATTCTTAACCACTATGCCACCAGGGAAGCCCCCTCTTTTTTTTTTTTTTTTAAATAGAATTTTGTTTATATTTATTTTAAAAAAAATTTTGGCTGCACCTCGAGGCTTTTGGGATCTTAGTTCCCCAACCAGGGATCGAACCCAGGCCCCAGCAGTGAAAGCACCAAGTCCTAACCACTGGACCACCAGGGAATTCCCTACCAGCTTCTTTAAAGTCAGTACAAATAGAGATTCCCCTGCAAAAATCCTTCCTTGTCCCGCAGGTTAGAATTCATCGCTCCTTCCTTGGAGGCCCCGCATCGTGTTGTTGAGACTTCTGTTACAGCACTCATCTCATTCTGCCTTGCAGAAGAGTCAGTTGCTTGTGAATTTTTTCTCACAGAGGCTGTGAGGTCCTTGGGGGCAGCAGCCACAGGGCCCAGGGTTGAGCCCTGGGAAGTGGGAAGAAAAGAGCACAGTCTCTGGGATAGACAGGCCTGGGAATGAATCAGCTCAGCTGCTCACCAGGTGTGATCAATGCGCACAAGGGGGTTACCCTCCTTGTGTTTCAGTTTCCTCACCTGTGGTATGTGAATGACAATACTCCCTTCAAAGGATTATTGGATGATACAATGAGATGACATATGTGTCTGAGCATGTTTGCTCTTGATATCAACATCCTTCTCTTTCCCTTGAACATGGTAGGCATTCTGTCCATTTGATCAAAAGAGTCGGACACAATATTATGGGTCTTCCCTCTTTTAGGTCCGGTGATACTTTACATTGGAATTTTACTTAATACTTTATGGTATACTGCAAGTATGATCGGGTTTGGTCGTCACAAAGCAATGCAATCTAGGATGGCAGGTATTATTATAGATGCATATTTTTTTTTGGTGCTTTTTTCTTTTTATTGTGTTTTCAAGGGAGAAATACATCATCTGTTTACAAAATAGCCCTTGAAAAATACGAGTACAGTTACTATAAAACAAAGCAAACTCTAGTCACGAGACACTATGTACATCATGCAAAAGCAACAGTCTGATCTCCAGGTTATGAAAACTAGAATTAAAATGTCACTACACAGAAAAGGTCCAAGTTCCCAGCTTGGCAAAACTTGGGTGCAGTTACGTGAAACGTTTAATAAACTGAATTCTTTTTCCCCAAGGTGTAAACAAAATGACAAGACTAAATCTGTGCCTGGCAATTTCAATCTAACTCTGAAGCTACACAGAACACACAGACACCTTCTAGACTTCACCTGTTAGTCTGACCATCTTTTCTTCTTAGGTGGTAGGAGGAAGGGCAAGGTGACTGTGCAGAGCAAAGATGTGGGAAGTAGAAATACTGTACACTAGACATTACAAAGTACGGTGAAAAGAAAGCCTCAATTAATGCATAGCCTAAGGGGGAAAAGACTACACTCCAACTTTGGAAAATTAATTTAGAAGGATGGGGAAGAGTTTAAGTAATCGCAGTTTAACATGAAAAATGCACGTGTGATAGAGTGGAGCACAATGGAGGATTCATAAAACATGCTCACCAGAAAAATCCGTTAGGTTTGCTTTGTCCAGATTAAGAAAGAATATATAGTTGCATTATATGCTGTAACAAAGAGACTCAGAAAGATAAACATGTATTTCTGTTTCAGGTAAGAGTCTAGAGGGAGGGGGGTAGCCCAGGGTAGCTCTGCTCCCTGAAGTTATCTGGGCACTGTGCTTCCTTATATCTTATGGTTTCATCATCCCCTAGAGTATTGCCCTCTTCCACATGGTTGAAGCTACTTCACCACTACAACCAAGTCCAAGGGGAAAAAGGAGGAGGAAGGCAATGGTTTCCTTTTTTTAAAATTAAAAAAATTTTTTTTTTTTTTTTGGCTGCGTTGGGTCTTCATTGCTGCGCGCGGGCTTTCTCTAGTTGTGGCGAGTGGGGGCTACTCTTCGGTGTGGTGCGTGGGCTTCTCCTTGCAGTGGCTTCTCTTGTTGCGGAGCCTGGCACGCAGGCTCAGTAGTTGTGGCATGTGGGATCTTCCCAGGCTTAGTTGCTCCGCGGCATGTGCGATCTTCCCGGACCAGGGATCGAACCTGTGTCCCCTGCATTGGCAGGCAGATTCTTATCCACTGCGCCACCAAGGAAGTCCCCAGTGATTTCCTTTTAAGGAAATGACCTGGAAGTCGCACAAGTTACTTCTGTTCACATTTCATCAGCCACATCAGTTATATGACCATACCTGGCTGCAAGGAAGGCTGGGAAATATAATTTCTAGCCAAGTAGCCATGTGTTCAACTAAACTTCAGGGCAGGGGATTCTGTTAATAACAGGAGTAATGGAAAAATGGATATTGGGGAACAAGTAAGTCTTTGCTACTGACAGTTTCAATCAATATTTATGGGCAACGTTCTGGGAGTACCTATGATGTTCTCTGGGATATTCAGAAGTAGAAGAGGGGGATCTATCCTTAGGAGATCTTGGAAGAGGATGAAGAAAAAGAGTAAAAAAAGATGGAGGAAGTAAGGGAGTGTCTGGTGAGAGACCCAGGTAGTAAGAACTACTGCTGACCTAAGATAGCAGCAATCAATGTGGGCTGAGGTGGTCAGGTGAGGTGGTACAATGAAGGTGGGACTTCAGCTAGTCCTTGAAGCCTAGAAACCTGAACAAGAGGGCCTAGAGGCAGTAAGTTCTAGTGAGAAGAGCTTTGGCCTAAGTAGGTACAGGAAGATCTGGGTTTGAACCTTAGATTTGCCGCATAGAAGCTGTGTGACTTTGAGCAAGTCACCGTACCTCTCTGGGCCTCAGTTTCCTTATCCATAAAATGAGAGTTTTCAACTGTGGTCTCATAGTTCTAGTGACTCTGCATAGACCCCACAGCCAGGAATCATTTCAGGAGGGAAAGAATTAGCTGGGCTCTGAAGAAGTTGTTGGGGGACACAGTCAGACCATCCCTACTTTAACCAGGCAGCTCTGCTTCTATCCATTTTATCCATAGGTGTCTTCAGAAAGTCTGTTTGATAAAATGCTTCCCCTGCTTAAATGCTGATGAAGGTGATGCCTACATTCCGTCTCAACTCTAAGGTTCTCTGAAACAGAAAAAATGCGAGCGAGGTAGAATTTACAGCTTTACAGGCTCTGTAAGAAACAATATAAGTACATATGCAAAAAATAAAGAGGAATTAAATATTCTTCAACACTTCATATTGACTTTTTTCTTAAAAAAAAGAATTTTCAGCGGATTCAAAGAGAACTATTATTTTTGACGTTTTTCTTCTTTGGAAGGCATAAAGTGGCAATAATATCACATTTTCAGCCAAATACGAGGGAGGGGAGTCTTTGTACTTATAGGAATCATGAGAGGTTTCTGTCAAAGGAAAGAAGACTCCCCAGTGGTTTTTAGTGGCTCTCTGCAGGTGGCCATCAGAACACCTTCCAGTGTGGGCTGCTGATGCGGTGCTGGGTTCACTGAGGTGAGGCAAAGAACCCGCTTCCCTCTGAAGTCCTGACAAACACAGCTATCACTGCCCTGTGGTCCATGTGACAGACCCAAATTAGCCCCATGCCAAGCCTCGTGGGAATCCCCCATAACTTCTGCAAGGGGAGGAGAGTATTTGGGTCAGGACTCAGTGGAGAACAGAAACCACCAAGGTATTTTAAGAAGAAATGGAGCTACTATAGAGAACTTGGTGCTTACAAAGTTGCTGCAGCAACTGCCTCTTGACAGTGTTCACGAGCTCGCTTGCCAGTGTAAGTAGCCAAAGTGCCTCTGCCTCACTTCTGCCCTTCAAATCTCATGCAAGTGCATCTATTTGGCAGAACCGCGTCTGCATCCCGCCCCCTAACTGCAAAGGTTACCTGGGAAATGTGGTTTTTAGCCTTCCAGACTTTGCAGTACAGGAGGGCACTGGAAGGAAATGCTGGGTACCAAGCGACCATATCCAGCCATGTTTTTCTTTATTTCAACATCTGAGAACTGGTAAATCCACCAACATGATTGCTTATGGATTATTAACAAACACTGATCGGGCAAAAGGGCCTTATTGCCACCCAGGCTTCCTCCTACCTTCCTCTGCTTCTTTTTACCTGGAGATGGAGGGATTGTGGACTCAGTGATTCAGAACTGATGTTTGGAAAATGAAAACAAAAACAGTCATGAATTATTGAATGACTGAGATCCTGCTTCAGGACTTAGACAACAGAACTGCTCTATGGAGAGAATCTCCTTGGGAAAGGGGGTTATTTAGTAACATACAGCATTACAGCTGGAAAGAACCTTAGAAATAATGTTTAGTATTTTCCAAAGTGTGTTCCAAAAACTAGTTAGATGCACATGATGCTTTACTAAAAAACAAGAAAGAATTCAGTGGTCAAATAAGTTTGGGAAACATTGCATATCCTCATCTTGAGGAATCACAATCCATATTAACACAGTAGAGGCTCCTGCAGTAAGGAATCTGCTTCGCTTTAGCCTACTGGTTTCCAACTTATTTGGCCTCAGAACTTTTTTTTTTTTTTTTTTAACAGAATGCCTGGTAACCTTCTGAGGACTTGGAGTTCTACGGGATATACACTGGGAGGATTGGATCTAATCCCAGTTCCTCTTTCTCCATATGGAGAAGCTGAGCTCCAAAGCAGTAGATTTATTTGCCAATGATCACAGAAATCAGGGTGGTAGAGCTGAGAATAAAACCCAAGACTTTGGATATTTAGTCCAAAGTTCTTTCTTCTTCCTCACGCTGTCTCATCTAATGGACTTCTTCACTTTCTTTTTTAATTAATTTATTTTATTTAATTTATTTTATTTTTGGCTGCGTTGGGTCTTCGTTGCTGCACGCGGGCTTTCTCTAGTTGCGGTGAGTGGGGGCTACTCTTCGTTGCGGTGCACATGCTTCTCATTGCGGTGGCTTCTCTTGTTGCAGAGTATGGCCTCTAGGCGCGTGGGCTTCAGTAGTTGTGGCACATGGGCTCAGTAGTTGTGGCTCACGGGCTTAGTTGCTCCACGGCATGTGGGATCTTCCCGGACCAGGCCTCGAACCCCTGTCCCCTGCATTGGCAGGCGGATTCTTAATCACGGCGCCACCAGGGAAGCCCCGGACTTCTTCACTTTTAAATCTCCAGGCACCTTCACTAAAGCAACAACTGCTAAGAGAAAGGCTACTCAAGGAAAATCATACTTTGTCAAATATCCCACCAACATGGAAGGATCCTTTTACCCATGAGTCCCCACAACCAACATTATCACAAATGACAAATGGGGAGAACACAGAGAAAGTCAACTACTTAGCATATGTTTGCCCCCAAATAATCAGTGTTTTGAGACTAGCTGGGATATTCTTGGACCCTTCATTTTTCTGTTTACCAAATTGCAGACCATCAGGAAATGACACCAGTATATCATCTATTATGAAAACAGATTACACCCAAATCTAGTGACTTAAAACAATAAACCTTTACTATATCTCACATAGTTTCTATGGGAATCTGGGAGGGGCTTAGGCCTGTGATTCTGGTGCAGTCTCTTGTGAGGCTGCAGTCATGATGCCAATCAGGGATGCAGTCATCTGGAGATTTCCCTGGGGCTGGGCCATCTCAGAAGTCACACACTGTCACTTCTGTCATATTCTATATTTATCAGAAGTGAGCCACTATGTCCAGCGCACACTCAAGGGGAGGAGAATTGGGCTCCCCCTTTTGAAAGAACAAGTGTCAAAGAATTTGTAGACATATTTTAAAACCACCATACCAAGAAAGAGTTGCAAGAGAGAAGGATGCTAATTAAATGACCAAAAAACAAGGCAAGTTTCGGGGGTAAAATCCTTTTAGGACAAGAGCAGGTGTCAACTGGAAACTCTGAAAGAGATGAAGAATTTAAATTTGCATGGGACCTGGAGTCCCAAACTGAACCACTGGCACAGACATTCCTGAGCTTCTTGCAGTAAAGAACTTCTGAATAAAAGAACTTCTGAAAGAAAACTTCTATTGCTGCCACTGTGACTAGGAGAATAGATGAAGGATTTGAATCAAGGATAAGCAACTCCAATGTTCCAGTGTTTTGACTTGTATCCTTCCAAGTTAAATTTTCCTTTCTTAAGGCTTTGAATTTTCTAAGTGTTGCAATATCCCAACATGACCAAGAGAGTCGAATTCCAGCTCAAGTCTTCACATCTTTTTTGTTTCTTCTGAAGGTTTATACTCATTCTTCTATGCTATCTGAAAGCAAGATATCATGATCTAATTGCTTAAGAATTCATTTCCAAGTAGATGTTGGCAGAGTCTGAAAGTCTCAGAATGATCAGACAGATCCTATTTCCGCTTTAACCCAAGATTTTTTAAAATTAAAGAACAACAACTATGATCCCCCCCAAACTTTCCTTTATGGCACCTGGGGTATTCTATCCACACATTTCTTGGACATATGATAAAGATAAGAGGTTCTCTAGGACTCTTCTAATATATTTGGGAGCTAAACAACAAACGGATGCATATAAATACAGTAATCACAAAAGTGGGATTGAGAGAGAGAAATGGGTGAAAGCTACATTGTAGCAGTTCAGTGAGATGAAGTGGATTTATTGAGGAAAATATCCCAGAAAAGATGAACCTTCCCTTGGAACTTAAAATGATTCTAAATATTTGAGGGCAACTTGGGCAAAGGCTGGGAGATAAGAGAAGGAAGACTGAATGTTTGGGCCATCAGACAGATGAGAAAAGGGTGGGCCTGAATATAGTGGGAGGTGAGACTGGAAGAGTAGGGTGGGGATGGTGATCAAGATGAATTTGAACAAGCAGCTGCAAAGAATTTGGTGTGGGTGGAGCAAATCCTTTGCAGGAGTTGAAAATGTTTTTCAGTATCCTGCTTCCCAAAGCAAAACAAAACAGGGCTTTCCCATTAACAGAGACTCTTAGAAAGCTGGGCCTGTTCTATGGGCGCTTGTAGGGAGATGTGGGTTAAGGTTCTGCCTGCCTCCCAGGGCCCTGTGCAATCACCGTCGAGGCTGGAGGTCCACCAGCTGTATATGGAGGACAGGCTAGAGAGAGGGCATTGACTGACTGACTGATTGACGGATGAATCATTTGTTCCTTTATTCAACAAGCTCACAGTGAATGCCTTTAGGTTTGAGAGGCAAGTAGGATTAAATACATTGTTCACGGGACTAAGACAAGATGGCAGGCAAGTCTCGATTTATTCAGCATAAATTTCATTTCTCTCTTTCTTTCTTTTGTGTGGAAATTATTGAAAGACTTTCAATGAACATTTACTGTGATCCTGCTATGTTTGCGTCAGGGACTGTGCTAAGTGCTGAGAATGCCAAAATGACCGAAACATGATACTGACGAGATGACAACAAACTTAAACATGTAACTTAAATATTTCCTTTTCTGCTTCTGGCTTTTGCTTTGCCCGAAGGGGAGCTATTTCTCTTGGAAGAGAGTGGACAAATGTGCAGCAGGTGAACAGAATCGTGTTTGCGTTCCAGCTGTTGTACCAGCTGTGTCACAGTGACAGTGGCCTCCACCTGTCTCACTCCTGCTTCCGCCAGTTGAGAACCAAGTTATTTTTATACTCATATCATGGGACAGCCCAAGTGGTGATGGAAGTTCTTTAATGCTGGATTTGGAACCGAATGCATTCTGTTTTCTGGAAATCCATATACTAAGTGGCTACTTCCACAGCAACAGACACAACACATAAAACGCAGCAATAGTCAACAGCTGCTGCTGGTGGAGTCGATCCCCTTATTTCGAATGAGAGGAGGAACCTTGGACACAAGGAAGGGTTGACCCAAAGTCATCTGACAACGGAGAGGACAAGCCAGGGCTACTCAAATCTCCTGGCTCTGATCCCATGCTCTTTTTGTTGAGGCAGTCATGACATCACCCACCGAACGAGTGCAGATTTTAATCTCCCGCGTTAAGAGGCCTGCTGGCGGTACGGCTCATGCATGCACATCATGATGGTTCCTGGGTGGCTGACACTCATCACCCTCTGACTTCATTTTTTTTTTTTTCCTTTGCAAGATGGTTATTGCCCAGAGCCAGCATCCCTTTTCCAAAAAGTGAACATGCCAGAAGGGTTTTTGGAAACTGCCTTGATATCTGTCAGGAGCCAGATGATTCGCAGCAATGAACCAATGCACATAACAAGGATACCCCTGATTGGATTACCAATTAGCCACCTCCACCTCTGGAGGGTGGTTGGAAAGAAGAGAAAAGGCAGTGTTTAGTTTGGGCAAATACCAAGAGGGCTTTGTCATCCTCATCAAGGCATCAGCACGGCACATTAGGCCTCCTCCAAGCCATTCCATGGGAACGTCTCTCTCCAGATGCTCCAGCAAGAGCAAACTTGTTATGCAGACATTGGGTTATTGTGTCTGAGCTACAGAAGCATCCCTGTGTTCAGCGAGAGGGGAGAAACTGGCTGACTTGCGTCTGTTTCTAATGATGTCTCTGCTGCTGGGGAGTTTTGGAAGCTGCAGGTAAAATCTTCCCCCAGGAAAGCGAGGCTGACCTGGGATGTATCATCTTACCTTCACCCGACAGAAGCTCCTCGGTTTGGGTAGGCCTTGGGAGGGACAGGCAGATGTTTTCTCCATCTGGACCCAGCAAGAAGTGTCCCAGTATGGGGTCTCTGGATTTTTCTTGAGAATAAGCACAAGCATGGGCAGTGTTAGCACCAGTGCAGCGGAGGGAGGCTGAACCTGGACCGTGCTCCCTGAATCCCCAGCGGGCAGATGCCGGTGTGCTCAGGTGCTTGCCAGGGTGCAGGGCCAGCCCCACTCCCGGGATTCGGCAGAGCAGGGCCAGCGTTCACGCCCCATCATCTGGAGTCAGTGTGGGATGAACAGGGCGGGGCTGCCATAGCCTACGTCGTGCCTTCTGTGAAGGTCTAGAAAAGGGGGAATCCTCTGGTTTCAGGCAGCCCTCCAGGGACAAGGTGAGCCTGGAGGGGGCACCTTGTGTGAAGGAAAGCGAGCCCCATCCTCCAAGTGTGTGCAGCCCAGCTCCTGGGCACAGGACTCGGTGGTTCCAGCCTCTGCTTCCTGCTCTGTCACATGCCTTGTGCAGTACTCAGCGGCACAGCTGCGTCCTGTGGATCAAATGCTGGGACCGCCTAGTGACTCCACGGGGCTCAGGCCAAGGAGGAGAAGGAAGCTCTATTTCTCTCAGTTGCTTAGAAAGATTGAGGGTGTTTCTATAACTTTACCTTCCCCATTTCCAAGGCAAAAGGGTCAGGAGTAGAGCTGGCAATCAGCCACAGTGGACGCTTACAAGTGTGTAAACGCACACGTACACAGAGGCATCACACACACACATGGAAACACACTCACACATACTTACACCAAGGTGTGCACTCACACGTACATATATACACACTCACAAGGTGCACACACATATGCAGGTGTGCCTGCAAGGACACACATGTATCGTACAAGGACACACAGCAACACATGCATACTTGTTCTCAGGCAGGCCTGCATAATCACACATACATACACGAGCACACAAGTATACACATGTACTCCCATAGCTATATAAGCACACACATACCCTAAGACACACATGTGCCCCCCCACACACATTCATTTACACACACTCAGCCTACACGCTTGAGGCTTCAGGCTGCACTCGTCATAGTCACAGCTCTGGCATTCATTCTAATCAGGTTCTCCTTTTGTAAGGGTGTCTAATTCGGGGTGTGTGTGTGTGTGTGTGTGTTTGGTGTGATTTGTTCTGGGCAATGCGACCTCCTAGGAATACCCTTGGTGGTGACACTACTGTACCTAAAGTTCAGCTCATTAGCTCAAAATTAAGAGAGCATCATTGCCATGCAAATAGAAAAGGGAGGAGGTTGTAAGAGAAAGGTTCCATTTGGAAATAGTTTGTAAGTTTCTTTGGTGAGAGAGAGAGAGAGAGAGAATTTGACTTCGACCATTCCAGCCTTAAACAGAGGAGCTGCAAGCCCATCATGGAATTATTGATCCATGTATTGAATTTATGCTTACAAGGCTTCAAATATAAATAAGTGCTTGGGTCGAGGCAGGGGGAGCGCGAGCGAGCAGGATTTACATAGTGAGGCGTCTGTGTCTGAGCGAGCCTGGGATGGGGCGAAAGCTGTGGTACCTGTTGTCTTCTTGGTGGCTCTCAGTTGCCACGTTCCTCTCGAGTGTGAGCTTCTCTAGGCCCTGAGTGTGATTCTGCTGTTAACAGAGATACTTTGTTCACATTGTCTGGCACCCAAACACACACCATCTCCTTCATCTGGGGCTCAATCAGAGAAAGCCGCCCATCCTCCGATGAGGGAGGAACAGCTGATTGGGCTGCACTTCCTAGAAAATGGTTTGTTGGTCTCCAGCATGGCCCCTCCCTAAGGGATTTTCAGGGGTAATTTGGACCCTAAGCAACTTTTGCTTTATGTGCTGCATTTAGATCAAAGCCCCCATGGAGGCTGTTATTGCACTGTCTTAGTTTCCTCCTGGACTGTTGGCTATTAAGGATATGAACTCTGAGTGGGGCTAAGTCATAGAGGGTGTGGCCCTGCCTGCCTCATCCTTCAGTAGAAATCCAGAGTCCTTTTCTCTCTGTGCACAGGCTTCAGGCTCTGCCCTTGGCCGGAGGGTGACTCCTCCCCGGGGGCTCTTCCTTTTGGCAGGGTCCCCAGGCTCCCATGCCCCGTGCAGGGTTATGGCTCGGTGTTGAGAATGCCTGGTAAACCCAGTAGTGAGTCTCCCTGATGAGTGCAGGGAGCTGTGTCATCACACGCTGCTGCCAGGAGCGAGGAAAGCACAGAACAGCTTGGCAGTGCATGCTGGTGCAGAAAACCCTTAAAACATGTACTGACTCTTGAGGAATATGCATAGTGACCGTTAATCCCACTGACAGCATTGGAAACACTGCTGATTTCCCCTTTTCAATGGGGTGGCTTTCAGATAGCTTATGTGTGGCCCCAGAAGATGATTAAAATGAGCCCAGAGCCACAGACAAGCCAAGAAGGTGCATCCGTGCACCCCGGGAGTGATTACCTTGTCCTTCTGCTGGGAGTGCCCCGCCGGCGCGTCTCACACGTGGGGGGCCCATGGCGCTGCTGTGGCCTGATGTCCGGGGGCTGTCCAGGCCCCTCTGGCTCTCTGGACCTTTCCTTCCTTCCGTCAGGGACAGTGGTGGCGTGCCATCCTGGGATGGAGCAGCGTCCTCTTCAAAAGCAAAAGGAGAAAAAGCATGAGTGAGAATTTGGATCAGCAAGAAGGAGAAGGAACCTCTTTTCTCATTCTGTTGATGGCTCCTAGTGTCTAGGATCACTTATTCCCCCCATTCTCAAGTTTGTCTCTCTTTTCCAGCCCTGCTAGGGAGCAGAGGCCAGGTATCTCCCACAACCAAGGTGGGATTACTCTTGGCTAGAATAGCGGCCCTTCTGTTGGGGAACCTCCAAGAACTGGGAGGAACTGAACAGTGATTGTTGTTATTCTCATCCTATTGGTGGGCTCCTGAGACAGGAGAAAGACTAGGGAGGCTGCAAGGTCCTTCCCTAACTGGGGAGACCCCAGCGTTAAAGCTCATGGGACTGTTGGCTACAGAGTTCCAACCACAAAGCAATTTTTCTAAGCAGAACCAGTGATCTCATGGCTCCTCCAGGTCATAAAGTACAAAGTAGCCCCTTCTAGATGGTAGTTAGAGGGTAACGGGATGGATGATAAACTCCACAAAGCATGTCTTGGCCTCCATCTCTGTTCTTTCTCTCACTCTTTCCCAAAACTGGCTCTGCTCTAGGGGCTGCTCTAGGGAGGGCAAAACCCAGTAATCTAAAAGTGATTGGGACCTTGTCTTAATCTCAGAGAGAGTGGTCTTTATTTCATGTTCAACACACTCTTGGCGTTTGTGTTTAAAGGCTGGCTTCACACACAGTCTCCAAGTATCACAAGCTACTTATTTACAAAGGGAAGAGGTGTCTTTACGATGGACAAAGACATCTCTTTAACCAAATAATGAAATTTAACATCACTTATAATGGAACAACTTATAACAAATGGAATTAATATACAGGGATATTTTGTGTCCCTTGATGTAATGTACCGAGAAGCACACATCACCAACATGCCATTCTTGCCAAAAATGTTTGATCTGAATCTAATCATGAGGAAACAAACCTAAATTGAGGATAATTCTGTAAAGCAACTAGCCTAAACTCTTCAAAAATGTCAGTGTCATGAAAAATGAGACTGGGGAAGTGTTCTAGATGAAAAGATTCTAAAGAGATGTGACCATTAAATACAGTGTATGATTCTGAGTGGAATCCTGGATTGATTGGGGAAAAAAAAACAACTGTAAGGAATATTACTGGTGTAATTAGAGAAGTTTGAATGTGGACTATATATTAGAAAATAGTATTACATCAATGTTAATTTTCTTGAATGTGATAATTGTACTGTGGTTACAAGGAGAATATCCTTGCTCTTGGGAGATACGTGCTGATAAGGGATGAAATGTACAAAGTCTGCAGTTTAGTCTCGGATGGTTCAGCAATAAAAAAAAATATGTATGTGTGTGTGTGCGTATAAAAAATCTGGCTTCATTTTTATGATATGAGAAGTGAAACAATCCAGGGCTAAGCACGTAAATGGGTCTGTGCAACCTCTGGGGCAATGAGAGTCCCACTTACTACTTCTAAACACCCTTGCTCCAGGGACCCCTGTGTGAGAAAGATTGCCATGAAAATCTTGCCTCTTTAGACTTTTTTTTAATTTTTATTTTTTAATGCATCTACTACCCAGTTGAGTCACACACTGAACTAACATACTGAACTAACCAAGGTACCAGGGACTTCTTAGCCCAGCTTCCTCCTGGCAGGGTAGCAGAGGATGGACAAGCTCTAGATACTGGGTCCCCAGTGGACATGGCAGCTCAAAACAAGTGGAGGGCAGTGTGAGGTGTGCAGCACCAAAGATGAAATTCCCTGGTGTTGCTCATCCCTCCTGGTGGCTCAGGCCGTGCCCCTGACATTATGGTGCACAGGGGCAAAGCTGCTTTCTCGCCTGTCTGCACACAGAGTGACCCTTGCCATATGAGGATTTAAAAAAAATTTTTTTTATTTATTATTTATTTGGTTGCATCGGGTCTTAGTTGCAGCACACGGGATCTTCACTGCGGCACGGGCTTCTCTCTAGTCGTGGCACGTGGGCTTTAGAGCGCGCAGGCTTAGTTGCCCCGCAGCATGTGGGATCTTAGTCCCCTGACCAGGGATCTAACCCGCGTCCCCTGCATTGGAAGGCGGATTCTTAACCAATGGACCACCAGGGAAGTCCCCATATGTGGATTTTTAAAAAAAACTTCGAAGTCTTTAGGATGATTAACTCTCACTTAAGAGATATGGTAAACAAGCCCCTGCCTCAATAATCAAAGGACGTTCTCAAAACGGAAATGTCTCAAGAACATCCTGACCTGGGTTCATTTTTTTTTTTTATTCTCAGAGGCAGTGCAGTATAATGAATAAGAGCACAGATTCTGGCACTGGAAGGCCTCAGCTCCAAGCCCAGCGAGGCCACTTATAATTGTGTGACCTCAAACAAGTCACTCATCTCCCAGGGCTTCAGATTTCTCATCTGTGAAATAAGGGTAGGACTGTTGTGAGAAGTAAATGAGATAAGATGTGTTAAAACCTGAGGCCAGTGCCTGGCACTGAGGAAGAACTCCTTAAATGTGAACGTTCATCCTTCTACTTCTTCTGATTACCACCACTCAGAGATCACCTAGCATTTGTCATACTGTCATCTTGCCCTTGGGGAAGGAGCTTCAGTTTTGTGAAAACGTAGAGCTTTCTAAATATGGCCCATTGTTTCCAACCTATCAACATATAAAAATATACACTTTGATGCACTCATATGTATAATTTCAGATGTCCACATGATGTTTTGAAAAATTGGAGTGATGCCTTTTGTTGATATTATGAACTTCTCATGAATGGTCCCAAATAGATTAGAAATGAAATCCCATTGGTTAAAAACATGGGAGAAACTATAGAGCGTGCAGCAAATACGTAGTAAGTTTGGTGCTGTTTTACATCTGCAACCAGGAAATATTAGTAGGGGGTTTGATTTAGTGAGTAAGTAACTTGTGAGGTAGACAGGAAGTAGGTTTCACTGCAGCACTTTGGTTAAGGCAGCTGCTGCCTGAGCAGAAGCCATCTTCAAGTGGCCGGGGAGGAGTGGCCTCCCTTCTAGCCTCTTTTTTTTAAAAAATTAATTAATTAATTAATTTATTTTTGGCCGCGTTGGGTCTTCGTTGCTGAGCGCGGGCTTTCTCTAGTTGCGGTGAGTTGTGGTGCGTGGGCTTCTCATTGCAGTGGCTTCTCTTGTTGCGGAGCACGGGCTCCACAGTTGTGGCTCGCGGGCTGTACAGCACAGGCTCAGTAGTTGTGGTGCACGGGCTTAGTTGCTCCGCGGCATGTGGGATCTTCCTAGATCAGGGCTCGAACTCGTGTCCCCTGCATTGGCAGGCAGATTCTTAACCACTGCTTCACCAGGGAAGTCCCTCTAGCCTCCTTTTTATGGCTGAGGACCCTGATGTGTCTTGCCTTGCTCTCCTTTGGAGTGAGATCCCTGTGGGATGCTGGAGGGAAGGAATAGCTACCTTGAGGCGAGAGTGTGTTCCTCCCTGTGTCCACTGGGAGATGTACTGTTAATTCCCTTGGCCTTTTCAGGGGCACCTGCTTCAGGGGAGGCCTCCATAAAGGCCTGGACTCTTCTTCTGTTTCTGGTGCTGACTCAGGGTGTGGAGCACCTAGGAGACAAAGAGAAAGCCAAGTTGTAGTAGACATCTGTGGTTTTTGCCAGCTGTCTCTTCTTTTTGGGGACCCATCTTTCTCTCACTCAGACCATGTGGTTTCGGTGGTCTGTTCCCTGACTCCAGGGATGGGCAAGTGACTGAAGCCTGGCTAACAAGAGCACCTCATTGCTTTAGCCACGGTGACTGGGTCCGGGGTGGGCACATAGCCCAAGCCTGGCCAATCACAGGCAGTTTTGGTACTTTTTGCCAGAGCTTTTAAGAGGCATATCCTTTCTTTTTTAAAATAAATTTATTTATTCATTTATTTATTTTTGGCTGCGCTGGGTCTTTGTTGCTGAGCACAGGCTTTCTCTAGTTGCAGCAAGTGGGGGCTACTTTCCTTGCAGTGTGTGGGCTTCTTATTGCCGTGGCTTCTCTTGTTGCGGAGCATGGGCTCTAGGTGCGGGGGCTTCAGTAATTGTGGTGCGTGGGCTCAGTAGTTGTGTCTCGCGGGCTCTAGAGCGCAGGCTCAGTAGTTGTGGCACACGGGCTTGGTTGCTCCGCGGCATGTGGGATCTTCCTGGACCAGGGATCGAACCCGTGTCCCCTGCATTGGCAGGTGGATTCTTAACCACTGAGCCAACAGGGAAGTCCAAGAGGCATATCCTTTCTACCGGGGTTAACAAGTTGTCATGGAATTGCAGGAGGCCACCTTTACCACCACATGGGGACAACGTGCTTGAGAGGAAAGGCTAACAGAGCTGAGAGACCCAGACAAATAGTGCCCAGAGGACATTTTCTGAGGCCTGGATCCAGCTGAGCCTGGAGTTGGCTGGTCCTTGCACTATCCAATTACATGAGTGAATACATTTCTTTTTTTGCTTAAGAGAGTTTGAGTTAGGCTTCTAATACTTGTTACTGAAGGAGTCCTCACTGACATACAGAAGAAGGAAGAACTCAATGGATTCACTTTCTGTATATTTTATTCCTATTTTTCATTTGTCAGTGTGTTGGCAAGCTCAATGGGTCTAAAAGGTTTAAGAATCTGGTCCATGATGGCCTGGTGACCTTCCTTCCAGGGTCATCATGGGAGATAATCAAGATTTAACCAAATCTTGCAAATAGTCCTGTCTTTGTGTATATTAAGCATGTCTTTTTTTAAAAAATTGGAGTATAGTTGATTTACAACGTTGTGTTAGTTTCAGGTGTACAGCAAAGTGAATCAGTAAGCATATCTTTTTATTCTAGTGTTTTGACATCTGGGACCTTACTCACCCTGGGGAGGCTGTCCCTCCCAGGGCTAGCCAGTTCCTAGAGACAGTAAAGGACCACCTGCAAGTGCACATTTCATATGGAAACCAACCAATCTAGAGCCCCTCCCCCCTCTCCCCAGCCATGACCTCCTTAACACTTCCAGGCCACTGTCCCCCTGCCTTAATGACCCCAGAGCCAGGTACCAGACAACCAGGGACAGCCCTGATGCACAGAGCCTGCCCAAACTTTTCAAACTAGCCAATCCCAAACCGGCTTAGCCTGCTTGCCCTGCCTCGCCCATTCCTTCCTGCCAAAAATGCAATAAAGACTCTTGCCCATCCCACACGCTCCCCCCGCCCCGCCAGCCCTTCTGCTTCCTAGCTGACCCAGGTTCTTCTCCATGTGGCCTCGAGGGGCATGGCATGCCCTCTCCTCTTGTGAACTGTGAGTAACAGACTATTTTTTCACTGGCAGTTGTCTCCTGATCTCTATTGGCCTCATCACACCTGAATAATAAGAAAAACCTACATTGAAAAATACTGTAATACTATGTGTTTTTTTTAAGGAGCTAAGTAATTTTTTTTGAAAGTTAAAATCTACGGAGTGAAATGTGCAGATCTTAAGTGTACAGTTCAGTGAGTTTTGACAAATGTATATATCCATGCAACCAACCAAGATTTAGAACATTTTCTTCACTTCAGAAAGTTCCCTTATGACCCCTTCCATTGACTGGTCTTTTAAGATTAACAGACATGCTTCTTCATAGTGAGAATTCCAAACAGCCGTAGAGCAAAAACTGAGAAATCAGTGGCCGTTTTTGCTGAAGTTTCTAGAAAGCTCAGAATTAGGACTTCTTCAAAATTGGAGTCAGCTGTTTAGAGAGTTGCCTTTTGCCTCAGCTTGCCCAGAAAAGTCCCAGGGGCAAGAATGTGGAATGGCTTGGGAAGGTCAGAAAGAATTTCTCCTTGTGGTGCAGGGTGAGCTGAGCGGTCACTCAGAAGCCTCTTTCAAAAAGCCTTTCTAAGTCCCAGTTGGAATTGCTCTCTCCCTTACCTGTACTCTCTTAGCACTTTGCTTAGAAGCTCAAAATCTCTTCCCTGACAAGGATTGTAGAAATCATCTAACGTTACATAATAATGGTACCTAATTCAAAATCAGGAAAATGGAACAGACTCACAGACATAGAGAACAGACTTGAGGTTGCCAAGGGGGAGGGCAGTGGGGAAAGGAAGAACTGGGAGTTTGGAATTAGCAGGTGTAAACTATGATATATAGGGTGGATAAACAACAAGATCCTACTGTACAGCACAGGGAACTATAGTCAATATCCTGTGATAAACCATAATGGAAAAGAATATGAAAAAGAATGTATATATATATGTATAACTGAATCACTTTGCTGTACAGTAGAAATTAACACAACAATGTAAATCAACTATACCTCAATAAAATAAATTACAAAAAATCAGGAAAATGGCTCTTCAGACAAACTTTTATCTTTCTTTTATAAAGCAAAGGTCCAAAGATCCAAATATCCTTTTTATCTTGGCTGCCAGGTAACTCATCTAAATCCAGTGCTTACCAAAAGCAATGAATTCATCCCAGATGTCTGATAACATCTATTTCTCTACTCTTTTTAACAAGGTGTTTTATTTTTTCAATTTCAATTTTAGTTGTCCTTTTTAATATATTGCATTTATTTGTTGTAAGCTGCCTGAAAATTCTTGCACCTTTATAACATCTACGGTGCATTGGACTTAATTTATGTGTATGGCTGACTTCCATTTTCTTCTACAGTTTAGCAAAATGCTCTGCTTGATAAGGATTCAATAAATATTTAAAAAATTGAGTTGAATATGACCAGAAGAGAACTACTTGTAGGCTTATCCTTTTTCTTTCTTTAAAAAAAGTTCTCTCAAGGGGGTGACCCTGAAGAGTGTCAGCCATGATTTAGGAGAGGGCTGCGTTAGTGGGACCCACACCCCAATCCTTCCTGGCCGGCCTGGTTCCCTCAGGAGACCCAGTCACAGGGACCTACCTCTTCTTCGTGCCTTTCCTTTTGGGGGGTGTTGGGTATGGAAATGAATCTCCACAGGGAAGATGAAGAGCTCTGCTGGGGGCTTATTGGCTTTAAGTTGACTCCTCAGGGGGTCCAGGACTCTGGGTGATTCCTCTGAGATAGGAGGTGATTTCAAAGCCATTGGTGCCTGGAGAAAATGTAAAAACAAACACACCCCCATATGGCAGGTATCTAAATCCTGCTGCCTGCAAGGGATAAATGACATTGTATCTTATTGAATCTCCAGCATCAGAAGCTGCTGAGTGTAATGTCGCTTCTGTACCCAGGGCTGGGAGATAAAGCTGACAGACCTGGAAACCGGTCAACTCACTAGAGTAGGGCTGCTTTGCTTCATGGGAATTTGGTTATGCACCCGTTAACCCAGCCTCTGATTGCTCTGAGAAGTATAAATGTGGTAAATTCAAGAGCCTTTGTGAGGAAATACAGTCCTTCTCTTGCAGTCGGGAAACTGAGCCAGATTAAAATGATAGAGCTGAGATTTCCATGTCCGGAGAAGGAGAAATCTTGGCTTGTGTCGTTAACAGAAAAAAGTATGGCTCAGATTGTGGACTGTGCAAACTTGTAGGTAAGAAAGGGCAGAAAATAGGAATACACATTTGTGTTTGCTTTCCTCATGTCATCTCTCTAAGCCTCAATTTCTTCCTCTGTAAAATGGGGGTAATCATACTGCCCACCTCATAAGTTGCCATTAGGATTAAATGAGCTAATTATATGTAGTTACAACAGTGTTTGGAACTAGGCTTTTTTTATGATATTTCTTTGAGAGAAGACTCTTCTTTCATTAGGGTTTAATACCTACTCTTGCCACTAGCAGAATACCTAGGTGTCTCCACACATCTGTAATATGAACATAGCTAGAAAAAAATCACTGTGTGTCAGAATCAGCCACAACTGTAACCCAGTTTTTTTATGTCCAAAAAACCCCAAAACATATGTGGGTGTGTGGTGTATGTGTATATGTATATGGAGAGAGACAGAGAGAAAGAGAGAGAGAGAAAGGAGCTACGGGTAGTACTTAGAGTCTCCTGTTTCCAATTATTCAGAAGTTGCTGAAAATTTCTCCTTTTAGTTTGCAGCTTTTAACATACGAACTTGGCTCTATGAAATGTATATGTGTGCTGGGTTTCAGGGACTTCAATTTCACAGGAGGAAAAATAAAAACGTCTCTCACCTTTTTAGTGTTCAAAAAGAAAAAAAGATCAGAAACACACACAAGTATCCTAACATGTTTAGAGTTGAATGAGGAAGGAAATTCACCCAAATATATTCAGGGTAATATGTATAATTATGAGACGTTAAGAAAATGATTAACCCAACACATGCACATAGCGTCTTTATGTCCCTGGAGACCTCCACTGTCCAGGTGCCAGCTGCCCACCGACTGCCCTCTTCTGAATACTGACCTTGCGTATTTTGTTTGACAAGGTTTGCATTGGGAAATCTATGTGGAAACTCAAATGGTTTGTGTGAGGTATGGCTGATAAGCCAAGCCTTAATTTCTCTATTGTAATTAAAAATTTACAGAGTTTTAATATAGTGGAAAATATTGCTTTCCTTACTAAATCATATACATGGGTTGAGGGAAGGGCTTCCTGTCCTCTGAGCCTGGCTCGGTTCTGGGCTGAACTGGGTGTGAGATTGAGGGCTTTCCTTAGGCCTGAGTGACCCTGGCAGGTCAGGCCTGCTGTTTACTCCTGGTTCAAAGAAACCTGGGAAGACAGATGCCCTTCTGGTATGAATGGAAAGGTTTAGATCAGCTTAGACATGGGAAATTTGAGAAAATCCTGAACAGACTGAAAACGACCTCCCTCACTGACACCAGGACCACCTGGTATGCCCATGGCTCCTCAGGGCCACTTCAGACGGCACGAATCCCCACCATGAACTAACATTGCTGTTGTTTCCAGTTGGACACAAGATACTTTCACATAAATGCTTCATCTCCTTTCATCCTTCCATCAGCCCTGTGAGGCTGGCATTATTATCTGTGTGCACAGAGGAGGTCACTATAGCTCAAAGTGGTGAGCCGCTGGCTCAAGTAACACAGCTGCCACGGGCAGAACATTCCAGAGTCCCTGCTCATTCCCACTCAGCACAGGTGCCTCCCAACCAAACTGAAGAGCCACACAGAATTTCAAGGCAGGACCAGGCCAGAGACAGCGAAGGACATCTTTAAGGAAGGTGTACCTGACTTCTGAAGGGGGTTGATAAACCTGCAAAATTTATCCTACATTTTCAAAGGTGGCAGACCCTCAATTAAGCAAAACCATTTCTGGGTTCCAGCATTTTGAGTTTGAAGTGGGTCAGCTGCTTACAAACTCAAATTCTGTCCTTACATGCTTACAGATAAACCTCAGCCCCTTAACAGAAAAAAGGATTCTGTTGGCACCAGAAAGTTTGGTTAACACCATATTGCTTTAATCGGGGGCAGCTGAAATTTCCTGTACTTCACTATTTTCAACATTTAGTAAATTACTACAGCTTTAGTCCAGCTCCACCCGGTGAGCTCAGAAGCAAGTAAGGCCTGTTCTCTGAGACATCCCTTTGAGTCACCTCATTCCTAGATTGAGATTAATCTTTTAAGCACGCGCATGCTTAAAAGCACACACACACACAACCTTTTTCCTCCTCACTTCTCCAGATGTGTTTTTTTCTGAGCCAGTGGCAGATGCTACAGGAGGGAAAAGACATCTTTCAGCAGGAGGCTCCTGGAACAAGTGGCTGCTTCTGCCCTGGTAGAGTTTCATATTCCCTTGTTTGTCTGCAGAAACGGGATGGGAACAAGAACTTATTAGTTGCTGGTGTGGGGATGGACAGTTGACTTTCAACTTTTATCACTTTTGGGTTAATGGGAAGAGAGGCAAAGAGAGTGCCGAGGCACTCAGACAGCCATGGCTTTGGCTGAGGCAGCTTCAGGGAGCCCTAATCTCATTATCTGGGTTGGGTTCTTGCTGGTTGAGTCAGGTGATGGGGAGAATAATAACGATCATAATAATAGTTACTATGTATTAAGTGTTAACTATGGGACAAGAATCATGCAAAGTATTTTATATGCATTAACTGAATCCCCATAATAGCCTTATGGAGGTATTATTATTATTCCCATTCTACAGATGAAGAAACGGAGCCTCGGTCAGATTAAATAACTTGCCCAAGGTCACAGGTAGTAAGTGGGGGTAATTTGAGCGCAGGCAGTCTGACTGCGGAATGTGTGCGGTTGAGGACTGGTCTCATTCCTACCTCCAGCTGGACTTGGCAGTTATTTTCTAAGGTGAGTGGCATGAGGAAGTGACACTCAGCCTGCCTCAGTGCTCTCTGCAGGATCAGGTTTACCGAGATCAACAAGCAAGACATTAGGCTTCTTACCGCTGAGATCTGCCTTCCTGTTGGGGAAGGCAACTCCATAGAATGTCGTGTGGGATTTGTCACGCAGGAGCCAAGAATGATCGATGCGGGCATGCCCAAGGGCCCTCCTGGAGGTTTGCTGTGTTTTTTCATGGTGGCTTTCCTTTGAAGCGTGGATACAACGGTGATTCCCTTTTGACGTGTCCTAGGGAACGACAGATACGCATTCCTGAAAACAGGTTTTGTAAAGGAACGGAGCAGGTTCCTATAACAGTCAGACCTTGTGGCTAGACTGGTGGTTCCAAGGATGAAATCTGCTTAGCAGCCTGGGAAGAAAAACATGGTTATAATGGCAAGATATTTCATGATGTTTATTATAATAAAACATTTTATTATTGGTGATAGAGAGAATGACATTTAACCATGCCTGACATATAGTGCTTTCCTGCAAAAAAATTAAAAATCAAAATCAAAAAATTAAAAATCAAGCATTAGTATCACTGTCTTTTCTTTTTGGAAAACTTTTTTTTATTGTAGTAAAATATACATAACATAAAATTTATCATTTTAACCATTTTTTTAAAAAATTTATTTTATTTATTTATTTTTGGCTGCATTGGGTCTTTGTTGCTGCTCACAGGTTTTCTCTACTTGCGGAGAGTGGGGTCTACTCTTCGTTGCGCTGCGCAGGTTTCTCATTGCAGTGGCTTCTCTTGTTGCGGAGCACGGGCTCTAGGTGTGCAGGCTTCTGTAGCTGTGGCTCGCAGGCTCTAGAGCGCAGGCTCAGTAGTTGTGGCGCACGGGCTTAGTTGCTCCGCGGCATGTGGGATCTTCCCGGACCAGGGCTCGAACCCGTGTCCCCTGCATTGGCAGGCGGATTCTTAACCACTGTGCCACTAGGGAAGCCCTAACCATTTTTAAGTGTATAGTTCTGCATTAAGTATATTCACGCTAGTATCATTGTCTTTATCCATCATAAAATGTCTCTTCTCTCCCACTAGGTGGTACTTCTCTTCTCCCCCTTTCCTGTTTCATTGGCGTATGACCTGCTTGTAAGTCATACATGTTTATTCAAGATAGGAGCACGTGTTGTCTACGTTTCTCTGAACCACTGTCACCTTGTACACACACACACACACACACACACACACACACACACACACGGGCCTTAGAGTTTAGAAAGCATTTTTACATTTTAACTTATTTAATCCTCATAGCAACCTTGGGAGGTGTGTATGATAACAGCTCCATTTTACAGAAGAGGTAATTCAGGTTCAAAGTTAGTTAGTAAGTTAGTCACCACAGCTAGCAAGATGCAGGACTCAAAACAAGGCTTTTCCAACTCTAAGGCCAAAAAAGCTCTTTTTTCTAGAGAAGACTAGAGCTGCCTAGATGGGGTGAAGAGTGTAGGGAGGATCTGTGGTTAAGTAAGTTTGGAAAACCATGAGTTAAAGCTAAACCAGCCACTTTACCTATAGAACTACCTATGGTCCATGGTCAAATGTGCACTGTGACCCTCTGGGAGGAGGACATGGTGTGCTGCATTTCCCAAATGTATTTGGCCAAGAAACCCTTTTTTTGCATGGAGCATCTGGCGATACTAGGGTTCCACAGGTGACACTTTGGGAAACAGGGGTCAGTAGGCTCAAAGTACTCTTCTCTTCTCTGGAGGACCCCAAGAAATGGTGAAGGGAGGGAGCATTACCTCTAAAGTCAAGAAGAACAGTGACAGAGGGGACCCCATTAGAAATGGTACCTCTGCCTGGGTTTCATCTTCCTGCCAGGGCTGCTTCCTGAGTGGTGGCAAGCGAGTCCCCTGGCTGCCGTGGTTCTTGGCTACAGAGCCCTGGTCCACGTGTCCACCAGCCCCAGCTTCCCCTTCATCCAGGCCCTGGTGACCTGCAAAGGTGAACAGTGGGTCAACTTCACAAGCCCAGAGATGGGTATGATGCTGTTAGCTGCTTCCAAACTGCCTTCCTTCTTGCTTTACTGAGCAAAAGTGTCGATCAAGGCCCTTGTTCTTCCTCCCTCCTTATTACTGTATTTCTGCTAGTGCCTCTATGGAAGTGGCAGCCAGGTCAGTGGAACAGAACTGCTTTAAGAGTCACGAGGCTCGGGCTTCCCTGGTGGCGCAGTGGTTGAGAATCTGCCTGCTAATGCAGGGGACACGGGTTCGAGCCCTGGTCTGGGAAGATCCCACATGCCAAGGAGCAACTGGGCCCGTGAGCCACAACTACTGAGCCTGCGCATCTGGAGCTTGTGCTCCGCAACAAGAGAGGCCGCGATAGTGAGAGGCCCGCGCACCGCGATGAAGAGTGGCCCCCGCTTGCCGCAACTAGAGAAAGCCCTTGCACAGAAACGAAGACCCAACACAGCCAAAAATAAATAAATAAATAATAAAAATAAAGGAATTCCTTTAAAAAAAAAAGTCTTTAAAAAAAAAAAAAGTCACGAGGCTCAAGGTTGAGTCTGTTTCACAGACTCAGTTTCCTCATCTGTAAAATGGGGATACTGATTTCTTGCTCTCGCTTCCTTGCAGAGTTGTCTGGGGCTCAAATAAGATCATGAATATGACATCCCTTTGTAAACTGTGAGGGACTAGGGGATAACAGAGGTGTGATGATGGTGGGGTGACCTGCAGCCCTGCTCTGTTGCCACTGAGATGCTCAGTCTGAAGCACTTGATTTCCTGGGATGTCTGCTGTTCATTTACTTGTAGAAAAACTCAGACAAATGCACTGCTTAGCAATCTGCACTTACCCTGTCTGTGTAACCCTCAGGAAGGATCTGAGTCAACAGATGACTCCAGCATAGTTAACAAATCTTTCATCGATGGTTAAACGGTCCTGCAGCTATTTTCATCACTTACTCAAGGTAGATTTATTGCTGAAACAGTCTGGCAAACTTTCCTTGTTTGGAGCCGCTTTAGCAGCACCTCCACTCTCTGCTTGCAGCTCCGTGGAACAATGCGGGGCTGTCTTTCAACTAGAGGCACTGGAAGCCCTCAGGGGCTCTGTGTATGTTGGAGCGCTGGGCTTCTGGAGGCTCCCAGCCAGCCCCACTGTCCCCCATACTCCCCAACCCTTGTCATTCCTTACATCATTCTCATCCTTAGTGTCACTGGGTCAAGAGCCAAGAGCTTATCTGTGGGACTACTCCCTCCCTGCAGCTCCCCTTCCTCTGCCCATTGGCTCCTGAAGGCTACTTTGGGTCTGAGCTGATGCTGAGAGTGTTGGTGGGGCAGGTACAGACTCAGGTGTAGGTTCAGGGGGACTGCTCAGGTTTTAGTGACCCAGGGAACCCTTGAATCTGGGGTGGTCCAGGGCCACGTTAGGCCTGCTCCCAAGAAAGCCTCAACTTCATATAGGATGTAGCACTAAAGACCTTTCTGTGTGTTCTAGAATGATCCTTTGGGGTCAAGCTGGACTTCAGAGCCATCCTTCCTGGTCAGATTCACCAGGGAGCCAAATGCATTTCTGAGGGTAGAGGAAGTGAAACTCTGGCCAAATGGCCACTCACCTGCTGAATGGTATTATATGGCAGACTGGCTAAGTTGGGGCAGGGTGCTCTGGGGCGGGAGGATATAGAGAGGCATTCTTCCCTTTAGCTGTATCCCAGGTGATATTGAATATATGACTCAATCTATGTGAAGGAAACCAAGATTCTTCTCAGTAAACATCATCTCTGGCTCATTTATCTATGCTTAACAGAAACAGGTTTGCAAGCAAGGTATTGGAAGTTTCAGTTGTTGAAAGGAGACCATGCAACTTGGTCTCTTTCCATCTCAAATATGGGTTCAGATTACCCAAATAGTGTGCATGGGGGTAGTAATTTAGAGCTCTTAGAGAGCTTTTTTACCGGTGTCTTCTCCTATGGTTTTTTACAACAACCCAGAGAGAGTGGAACGCAGACACCACTACTCCCATTTTACAGATGAGCAAACTAAGGATGCACAAAGCATAAGTGACTTAGCCAACATCACATTGTTGGGGGATCTGAGATTTGCAGCCAGGACTTTTGCTACTTTCTCCAATACAGTGTCTGGCAAGGAGAGGGAGGCCAAGGGGAGATAAAGTTAAAACAAATAAACCATCAGTCAGGGTTCAAGCTATAGTCTCTGAGCTATTTTTCCTTCTTTACAAGTTGATTTTTGGTCCCTGTGATCATGGGCAATTGGGCATTACAATTATGCTTAAAAAACACAAAGTAGGGAGGTCTATAACTAACATTTATTGAGCACTTGCTATGAGCCAGATACTGCATTATCCCGTTTAAGTCCCACATCCAATCCTGTGAGGTATAGGTGGGTATGGTCGTCTTCATTTTATAAATGAGGAAACTGAGGCCCAGAGAGGTCACATGGCTTAGAATCTGGTGCTAATGGCCACGTGTTTAATCACTATTTAATATTGCCTCTCTGTTTCTGCCTGATTGTGACAACTCCTCCATATATGGCATCAATTAGGGAAGTCACTTGATTCCTTAGGTGTGCAGTGTTGATCCACCCTCAAATGAAAGTACTGTAGTCCACAGTCCAGTATTTTTATTTTTTTTAATAGGGAGCATTTTCTTTTTTCAAATTTTATTTATTTATTTTATTTATGGCTGTGTTGGGTCTTCGTTTCTGTGCGAGGGCTTTCTCTAGTTGCGGCAAGCGGGGGCCACTCTTCATCGCGATGCGCGGGCCTCTCACTATCGCGGCCTCTCTTGTTGCAGAGCACAGGCTCCAGACGCGCAGGCTCAGTAATTGTGGCTCACGGGCCCAGTTGCTCCGTGGCATGTGGGATCTTCCCAGACCAGGACTCGAACCCGTGTGCCCTGCATTGGCAGGCAGATTCTCAACCACTGCGCCACCAGGGAAGCCCAGTATTTTTAGATCTTAGGGCATCAAAGTCTAAGGATATTAACTGGAGACAGTAGAATTTTTGAAGCAAGAAGGCATTAGGCAATGGCGAGGTGGGGTGCCACCTGGGGAAGGGCAGAAGGTTCCAGCACAGGAGGATTACTGGGTGAGTTCACTGCTCTTAGGACATGGATGGCCCAGAAACTTGATCTCATCAGTGCCTCAGAATCAACTGGTCTCCGGGATGTTGACCCACATTAGCAAAGTGCATAGAGACTGATGTATAGACCGGGGTGTAATTACAAAGAGAAATACAATTGCCTGACCAGCATGTTTCCCATAGATGAACTACTGGACAAGGTTATGACCAAAATTCCTTGATAATGGAGTCTAGACTCAAGGGAGGTGTATGGTGGGCATGTTATTGGCACCAGGCTCTGAGAACCTGCCGTGTTCTTTTCCACTCCATTTGATAGATCAGATTCTCTACTTATCCTGACTAGATCCTTTTGCAAGTACAGGGCTTGGTTAGGCACAACTATTGTTTCTGGAAAATTCCTTTTTCATTTCAGAAAAATTAACTTTATATTATGTTAGGCTCTTGTCCTTTCCTTCTCGTTTCTCAAAAACTCTGGTACTAGTCAAGACCCTATTCTTTGCCCAGTCATCTTTATCCAGTCATCTTTCCCCATCTCCCGTAGCAAAGCAAATCTGGCTCTTTTAATGCTTCAAGTTCCCAAGAATAATATTGACAGGTAGAACCTCCATAGTACTGAACAGCTTACAGACAGCTCACAATAATTTTCTGTGCAGTAACGAGGTAGGCCTTATTATGTCCATTACAGAGATAAGCAAACAAGCTCAAAGAGGTTGAGTGATTTGCTCAAGATCTTACATCTAGTAAGAGAAAGAACAGCCATTGCAGAACAGCCAGATTTCTCGCTCCAAAGCCTGTCTTTTTTCTTATGATATTGCCACAAAACCACAGGTTAAAGAGTGTTAGAGTGAAAAAGATGTAAGAAATCATCTAAAATCTAGACTCTAGATATGCATTGTCCAATACAGTAGCCACTAGCCACATGTGGCTATTTAGATGTAAATTAATTAAAAGTAAATAAAATTTTAAAACTCATTTTCACAGTCACACTACCTACATTTCAAGTGCTCAATAGCCACATGTGGCTGATGGCTACTATATTGGAATTGGACAGCATATATATATATATATATATATATATATATAATATATTTATACATATATATACACATACATGTATATATACACATATATATACACATATATAGGTATAAAAAAAAATATATATGTATAAAACATTCCATCATTGCAGAAAGTACTATTGGATGGTGCTGGTCTAGACTTAACTCCCTCATTTTACAGATGAGGACAATGAAACCCAGAATTCCTAGACCTTATTTTGGAAAACTTCATTTTAAGCTGTTAAAAATCCAAGTATTTGAGGTCTGGTTTGATAAAATCAACATGTACCTTGTTCCAAAGATTTTCCTGGTTGAATCCAAAATGGAGGGAAGACAGGCAGGAGATGGTATTTGGGGGGTACACCTGAAAGATCCTGTTGTGGCCTGAGATTCCTTGGTACATTAAGTTGACTTTCCTGGAGTAGCACAGAATCCTTGATGTATCCTGAAGAGTAGGTCAGGAGTTATTGGTAGAAACAATGGTTGCCAGCCTAGAAGTCTTGCTGATAACTACAAGGTTCCCACTTGCATTAGTCTTAGCTTTGGACATTGCCCATTAAGGAAGACAATTAGAAGATGCGAGAGATTAAAAAATCAGATAGAAGCCGTAGAGGGTTCTCTGTCTAGTGTCTTGGGTGCCTCTGGTCCTGTGCCACATATATACTTCTTCCGCTCCACCATTCCCAGGAATTGGGTCCCCCTCGTGGAAGAAACATGGCTGCTTCTTTGGGGTTGGGTAAAAGGCACCTCCTGCCTCGGGAGGAAATCTAAAGGTTTCTCCTGGATATATCCTGCTTGCTTCTGCAACCCCCATGATTTTCAGTCCATTCTATAAGTATTTATTGAGGCCTTATCAATGGTCCCACCTCTCTGCTGGGCAGTAGGGTGGATACAGAAAAACCAGACATGGGTCCTTTTTAAAGGCACTAATAGTCTGTTGGAGAGACAAAGCTCTCCTGTGCTCTACGTGTGTGGTCCCAAGTGTCAGTGTTATATAAGGCCAGAAAATGAGGAGCTCAACATTGGCTGGATTTGTCAGAGAAGCCTTTGTAGAAGACGTGTGCCTGAAGGGTGGTGAGGATTTATCATAGGAGTGGAAAGATGGGACCAGAGAACATACCAGCATCACAAAGGTGGTGAGCTCTGAGATGTGAAGGAAGGGGGTGGCAGAGTCCACTGGGCCAATGATCTCATATCCCAGTATTGTCTTTGCTCCTCCAGCTTGAGAGTCGCACCCTCAAGAAGGCCTTTGGCGAGGAATTATGGCAAGAGGCCCAAGAATGCACGTACACATGGACCTTTCCTTAAACCACACATTGTAGCTACATGATTTTCATAGAAGGGTCTGAGACATTTTTTGATGTTAAGAGGGGCTCTCCTCCTTGAAGACATTGGGCTTGGGCCATGGGGCAGTGGCCTGCTCTGCCCTCCGCCCCACCCAACAATAAACATATCTCTGGTTAAGAGGCTCTTTCTCACAAGTGTTAGATAAATGGAACTGCCTGGAACCGTGGGTCGGCCGTGAAGGGTAAACCAATTACTGGACAAACCCACATCTCTCATTTTCCTTCAAGTCATCACTTATTGGGGAGAGACTTGTTTTGTCTCCTTTCCCGAAGTAAACCTATAAAGCAAGAAGAAAGTCAGTTTTCCTCTGGTCCTGTCTGTTTGTTGGTGCTGAAGAGATGGCAACTAGCTGAGTAGGCATTGGCAAATCCTACTGCCTACGCCTCTCTTCCCCAATAGGTTTGCCAAATAAAATATGGGATGTCCAGTTAAAATTGAATTTCAGATAAACAATGAATACTTTTTTAGTAGGAATATGTACCAAATATTACAAGTGTAACTTCTTTGTGCGTGCCTCTGTGTGTATGTGCACGTGTGTAGGCGCTAAATCTGGCAACTCTAATTCCCAACCATTGCCTGTTTTTATTTTTAAGCCATTACAGAGTGTGTTTGGGGTCTCTGTTCAGCAGCGGGGTGTCCGTCTCACTCCTGGGTGGGTTGTGCTGGAGAGCCACCTTCTTTGAGGAGAAGGCTTAGCATTTCTACGTCCTGGGGGATCTGAGGTCCCTCTGAAGGGGAAGTAGGGGATGTTGGGAAGAGGGTGGCCCCTGGGGTGTGGGGAGGATCTGGCTTCTGGTCTCAGCTTTGCTTTTGGCTGAATGACCTTGGACAAATTACTTTGCCCCTCTGGGCCTCTTTTTCCTTCTCTTGTAAAAGATTGGGATTGCACTGGAGCATCTGGAGTCTCTGCGTGGGGAAGCTTGGGAAGCACGTTCTGCTTGGGATGCAGAGCGTGAGACTGTTGAGAGGCAGTAGAGGGAAGGCAAGACTTCAGGCTGCACTCCCTCCGCACACATGGGGGAAGCTGACGGGCGAAAGGAGCGATGGCACAATTAACACAGAATTGGGCCTGAAATTCTGCTGTTTCAGACCTTGATGGAAAACACACTCTCACACCAGAATACGAGGCGGGGCGGCTCAAGGTGCACCTCCTCCCATGTCCCCACTGACCTGCACATTGGAGCCTGTACATGGTGTCAGGGGGCCACGTCCGCAGGAGGCCGCGGAGGTATCTCTTGGCTGAATACCCAGGCTGGATCCGCCGTAGGCCCTGGCTCTCTGGTTGGCTTCGGAAGTGGAGGTTCGGCTGCCAGGCCCTGTCCTGCTCTCTCTGTGGGGACACCAGTCAGGAAACAGCATAGCTGCTGAGCTGGGAGCCTCGCAGTGATACAGGCGGGCTAGCACAATCCTCATCGGTAATCCGGGAGACTCCCGGAAGGTGCTGGAAGGCACCGGAAACAGATGCCTCGGCCAACAGACATAAACCAAGAGCCCACCAAGCAAAACTCTGAAAGGCCCCTGTGGATTTGCAGTTGGAAGGAGAAGGAGAAATGAGAAATACCAGATCCCATCTTGAGATAGAACACCAGAAAAGGATAAAGAGCCTCAAAAGAAAACACATCATTTAGTTCAGCCTGTGGAAATCATTTTAGTATCTTAAAAAGTGGCCCCGTATGGCAATGAGAAAGCCAGGTCGACAAATCAGCATCAACATTCAGTGTTTGCAATATGAATAATGGGACAGACAAACTCTGTCTGTGTTCACGAGGAGCATGGCATTTTGAAAATATCTGGCTCTGCTGCATTTCGTTTCAGCCAGGGAGAAGTTTCTGGGAACCTACCTGCCAAAGTCACTATGCAAGACATCATGGGAAATAAATGTGAATAATAACATCTTACACTTGGCTAGGGCTTTATCTTATACAAATAATTTTCACCTCATTATAATCCTTTAAGGTGGACAAGTTAATATCATAACCACTTAAATGAGGCAGAAATTCTCTAAGGGTAATCAGTTAAGCACAAGAATAGCAAACACGTGGTCCTTGTGTTGACATCTCTCCTCATCCCTGTTGTCCATGGCAGACATCACCAATCAATCACAGCACTCTTGACTGAAGAACTGATTGTGATCTGAGTCTGCTTTTTCTCTGGAGAAAAAGCGACAAATAAGGCAGATTGATAACTAATATATAAATTGACTAAAGGTAAAAAAAAAAAAAAAGCATGGCTTATTATTCAATTGGCTCTACTCTCTCAGAATTTGTTAATTAAATGAATGCATGGAATCCAAGCACAGAGCATCACCTGGTCCTTGATGTCTGGACAGTTTATGTGGCAAGTACTTCAAGTACAAAAAGAGCCTGAAAAACTCAGCCCCACGTAAATCTTGAGGCTTTTTCCAGAGGACGTGAGAGAGGGAGTTGTAGGGAGGGCAGTGGACACAAAATGACTTAAGTTCTTTCACTCACTCCATTTTTTCATTTGGTCATGCAATAAAAATTTGTTGAGCACCTTCTACGTGCCAGGCACTGTGTTAAGCCCTGGTCTATGGAGCCATTAGATCCAAGGCTTTTTCTGGATGAACTGGAACTTCATTTCCTCCTGTAAATCTTTGCTTCCAATGACTTCCCTCTAAATGTGATAAAACCAAGCCTCCTCTGAGATGCTGTGGCCCTGGTGCAGATGGCATGACGCCCTGTCTAATCTGGATAAGAGCCCCTTATTTTTCAGTAGGGGGCATTTCTGAAGCACCTGCTTGGTTCTGTAGCTTTACTCGGCCACTTGCTCAATGTGGCAGGGAGTTGCCGAGAAGAATTAGGGAATCCCTTATCCTGGAATTTGGCACATCTAGATACATTTTTGCCTTGAGTTTGAAAGCTGATCTTGGCCTCTGTATTAGTTTCTTACTGCTGTTTAACAGATTACCATACACTTAGTGGCTTTTTATTATTATTATTATTTTTCAGCCGCACTGCGTGGCTTGCGGGATCTTAGTTCCCTGACCAGGGATTGAACCTGGGCCCCTGGAGTGAAAGCGCAGAGTCCCAACCACTGGACCACCAGGGAATTCCCCGCTTAGTGGATTTTTTTTTTTTAATAAATTTATTTATTTACTTATTTATTTTTGGCTGCATTGGGTCTTCGTTGCCGTGCACTGGCTTTCTCTTGTTGCAGCAAGGGGGGGCTACTCTTCGTTGCGGTGTGCGGGCTTCGCATTGCGGTGGCTTCTCTTTTTGCAGAGCACAGGCTCCAGGCACGCAGGCTTCAGTAGTTGTGGCACGTGGGCTCAGTAGTTGTGGCTCGTGGGCTCTAGAGTGCAGGCTCAGTAGTTGTGGAGCACGGGTTTTGTTGCTCCGCGGCATGTGGGATCTTCCCAGACTGGGGCTCGAACCCATGTCCCCTGCATTGGCAGGCGGATTCTTAACCACTGCGCCACCAGGGAAGTGCCCTTAGTGGCTTTAAATGATACAAATTTGTTATTTTACAGTGCTGGAGGTCAGAAGTTTGAAATGGGTCTCACGGGGCTAAAATCAAGGTGTTACAGGGCTTTCTGGAGGCTCTAGGGAAGAATCTGTTCCTTTGCTTTTTCCGGTTTCTAGAGGCTGCCTGCATTCCTTGGCCTGTGACCCCTTCCTCCATCTTCAAAGCCAGCAACATTGGGCTGAGTCCTTCTCATGCTGCCATCTCTCTGGTTCTCTCTTTTGATTCCTTCTTCTGCTTTTAAGGATCCCTGTGATTATAGTGGGCCTGCCCTGATAATCCAGGATAACCGCCTTGTTTTAAGGCCATCTGGTTAGTAATCTTAATTCCATCTGCAACCTTAATTTCCCTTTGCCATATAACCTAATATATTCATAAGTTCCAGCAATTAGGTTGTAGACATCTTTGGGGGGCCATTATTCTGCCTACCACAGCTTCTTTAAGTTTTTTTTTCTAGTTTTCTGGTTCCTGTTCGTAATTTCTCAAATTATGCCTGTGAAGTTGGTTCATAAATTTCACATCTCATTGGATTAACTGAAGTACTGCAGGAGGCCACAGGCCTGCTTAGGTTACCAAAAAGCTCACTCAGGGTTAAATCTATTCACTCATTTCCAACATGTAGAATAATAAGTTAAGTGGCAAAAAGCAAGGTATTAGAGAGCATGTATAGTACAACTACAATCCCATAAAAGTTTATTTTATAAATGTGTAATCATGGTGGAAAGACTGGAAGAAAATACATTAAAATTCTAATAACAGTATTAGGGTGTTGGGCATAAGATTACAGATAGTTTTTTCTTCTCTCTTTTTTTATGGAATCAAAATTTCAGTAAAATAGATTATATTATAAATGGAAAACATGTTAAAAATTAATGTATTTTATTGCACCCTCCGCCCTTGCATACATTCTCCATATTTTTCTATTCCTTCTCCAACATTATCCTGAACCTCTAACCACCAAAATTACTCTAAAACATAAAAGGAGGCAGAAGGGAGCCAGGAAGGGAGTTTCTGGAACAGGGAAATAAACGATAGCAGGAGGCTGGCTGCCGATGGTTCCAGACTTCTCAGGCCTGCCTTGGCTTTGCTAATCAACCCCAGCTTTTGGTTCTTCTGAAATGAGTAATTAGTGAGCAGAGAGGGGTCTCTTATCCACACTCCACCGGGAGTGCTTCCTCTAACAAGGGACTTGCTCTGGCCCGCCAACTTCCTGGTGCTCCCCCGGCCTCCATGTGCAGAGGGGCAAAGGGGCGCCCTTGCATCTGTCCGCAGCCCCACACTGGCTGTCATGGCCACCCCACCTTGGTCCTGGCAGGCAAGGGTTTTCAGAAGATGGAAGGAGCCCATGTGTGCAGTGCTCCCGCCCAGCAGATATGCGGTGGCAGGGTGCCAGTGTCCCCAGGAAGACAAGAAATGCCCAGATCGCCAGCTGTCATTGTACCACAGAGGGTGGGCAGCCTTTGTGTGCAGGAGTCAACAGAGAGGTAAAGAGAGAAATCCAGCTCTCCCAGGGCTGGCAGGCAAAGCCCTCTGTAGTTTGACCCCACTCACTTCTCCAGGTAAGAGCCACACCTGTCTAATTACTCTGACTTTGCCCACTCTCCCCTCTGGGCTTTCACTGATCTATGCCTAGAGGGTCGCTGTCCATTTATTTTTTACCACAAGACTCAGCTCAGATTCTACCTCCTCCAAGACGCCACTCTAGATTTTCCTGGTAGGAAGCAATCTCAGTCTCTACCGTCTTTATACTTTGACAGCATATTAATAAATTATAGTCTAGTTCCTCTCATGGGCTGCCTTGTATCAGGTATCACAGGAGCACAAATCTGCCTACCTGACCACATTGTACACCTAGACCTGCTGGGTAGAGGTTATGACCTCCCACCGCCACATCCTGGCAACTAATATGTTCATCTAACAACTATCTGTTGAGAATTTGCCATGTGTCAGGCAATGTTCAAGGCACTGACTATTTAATAACTATTCAAGATGTTAGCTCAATGGAATAGAAATCCCCCAAATGTCTGTACTTTCCTGCTGACCACCTGTACCTCCAGCTGCCCACTCCAGTCAGAAGTCCTTCTCTCCGGAGGAGCACAGCTGGTGTCTCCTGCCCCTTGGTCAGGCTTGCAGGAGTTAGTGTGCCCTGGCAAAAGCCAAGCCTTATTAGAACAGAGGGTAACCACCATTGTTGTTGCACCTGTGCAGGTGTGCCTGGAGCCAGACTTGGGGCTGCCAGGTGAGTGCAACCAGAGTTGAGGTGAGGGTGAGGTGGGAGGGGAGAGATGTGTGTCCACTTGCAGCTGTGCCTGAAAAGTCTTCTCAGCCCCAGCCTGAATTTAATCAGCCTTGTGTAAACACTGCCACTTTCAGCTAGCTCTTTGCTCTGCAGGTTTAATTTCTGAGGGTCTGTACAAATGATACTGTCTCTCCCACATATCTTTGGTGGCCATATGTTCCTGAGTATCAAGCCATTAAGAAGAGAATCATAAAGTGGTCTGAATTTTCCCATAGTTGCAATGTTGTAACAGGGTTTGATTCTCAACCAAACCGTTAAGCATCAAAGATTTGACCAGCCATATGTCACAAAAGCAAAGAAGATACAACAACTAGAAATGAAAACAGAAAAAATTAAGCTTCAGTTTCTTTAAGAGCTCAGTTTGCTTCAGTCTGAATCCTGGCTCCATTATTTACTAGCTGTGTGGCTTTGGGGAAATTACTTAACCCATCTGTGCCTCAGTTTCTTTATCTGTCAAATAAGGATGATAAAAGTACATACCCTGCATGCAAAAATAAATGAAGTTGGATCCTTACCTTGCATCATATACAAAAATTAACTCAAAGTAGAATAGACTTAAGAGCTAAAACTATAAAACTCTTAGAAGAAAATGTAGGGGAAAAGCTTCACAACATTGGATTTGGTGGTGATTTCTTGGATATGACACCAAAAGAACAGGCAACAGAAGAAAAAATAGATAAGTTGGACTTCATGAAAATATAAAGCTTGGGACTTCCCTGGCAGTCAGTGGTTAAGACTCCGTGCTTCCACTGCAGGGGGCACGGATTCAATCCCTGGTGGGGGAAGTAAGATCCTGCATGCCACGTGGCCAAAAAAAAAAAAAAAAAAGAAAGAAAGAAAATGTAAAACTTTTGTGCATCAAAAGTTTTACACTAGCAGGAGTGAAAAGGCAACCCACAGAATGGGAGAAATTATTTGCAAATCATATATATCTGATAAGGGATTAATATGCAGAATGTGTAAAGAACCCTTACAACTCAAAAACAAAAAAACAAACAACCTGATTTTAAAATGGGCAAAGGACTTGGGTAGACAATTTTCCAAAGAAGAGACACAAATGGCCAATAAGCACATGAAAAGATGCTAAATATTACTTGTTACTAAGGTATGCAAATCAAAACCACAATGAGATACCGCTTCACACCCATTGAGATAGCTATTATTTAAAAAAACCACAGAAAATAACAAGTGTTGTTGAAGATCTGGAGAAATTGAAACCCTTGGGCATTGCTAATGGGAATGTAAAATGATGCAGCGACTATGGAAAACAGTATGGCGGTTCCTCAAAAAACAAAAAATAGAATTACATATGATCCAGCAATTCTACTTCCGGGTATATACTCAAAAGAATTAAAAGCAGGGACATTGACAGGTATTTGTACATCCAGGTTTATAGCAGCATTATTCACAATAGCCAAAACGTGGAAGCAATTTGTGTCCATCAACTGATGAATGAATAAACAAAATGTGGTATATACACGTAGGGAATCATTATTCAGCTTTAAAAAGAAAGGAAATTCTGATACATGCTGCAATATGAACGAACCTTGAAGACATTATGCTAAATGAAATAAACCAATCACAAAATACTAAAATGATAACTATGTATTATTTCACTCATATGAGGTACTTACAGTGGTCAAATTCATAGACACAAAAAGTAGAATGATGGAAAATAGGGAATTACTGTTTAATGTGTAGAGAGTTTTAGTTTTGCTAGATAAAAAAGTTTGGGAGATGGATGGTGGTAATGGTTGTATAACAATGTGAATGTACTTACTGCCACTCAACTGTATACTTAAAATTGATTAAAATGGTAAATTTTATGTATATTTTACAACAATAAAAAGTACACATAAAGTTGTGAAGATTAAATGAGATAATAAGTATAAAGTGCTTAGAATGGTGATGGGTACAATAGTATTACTTAAGTGTTAGCCTAGTACTTAAGTGTTAGCCGTTATTATAAATATTCTCTATCTAGTGGTTATACAAGGGAACCAATGGATGAAATACATAAAGTGAAGCCTACTGGATCATATATATGGCTTACTTGAACATGTTACCTGACGACCCAGATTGGTTTTAATGAAAATCTGATTTGTGTTCTGATTTGTGTAATAAAGGATTTTAAGGGATGTGTTGGAAGACCAAGATCCCTTTAAAAAAATACTGTTAAAGCAGGAGAGATGTTTCTTTTCCCTGGGGCATGTGGTATCTTCAAAATTAGGCCCTCTAGGGACTAAAAGTGGGGCTTTGGACTCAATTGTCCAGGCTCCAATTCTAGCTCCACCACTTAGATGTATAATTTGGGGGAAGTTAATTAATTTCAAACCCCCATTTTTCCTATTACAAAATGGAAGTAATGGCGGCACCCAGCTCATTAGCTTGTGCAGATTGGGTGTGGTTATAGAGATTAAATGCCTGGCCTACACCAAGCACTCAACAAGTGTTAGCTATTACTGACAATACCTTTGACCTCATCATTACGGATGACTCATGATTCTCTCCTGATCTTTCTTGCTTCTAGGTTTATTAAAGGCTGTAAGTACAACTGCTCAGGAGCTGCTCCAATGGAGCGCACTTGGCAGAATGAGTGCAGTCAAGCCACTCTTTCTCCGCTTGCTGCTTTGGTACCTCCTAGAACCTTGCTGACAGCCATCAGAGCACTTCTTAGGGACACCATCAAACCAGTAGCAGGTAATTGATTAGGACTGGCAAAGGGAACTTTGTCTTCCTGATCTTTGGCTGAAAGGATAATTTATTATTCTTCCTATTTTTCTGTATCTTTCTATTTTGTATAATGAGCTGATGTTATGATTAGAGTGCAAAAATAAACTTTATTCAAAAAATATAACTTGGGCTTCCCTGGTGGCGCAGTGGTTGAGAATCTGCCTACCAATGCAGGGGACACGGGTTCGAGCCCTGGTCTGGGAAGATCCCACATGCCACGGAGCAACTAGGCCCGTGAGCCACAGTTACTGAGCCTGCGCGTCTGGAGCCTGTGCTCCGCAACGAGAGAGGCCGCGATAGTGAGAGGCCCGCGCACCGCGATGAAGAGTGGCCCCCGCTTGGCGCAACTAGAGAAAGCCCTCGCACAGAAACGAAGACCCAACACAACCATAAATAAATAAAATTAAAAAAATAATACCTAGCATATATATTAAAAAAAAAAAAAAAAAGAAATGGGATGCTCTGTGAGCTGAATTTTTAAAACAGATTATTTCTAATACATTATTTAATCAATGTACCATGGTGGACATGTAAAAAATATCACCGGATTTGCAAAATTTTAAAAATATAAGAATAAGAAATACGAAAACAATGTGAGAATGTTTAAAATTTCCAATGATTTGAGATGTACTTGAGGTTTCTGCTATGCTTCAAAAGCATCATTATGAGTATCATTTAGATACTACCCCAAATTATGGTTATATAGATTTCATAGCTATTTGATTTTTAAATATGTGATGGGAAGCTGGACGAATTAGAGGCCTCAGGAAGAATGGTTTTAGTTTTGGGAATGTTTGAACCATATTTCCTTCTGTTTTAAAAAAAAACCAAACAAGCAACACATCTGTGTGTATCTAGAAGTGTAAGAACTCTGACACCTAATCTCAATTTAGCACATTTATCTTTGCTCATTAGGAAGTTGGGCCATCAAGAAAGTTAAAGAGTAGGTGTGTGTTGAGCTATAAAATGAAACCCAGATGGATTGCCACATGCATGTCATTAGATCCATATGTAGAACTGGAGATGGTGTGAGATGCTTTAAAAATTTAATTCACCTTCCTGCGACAGCCTTGATTCTCACAGGTCTGAGTGGAGCCTGCGTTGTGTAGGTTTCCTGATTCACAGTTTAGCCAGGAGAGATCCTTCTGTGAACAGCGCTACTCTATTGGTTACCCATCCTCCCTTTTATTTCCCTCCCCGCTTTGGCTCTTTTACTTTGAGTGTGGTGTTTTTAACTCTTGGAGTATACTATTTGGATGAAGAAATACTGATCCCGAGGAACAGATGGTGTGGTTATTGCGGGGCTCAGTTTACAGCACTGTTTCTATTCTGTTTCCCACCTGGCTCTCTAGGGTTAACCTGGCCTTCCCTTTCATTGTCTACCTCCTTCAAAGTCATAGTTTTGTTTTGTTTTTTGGTTTTTTTTGGATAGGTAAGAAGTGGACTTACTTAGAGAGAAACACTCCATAGACAGAGTGTGGGCCATCTCAGAAGGCGAGAGGCACGGAAATATGGCATGGTTAGTTTTTATGGGCTGGGTAATTTCATAGGCTAATGAGGGGAAGGATTACTTCAACTATCAATATTTTGGGGAAGGGGTGGAGATTTCTAGGAATGGGGCCACCATCCACTTTTTATTTATTTATTTATTTATTTATTTATTTATTTATTTATTTATTTATAGCTGTGTTGGGTCTTCGTTTCTGTGCGAGGGCTTTCTCTAGTTGTGGCAAGTGGGGGCCACTCTTCATTGCGGTGCGCGGGTCTCTCATTATCGCGGCCTCTCTTGTTGCGGAGCACAGGCTCCAGACGCGCAGGCTCAGTAGTTGTGGCACATGGGCTTAGCTGCTCCGCGGCATGTGGGATCTTCCCAGACCAGGGCTCAAACCAGTGTCCCCTGCATTGGCAGGCGGATTCTTAACCACTGTGCCACCAGGGAAGCCCGTGTTCATTGTATTTAATTCCAAATCCCTCTTGGGTTTTTTTCCTCCTATTTTAATGTACCATGTCCTCTAATCTTAAATTCCTGCCTTATTACTATTCCAAACTTTTTCTTTCCTTTCTGATTTCCTCACACCATTTCCCCTCTATTCATTTGGAGTGAGACTACAGTGTCCTGTTTGTACAGTTACATGTTGTAAGTCCGGTAGATGGATACCTCAGGAAGACAGAAACTTTTTTTCATGGAGCCCAAGTCTAACTAAAATTGAAGCCATCCCCAAACAGACTCATCTACTTTATAAAGTAATAAGATCACTGTTGCCTGGAATATTTAAGCCCTATAGACAAGCATCTGAAAGCTGTGGAGGGTATTCTTGCTCTGGGCAGTAAGTCAGCCTACATATCAGTGTCCAGCCAGGAAAACAGAAACTACTCTAAATATTTAAGTGTAGAAGGAATTTAATTCAGGTAATCGGTTACACAGGTGAATAGAGAGCTCAGAAGCCAAAAAGATGTTGAGGCAACACTGAGATTAGTAACATCAGGAAGCCAGTCTGACCCCTAGGCGAAAGGGCAGAGGAAGGAGCTGGCAGGGTCACCTGGAGGAACCTGGAGCTACAGCGGCCCTGCTTGTCTGTTGGGAGGTGGGCCACAGAGGTGATGCGGGTGCTTCTCACCACTACAGGTAGAATGGGAGGGGAGAAATACCCAGGCTTTTTTCTTCTCCCTCTCCAATCTCCTTCCAATGTCTTCCAATGGCAAATTCAATTAGAAGCTGGTTGACACAGATGTTTGTGGAATTATATGCAGCCTGTGGTCAACCCCACTGTGATGCAGAGTAGAGTAAGGTAAGGGTGAGGAGTGGATGTGAGGGCAAACATGCCAAGGCCTGGCACAGAGACTCCTGGAGGCCTTCCAAGTCCACGGACAATAGGGTGAAGTGCTAAGCATGCTGGCCCTGGAGAGTAGGCAGCCTTGGGTTTGAATCCTGGCTCTGTCATTAACTAGCTCTGAGACCTTGGCCAAGTCACTTAACTCCTCCGAGCCTCATTTTCCTCATCTACAAAAGGGGGCAAGAAAAACCATATCTCACAGGTCATTGTGAAGATTTAATGAAATAATAGCTGTAATATAATACTAAGCATTCAACAACAATTGGTTTCCTTTCATCCAAGAATTTATGATTTTTAATACAAAGGGCAATTGGGCATTTGGTCAAGGTCATTAAGCTTCTTTGTATTTTGAAAGAGGAAAAGGAGCAGAGGAACTTTCCTTTTGGAAACTCTGCCTTGGTGGGGTAGGTGATAAATTGCTCAATAATGATACTGGGGGATGATCTAAAAAACATTGACGGTATTGTGCATGATCGATTCATTCATTTCACAAACATTTATGGGTACTCACTTTTTTCTGGAAACTAAGATTTAGATGTGATTCCTGCCCTCAAGGAGATGGTAACCGTTGGACAAAGAGATGAATTGCAATGTATGATGGTATGGGAATGCTCACAGAGGAGGGAGCGATGGGATAGCTCTGTCTAGGGAAGTGGGAGAAGCTTCAGTGGGCAATGACATTGGAGTTGTGTTTTGAAGGATGAATAGGAGTTTTCCAGCTGTAGAAGCATGTGCAAAAGCGTAGAGTCACAAAAAGGCATGGGATGTTAGTGGAACAGTGAGCTCTTCACATGGGTGGGGCCTTGAGGGGTCCATAGTCATGGCAGTGGTTAGAACAAGTTGCAGATACGGCTAGGAATGGAAGAGAAAGCCAGTGCTTGAAGCTCTTGGTACAAGAAGTTAACGACTTTATCCTGCGGGGAATGAGAAGCCAGCAGAGACTTTTAAACTAGGGAGTCACCCACCATCTATAAGCTAGAATTTCACGAAGTGACACATTGTCCCAGCCTCTCTCATGGCCTCAACCATAGGGCTGATGCGTGTCATTATATAAAGCAGGGACCACGTATACATCTCATAAGACATTAGAGAGTATGAATCAGAAAAATGAGCACAGGGGTTTCCCCTTAATATTAAATTCAGAGTGGGAAAAGTCATTAACTTATCCTGCAGATGCTGAAGGGCTCAAGGTAAATATTTAAAATGTTCTCCTCATTTCCACAAAGCCAAGAACATCAGAGGTGTGATCGTGATGCTTGTGGCTATGAGACAGAACTTCAAGGATTCTGATGAAACGTGTGCCAGCCCAGATCTGTCTGAATGCTGGAAAGGACTTTGTGTCATTCTAATGGAAAGGAAAACACAAAATGATAATAATACAGCCCTTTATGCTTTTCAGAGCCCTTTCACATAGATTATTTCATTTAAGCCTCATGACAATTGTGTACTGTGAGTACAATCCCATTTTAGAGATGAAGAAATGGAAGTCTGAGGATTTCATACCTTCCTAGGGTCTGCGAAGAGGTCATATCCAAAGCTGCACCTGGATTTCTAGAGACACAGACCGGGGCCTTCCCTGAACCCTGGACAGTGCTCTGCCTACCTGTCTCCTTCCGTACGCCAGGATGGCTTCTTTGAGGTCCTGAAGTGTGCACAGTTCAAGATCCAGCCTCTTCCTGTGGCCTTTGGGGCAGTAGGAGCCTTTTCTCCCCTCTTTGGGGGTCCATGCTGATATGGCTAAGCCTTCCGAGTAGAGGATCAGGGCGCCCTTTCTAGTGCTGAATGTTTTAGGAAGAAGGAGGCTCCACATGTGCTGGTCGGCATTGCCCTCACCCTGCGGTTTGCTGACCAGGATATAATCTTCTGCGGACTTCCAGTTCAAGTAATCCTGCAATGGAAAGAAACCTCCTTGATCGGTCCACAGTGGAAGGCCCTTTTATAGCAAATACTGCTTGGGCAGGTGTTTGACGTGTTTTTAGTGACTGGTTTTCTCTGAATTGCTCACATGGTGTCACAGAATACATTCACGCTTCTTGGCAACTGTTTTTGTTCTCTGCCTCTCAGAGTTAGTAGAACCTAGGGCACGATTCTATTTTACCCTATATAACTTTCAGGAGAGCCATTTATGCCTGGAGGCTTAAATAGGGTAGAGTGTAGCTTCCAGGCCAGTTAAAATTTCCTGGTATGCAAGTAAGTAGTCAGAATTACCAAGGGCAGCAGATAACTTTGAAATTAGACCTGGACCAGCTGGCAGTTTAAATAGGAGAAAACCATTCCAGCCCATCACTTCAGCTGTACACAGGGAGAATTTCTATACATTCTAGATGCTATGTAACATTACCTAATTTGGCTGTTTAAGAGCCTATAAAGTAGTTACATATCTTGTAAGTAAGTAAATGCCATTGGCCACAGAGGTCCTTTGAAAATTTATATGTCTTTTAATACAGTGAAAGTCAAATATCATGACAAACTACAACAACAATGGGAATCTCTGTGTGATCCAAAAATTTTCAAAGTACCCCCAGTGGATTTCTTATTCCTGGCAGGATTCAATGAAATAAAATTCCAGTACAACAAGGGAATTTTGCTACCTCTTTAAAATCTTCTAAAATGAAAAAAAAGTTTGCCTATATTAAATGTGAGTCCTGGGGGTTGAATTCCAGAAGGTTCAAGGAAGCCATTGAATTGGCACGAACATTTCAGCATTTCAACCACAGAGCATGATGTCTAAAAACCAAACAACCATCAGCTTGCCTAGAACACAGGTGGAAATTCTGGTCTCGTACCAAACCACCCAAATTCTAGACAATTTGGAATCTCCTTCAGTCTAAAGCAAATGAGGCTGTAAGTCAGTGTGTGAGGGGGGAGGAAGAGGGCCCCAGTGGCAATCTCTGTGTGTCAAGCAAACTATCTTATTTTCTTGAATTTAAGAAAAGGAGGAGGGACAATCTCCCAGTGACCCCCACCGCTGGACCAACAAAACAAACCAAAACACACAGGGCTCAGCCCCAAATGAAAAAATAGAACATTCCTCCTCCACCCCCAAAATATGCTTTTATTCAGCTGTAAGACTCACCTCTGGTTCAAAATAGACTTCTAACTTCTGTTTGTTCTGGACCAACTTCCCGTGTCCCCGGCTCAGGAGAGAGAGGGTGAACATATTTTCCCTCTGACCACCCTTCTCAAGGGCAGTTCATCTTGGTTTTGAAGACTGAAAACTGGTCACACCTCAAGATTTCCTGACCTCAGCAGTGAGCCCAAGAAGACCACAAACACTGGGCCTTTTATTAAATACATTTTCCCCTCATACAGCAGCTTCTTAATAACAACCAGTCACACAGTTTAGACAGTGTGTGTCTTTGTCGGGAGAAAAAATAAACCGCAAACCCAGACTCCTCAAGCCCTGGATTGTCTACTCTCTGGGCAACCTCTCTCTCCCCTTTGCCTGTGCCCTTGTTGTCCCCTGGTCCTGTTGCTCTGTTACCGGCCGTGCGCCTCGGCAGATCTGGGCCACAGAACCATCCTTCTCACTGGGAGCGGAGGTTGTTTCCTGGTTGCTATGGCAGCACAGGGAAGTGAAGTCCCTTAAGCCGGACTAGGCAAGGCAGGGACTGCGGGGAGGGAGGGTCAAATGGACATCGAAGGGACCAGGCTCAGATTTCAAGTCCTGATTTCGGGATTGGGGGGGTGGTGGGTATGTTGGGATATTTCTTCTGTTATAGTATTCATCTTGCTTTTAGAGAGCGTCTCCCCCTTCTCCTGATATGCGAGCCTTTCACTGTCAAGTGATCATTAACAGACTCAGAGGAGTCGTCTAGGTCACCTAAAGCGACCTGTGACGTTTTCCTTGGCTGAGTTCCAGGGTCTCCTCAACTGGACAAGAGTCCTCTTTCTGGTGGTCGCTGCTTTGCAGGAGTAAGTGGGAGAAGCTTCCCAGTGAGTGGACACTGGGAATCTCCAGATTCCTTTGCATACCTGGATCTCACTTGGGCACCTCCCATCTCTAGAGGGAGGGGGTACTTGGGAGATGCGGGTGGGGACATTTTTGTTGTCACAATGACTGTCCGCTGTCCTGCATAATGAAGAATGGTCTCACTCCGAATGTCAATGGCATCCTCTTTGAGAACCACTGCTGTGGCCTAGGCTGCTTGGTTCTCCTTGATACTGACACTGTGAGGAGGACAAAACTGAGGGAAGACGGTCAAGGAACAAAGAGACCTTTTTGCTTATCTAGGACTCTTCTTTGGTCTGGAAAAGCGACCTGCCTTGTCATCTGTCATCAGAGCCTTCAGGGCAGTCCCGTGGGAGCGCCCCCTGCTGACCTGGATGAAGAAGTGCAGCTGGCCCCAGGCCCACTTACCTTTAGATCTCCCTCTGTGGCTGTCACTTTTCTCGGAGGCAGGCTCAAGTCTCATGAGGAAGAAATAGAGGTCATCGTGTATAATTAGATTGGGCTTATCATGGGGAATCAAATCAGCGAATGCAGAGGTTCAAAACAGAATTTAGTCAAAATCCAAATGGATACCACTTCAACACCCATTAGAACTGACTATTAAAAAAAATAAAAATAAAAACAAGCACAAAAAGCCCAGAAAATAACAATTGTTGCTGAAGATGTGGAGAAATTGGGATCCTTGTGCACTGTTAGTGGGAATATCAAATGGTGCAACAGCTATGGAAAATAGTGTATGGCAGGAATTCCCTGGCGGTCCAGTGGTTAGGACTCTGAGCTTTCATTGCCAAGGGCCCAGGTTCAATCCCTGGTAGGGGAACTAACATCCCATAAGCTGCATGGCCCAGCCTAGAACAACAACAACAAGAACAACAAAAACCAGTATGGCAGATCCGCAAAAAATTAAACATAGAATTACCATATGATCCAGCGATTCCATTTTTGGGTATATGACCCCAAAGAAGTGAAAGCAAGGACTCAAACAGATATTTGAGCACCCATGTTTATAGCACCGTTATTCACAATGGCCAAAATGTGGAAAAAATTCAGGTGTCCACTTTTTTTTTTTTTTTTGCCATGCCGCATGGCACGTGGGCTCTTAGTTCCCCAACCAGGGATCCAACCCGAGCCCCACACAGTGGAAGCACGGAGTCTTAACCACTGGACCTTCAGGGAAGTGCCCAGGTGTCCACTTGACAGATGATAGATGAATGGAAAAACAAAATGTTACAAACATGTACAATGGAATATTATTCAGCCTTGAAATGGAAAGAATTTGGATACATGCTACAATATGGATGAACCTTGAAGACATTATGCTGAATGAAATAAGCCAGTCACAAAGGGACAAATATTGATATTGTATGATTCCAATTATATGAGGTACTTTGAGTAGTCGAATTCATAGAGACAGAAAGTAGAATGGTGTTTCCCAGGGGATGTGGTAAAAGGGAATGGAAAGTTAGTGTTGAATGGGTACAGAGTTTCAGTTTTGGAAGATGAAAAATTTCTGGAGATCGGTGGTGGTGATAATTGTACAACATTGTAAAAGTACTTAATGCCAATGAATGGTACATTTTAAAATTATTAAAATGATAAATTTTATGTTATGCATATTTTAGATTTTGAGTTAAAATCTAAAAAAAATGTAGAGCAAAGAAAACAAAAACTGAATTTAGTACTTTATAATGTGAAAGCCAATTGATCAGCATAATTGTAGAGTGAACTCCTCACAGCAGATGAGACAAAATTCTACAAAATGCGGGTTCCAAATAGTTTCCCAGGTCTTAAGCTACAGCTGCTCTCTCCCATCCCCTTCTCCATCCCTTCAAAGTGCCAAAAGGACCCTTCAACAGAGCTCTACTGGGAGATTACTGTATGTGAGATGTGGTCTCTGCCCTCAAGAAGCTCCCAGCAGGGTGAGAAGACAGGTGCGTGTGAGCCCGTATCTGAAAGATGATGTGACAAGGTGATATGGAGGTGGAAATGAGTAGGTGCCCTAGGAAAGAAGAGGGGGTGGTGGTGGGATGATGCATGGTGGTGGGCCTTGTAGAAGGTCACGAAGATGAGGGATATTAGAGGTGGGCTTTAATGGACAGTAGTGGATGGTGAGGAGGGAAGATGAGAGAGCATATTGCAGGAGGCATGGAAAGGAAAGTCTAAGATCTCTGGGGAAGGGACAACTTCTTTGGTGTAGCCACAGCCTCGGGTCCCATGGACAGAGATGAAGCTGGAGAGATAGGCCAGCTGGCCAAGGCCACATGTCCCTGCGAAGGCACCTTGGACTTTATTCTTCAGGTAGGGTTTTTAAAATGGGGGGTGATGTGATTCTACCTGGATTTTAGAAAGATAACTCTGAGAACAGTATAAAGGATGGATAGAACGAGGGATGTTAGCTTATTTCATAAAGGTGAACTTTTAGGACCTTGCATCCCAGGCCAACCTTCCCTTGGGTGGGAATGAATTTGTCAAATAGGCCAGGAATAGTCACTTGCTAAATGGCCTTTGAGAGAGACATAGAAGAGGAAACTCCATACCAACTGCAATGAAATATAAATGTTGCCATTTTGAAAATGCCATTGCTCAGGGAAGAGAAGTAAGGTAGCATAAGAGAAAAGTGACGGAGTGCCTGGGACCGGAATGAGAGCCATTGTTGTCATCCAAGGAATAACTCCAAGTTTTTCCATGGGAAATTCTTCCTCTGAGCTCACCTGGCTTGGAAATGTTAACTCATCTATAAATGGTGAAGTAGGTCCCCAGGAAGTGATCTTTCTGAATCTAGGTTGAAGGAGCATCTCACCTGGGAAAATAGCCAGGTGCCCATCTGGCCCTCCCAATGCTATATAGCAAGGCTGCTAGGCCCCTCTGGGGTTGCAGTCTGGGAGCAGCCAGACCAGAGCCCGAAGTGGGCCTCTCCTAAACTGTCGTGTTTACATCCATGCTGTTTAATATGGACAATGAACAGATGTACAGATCAATTAATAGACATTTAAAAGCATTTACTCCATCCCCACAGCAGTTTATGGAAAGTGCATTTAGAAAGCAATCGAAGTTATTGCTATTCTAAAGTGGTAGGGGACCCCAGATGAAAGGCCCTTGTAACTGGAAAGTATTTATAACTCAAGAAGAAACCCTCCACACCCATGTTATATAACACCAACACCATCTCCTGGCATGCCTGACCTGTCAGCCCATGCAGCATGTCTGTTTAAATTACTCTGTAAATTCTGTAGGGTGGAGACCTTGTTTTTACGGTTTGTAAAGCATCACGAATAACCATGGTGCTCTGTAAATAAATAGAAACCACATGAAACAAAGAAAAGAGATGTTATTCAATGGCCATGTCCCCAGAGCATCCAGGAATTTGTCCCTTGCTCCAAAGTGCTTTGGGGTAAATGGATGCCACGTTGGGGAAGTAGCGTGTGGGATGGTGCCAGGGTCCTCATCTCCCTTTAAAGGGCAGTGTGAGAGTGTGGTCTAGGAATTGTAGTCACCTGCACGGGCAGCCTACAAGAGGAATTGTTGCTGTGGTCCTTGTTACTCCAGGAGGAAGGACCAGGGCACAGAGAAATTAAATGATTTGCACAAAGCCACGGATGAACCAGAGGCGAAATGAGACCTTGTCCAAATTTGGTCCTAATCCCAGCCTATTGTTCATCCCACTTCTGCAACAGAGCAGCAGCTATTCATAAGTAGCTACATTACATCATGGCTAATATCCACCCCTCAGGAAGCTGCTGACTGAGGCCATCACAGTGCCCCCTTCCTCCATGAAGCTGGTGACTGGACCCTGGATCTGTGTCCAGCTACTGTGACCACCTCAAAACACTCATATCTCCCCAACCTTGTTTCTCCTCACTTTAGTTTGCAAATCTAGTTGCAGGGGATTCTAGGAAATCACATTTTAAGCTTTCCAGCCTCCTACACTGGAGGGAAGGTGGAATGAAGGTTGGTAGAGCCGTCTGCGGTTATCTGCCATAAGCACCAAAGGCGAGTTGTATGAAAAAGTCCAAACAAAGTATTTTTAAAAATATGGGCTGTGTATATGACAGTCAACATGGCCTTGCATTATTAAAGCTCTTTCCATTTGCTTGTGTTTTATACTCCCAGCTAGACTGTAAGTCCTTGGAATGAAGGGACCACATCTTATAATTCTTAATACTTCCCATAGCACCCCTTACATATAGTAACAACTGAATAAATATTTGTTGCTTGCTTTTAACATGTGCAGCGAGATGTGCAATGATCTTGAGCCAGTATGAGAGATATATGAAAAGAAGAGAATTAGGTCAAAGCCTGTTTCAGTGATTAGTAGTTTGCCTGTAGTACAAAGCTCAGAGTCGTAGGTCAGAGACACTGACCAACGAAAACTTGGTATTTAGAGGCTGAAGGGCACCAAGAGAATCAGTGTGGAAGACACAGAGCTCTCAACTTGTTGGAAGGAGCACAGACTTGCTGAGGATAAGTTCCTTGGCTTGTTCAGAGGCTAGGGTTAATTTCTCATGTAGCCCAGGTCAGGTTTGAAAGAATAAAATGCAAAAGGCAATCAGGAATATTCTAGAATCATAGCAGGGGAGAAAGTGTCAGCGGTGGCTCTGCTCTCTTCCTCTCCTTATGGAAAAATTATGACCACGTGGTCCGCCTAGTTGAGTAGTGAGAGGGCTGGGGATCTATTTACTTTAGATCTTTCTGAAGAGTTTGCTTTGGGAGTCTAAAGTATTTAGTTATGCTTTTGCTCAGGGCTTCATTTTATTAGTAGGAGTGCTCACAGTAATTCCAAGCTTTTAAATTTATGGTGGAGAGATAGTAAGTTTAGAGAAGAAATAAAAATCACACATTCTTCGTTCTTTCATAACATGGGGGAAATCAATCATTATTTTGGCTAGCGGCTCAGTCACTAGGGGCAAATGTAACAGACCTTCATAGGAACCAACTTGTGAAGGGTGATGAAAGCAGTGGCAATTTCAGTTCTAAGTGGAGAATCTCAGAGCAGATGCCATTCATCAAAAGTACACGGATTCTGATAGCTTAGAACCATTGACTATTAGCGTAAGAAGGTAAAATGCTTTACTTATGAGGTTAGTATGGTGGTGGGTAAATTTTTTCTTTTGATTTTTGTTAAATATTGGCACAGTGATGCTTATTTAATTAACAAATAAGATGATTTATGTAAGGCACTGAGTGTAGTGCCTGGCCCATAGTATGTACTCAATAAATAGAAATATATATATATATATGTTTTTTTATTGGCGTATAACTGCTTTACAATGTAGTGCTAGTTTCTGCTGTACCGTGAAGTGAATCAGCTCTATGTATACATATGTCCCCTCCCTCTTGGACCTCCCAATTCGTCCCACCCTCCCCTTCCCCGCTGTGTCCACATGTCTGTTCTCTACGTCTGCGTCTCTATTCCTGCCCTGCAAATAGGTTCATCTGTACCATTTTTCTAGATTCCACATATATGCATTAATATATAATATTTGTTTTTTTCTTTCTGACTTACATAACTCTGTATGACAGACATAATTGCATCACACAATTGAGAATACACATGGATTCTCTCCCTGCTATTAGCACACAGTAGTGAAGTTTTGTTGTGCAAAATGATGCTCTGAAAGCCATTTTCTCACAGTAGGGAATCTCATGTGTAGTAGACAGTAAGTCGCTGGGTTGTACAACTAGATACTTTTTTGCCATCTGGCTTCCAGTTCACTCTAAACTCTATGATGAGAATGGTTTTTACACTTTCTAACTACTACAGAGTAAAAATTGTGAGCTGTCTGCTAATCATTTTAGAGATGTTAATTTGATAACATGTATCTTTTCAGGGACATTGTATTGCATAACGCAAGGTACACAAATACCTCCCCACTATTTGCCCACATTAGTGAGGTTTTGATGTACAAATCGAAGTCCTCACTCTCAGCCTAGGAGGGCAGCAGCCAGGGAGCTGGAGCTGACAATCTGAGGAAGAGGAAGGGACATCAGGGAGCCTGGGTTCTGGGAGAACTTCCCCTCAAGGCCCACATTGCTAGAGGTCACTTTGTGAACCCAGGAGCCCCTAGCCCACAGGTAAACCGATTGCCTGTTACTCAGCCTTTATAGTTTCCTCTGGGAAAGCGTTCACATCTTCCCGAGAACTGAGTTAAGATGCAAGTCCCTCTGCAGAGATTGAATTAACCATGCTGTGCAGGAAGGGGACCCAGAGTGGATCGATCCCTGGGTTTGGGATTGATGGGGGAGAAATGAGGGAGAGGAAGCGGTGGGGCAAGACGGAGGATGGTTTCCCTTGGGATGTAGGTCAGAAGGCCCGTCCACAGCGGCTTTGCCCATTTCCCCATTTTCCCAGACAGCCAGCCTGTGCCCATGCTCCTCCAGGCAACAATCTCAAACTGCGGCAGAGGTTGCTAACCTCGGGCTGGCCCCAGGAAGTTCTGTAAGTATATGTTTAAGGAAGGAGGGGAGCATTTCCTTCTTATCTCGCAGAGCAGACCCACCTGGGGCAGCAGAGCCCCTTCTCAGAGGCCAAAGACCAGATATAACTCTACTCCTAGTGTTATAACAAGTGTGATCAGATATGGGCAGTGCCCTTTGCAGAACCTCATGCTCCTAGCCAGCCCTTGTTCATGCCCACCTCTGATGCCAACCTGCTCTACAGCAGGTGTCCGGGGCCAGTTATTAGTCAAGCAGGGAGAACATCTTTGAAAGGGTACATTCCAATGAGATAGGCTGATAGCAGGGGTAGCTTTTCAGATTTTACCATAATCCTCCTCTTGATTCGCTGTCTAGACGTAGTTAGGTGCACAAAGGGTTAACAGGTCTCGTAGGACTCGGCTGCCAAGTACACTTAATGCTCAGTCCAGCACTCCCGGCTTGTATTCTTACGCTGCTGGAGTGGCCTGTTCATGGCATCTGGTTCCCTGGCAACAGCTTTCATTGGCTCAATCAAAGCCCTTTCTTCTTAAGAAAGCTCCTACTGAGACGCCCACCACCACCACTAATCACCATCTTAACTCAGGGCTTAGGATGCAGCTGGTATGAAAAATAGCATTTGTGGATGTGAGAAGATAAAGCAATGGATTGGGTTGGATACACCTGCCTTGAGTGATCCTTGTACTGTTTTTCTATAGGACCAGTTGGAAATTACCTGTTTTTCCACTGGGACAGAGAGAAAGCCTGGGCCAGAAAGTTTCCCAGAGCTGGCTTTCTTTGTTCTGCAGAAACCCATGAGCCTCTGTGATTCATGACTAGCTGTTTCCTGGGCTGATCTGTGTTATAACTGCGGGCTCTGTGCTCTGACAAGGGGCGTTGCTGAGCTGAGGGAGTTCAGACAACGAAATCCATATTGTGGAAGGCTTGTCCCCAGTCAGCCACAAGCTGGGGGAAGAAGTCTGCCTCCAACAGAACCCGGGGAGTCTGGCGGCTGCTCCACCCGCCCCAAGAAGTCTCAGCAGCTCCAGATTTGCTAAGAATAGCGGGAAAAAGTAGCTCTTCGTGCAGCATTTGGGGGAAAAAAAAGTTGATGAGATTCTCTAATAAAGATGGGCATTTTTAGGGGAATTCTTTAATCTTATGGAGAATCGCTTTGAGTTTTCTTGTTTTGTCTAGGGAATGGATAAAGTGAAAGCAATAAAGTAGAGATGAGGACAAAGATAATCTGTTCTCACTTTTGGTTCACCCATACAGATCCATTTAATTCATTTTATCTTTTTTTAAAATCAAATTTCATCCCATGTACTTATTATACTCACTGAAATCTAAACACATAGCATCATTCAGGAATTAAAGTGTTCAAAATTCACAGTAGTATTTACAAAAGATGTTGACTTTTGGCCTGGCCATCCATCCTAATACTTGTGCTGCCCTAACCTTCTGGTTCCTCAAGAGAAAACAGTCATCCTGGTCGTGGTGCCAAGATGTAATAGGACAGTTGACAATTCAGGGACAGGGTTTGTGGCTGCTCTGCTTGGCAAGCGAAGGTCCTCTCCTGCAGCTGTGTGTGTGGATGAAAGGCTCTCTGTGTCTGATACCAGCCTGTCTGCAGCTTAGCAGGGTAAGGGCTCTGGGTGGTGCTACCTCACAAGCTGTTAAAATATGTTATTGAGGGCACTTAACAGAAACAACACACATTTGAGAGTTATTTGGGGACTAGGCTTGTTCCATTTCTTATTAGATGTGTAATGGAAAAATTCTTCACCTCTCTGAGCCTCAGTTTCCTCATCTGGAAAATGGGGATGATAGCATTTATCATGCAGGGCTATGGCAAGGACTAGGAGAAACAACGTGCCACCCCCATAGATTCTGATTAAATTATTCTGAAGTAGGGCCCTGACGCTAATCAGTTTTAGGAGCTCCCCAGGTGATTCTAATATTGAGCCAGTGTTGAGAACCACAGATACAGCAGATGGAAGGCTCTCTTTGGTTATTTATTTTTTAGGCTGAGGAATTCCTTGAACATCAGGGATTCTTGGGGATGGAGATGAAGAGGAGGTAATAATAGAAACAAAATTCCTTAACTCTTTCTTCAGATCCAGGAGTTACAACAGATTGGAACGGAGGTGTAGCCTGGTGCAGTGGAAGCATTCTCATTCTCTGTCCTTGAGCCCTTTCCAGATAGGTCTTAGTCGAATAGTTTTTACATTTAAAAAAAAAAAAAAAGGAAAAAAATTATTGAGCATCTACATGAAGGTTTCAATAAGAGATAGTGTAATAGGGAGAAATAGATAAATATATAGTCCCTGGGCTCAGGAAGCTCACAGCCTAGCAATGGAAAAGAAGACATGCTACAGTGAGCCTGTATGTTACTGGGCTGGGCATGATTAAGTAGTAAGACTCTGAGCTGCTTTTCCTTGGGGGAAGCCTGATGGTGTGACACAGGAAGTTTCAAGACACTCTGAAGTGGGGAGCACATTTTCAGCTTGGATTCTAAGCAGGAAGTGATTCTTATCCTTCCTAACAAAGGATAGCACACTCTGATTAAAGACCAAGAGAATAAAGACACAGAACCCTTGGTTAGAGCGGTTGACTTTATGAAATACTACACTGCCATTTTCATTAGTTAGCAGAATAGACAGCAAGCGAGCATTTGTAGGGCATATTTTAAGGAAGAAAATCTTTCGTATGCATCAGTTGAAAGATGCTTGGTATTAAAGGCTGTATAAGAGTAAATATGTCAACAAAGACAACTTTTTTGGTTACTAACAAGGCGGGGGCAGCCACAGCGACGTGGGGCACAAGGTTTAGAGATTCCAGAACCTGCAAGAAGATTCTAAGCTGATCCCCAAATGGTTCTTTTAGCCACACTATTGTGAGTTTTCACTAATATTTTTTTTTTTTTTTGGCTGTGCCACGAGCCTTGTGGGATCTTAGTTCCCCAACCAGGGATCAAACCTGTGCCCCCTGCAATGGAAGCATGGAGTCCTAACCACTGAACCGCCAGGGAGTGCCCATCACTAATTCTTTAGGATGGAGAAAGAGGAGACTGGGGTTAGAACCCCTTGTATATTCTTTGGAGTTAATTCCATAAAAGAACATAGCACAGGGATGGCATATAGGTTTACTGTTATGTACCAAGTAGAATCAGTTGGTGGTGGTTCCCTAGAACACTTGATTGAGAATAATTCTGCAGGATCCTAGCCTAGCAAAATAGAGAGTTCCGTAGTTGATTGTTATGTCTTCCATAGGCAAGGGAGGAAGAGTGAATTGTGATACATATACTGAGCTTTGCCAATTCAATGTTACAACTGTTGTTGTAAACTGTCATTACAGGGTGTGGATTTAATCTTAACAAATCCTCTTGGCGTTAATGTAAAATCAAAAGTTAAAGATCTATTCTACTTATTAGTATGTTAAACCCATTTCCTCAATTCCAAGATGTCATATATTTTAAGATATAGTGCTAATTGAATAACAGGTTTTAAGGATAAAAGCCTACCATAAATAAGAACACTAAAGGTAACATTTATCCCGACATTTTATTTTCAGTACTTCACTCAACTTATGAGAATAAATCTCTTTCAAATTCAGCCTAATGATTCTTCCTGAATCATTTTAGACCATTGGCAGCTGTGCATAGCATTATGGGGATTCTCTGCTTTTTATCACCTGGCCTAGAGATCTCGACCTCCTTAGCAAATGTAGGCTAGACAGTCTGTTAGTCATATTGAAGACTACCAGGGCTTCATTTGTATTTCCTGTTTGGTTAAACTCATAGTTTTGTCCTACCCTTAATTAAATTATTCCTTTCTGGAAGGTAAACAGCTTGTCTTGAAAGTCATCCAGAAGGTTCAGAAAACTCTTTGACACCTGCAGGTGACTTTGAAATGAATGAGTTGATCATTCTAACCTCCTTTAACTTTAAAAATTCTATTTCTTCTGAGAGATCTGTCGATTTTTATTGTATGTAATTACAGTGCCCATTGTGTAGACTGGCAGTCCCCTTCCTGTGTCCTCTGAAGTGCTTGACTGTTGTTTTGCAAGAAAACATGAAAGTGTAGTCATGCCTTCAGCAATAAATATTTGCTTCACTTATTGTAAATATGCCTCGCTAAGCTCTCCCATGGGTAGACAATAACTCTGTCTCCGCTCACTCTCCTGCCAGCACGTGGCAAATTTCTTTTGACATGATATAAGCAGCATCCCAATTTTGGAGTTGTTAAGATGTGAACAAATAAGAGTCTGAGAATAAAGGGAATACAGAGGATATCTAAATGAGGTAAACTCTCAGTATTCAGCTCAAGATTCCAGTGCCCAGAGTTAGCAAATAAGGTAAGCAGCCCCCTCCCACTCCTCAGTCCCCTTGCAGAATCGTGTCTTCCAGGGGTTAGTTGTATCCGGGTGTGCGGCATATAACACACACAATACAAAATAGAAAGTATCACAAGAAAGTAAAGCAAGATAGAAACTTTTAAGTCGTGTAAGAGAGGAATGGAGAAAATGCTATGGGAATTCAGAGGGATAGAGTACCTCTGCTTGTATAAATCAGGGCAGAGGAGGAGGTGATATTCAAGTGGACACTGAAGAAATAGGTACTGGATGGGGTCATGTGGAGAGAAGAGGCAGCTTGTGGTGGCCATGAAAAAGCACCTCTCGGGACCTCCCTGGCTGTCCAGTGGTTGACTCTGCGCTTCCACTGCAGGGGGCATGGGTTCCACCCCTGGTCGAGGAACTGAGGTCCTGCATGCAGGTGGCGAGGTCAAAAAAAAAAACACCTCTCAGATCTCCAACTTTGAGAAGTATAACTGACCGAGGGCCCAGTTGTGCTCTCTGAAATCCATCACTGCGTTTGCGCTGAGGCCAAGCTTCCCGCAGGCTGCTCCTAGCAGAGGACTGAGAATGAGAGAGGTGCTACCACAGGCAGGTATGCTCTCAGGAGGCACTGCCGATGGGGGCTCCTCAGGAGTGACTTTGGCTCAAGGACCCCCTGGTAGCCTTGCTTCTTTAGAACTGCACAGAGTCTAAGATACTTCCAATCCAAACTTTCTTCTCCCTTTTTCATGTGGTCAGACCTGTCCCTGATAGTTCTCCTGGCTCCCTTCCCATTTTCCCTCACAGGTGTTTTTCATAATAAATCCCTTGCACACCTAATCCTGTCTTGGTGTCTGCTTCTTGGAGGACCTGGACAGACACCCAGTCTTTGTGGAGGTGCCAGGTGGGTGTCTTCAATGCATTCCAAATCTGCTGTTGCATTTGCTTTGTTATTCTCACCTTTGTTTCCAGTTACCACTGTGTTTTAGAAGTTGGCATCATTGGATACTCTCCAGGGTGAGACGTATTTTAGGTAGTAAGAAGTGCATATAGCAAAGTCTCCCGGAGAAAAGGATGATTAGAAAGACATCCTAATTTTTTCTTATTATGCTAATTATTTCTTTAAATATAGTTTGTTTTTTAAAGAAAGGTTTGTTTTGTTAGTCAGGACTGCTTTGGTTACAAATGACAGAAACCCAATGCAAACTAGACTAAGCGAAATGGTGAACTATTATGATGATGATACTGAGTTCCTTCATCGCAGGAACAAGCAGAATCTGAGACCGGAATGGCATTAGGATGCTATTGCTGCCTCTCATTTCTGAGGCCCGTGAGATGGCCACTAATGGCTTTTGGACTTTATATCCTACAACCCAGGGACCCAAAGAGAGACTGATTTCCCCTTTTCAATTCCAGTTCTGATTCCCAGGGGAAAGCTCAACTTGGCCTAGCTTGGGTCAGATGCATACCCTCACCACGATCAACTGTGCTCATGGAGACTGGGTCAGGGAGGAGGCCGTGACTGGTTCATGTTATACCAGCAATGTGGGGTTCATGGTCACTATGTGCATGTTGGATGTTCTCAGAAGAAGGAAGGAGGGTTGCTAAGAAGACAAAATCATAGTCACACTACACAGAATATGTTTGCAATATATGTTTCTTCACCGCTGCTCAGCCATGCATAAACACTCAGACCTCACTCTTCTGCAGAGAGCTTGACAACCTCTCAGGAGGAGACTGAGCAGGGGATGAACCCATGTCAGGGCACACAGCTCTTGGATTTTATCAGCTCCACTAGGGACTGCAACCTCAAAGTTACTAGAAACCCTCTCCCAGCCACCCCAAATCATCAGATTTGCAGAGCTCTCCTTTCAAGTGCCTCTTGTTTCTCTGACCAGGAGGAATCTTTATAACATAGCTAAAGAGCCTTAGGTTTAGAGTCAGGAGGCCTTATCTTGGTTATGCCTTTAACCAGCTATGTGCCACTTAGTCTCTGAACTGAAACTTCTTCAGCTGGGGATTTAGACAAGTGAAGATGACTCCCAACTCAAAGATCCTATGATTCAATACATTGTCAATCTGTTAAAAATCTGTTGGGCACTTCTTATGCTTAGCACTACCCTCTCACTTGAAACTAACTAACTAACTAACTGGCTTCCTCCCTCATCTTCCTTCCTTGTTTCCCTCCTAACACATTTATTGAACAATTGGTATATACCAGGCACTATGATTTGGACATAAAAACAAAACCCAGTCCCAGCTCTCAGAGAACTCGGCGTCTACTGGGGTAGCAGACACATAGACAGATAATTAAAATATTACATGATAATGCTTGATTATGAATGAGGATATTTCTATAACTAAGTTCTTCTTTCTTGCCCATATCACGAGTTTTTTCTTTTTTTAAATTTTATTTATTTATTTATGGCTGTGTTGGGTCTTCGTTTCTGTGCGAGGGCTTTCTCTAGTTGCGGCGAGCGGGGGCCACTCTTCATCGCGGTGCACGGGCCTCTCACTGTCGCGGCCTCTCTTGTTGCGGAGCACAGGCTCCAGACGCGCAGGCTCAGCAATTGTGGCTCACGGGCCTAGTCGCTCCGCAGCATGTGGGATCCTCCCAGACCAGGGTTCGAACCCGTGTCCCCTACATTGGCAGGCAGATTCTCAACCACTGCGCCACCAGGGAAGCCCACGAGTTTTTTCTTTTCTGTAATCATATATTGCCATTTCTGCAGGAAATGGCGTCTTCCAGTTCTACTTGAAAAAATATATTGGATATAATGCTTTGTGTTTTATAGCCATTCTGTCAAGAATAATAAAACAGTTTTTGGAGCTAGCACATTTGTTCATTTAATAAATATTTTTTTGGACATCTAATATGTGCCAGGTGCTAGGAGCCCAGATGGGGTGACAGACAATAAGTATACAAAGAAACAAAAAATATATAATTACAAGTTGTTGTAATAAGTTCCAAAAAAAGAATTAAACAGAGAATGTGGATGGAGAATGATAGGTGGGGAGGTACCTAATTAGGTAGTGGAGTCGGTGAAATCCTCTCGAAGGACATTTCAGCTGAGGCCCTTAGAGAGGAAAGGAGCCTGCTGGGCTAAGGGTGGTACAGCATTCCCACACCAAGAGCCTCCCAGTAAGACTGTTTCGTGGGTCCGACCAACGGAAAGGAGGCCAGTATGGCGGGGGTTGGGGGGGAGCAGCGGGCAAGGGGGAGGGTAGTAAAGGACCAGGGTAAGGGAGGTAGAGGCCAGATCAAGCAGGGCCTTGTGAGCCCACGTTAAGGGGTTAGGGATGGGAAGCCATTGAAGGTTTGAAGCCTCAGAGTGACTTGCAATTTGTGCTTTAAAAGGTGGTTCTGGGGCTTCCCTGGTGGCGCAGTGGTTGAGAATCTGCCTGCCAATGCAGGGGACACGGGTTCGAGCCCTGGTCTGGGAAGATCCCACATGCCGCGGAGCAACTGGGCCCGTGAGCCACAATTACTGAGCCTGCGCGTCTGGAGCCTGTGCTCCGCAACAAGAGAGGCCGCGATAGTGAGAGGCCCGCGCACCGCGATGAAGAGTGGCCCCCGCTTGCCGCAACTAGAGAAAGCCCTCGCACAGAAACGAAGACCCAGCACAGCCAAAAATAAATAAATAAATAAATAAATAAAAATTGTATTAAAAAAAAAAAAAAAAAGGTGGTTCTGGGGACTTCCCCTGTGGTCCAATGGTTAAGACCCCAAGCTTCCACGGCAGGGGACACGGGTTTGATCCCCGGTTGGGGTAGTTCTGCATGCTGCACGGTGTGGCCAAAAAAAAAAAAGTTAAAAAAAAAAAGATGGTTCTGACTATTGGGAGTATTCCACCTTCTGCGTGACGGCAGCGGGACGCTCTTGCATACCCATGTAGGAGTGTGTTTTTAGAGAGTTGTTTGGCAGGTGCTAAGAGAGACAGAGGAGGAAAGAGAAGATGCTCTTCCCCTGTCCTAGCTCGGCCTGGTCCAGCACATCCTTTGGCTTCGAGTGAACCGTGTGGGCCAGATGGAGAAATGGGGGAAGCTTTCTTACCTGCTTTGGCTGATGGCTGTCCATTTAATGGAAAGGTAAAAGCAAAATAGAAAAAAAAAGAGGAGACTGGCATATAAATGCATGGTCCCACCAAGTGGGGACAGTGGCGGGGTGGTGGTGGTGGGGGTGTGATGAACTGGGAGATTGGGATTGACATGTATACACCAATATGTATAAAATAAATAACTAATAAGAACCTGCTGTATAAAAAATAAATAAAATAGGATTCAAAAATTTAAAGAAAGAAAGATAGAAAGAAAGAAAGAAAGAAAGAAATGCATGGTCCCCTCCAGAGAGGGTGAGAGGACATAGTGAATATTTCAGAGAGTGAAATATCACGTAACCTCATGTGTTGTCCCCAGTTGTCTCGGTCCAATTGTCTTGGCTAATCTGTAGGCAGTGGGGGCGAGTGTGGCCAGGCACCTCGGATGGCAGTGGACGATGGACCGGGGGTATTGGAGTCAGACAGGTTTAAACTCAGATACCGGCTAAACTTTGCCAGAAGATCCAGGACCATTTACTTAACCTCTTTCAACCTCATCTTCCGTATCTGTAAAATTGGAATAATACCGTTAACCTTGCCACGTAAGGATGAACTGAGGCAGAACTTGCCACAGGTGTGCCCAGTAAGCGGCGCTGTTAGGATTGTGTCTAGAGCTGGTCACCTGCGAGACCTTCAGGAGCAAACCAGGCTTTGAAATCCCCACTTCCTCTTTCAGGCCCCCAGTCGCTACCTTCCTTCTTACCTAAAACTCTCATAAAGAAAACGTCAGTTTACTAGAGCTTAGAGCAGTGAGGGACTTCAAAACATGCCTCTGCTTTCAAGTAGGTTATGGATTATTTTTATTTTGCACTTTACTAAATTCCTATGGAATGTACTCATTTTTAGCAGGCACCTGGCCACACTGTTTTTGGGCATTTGGGAGCACTGGGAGGAGAAAGATCTGGTGCTCTCCTCCCCCACTTCACTGCAGCTCCATCGGGCTGGCTTAATGTTAGGATGTTAATGCTGTCTCCATATCCTCACTGTTGTCTCCTGAAATCACAGCCTCTGGCGCCCTTAGTGCTTTGGACATGGGGAAGGTGAGATTTCAGAAATGCCCTCCATTACCTTGACGTCCCTGCTCAATGCTGAGCTCCTTGTCCAGCCCCTGGCACAGCTGCAGCGACTGCCACCTGGTGAGGCTGCCCGTGAAAACTGGTGTTTCCTTGGGAAGAACTCAAGCCCCAATGGCAGACTTGAGTTGCAGTGGTAAGTAGATTCCAAAGCTGCCCCTGGAATATGAACTTTTCCTGGAAACTTTCCATGCTGCCTCTTAGAGAACAGCAGATATCAAGGTATTCACACCAGGAGTCAATTAAAGAAACCCAAATTATTGCCATTCCTGGGGACTTCCCTGGTGGTGCAGTGGTTAGGAATCTGCCTGTCAATGCAGGGGGCACAGGTTCGAGCCCTGGCCTGGGAAGATCCCACATGCCACGGAGCAACTAAGCCCGTGCGCCACAACTACTGAGCCTGCGCTCTAGAGCCCGTGAGACACAACTACTGAGACTACGTGCCACAACTACTGAAGCCCGTGCACCTAGAGCCCATGCTCTGCAACAAGAGAAGCCACTGCAGTGAAAAGCACTCACACCACAATGAAGAGAAGCCCCCGCTCACCACAACTAGAGAAAAGCCCATGCGCAGCAATGAAGACCCAAGGCAGCCAAAAATAAATAAATAAATAAATAACTTTATAAAATAGATAAATAAATTGAATTAAATAAATTAAAAAAAATTATTGCCATTCCAATAAACAATGATCTCTCTTCCTTTTCAGATAAACTTGTTAGGATGGCCTAAAAGCCAGGTCTAATTACACGATCAGATAGCATAAATCTGATTAGTAGCTTTTTGTCTACTTTAATTAATTTTCTCCTGCAATCAGAGCTATTTTTAGTAAATGTTAAATATGTATTTGAACAACTTCAATGTATACCTCTTCTAAAACCTTCTCGGGTTCCTTTTCATTCATCCTCTTTCCTTTTTGATGAGGCATGAATGTTCCTAGGCATGAATGTTTCCTATGCAGAGAGGAAATGAGGAGAACACCATGTCTTCATAATTTAGCCTGGAATATAAATACATGTGTCCTAGGTACAAACACATATATCATAGGTTTTTTGGGGGGGGTCATTTAAGTTTTGAGTGAAATATTTGATTCACTGGAGGGAAAGGAGAGGAAGTAAAATGGTGGGAATATTAGCAGTAGATCATAACTATGCCTTTCAAACTTGTCTGAAATAGGACTTCCCAAGGGCAATCATTCTTATCCATTATCCCTCTTCTGCTCCTCCAACTCCCTGCCCTTTCCCACACACACATATAAGACAATTTCCTCATCCCAGAGTGCATCTGTCTATCCAAGTTTGTGAGACCTGCCATCCCAGTGGTTTAAATACTGATCTTATAGAAGTAGAATGTATGTCATTCACCTTTGTTTAGCACAGTGCCTGATACATAATAGGAAGTAGGGAAAGATGGAGGGAGGGAGGGAAGAAGGAAGGAAGGATGGAGAAAAGATGCTCATATTCTACATTGTTAGCATTCAGTAATCTCTTTGAAAGATCATTCTTCTGATTGAAATGCATGACTGGTGAAATTTGGTAAAATGTATTTTGACCAAGTGCAGAGCACTGGCTAATGTCATGTGTCAGGTACCCTTAGTATGTGGCATGAGGAGTGGTTAATTGTGGGTGAACACTTTTCCCTTTGTAGTGGGATTTCTTAAGGGTCTGAGTTAAGATTCCGTGTTATCTTCATGTTGATGAAAATTACTGCTGTTGTTTTAGGTTTTTCTTAGTTCACTATGTCCTTGTCAATTCTGATGATGAAAAAAGCTCCCTTGAGATTTTTTTAAAACAAGTTCCCATAGAACTCAAGTGATTGCTTTTTTTTTCCTTTTTTTTTTGGAGTGTAAAAAAGTGTTAGTTTGAAATATTTGAGTTTAACCACAATTTACTAATTGTAGAAATTACTCTTTTCTTTTTGTTATGTTTAATAAGTTCTAAAACTAATGTTCCCTAAACCAATGGTCATCATGTTTTTCTCCTTTTTTCAAATTGTCCAAAAACAGCAGAAATAAAGGGGAAATTCTGTGTAATCATTCCTCATAGGTGATAAAAAAAAATCGCAATCCCCCAATATGAAATAACATTTATTTTCCTGTTGATATATTTGAATAATTTGCACTGAAGTTAACACACACAGGAAAGGAAGAATTCCCTAAAGATTATTGGTTTAATATGTATGCACAAAGAGATTTAGGGCTAACTGTTGGTAAAGGATGGAGCCTTTAATTGAATGTAGTCAAATGAGCTGTTCGCGTTGCTCAAGGGGAGGTGATAGGGTCCACTTATCAGAGTCCCCAACACCAGACATAGGAGACCTCCTACACTCTCTGCCTTAGAGAAAGAACCCAATTTGGCCAAACAGTAGATAAGAAAGTGGACTCCACTGGCTGGGTAGATGCTGGCAAGGCTGAAGTTTGATAATGTCTAATAATATCTCATGTTTACATAGGAACTTTTCCCTGGGGCAAAGTGCTTTACCAGCATTATCTCATTAACCTGTCCTCTGACCCCAAAAGCATCCACATTTTACTGGGGCTTGGTGTGAACAGAAGACAGAAAGAACAAAAGAATTAAATGGCAAAGCTGGATTTAGAATTCAGGTCTCTACATTTCCAGACTGGGTTGCTCTCCTATAGCCTGTCTTCACTCTTCCATGAGCCACTGAAGCCCATTCAAATGATGGGGGCATTGTGATTTGGCAAGGCCTTTTAAAAAGGAGAAACAACTCTGCTGCCATTCTCTGTTTTCGGTGTGTCCAAAGAATCGGTGAAAAATCCTAAATATTCTACCTGTATTTTCTGATTAAGGGGTTCTTAATCTTGGTTCAGTGGGTTTTGGGAGGTAGGAGGAAATTGTCTGCAATCTTGGTCTTATGTGCATATGACCATATATGCATTTTTCTGAGGACTGAGCCAGTAGTTTCCATCAGATTTTCAAAATGATCTATGATTCCTTGGAAAGAACCTCTGAGTTCTTAGTTTTGTTCTCTAGCTGTAGTGAGGTATTGTAGCCGGTCTATAGCAAAACTAGTACTTAGAGTTCCAACTATACGTTCAGCTCTAATCTAGTTATGGGGTCGTGGGGCAAGAGAAATTGATTTTGCCTGATAACCTCTAAATCATATTTCTAAGGGTGCTAATACTTTATTTGGCTCCAAATAATTTTCCACATATGATTCAATCATTCATTCTTTTATTTAGTTATCCAACAGACATTCACTGAGTGTACTAATTTCCTGGGCTGCTGTAACAAATTATCACAAACTAAGTGGCTTAAAACAACAGACATTTATTCTCTCACAGTTCTGGAGGTTAGAAGTCTGAAATAAGATGTCAACAAGACCACGCTCTCTCTGAAGCCTCCAGGGGAGGACTCGTCCTTGCTTCTTCTAGCTTCTGGTGGTTGCCAGCAATTCTTGGCATTCCTTGCCTTGTAGACACATCACTCCAATCTCTGCTTTAGTTATCACATGACGTTCTCTCCATGTGTCTCTCTTCCTCTTCTTTGAAGGACAATAGTCATATTGGATTAAGGGTCCACCCTACTCCAGTATGACCTCATCTTAACTCAATTAACTACATCTGCTATGACCCTATTTCCAAATAAGGTCACATTCTGATGTTCCAGAAAGGACATGAATTTTGGAGGGACACTATCCAACCGAGTACACTGAGCATCTCTATGTATTGGATATCACACTGGGCACCAGAAACTAAATATAGGACAAATCGCTGCCTAGGTACTAATACTACTTAATGACCTTGCTTAACGTTTTTTTTTGACCAGCAGTGTTCTTTCTTCTTGGAATTCTTTTAGTTGTCCTGGGGTGATGTAGGAGTGTCCCAGGGTGTGATGGAGGTATTTAGGTCTCCACTTTGATTTTCTTCTGGATCTACATTCCTGTCCATTTTTGTAGGGAGCAAGAGAGCTGGAGTGCATCCAATAAGGGGCATGATTAACTTTCAGCAGTCAAAATAGCTACAAATTCTCCCTTTCATCAAAACATGAATTTGTAATAGGTATGCAACAAGGATTTACTGCATAGCACAGGGAATTATATTCAATATCTTGTAATAATCCATAATAGAATATAACCTGAAAAAATATAACTGAATCACTTTGCTGTACACGTGAAACTAACACAATATTGTGAATCAACTATACTTCAGTAATGATAATAAAAAAGAATTCGAGTGACTCATGAGTATGTAGGGCAACTCTAAACAGATCAACATTACCAGAGTACTCTCTGCAGAGCATGAATGGTGGGAGATAAGGCTGGAGAGTTAGGCAGAGACCATGGAAGGCCTTGTATGCTGTGCTTAGGGTTTTCAACAAGGAAGAGACATAGTTATAGCTGCATTTACCATGTTTCCCTCTGGCATGGAGTGGGGATGACTTGGAAGAGGGACCACAATGAGGGCAGGGAGTCCAGTTAGGGGGACATTACAGTGATCTAAGCAAGAGATGGTGGTCGTGGGGAAACTGGAATCCAAGTTGGTTGGCTGATTGTAGGGGTTAAGAGAGAGGACGGAGCCAAGGATAAATTGCAGTTGCTGGCAGAGTAAAATATTGACCTTGTCATGGCGGGCCACGATGCCTCTTAAAGACCAAGAGCCTGCAGGTCTGCAGGGGAAGACAGTGGAGAAAGCCAGCCTCCGACAACCATAGTGGGAGCGTGATTTTCCTTGTAACCAGTTTCTCTCCCCTGAGGCAAGTCCCATAGAGGAGTTACAATAACTAGTTCTCTGGTAGAGAGATGCCTGCTTGCCTTTATTCTGCCAACAGTGCTCTCTTACCCAGAATGCTTCTGGTAGAGAAAGGGGACATCTCAGGCTGCGGAGTGGCGGAGTCTAGGTTGGCTTTGAGACATTCTTTTGTCCTTTGACCATCTTAGCACCATGCACTCAACAACTCAGCTGAAGTTATTTCCCCAAACTGAATAACAGCAGTGGATTTTTTTTTAATGCTTAGAGAGAGCCATTAACTCATTTTCCCAAACAACTCCCAAACTCCTTAGGGAACCTGTCATTATTTCTCAAATCCTCATCTTCATGGGGAGTTTGGAGACTGGACTCAGAGTGAACACTTGGGGACCACACGCAGTCGTCATGTAGACTTGGATGTTGGTCTTCTGGAGTCACTTTGCCCAAGGGAGGCTCTTATTGGGCTCCCCTGCAACCCCTTTTATGTAACAACACAATGAGATGAGCTCAATCCAAATCCACTTTGGCTCCAGCAGTCACCAGCTCCCCCACTGGTGGCCATGATCCTCCTGTGATACCCTGCCATGTGGGGTAAAGTCATTAAGCATAGATCATGGAAAAACAGGGTCTAATACCCTGCTAACAAGTAACACATGACTTGGAATAAATATATTTCACAATCCGAAGAAAAGCTAATCACAGTTTTAGAGTTATTTCAGAGAAACAGAGCCTATTCTATGGATATCAACAATTCAGTAGTCAGGGTAGGAAAAAAAGCAGAAAGAGGAATGCAGTACAGCATAGGAATCAAGGGGTCTTGGGCAAGTAACTTAACCTCTTGGTGACTCAGCTTTCCCTATCTTTAAATTGGGATAATAGTATCTATCTCAGAGAGTTGTTGAGAGAATCAAATGAGATAAGATGTGCTTAGTATACTCTGCATATGCGCCTGGTGCATCAAAACCCTCAATTAATGTTACCATTCATCGTAACTCTGGGGCGCAGGGAATGAGAGTAATGATCTCTCAACTATTTCAACTAATAGTTGACAAAGGAATGATTGAATCGAGGTGTCAGTGGCTCAGAAGCAGGGCTGTGTTCAGAATTTTCTCTTGCTATCTTGCTCTCTCTCCTTCCTGGGTTTTCCCTTTGATTTTTTTTTTTTTTTTAAACTCATTCCATCTTTGTGTTTCCTTTTTCTTGGTTCAGAGTAACAGGTAAGAAAGATCTCTAGGGTAAAAGAAGTGTCCCTGAGGAAAATGAGGCTAACTCCTTTCTGCTTTTTCTTGAAGGCTGATCCTATGCAGAAGGCTAAACTTGGGTTAAGTTCTTTCATTTTTTAAATCGAATAGCCAGGATTAAGAGACACCATAATGTTTACCCTACACATGTAGTACCTGTCTTGGAGGTGGAACCCATTGAGTATTTCTGTTTGTAAGCAGAGTCCAAACCTGGTATTCTTTTTTTTTTTTAATTTTTTATTTATTATTTATTTATTATTTTTATTTTTGGCTGTGTTGGGTCTTCGTTTCTGTGTGAGGGCTTTCTCCAGTTGCGGTGAGTGTGGGCCACTCTTCATCGCGGTGCGTGGGCCTCTCACTATCGTGGCATCTCTTGTTGCGGAGCACAGGCTCCAGACGCTCAGGCTCAGTAGTTGTGGCTCACGGGCCCAGTTGCTCCGCGGCATGTGGGATCTTCCCAGACCAGGGCTCGAACCCATGTCCCCTGCATTGGCAGGCAGAGTCTCAACCACTGCGCCACCAGGGAAGCCCCCAAACCTGGTATTCTGACTAGCAGAAAATTGTATTTTATGATTTAAAAATAAGAAAAGGACAATTTAGGTAGATTCTGATTGGATAGTAGAGATCGAATTTATATTTTTTCGGCCTCCACTTCAACTGATCAGACAGATTTGGGCAATGCTGAGAGACGAGCACAGAGCAGTTATAAATGCATAATAGTGGTGTGTGCACTGAAAGGGGACTTAGTTATCTGAAGTAAACATTTTGTATAACCTGTAGACCAAAAACCACTTGGTGAATGGAAGAATTGTATGTCACCTTCCTCTCATCAGAGATGAACTAACTGAATTTCCTTGCTGTTTCACTTAACTCTTACAGTGAAATAGATTCTCACCTTAAAAGAAGTACGAATCCACTTTTGTAGAGGGAGTTCCCCTAAGTGAACCCCGAATGGAGAACTTGAAAGCTTAATTTTTAGCCTTCCTTTTTGTCAGCTACTGTGCTAGCAGTAAAATAAAACATCTTTAGGACTTGAGAGGATGATTTGGTTTGAACATTTGTTCTCATTTTCTGGGGCTCTTCTGACTTTATCAAGCCTTTTGGCTTTTTTAAAGAAAGCTGTAAGAAGCACTGGCAAATGTGTGCTCTGCTGGAAGCCCTAAGTACTGGTGGCAAGTTAATATGGCATTGACTGATTCCTAAAGAAAGTATGCTATTTAGTAATTTAATTCCATGGAAATGCTAAGTGCAAATGGTGATGAAAATGGCAACAAATCATCCTTAGGATGGATTCTTTTCTGCTAAAAATGAAATAGTTTCCTTCTAGGCTGGTATGTGTCTTTGTGCAAGGGTGTCAAATGACATCCATTTGACATCCATGCCAACCCTCGTGGAATGAGACCCAGAAGTTGACGAGGAGAAACACAGCTATAACTACAGTATTTCAGTGTTAATCACGAAGGATAGAGAAAGAGACAAAAAGGCGGGGGGCGGGGGGTCAGTGGGATATGTATAACAGCCTTTTAATAACAAGTTAAATGAAAAAGATCTAACCTTAAGATTTAGATTTTTCCCTCAAATCTGCCTCCCGTTAGAGCCTCAAAGTTCAGTTTGAACTCACTCTCACGTGCAAGCTTCCTTTATTTATAGTAGTCTGCACACACACACACCCCACCAACAATCTTTCATTTCTTCTATGCATGACTTGATTTTCTGTGAGACGCTATAATTTCTAAGCAACCTAAAGCTTACCTAGACCCATAAACTAATGAATGGGCTCTAGATTCCCCTTCCATGTAACTAGCAGGCTTTGATTAGCAGATTAGCAGACAGTTGTACTGGGCAAAACCTTTTGAGTTTCTTATTTACCTGTTTCTGCTATGAAGTCCCCTATGACTGGACCCTTCCCTGGTTGGAAATCCAGTTATCTTGCCGGCAATGCCGCAAGCCTGCAGAAATGTGGCAGGGGAGATGCAGTGGGCTCAGGGTTCCACCCGAGCGTTCAGCATCGGGAGAAGAGCTTCTTTCCCACTTCGTCACACTTTCTGGAGCCAGGGGTGGGAGGGAAGAGGAATTTAACTACATTCTCTGGAATTGTTTTTACTCTTTCCACCAAATCATTTCCTTTTTGTTAAAGAGCACTCCAGGGGGGAATTGACCTAAAATATTCCTCCTTCTATATCCTTAAGGCCCAGATCAATTCTCTGTGCTTCAATTGTCCCTTCTGTAAACTGGGGACAAAAAAAAGGGTTTTTAGGGTAGGATGCTTACATAAGCTCTCTCTAATGCTCAGTAAGATTCCAGAATTCCATATTGAGAGTGTATAAAATGAGAACGAGAATAATTTCCAACTCGTAATGTTGTTGTATAGATTAAATGAGTTAATGTTAGGCGCTTAACACAGAACCTGCACAGAGTAAGCTATCATATTAACATTTCATTACGATAACACTGATATAATATATGTGATACTGGTACTGTGACGGTTCCTGTGATTCGCTCAACAGGGCTTTAGGAGGGGGGGGTCTCCGCCATGCTAGGGCTGTTTTCCTCATGCTCCCAGTCACTGACTCCTGGTTAGCAAGGAGCGTGAGTTTTCCTTTTAAGCCCCTGCCCCAACTCTGAGGCTGGAATGGGCAGGGAAGGAGGCCATAGCAATGGAGGAAACCTCTGGAGGGACTCAAAGCAACCCTCCGAGGGGTTCCATCTGGGTGGTTCTGGGAAGCACTTCCACAAGCTCATTCTTGCTAACAGGCCCTTGGACCCCAATGTAGAAACATGCAAGAACAGGGAGCATGCAGCCCTTAGAATTTTTTTAAAAATATTTATTTATTTATATGGCTGTGTCGGGTCTTAGTTGCGGCATGCGGGATCTTTAGTTGCGGCATGAGAACTCTTAGTTGCGGCATGTGGGATCTAGTTCCCTGACCAGGGATCGAACCGGGCACCCTGCATAGGGAGCACGGAGTTTTAACCACTGGACCACCAGGGAAGTCCCCAACCCTTAGAATTTAAACAGCACTTATGAGTCTGCTTCTCACAAAAAAATAAAACAAAGCAAACAAACAAACAAAAACTTCCTGGGGCTAGCACTGCAAATGTCCTCCTCGATTCCATTCTGTCCTGATGTAACTTATTTTCCTCACTTACCCTCACTTCAATCCTGGATTAAAGTAAAAAGAATAATAGAGGATAGAAGACATTGAGACCTTAATCAATATTTGTAGCTGGGTGATTAGGGACACAGGCTATAGTCAATTTTGCTGCTCTGTAGCTCACCTTTCGGAGCCTGAGTTTCCTCACATGTAAACTGGGGAGGGGGAATGATGATACCTACCTCATAGAGTTGTTGTGAAGAATAAATGAGATAATTATATATTAATAATAATAATGCTGACATTTATCAATCACTTATTTGATGTCAAGTACTGTGGTTCGGGCTTTGTGTGGATTATCTTAACTGCTATACCAGGTTGTACCCAGGGCTTAGCATATGGCCAATATTCAATACATGTTAGCAATTATAAAGATAATGCCAATATCAGCAAAGTACAAAGAGCCAGTCTTCACTGCCCTTGGCAAGGTGTTTGTGCAATCATGCTCCCTTTCCCAAAGCTGGTCCAAATCACCCATCACTCCCCTGTCCACCTTATGTCCCTCTCCTTCTGGCCACACCCCATCTTGAAGCTCAGATTCAGGGTCTTTGGGAATCATGATTACTTGAGACACTGAACAAGCTGCTTTTAGCCTCACTAGTTTCCCCATCTTCAGAATGTGATCAAGATACCATTAACCGCTACAGTAATCAAGACATTTTGGTACTGGCACAAAAACAGAAACATAGATCAATGGAACAGGATAGAACGCCCAGAGATAAACCCACGAACATATGGTCACCTTATCTTTGATAAAGGAGGCAAGCATATACAGTGGAGAAAAGACAGCCTCTTCAATAAGTGGTGCTGGGAAAACTGGACAGCTACATGTAAAAGTATGAAATTAGAACACTCCCTAACACCATACACAAAAATAAACTCAAAATGGGTTAAAGACCTAAATGTAAGGCCAGACACTATCAAACTCTTAGAGGAAAACATAGGCAGAACACTCTATGACATAAATCACAGCAAGATCCTTTTTGACCCAGCTCCTAGAGAAATGAAAATAAAAACACAAATAAACAAATGGGACCTAATGAAACTTAAAAACTTTTGCACAGCAAAGGAAACCATAAACAAGACCAAAAGACAACCCTCAGAATGGGAGAAAATATTTGCAAATGAAGCAACTGACAAAGGATTCATCTCCAAGATTTACAAGCAGCTCATGCAGCTCAATAACAAAAAAACAAACAACCCAATCCAAAAATGGGCAGAAGACCTAAATAGACATTTCTCCAGAGAAGATATACAGATTGCCAACAAACACATGAAAGAATGCTCAACATCATTAATCATTAGAGAAATGCAAATCAAAACTACAATGAGATATCATCTCACATGGGTCAGAATGGCCATCATCAAAAAATCTAGAAACAATAAATGCTGGAGAGGGTGTGGAGAAAAGGGAACACTCTTGCACTGTTGGTGGGAATGTAAATTGATACAGCCGCTATGGAGAACAGTATGGAGGTTCCTTAAAAAACTACAAATAGAACTACCATACGACCCAGCAATCCCACTACTGGGCATATACCCTGAGAAAACCGTAATTCAAAGAGTCATGTACCAAAATGTTCATTGCAGCTCTATTTACAATAGCCAGGACATGGAAGCAACCTAAGTGTCCATCATCGGATGAATGGATAAAGAAGAGGTGGCACATATATACAATGGAATATTACTCAGCCATAAAAAGAAACGAAATGGAGGTATTTGTAGTGAGGTGGATGGAGTTAGAGTCTGTCATACAGAGTGAAGTAAGTCAGAAAGAGAAAAACAAATACAGTATGCTAACACATATATATGGAATGTAAGAAAAAAAAAAAAAAAAGGTCATGAAGAACCTAGTGGCAAGATGGGAATAAAGACACAGACCTACTAGAGAATGGACTTGAGGATACGGGGAGGGGGAAGGGTAAGATGTGACAGGGTGAGAGAGTGGCATGGACACATATACACTACCAAATGTAAAATAGATAGCTAGTGGGAAGCAGCCGCATAGCACAGGGAGATCAGCTCGGTGCTTTGTGACCACCTAGAGGGGTGGGATAGGGAGGGTGGGAGGGAGGGAGACACAAGAGGGAAAAGATATGGGAACATATGTGTATGTATAACTGATTCACTTTGTTATAAAGCAGAAACTAACACACCATTGTAAAGCAATTATACTCCAATAAAGATGTTAAAAAAAAAAAGATACCATTAACCACTTATTGTACTTTAGGGCAGTGGGGAGAAAGATAGTTTGTAAACACCAGTGAAGGTATTTCTGGCCCACTCCCCACTTGAGAGGCTGGTGTGGGAAATAAGTGAGGTGAGAAGTGTGTGCTTAGCTCTGGCTAAGACTCAGGATGACAATTTCCAGAAGTCAGTCTGCTAAACCCAGTGCTTGGAACAGCACCTGGCATGTCCTAGGTCCTCAAGAAACAATTTGTTGGCACTGAAGATAATTCATGATTTTTAGCTCAAGGGCTTATTCTGTACATCATCTGCTACAAAAAGCAACTCAGGGGCCAGCTGCCATGCATCCCTCCTTCCAGCTAACCCAGATTTGGAAACTGGAACTAAATGCTACATGCCATTTGTTTTCCTTTGGAAATTAAAAAATATAACTGGTGCTAGGTTATGCAACACAAGTTTCATTGTTGGTTACTACATTTCCTATCCACTGTCCCACCATACCCTCCCCAAGATGCTTTTCCCTTTGAATGAATTGTCCTCCAGAATCTGCAAGGCCACACTGAAGTTTGGGGATCACATTTTCTAAGGGTAGGTGGTATTAGGTGGTTGTCTTACTTAAATCAATTGAGCAGCTTGTTTTCATTCATGGACTATATGGCACTTTATCTCTTCACTTTTCCTCCCTTTGTTTCTGCCTCCTAAATGCCCTTTCTTGCTTCTGTTCTGAGATGCCCATCTCTCGGAGACCACTTCTTGAACTCGAAGCTGAACTGATGTTAGGGCTATGCCACATAAACAGATTTGCAGGTGTGAAGCATTTTAAAGGAAGCTCAACAGCAAAAGAGGTGGCCTTGAGCTCCCCAAAAGGTCCTTCCAAAGTGAAGTAGACCCCCAGCCAAAGCACACTGGAATCCCTCATAGTAGTTTCAATATTCTTTTGTTAGCTTGAAGTCTTCTGAAAGAGACTTTAGGGACAATGACCTAGAGAAGCATTTAAAATTCTGGCTGGTATAACTGTTCAGAACCAAAAACCTTTGTCCTATTATTTCAGCCACATAAAATGTTGATTTGGCTTTGAAATACCTAGCAATGAGAATTCCAGGATAAGGAGACTGCAGCCAACCTGGTTGTGATATGGACGTGGTCTTTGAGAGAAACCAAGAAGATCTGATGCAATAAACCCCTTTGGTATTGAGGAAGGCAGACTCCCAGTGGCAGAAAGCAATTGCTTATGAAGAGGAGTGAGGAGAAGCATGGTAGCTACTTCAAGAAACTAGACAGCCTCCCAAACTCATATTTTGGCTTCAGTGTACAGTAATACACTAATGATTTTACTTTTTGAATTGCGCTTATAAAGGCTGACGGAAAGTTCATTTTCCTTCACTGAGCACACACTGGCTTGGTTTGCTGAGAGGTGGGACACACTGGCCTAGAGGAGGAAAAAACAACCAGTCAGGGGTTTCAAAATAGCCGCGGATGGTCCACAAATGGATGAGCCATATTTGTACTTCACACCAGCCGCTTAGAATCGCAGGATGCTGGAGGAGGGCCTTGATCTCAGACGTCAACTTCACCAGTTGAGGAAAGCAAGGCCCACGGAGATGAAGGAATTGATCTAAGAGCATGAAAATTATGGTGAATCACATAATCTGAGTTCTTGGGAAATGCATTCTTGCTGGATACCCACCCTCTGCAATTAGATGGGTTACTCCCACGACTGAACCTCCCAGTACTTTTAGAGAGAGGCTGTGTGGCATGTTACAGGGAATGCACTGAGCTCAGAATCTGAGGACGGGAGATGATTCTTTCCTCTTCCTGTGTCACTTCAACTCACTAAGCCTCTCAGCTTCTTCATTTTTAAAATAGGAATGATTCCATGTTACATGATTGTTACAATAATTTTGAGGATAAAGTCAAATAGTGAATGTGAAAGCAGCCTTTAAAACAGTAAATGCCACCAAATGTCAAGTAATATTATTCTAAATAGCATTTGGGCCTCTGTGATGACGCTTGTCAAGTTCTTCCTAGAAAGATAATTAGTTGCTTATTCCTCCATGGGGGATGCTGTCCTCCCTCACCCTGAACTATGCTGCAAGTTACTTTAGGTGGAATGTGTCTTCCTTACTTTTATCTGTAATCCTGTAATCCCTTTAGTACCTGTCATACTACCTTTTCTGTAGTGGTTGCTTGATTAGTACTTCTTGGACTAGATCACTTATAATAAACTATTGTCTTGACTAAACTTCCCTTTTTCCACCACTGTGGTACTAAATGAGAAAATTCCAATTAGAACTTTTTTTTTTTCCCAACCGGAGAGTAAGAGGCACAATGAGTATTTACCAAAGACCTAACATTTTAATGGTACCTTTTTAACTAGTTCACTTTTCTATGAAATGTGAGGAATACAGATTCAGAGGTAAGAAATATCACAAATGGGAAAGTAAGAGTTGAAGAACCAAGTTTTATGAAATCACTTTAATGTCACTGACAGTGAAATAAGAGAAAAATAGAACAGATCTATGAAATATTTAAGTCCACATTGGCGTGCTTCGGTCTCTACTAGAATTTCCTGGAGCCCTGTAGACTGTTATTCACCATCCACATATGCATATATAAAAATATACCATCTATAAATAGCCACCTGCCTTTTCAGTGAAATTAAAGATGGGAGAGTTAGAAGAGAATTTCCCAGTATAATTACAGGGCTCAAACCTACAGCTGTTATACTCCTATAGTTCTACCCAGAGAATTTCTGATATCACTATTTTCTATCAAGCACATTAAAAAAATCTACTTTTTCTTTAATGGTGAGATGTTGTCAACAGGACATTTATTTGTTTCTCACCAAGATTTCTCACAAACCTACTTTAAAAGATTAGGTGTTGCATAGGGTTATTGTATAGACTAATTTTGTTTTATAAACTGAAGAAAATGTTCACAAGTGTTTCTGCTTCTTAACTAGGGATTAACACCAAACTCCTGCCAATGTTTTTCTTACTCCACACATGCCCTTTCACAAGCACTCTCTCTCTCACCTATTTTCTGCAAAGATGCACCTCCTTAAGGATCCCCAAGGCTCTAAAATTCTTAGGTAAGAATCTACGACGTTAGGATGTACCACATTGTGAAAGGAATTAAACTGAACAGTTTTATCTTTGCTTGCAAAAAAGCAGGTAGTAATTTATTCATACACAGTCTTTGTTCCCTCGCTAAAGACAAGTGCTCTGCAATCTGTGAGCGCCCTGTAGGACGAGGCAGCACTGACAAGAGAGGAAAGGGACACATTTACAGGAGCAGTCACATAGCTCTCCCACAGAAGGGTCTAAGTGCCTTCAGCAGTTAATTTGCGAGCAAAAAACCCCATTGGGAGCCTTCCTCCTACTCCAAAAGCAAACACTCTTAACAGGCAGTATTACTGTGGTGTTAGAAGAGGCATGCTTTAACCTAAAAGGTGTCATTTTATGAGCAAAAACTGGATAAACCTTAAGCGACTTGAAGTCGCTATTTTTTTCCTTCCTCGATGCCAAAATCTTCACAGCTTAAGATGACCTCCCACCCGTTGTGATGTTCAAACCCCAGGAGGATCTTAAAGCCGCTTTGCACACAGTGCAGCCGCAAGCCTTCCTCCTCTTGGTGAGGACTGTCACTGGTTTTCATTGCATGTGTTTGTAAAACACACCAGCCATGTGTGTGAGCCTATTAATTAAAACAAAAACAGAACTGTTTCTGTTGAGCTTTAGAAGTACAGAAACTTAGAGCCAAAGCAGGGAAGGAGAAACAGCAGTGTCCTGTCTGCTGCTGTGATGGCTGCCAGAGAATGAGGGGACTCTATTATGAAAAGCCAGCAAATAGACACCTGAATTAAAGTGGGAAAAAAAAAAAAAAAGAGCTGGCGAGGCTTGTATTGGAAGTATTTAGAATGCCTTTATTATTTCCCTGAGGGACTGTTTAATATCAAAGTGCCTGGATAGCGAAGGCTTCTCGGTCTAATCTGATTCCAAAGTTAGCCTCTCTGACAAGAGGAGAGAATAGCTTCAGTGGCTTCTGAGGCCATCCTGGGGTCAGGCGTGGAGTCTATTCCTGCCGGAGCTGCTGAGTCACTGCCATCTTGGGGAATCACTTGACCTCTGGCTCAATTGACCTACAAGGTAGAGTGAAGCCTACAGCTGGGAAGGCTCTACGTGCAATGCCCCTGTTATGATCTCTGGAATCAACTACAGAATTTCCCAGCCACCTGAACCCAAAGGATTTAAGTCCCAACACTTTAGATAAGGGGCCTTAGAATACAAAAACACCAATCAGTGATTAAAAAAAAAAAAAATCACAGAATTCTTCCCAAGGAAAACATCTCCAGAAAAGTGGACCAAAAATATCTAGTCGTCTTTCAAATATGGGCTCTATGCCTGAAGGGTAGTAAAAACATGGATCACGTAGCACCCCTCTAAAAGAGATGCTTATTCTGTACCTTCAGTAATTTATCCAGAGCAGGATGTGAAAAAGCTTAGTGGTGTGTGTGGTAGGGTGGTGTGGAGAGAGGCCGGAAGCAACAACAACAGAACAAAAATAAAGGACAGTTAAGGCATTCATCACACTCTGTTTTAAAAGGCGAGAAAAAAAGACCTTAATATATATAACATTTTCCTCTATGAGGGACACATACAGTGGCGTCCTTCCATACCATCTTTCTATAATACAACATTCTGTTCTTTGGCTTACATAGGAACCATAAACTAAATATACATTCACATTGTATTTAAAAAAAAATTTATTTGTGATCTGTACATGTGATAAAGTGGGGCTTCCTTGAAGATTTTTAAAGGCAAAACAAAACAAAAATCCAAAGTAAAAATGTATAAATACAATATATATTTTCTTACAAAAATGGGAGATTTACAAAATATACATACTGCACTTGTCTCTATTTTACAAATTTCACATGCAAGAGATACAACACAAAAGATGCCAAAAACTGTGTAGTGGGAGTTTTAAAAATCTGACAAATCAGACAGTTTTGGAGGTTTAAGGAACACAAGGTCAATGTTAACTTTAATATAAAAAGCAGCTCCACTCAACCTAACATTACATATATAAAGCAACTTGTACTCCTGACAGTACCCTCTATGATTTAAAAACTATTTAAAACAGCATTTAAAGACTGTTTTGAGAAATAGGATAGTGTTGCCAGATTGGAGGGTGGTGTCAAAGGTGGAGTAAAGGTTAGCTCCCATAATTCTCTGCTGAGCTTTAGCCCATTACGCAAAAGAATTGGAGTTCTATTATAGAAAAAAAAGTACATGATTTAAGATTAATAAATTTAAGTCATCCAGCGCATTTCAAAGAACTCCAGAATTACTTTGAAGTTTACCTTCTTTTAATGACTTTCCTTAAAAATGGGGCCCATGGTTTGAACTGTCCGCTTCACTCACTGTCATTTCTGCAGGTCACCTTCCCACCCGGCCACACAAAGACAGGGTCAGCATACACATGATATTTTATAAACGGATTTATGGAACAAAGGAAACAGGACAAAATGCTTTTTTACTTTTTAAAAAATTTAACGTTCCTTTATTATGAGGCTAAAGGCATTATGCTTCTCCTTTTATCTTGAAGGATTCAAATTGGAGGGAAAAAATAGAAAAAAACCTAAAAAAAAAAAAAAAGAAAAAAACCTAAATGCAGGTTTATGGGAAGACAAAAAAATGAATGGGGAGATTTCCCTGAACGTTTTAACAGAGCCTGTTGGATCATGTGTTCTGAATTAAATTTACTTAAAACAAACACAACAAAACCCCTTGCATTTCCTTTAGCCAAGTCAGAACCTCTGACAGAAAGGGGTATGGAAGCACACTGCCCTTCACTTTTCCTTAAAAAGGAATGTTTATCGCAACCAAATTAACATTCAAAGGGAAACTTCAGATTTGCACTGCTTTGCCTATAAAAGTTGCTGTCTTCACAGTTGTTCCTTTCCACAGGGAGACACTTGTTTCCTCTTTTGTCTCTTACAACAAAGACAGGGGGAAAAATGCATTCCTGTTTTGAAAAGCAACAAGTCATCACTTCTTTTCAGGGTATTAAACCAAATAAAACACACTTCTTTCTTCCTCCTGCCTTCCCCAGAAAAGAAAAAAAGGAGTAGAAATACCTACTACTCGCCATCTTTCCCTTGTTGCAAAATGTTAGCTTCATTTCTTTTGCATCCTCACATTAGGATTCTAGGAGGCAGGCCTCCCGAGACTTCAAAATGCTTACTTTACAAGTCTTGAAAGGAGTAGAGGAGGAAAGACAGGCGGGAGGAGGCAGGGGAGGAGAGACTGTAATGTCTGACCCTGGAAATTAACCCATCTGGGCTCCAGTATGGCCCCAGTGAAAAGAGATTACGGTTTGACCACCGCTTAACAAGGACTCTGCAGGGAGTCCTCCCTTTTCCCAACAAAGCGGCCGCCGCAGACAGAGCTGTGCCTTTCACCCGGGCCTCACAGGAGTGAGGACAGGCCACTTGTCTTGCAGCAGGGGAATCGCTCGCAGTCCCCGTTCGGCCCCAGAGCCGGGAAGAACTCACAGCAACCTTCTGATCTCAATCTTTTCGATTGGCCCAGGTCGGTCCGTACCGTACAGGATTAACATCATCATCGTCATCATCCTGCAAGTCTTTGCCAGAAGTCTTTTCATCCAAACCGTCTTTCCACTCAGGTCTCTTTTCCAAACCCACGTATATCTATCTCTACATATATCTTCTCACTTCCAGGTCACTTCTCACTGGAGCGTAAGGAGGTTACAGAAACAAGCCCCCCCCCCCACCCCGCAGTTCTTCCCCTACCGCGCCGTTCCCCCTGCTAAGGGGTGGGAGAAGGAAGGGCGGGGGAGGCGCCGGGGCTCATACCGCAGTCTCCCCCTTGCTGCTGTGGCTGAGTCTGTGGTAGAAGCGGCGCCACGACTGCAGCGTCTTGCCGGACCAGATCCAGAAGCCAGTGGTGATGCCTACGATCATGGTCATCAGGTACTTGATCATGAAGACGGTGAAGTCGGGGCTCATGGGCGGGAAGTGGCCGGGCGGGCAGGGCACCGCGTAGCTCTTGCACGTCTGCAGGAGCCAGGTGCGCTCCCAGTGTTCGCGGAAGGCCTGCTCGTAGAAGTAGCAGGCCAGAACGATGGTGGCCGGCACGGTGTAGAGCACGCTGAAAACGCCGATGCGCACCATGAGCTTCTCCAGCTTCTCGGTTTTGGTGCCGTCATGCTTCATGATGGTGCGGATGCGGAACAGCGACACGAAGCCGGCCAGCAAGAAGGACGTGCCGATGAAGAGGTAGACGAACAGGGGCGCCAGCACGAAGCCCCGCAGCGCGTCCACGCTGGACAGGCCCACGTAGCACACCCCGCTGAGCAGGTCCCCGTCCACCTGGCCCATGGCCAGGATGGTGATGGTCTTGACAGCGGGCACGGCCCACGCGGCCAGGTGGAAGTACTGCGAATTGGCCTCGATGGCCTCGTGGCCCCACTTCATGCCGGCCGCCAGGAACCAGGTGAGCGACAGGATGACCCACCAGATGGAACTGGCCATGCCGAAGAAGTAGAGCACCATGAAGAGAATGGTGCAGCCTTCCTTCTTGGTGCCCTGCGCCACCGTGCGGTAGCCGTCGTCTGAAAAGCGCTCCACGCACACCGCGCGGTCCTCCAACAGGAAGCCGGCCACGTGCGCCACGGCCACCATGAAATAGCAGCCCGATAGGAAGATGATGGGCCGCTCCGGGTAGCTGAAGCGCCGCATGTCCACTAGGTAGGTAAGCACGGTGAAGAGCGTCGAGGCGCAGCACAGCACTGACCACACGCCCACCCAGAGGCGGGCGAAGCGCCTCTCCTCCTCCTTAAAGTACATGAGGCCGTTGGCGCGGCCCGGCTCGCAAGGGGCGCCGCAGTCGCGCTCGCCCAGGAAACGGTAGCCGAGGTAGGGGGGTACCTTGAGCTGGCGTGGGCACGAGAAGGGGAAGGGGGAGCGGCCCCTACCGTCAGCGGCCCCCGGAGGCAGCGCGGTGAAGGGCAGGTCGGGCATGTAGGGCGCGGTGGGATAGGCGGTGGGGCCGCCGCCCGCGCTGCCGGAGCCGTCCGAAGTGTTCTGGCCCACGCAGATCTCTCCGGCGCCGTGCACGGGGAAGTTCTCGCAACGCAGCCGCTCAGGCCATTGGAAGCCGAACTTGTTCATGAGCGCCTCACAGCCCTGGCGGGCACGCTCGCACAGGGAGCGGCACGGCGGGATGGCCTTATCGAGCACGGTACACACGGGTGCGTACATGGAGCACAGGAAGAAGCGCAGCTCGGGAGAACACTGCACCTTCACCAGCGGGTAGAACTGGTGCACCTCGAGGCCCGCATCCTCTTGGTTCGTGTGACCCAGCAGGTTGGGCAGGATGGTCTGGTTGTAGGCGATGTCCGTGCACAGCGGGATGGAGATGGGCTGGCAGAAGCCGTGGTCCGGTACTGAGATGCCCTTCTCGCCGTGATACTGCTGCGCCCCGGCGCCCGCGGGCAGTGCGCCCAGCAGCGCAAGCACCAGGGTACACAGGCCCAGAGGCGAGCGCGACGCTGCCGCGCGGGGGCCCAGCATCGCCGGCCGCGGGTGCAGCGGCGTTCTCAGCCCGAGAATCGCGACAAGGCAGCCGGGAGAGGCTGGGATCCGGGGAGGCGCCGCTGCGCCGGGCGCATGAGAGTCCTCGCGGCGCCGGGGCTGGGCCGTGGGCGGTGCGCAGCCGAGGGCGCTGCAGCTGGGGTGCTCGCGCCGCGAGGGCGCCGCCGCCACCTCCGCCCAGCACTCGCGCAACAGCCGGGGGCCCAAACTCGTCTGCCTGGGCCGGGGGCGCCGGCGGGGGCCGCCTTCTCCGCTCGCCGCGACGTAACGGTGAGGCTTTTTCTGCGGCGAGGAGCAACAAGCGTCTCCGGTTACCCTTCAAAGTTTGCCCAAGTCTCTTGACTCACAGCGCACAGTAACGCGCGCGCCCCCCACACCAAGTCCGGCCCCCGGGCAGGCGAGAGCCGGGCGCCGCCGCTTGCTAGCCAAAGCCGCCGCCTCTACGGTGCTGCTCCGCCTCCTCGCCTCGAGGCTCCGCTCGCCGCCGCCTCCTCCTCCTTCGCCTCCTTCTCCACTCCCCGCTCCTTCAGCCCCAATATCCTGGCCCCAAGTTTCAGCCAAACGGCTGATTCTCGCTGAGTCCGATCGGCGTCTTGGAGCCAAGAGCTCAGCGAGTTCTTTCAAGAAATCCAGTCACACTGCGTCCGAAGCTGCGAGGTCCCGGTGCCCGCGGCCTGGGCCTGGCCTCTCCAGCCCCGCTCAACCCTGGCCGGTGAGTCCCGGCGCCCGCAGCCGCCGCCGCCCGCCGGGAGGGAGCGCAGAGTAACGCCTCGGAGCCGCTCAACTCGCCAGAAGAAGCGTCGGGCTCGCAGGGTTCCGGGCCGCCCCGCCCCCTCCCCTCCCCCCATTCACAAACCACTCCGGGGGCGGGCCCTCGAGCTCCAGGGAGGCCCAATGGCAGCCTTTGTTTTCTGTGTGGCCGCCTTTGGATTGGGTGGAAGTCGGAAGGGGCGGGCTAGGGAACCGGAGAGGCACTGTCCGCAGCGCTCTGGGCGGATTCCTGAGGGGAGGGGCAGGGGGCTGGGAGGGAAAAGTTAAGAAAAACTTTTACCCTGAATTCGCTCGCCGGGGGAGGAGGGGGAGCGCACCAGAAAGGGAATTTGCTTGAAAGATTTGTTCCTCTTCCGGATACACTAAAATACACATTCCTAAACAGAAGGGCGCACACCGGGCAAGGCTTTTGCAAGGAGAAGCTGAGAATAGAGCAGCGCCTCAGCGGAGAGAGACGTGATCCGGAGTCACGTTAGCTCTCCCCGGGCTGAAAATGCTGGGTTTGGCTTGGCGCTTTTAGGTAGCGGGATCCTAAATGTGGGGTTCGGTATGGGGCAAGAAAGGGGTGCGCCTCGCGGATTGCTTTTCTCTCCCGGGACTCAGACCACGTGAGGCCACAATCTCCTCTCACCCCCTCTCCCCGCGGTAAAAAGGAGGAGGGGCCGTGTCCGAGGAGAAATCGGAGTCGGGCGGAGGGGGCCGGCTTAAGGCAGGAGGAAGTGCAGACCCCTCTGAGGGGAGAGAGCCGGGGAGCGGCGGGCGCGGGGGACACAGGCCCCAGCCCACCTTGACCGCGCGCACGGCCCAGAGTCTAGGGATCTGGTATAGCTTTAGTGAAGTCATTAGAAAACTAAGACAGTGTTGGGGGAAATGACTGTAAAAAAAACCTGCGGCCGAGTGCCCAGGAACACTGTACGGTTTAAAGCGAGTATTTGATTGCCTTGTTTTCCTTAGTTCTGCGACGCGTGGCCCTTCGGGATCCCACCTTCGTCGCAGAAGCAATGATTTGATCCTTAGAATTTCCGTAGAAAAGTTTTAATGCGTATTAGAAACCAAGGGCATTTGCTAATTAAAGAGTTTTCAAAACACAAAGAGTGGTTATCCTTGCTCTCGAGTAGCGTTTTCTGATTGGCAAGCGTCCTTTTGTTCCCGGTCAAATCTTCGCCCGGCTGAAGGCACTGGGCGCTGGCGCGCTCTCTCTGGTTACTCCCGGCGAGATCAGAAGTTACGGGGGCGGGGGGTGGGGGGGTGTTTCTCCTCTCTCGCTGGACTGCGAGGAATATCATGAATTCCTACGCAGGAAAGTGACATGTTGAGAAAGGAAAAATCTGCCTCTCTGTCACACACACACGCACACGCACAGCAATCCTATGCCTTAAAAAGTGTTAACTCCTGGCTGAGCCCTCCCTCCTGCCAGCTCAGTTCCAGGCGCTAGAACCCTGAGGGATTCTGATCAGGATGCATGTTTGCAGAAGTTGCTGCCTCTGCTGCCCGCGGTGAGCCTCTTCTCCAGCAAGAAAAAACTGATCCTGAAATCGAAGACAATTAACTGGGTTCCCTTCTGTGGGAGACTTTGGCTTCCTCTGTTTTTCTTTTCTTTCTTTTCTATTACTGGTTTACGGGGAATCTGTCCTTCCACTTCACAGTTCTTTGTCCTTCTCCACTCTTGTTAATGGGTCTGGAGGGCTGAATCATTTAGGCCAAGGTAGGGTGTCAGACTGCTCCCATTGTCTGTCCGGCCCTCAACAGGAGTCCTCATCTTTTTCTTCCAAAGCATCAGTTTTCCCTTCACACCCAGGACTTTTTTTTTTTTTTCTCTTTCTTTTGTAGTGTCTGCCTCAGGTAATACGAAGGATTAATAATATTTTATTTTAAAATGTCTCATTGCCTCCTTGTATTTTTTAAGGGCTCCTCATTTTCTTTCTAAATTATTATTCTTATCACCTAACCCTGGGGAGCCTTGATATTGATTGCCTTGAAAGATGTTGTTTACAGACGGTGCTGCTTCTTTGCTTTGTCATTTAAAGTGTGTGTGGTGGGGGGTTGGAAATCCTTTTTTCTCTCTGTGAGCTCCAGGATGGTCTCCTTTTCTAAATCAAGTGTTCGTGCTTATTCATCAGGCCACTGATCTAAGTCATCTTTGCTTATTGAGGGAGAAATTACAAGCACTGTCATCTAATAAAATGAAAACTGACAGGATAAAATACTGTCTTAAATACCACTAAAACCAGTTTAGTTATGAGCTGCTTCTCCTCATATTATAGCCCCAGACAACTCCCTGATGAGGTAATAGGAATCATTTTTTAAAAAGAGGGAAAAAAAGAGAGCCCTTAAAAAATTCGAGGGACAGGGGCTTCCCTGGTGGCACAGTGGTTAAGATTCCGCCTGTCAATGCAGGGGACACGGGTTCGAGCCCTGGTCCGGGAAAATACCACATACTGTGGAGCAACTAAGCCCGTGCTCCACAACTACTGAGCCTGCACTCTAGAGCCCACGAGCCACAACTACTGAAGCCCGTGCTCCTAGAGCCCGTGCTCCGCAGCAAGAGAAGCCACCGCAATGAGAAGCCCTGGCTCGGCAACGAAGAGTAGCCCCCGCTCGCCGCAACTAGAGAAAGCCCGCGCGCAGCAACGAAGACTCAACTCAGCCAAAAATAAATAAATAAACAAATAAATTAAATAAATCTAAAAAACAATACGAGGGACAAATGAGATATTTTTAAAACAATCTACATGTAAGTGAAGAAAACCCAGCCGCATTTATCTAGATGAAATGTATCACAGATGGGAGCCCTCTTTCTCTGACCCAGGCAGACAAGTGCAAAAAACAGAGAAGCAAAGCCAATTTTGTGGAGAGTGTAGTGTTTTTTAGGATGATTTTTTAAAAACCACTCCAAAATTATTCTGAAAAATAAGAATTTGCTGTTTGTGAGAGGGGTGTGGTGGCTTTCTATGCCTTGCCTGATATAGAATGCTGATTTCAAGGAGCTAAGTAATAAAAGGGAGGAGTTCAGAAAAGTAAGCTCACAGTGTAGGGGCCTAAATAGTCTGTTTTAGGCTCTATGATAAATGTAGTAACATCGGTTCACATCTGTTCAGAATCAATTTAATTGTCTTTTCCAAGTAACAACTTCCACACCCAACTCCCAAAGCCATTAACTGGTATCTTCTTTGGAGAGCTAAGGGTGGAAACTTTTGTAACCGTCTGCTGCAAAACTTGCAATTGTCCCTGCCCTTTAAAACAACAAAGGCTTTTATTTCTTCACATCATAGTCATAGGGTTCCATAGAAAAGTGATGCTATTCATTGGCTCCAGTTATTTAAATGTTACTTATCTTGGCCCAGTCCCAGGTTTATCTAGTGGAATTACATTCTGATGTCAGGCCAGATTTGAAAATGGCCACCTTTGTGGTGCAACAATCCTGTGGTTGTAGTGAAACTCCAGCTGCAAGAATTACTAATGCAAGACCCAAAAGGGCAGCTTTTAGCATGTACTTTCCTTTCTGGCCTCTCTTTTACCAGACAGTTTGTGACTTTATAACACTGAGGACTTGGAATATCCAATTGCCAGGTTGCCATTGACTTCTTTCCATTTTAGTTTGGGGTGTTGGATCATTCAAAAAATGGGAACATTTTTATCCCTAAGTGTTATGAAAGTTAGAGATGTCTAGATTGAATGAGAGGAATTAGAGGAGGGCCATGCTGAAGTCCTGTCGGGTATGCTAGGCCCTCCCACGTAGAGGTGGCTTGTGTGGTAGATCTGGTGACTGAGTCTATTCGACCATTTTCCTGGTTGGCTGAGGATTGTATTAGTTATCTATAGCTATATAACAGATTACTCCCAAACACAGCAGGTTAAAACAACAAATATTTAATATCTCATAGTTTCTGTGTGTTAGGAATCTGGGTGTGCTTAGCTTGGTCTTCTAGCTTGGGGTCTCTCACAAGACAGCAGTCAGGGTGTTGGTCAGGGCTGCGGTTACCTCAAGGCTCGAATGGAGGAGGATCCACTTCCAAGCTCATAACGTAGCTTTTGGCAGGCCACAGGTTCTTGCTAGCTGTTGGCCAGAGACATCTGTTCCTTGCTATGTGCACCTCTCATGAGGCCACTTATAGCGTGGCACCTTGCTCCCGAGAGATAGAAGTCACGGTCTTTTTGTAATCTAATCTTGGAAGTGACATGCTGTCACTTTTGCCTTACTTTATTCATTAGAAGCAAGAAACTAAGTCTACCCACAATCAAGGGGCAGCAGGGTTACTCTAGAGTGTGAAAACCCATTGGAGGGTGAGCCCCTGTAGAGATGGTTCACCACAAGGGTTACTTATTCCTTCCCAAAGTATTATGGAGATAAGGTCTCAGAGAGACACAACTCTTGGGTCTCTGCCCTTGCAGTGTCCAGAGAAAGGGTCACAAATAACAACCCATGTTGGTTGGTTATAATGCCACTTGCATCTACTGGAGTCAAAACAAAACCCTAACTCTCTCTGGCCAACTGTCTTTTTCAAACACATGTCATTGGACTAGAGGGAGAAAGAATGTGGGGAAGTTGATTAACACAAGACCATCAGCAACCCAGGGGAAAAACTTCCAAGTGCAGAAGGGAGCCGTTCTTGGGAGTCAGATTTGTACTCAAAGGACCAGCATTTGGACCAAGTCTTTGACTATTGGCTATTTGGGTTATGAGGTAAAAGCATCACTGGTAATCACTACCCGTGGCTTTATGCCAGTCTGGACAATAATGATGTGTAGGAAGTGTGGCAGAGGTGTTAGTACAGACTGGTTTAGTTCTGCTTTTCACCATTGATTTCCTGTTCTGCCTCAGGCAAGTCACTTAACATCTCTAGCTCTCCAGGGTGTTGTGGGAATTAATGAGATAATGTTTACAAAATGCTTCGTGATCTGTGGGCAAAGTATCATGTGGGCAGAATCCTGGTTTGGTTATATGGATGCAAATCATAGAGATAAATAAAAGACCAAGTTAGGTACATATTTTATGGCGCTGGCTCTTTGCTGAGGTTATGATTTTTTACAGTGGTACGCTGGTAAATGTTTAATAACTAGCTCTCCAGGAAATAAGCCCTGATCTATACATTTGCCAATTTCCATGGTGTGAATACTGATACCATGGCCGATTTCCAGCCACATGATGTTACTGAACTTGGGGTTTGGAAAAGATGCACATAATCAGCTCTCACAAGCCCCTAAGGGCTGATTCTAGCACACCACTGGATTTATAAGGACTTACTATTTTCAGATGATTTAGAGCATCAAAAACAGTTATATTTTTAATAGAATGACTACCATTTATAAGGTACCAGGTGCTTTAGGTACACTAACTCTAATTTTATAACAATCCTCAAGGTTCCAGGTATAAGCTCCTTTTTACAGTAGCAAAGCCTGGACTGAAACCTGATCTATGTAACATTTTCCACTTCACACTGCACTGCTGCTTGATGTCTTCATGGTAAATATCACTAATTTTGGTCCTTTTATATGTCGGATCAAAAGCCATTCTAAAATTTAGAGAAGCCCCAGACTTTCTAGGCTTGGGCTATCAAGCCAGATTGGTGATGACCCCCTGAATATTATACTGAATATTATATAGGTTTCAAACCCACTCGGTAATGACCACTATTTTTTTCTAATTTTCCAAGGAACAAGTTAATTCCCATTACTGAAACTGCACCAGTGAGTTCTAGATTAAGAAATGTGGGCACTCTGCTACAGCCCACTAGGGCAGATGGGAAATTTGGCAGGGTACCAGGCCCTCCCCATCTTGGCAGGCCAGGACCGTCAGCAGAGAGCTAGGAAAAGCTGCAGGAAGAAGACTCAAAGTAGTAATAAAAGCCCCCAGAACCTTCTAGAAGAGTGAACATGGGAGCTAGAGCAGTGGATCTCAAACCTGACTGGTCATCAGCATCACCTAAGGAGTTTTTTCAGAAGTTTGGGCCCCACCTCAGACATGTTGAGTCAGAATCTCTGGCATTGGACTTGGGGATTTAATTTTTAAAAGCTCACTGGGTGGGGCTTCCCTGGTGGCGCAGTGGTTGAGACTCTGCCTGCCAATGCAGGGGACAGGGGTTCGAGCCCTGGTCTGGGAAGATCCCACATGCCGCGGAGCAACTGGGCCCGTGAGCCACAATTGCTGAGCCTGCGTGTCTGGAGCCTGTGCTCCGCAACAAGAGAGGCCGCGATAGTGAGAGGCCCGCGCACCGCGATGAAGAGTGGCCCCCGCTTGCCGCAACTAGAGAAAGCCCTCGCAGAGAAACGAAGACCCGATACAGTCATAAATAAAATAAATTAATTAATTAAAAAATAAATAAATAAACTCACTTTAAAAAAAAAAAAAAAAAAAAAAACTCACTGGGTGATTCTTTTGAATTAGTCAGGTTTGAGAACCGCTGACCCACACTCGTATTCCAAAGCTGTATTGTGTCGCTGATGCCTCATAGAAGGTCTCTGGTCTTGCATAAAGTCCTCACTCTACTTGATTAGGTTTTGAACTGAAGGATGGAATAATGAGAAACATAAAGGAGGATGAGGTATGTGAGGGGTGTATGTGTGTGTGTGTGTGCGCGCGTATGTGTAAGAGAGGATAAGAGAGGGAGGGGGTGGTTGGATGAATGTCTGGTTGCAGGGTGTGATGTTAGGTCTGAGACTTTTATTTATGAAGCTCAGTGAGTTCACAGTGGCTGTTCTAAAAGGTAACAGCTGCTACTCCTACAGTTCATTCACAGCATTTCCTCAGACTGATGTTGCCATCCTTGCCCCCTGTACTATAGGAACCCTAACCCCAGATAGCTGAGCCAGGAATAGGCAAGCATCTGACCCAGCCATGAGGTTGTCTGGCATCAGACCTCTGTCCAACAAGTGTGCCCACTGGATATACAGTGGCCACCCAATCAGATCCTTTCATTTGGGGAGTCTGAGTGTGAAATACATTGACAAGAAAAGCTGAGAAACATTCAATGAGAAAGGAACAAGCAGAAACCAGGAAGGAGTAGAAGCCTGGGGGAAGCAAGAGCCATGATGTAGTGAGGTGAGTAGGGAGAGCAATTAGGTGGTGGTAACAGGAGCGCGGATGGAAAGACAGGATAGTAAAGACCTTTCCTGTGGAATACTATGGGAGGAGGGGAGGAAGGAAGAGAGGATGGATGGAAGGAAGGAAAGGAGAAAGGGAAAAAGAAAGGAAGGAAGGAAAGGAGAGAAGGAAGGAATAAAGGATGGAAGAGGAGAAGGAACACCTGTTTTAAAAGGAGAAGACAAGAAGACCACGTCACAGGAGCTGTTTCCTAGCTCCTTCCCTTGGAATCCTACTATCCCCATTAATGAAGTCACCTGCCTACCTGCCTGCTCTAGCAACTAGAGAGAACCTCACTAACCATAGTGCTGGTGTCTGCAAAAGGGTGAAAACACAGGTCTCTTCTGGCTTTCTCCTGGGGCATGGGCCCACCGCTGTGGAAGGCTGACCTCCGAGGATCAGCGCCAGCCCAGGAGAGGTACCCATTCAGGATTGACTAACAAGGCTGGCTTGCAGTCACCTTCATCTTGCTCAATGGCCTGGATAAAGCATTTGAGAAGATACTTCCTAGGACTGCAATTGACGCTGAGTTGACTCAATTGAATGATTGCAAAAGTGTTGCAAGATAGGAATTATCTATAAAGACCCAGGAGACCTCTTTCTTCTGAGCTGTTATAAGAAAGAGAAATAAATGCTCTAAAGCATATATCAAGTCCTTAGCAAGGTGCAGAGGCTGCAAATTGCCCCTCAATATATGTTTTCCCCTTCTTTCATGGTAGTGGAGCCCCCTGTCTTTAGCCAGACATATGACTACTTGGAATAAAGACTCCATATAAAAGCCTTCCATATGTTCATCCGTTAAGTTCTGGCCAGTGGAGCATCAGCTGTGTTGTTGTGTTCAACACAAAGGGGGTAGATGTGCTCCCCGCCTCCCCCTGATGGCTGGAAGTCTGGAGGCTGCTGTGAACCATGAGGTAACCTTGGAAAAGAGAAAGAGATAGGAGGAGCCTGGGTCCCTAGCACTGTGGTGCACCATACCAGCCTGTGATGGATTCCCTCTGGATTTCTCCAATATGAGATAAAAGTAAACTTATGCCTTGTTTAAGCCAACATTATTTTAGGTTTTCTTATGCCTCTCAGCCAAGCCTAATCCTAATTTGTCTCATGGGGCCTGGCACATAGTAGGTACTCATCAAATGTCAGTTTTCTTCACTATCTTTCTTTGAAGGTGCTATAGCTCTTATGATATGACTTGTATTCTCTCTTCTATTTTAGTGCCTACCTTATCCCACCTATTCATCTCAAAGGTCCTTGAGAATAGGAACTGTGTCTTATTTTTCCCCTTGGCCTTTCACAAGTTTCCATTTGTTGAATCAAATTGAACAATTCAGATGAAGTTCAGTGAAAAAAATTTAAAAACCTAAAAACTGCAGAAATACAGAATGGTGAAAGACTAGCTAAGGACAAGATCTGGGAATCAGGATAGACCACAAGCTAAATGTGGGTTGACTGAAATGTTTTAAATTGAACATGCTTTGGGATACATGAACCAAATTAAGTGGCATGAAGGAACCAGTAGGAAGAGTGACTAACCCAAATAAATTAAAAAGTGATCCTCTGTTGTACATATATACAATGGAATATTACTCAGCCCTGACAGGGAATGAAATGGTACCATTTGCAGAGATGTGGATGGACCTAGAGAGTGTCATGTGGCGTGAAGAAAGTCAGAAGGAGAGAAACAGGTGTCGTATGGTATCGCTTATATGTGGAATCTGGAAGGATGGTACGAACTTATTGGCAAAGCAGAGGTATAGTCACGGATGTAGAGAACAAGCTTATGGTTGCCAAAGTGGGGAGAGGGGGTGGGACGAATTGGGAGCTTAGGATTGACATATATACACTACTGTGTATGAAGTGGATAACTAATGAGGACCTGCTTTTTAGCACAGGGAACCCTACTCAATGATCTGTGGTGACCTAAATGGGAAGGAAATCTGAAAAAGAGTGGATTGTGTATACATATGGCTGATTCACTTTGCTGTGCAGCAGAAACTTAACACAACATTGTAAAGCAACTATACTCCACTAAAAATTAATTTTAAAAAAAGGTGATCCTCAAAAGGGAGGTGGGGGTAGTGGTGGAGAAATTTAATAATAAAAAAATCTACTTAAGGACTTCCCTGGTGGTGCAGTGGTTTAGAATCCGCCTGCCAATGCAGGGGACACAGGTTCGAGCCCTGGTCCGGGAAGATCCCACATGCTGCGGAGCAACTAAGCCCGTGCACCTCAACTACTGAGCCTGTGCTCTAGAGCCCGTGAGCCACAACTAGTGCTCTAGAGCCTGCGAGCCACAACTACTGAGCGCACATGCCTAGAGCCTGTGCTCCGCAACAAGGGAAGCCACCGCAATGAGAAACCCGCTCGCCACAACGAAGAGTAGCCCCCGCTCGCTGCAACTAGAGAAAGCTCGCGCACGCAGCAGTGAAGACCCAACACAATAAATAAATTTATTTTTTAAAATCTACTTAAGGAAAAAACAAACAAACAAACTAGTTCCTGGGTCCTACCCAAGAGAATCTGCTTAAAATCTCCCCATGTGCATCGAATGTGCAGCCAGGATCCCAAACAGCTGATGAGAAGACAAGGTGAAAATATTTGGTTGTTTCACTTGGAAAAATATAGGAAGTCATTTAACTGTCTTCCCGAGTAAGGGAAATTTGTTTTAAGATGGATGTGGTGCATTTCTTTCTTCAGGGGATCAAACAGAGGAAAGGCTTCAGTTACAGCTAAGGAAATGAGAAGAATTCTCGGGGTCTTGATCCAGCCACTAACCCCTGGGCCTTGGGTGAATGGGTTAACCTCTGTGGGCCTGCTTCTTCATCAGTAAGGCCAGGAAGCTGGGCTTTGTGATCTGGCCCAAGGAGAGCCTTTGGCTTATTTGGGGGTTCCTCTCCTGGGCCAGGACTTCCCACAGTAGGGGCTTTGTCGAATGTTCTGTGGGAGTTACCCACAAAGCTGAGCCAGTCTCTTCCCAGCTCCTGATGACTGGCACAGAGCAGCCCCTTCGCTGACCGTCTGTGCCCGACGGCCCCCTGAGAGCGTCCTCGAGGGCCACTGAGAGCACACGGCCCCCTGAGAGCGTCCTCGAGGGCCACTTACCCATCGCTTTTCTTCTCGTTCACATTTCCACTTAGTTCCTTCTCCCCCCTCCCTGGCTCCCCGCTCCTATTGTAAAATAGTACCTTAAGCTCTAGAGCCAGGCTCTTCAACTAAGGTGTAGACAAAGTGGTTTGACTCCGCTTGATTAAAAACGCTGTGAATGGGACAGAACACAAACCTCAAAACATTTGCCTTTCAAAGCTGGGGCGGGGGGAGAGAGAAACTGTTATGGGATCTCGAATTTGCCAGATGTCAGTTTAAAGGGGCCTAAAGAATTCCTAAGCCTTTGTTTACCAAATCCTCTCTCTTCTCTTGTCAGAACCTCTCTGAAGCCGGGGCCTGTGGCTACCTTGAAGGAGAGGCCACCAAAAGGCCGAAACTGGTTGGCGAGGGGCCAGGAGGGTGGGGGAAGGCATTTGAATTTTGTTTTTTCCTGTTAATTATCTGGGGCTGCCCTTCGAGAAGTGGCTCACTTTGCGTTGAGAAATTAACTCTTAATCTCCACAAATGAGGGCAATCAACCTATTTACTAAATAAACACAGATCATTGCAGACTGGCTGCCCCTCTTTGTGATTTAATTTGACAATACCTTCACCTGAGGGAGGAGCCAAGGCGTGGCTGGGTCCGAGCAACCTGGCAGGGTCCCTAAAGGAAGGTGGCAGGTTGAAGAGGTGGTTAAGAGAGGGCGGAGGGAGCTTGGTTGAGACTGGAGAGGGCTTTGAGGTTTCTTTTTCATCTGTAAATCGGACTCCCTCCCTGGCTCGGGTCTTACCTTCTGAATTTATCTGGGGCCTTCCGTTGTATGGTGTTAATTTTGGCTTTGAAAGTGTGAAGCTGGTAAAAGCAACTTTTATTAGAATGCTGGCTATCAGAAGTCTCTGGGAGGGGAACAGAGAAACTCTTTATTTCTTAGCTAACCCTCTTATTCATATGTTGAGGAATCTCTCCTTGCTTTTAATTCCCCTCCTCAGTCACCAGTTACTTTGATTTTAAGTAGTCACAGAAGTTTATTCAAGTCTTGGGTAGTTACACTGCAGTGGGATACCGCACTAGGCACATAGCAGTGCTCAATAAGTGATTGATTGAATGAATGAGTAAGGCACATCTTAAGTTGAAAAGGATGAAATAAAATCCCATGGCCTTCATCTATTTAAAAAAATGTATATTTACAGATTACAGTGTGCTAGGCACTGCTGGGACTATAATGTATCCCTGCCATCAAGGAATTAATAATTTTTAAAAAATTGAAGTATAGTTGATTTATGTTGTGTTAATGTTAATGTTGTGTTAATTTCTGCTGTACAGCAAGGTGACTTAGTTATACATATATATACATTCTTTTTTAAAATATTCTTTTCCATTATGGTTTATTACAGGATATTGAGTATAGTTCCCTGTGCTATACAGTAAGACCTTGTTGTTATCCATTCTATAGATAATAGTTTGCATCTACTAACCCCAAACTCCCAATCCATCCCTCCCCCACAGAACCAAGTCTGTTCTCTATGTCTGTGAGTCCGTTTCTGTTTCGTAGGTAAGTTCATTTGTGTCATATTTTAGATTCCATATGTAAGTGATATCATATGGTATTTGTCTTTCTATTTCTGACTTACTTCACTTATTCGTATGATAATCTCTAGTTGCATCCATGTTACTGCAAATGGCATTATTTCTTTTTTTTATGGCTGAGTAGTATTCCATTGTATATATTACCACATCTTCTTTATCCATTCATCTGTCGATGGACATTTAGGTTGTTTCCATGTCTTGGCTATTGTGAATAGCGCTGCTGTGAACATAAGTATGCATGTATCTTTTTGAATTATAGTTTTGTCTGGATATACGTCCAGGGGTGGGATTGCTGGATCATATGGCAACTCTATTTTTAGCTTTTTGAGGAGCCTCCATACTGTTTTCCATAGTGGCTACACCAATTTACATTCCCACCAACAGTGTGGGAGGGTTTGTCCCTTTTTCTCCACACCCTCTCCAGCATTTGTTATTTGTAAACTTTTTAATGATGGCCATTCTGACCAGTGTGAGGTGGTACCTCATTTGTAGTTCTGATTTGCATTTCTCTAATAATTAGAGATGTTGAGCATCATTTCTTGTGCCTGTTGGCCATCTGTATGTCTTCTTTGGAGAAATGCCTGTTTAGTTCTTTGGAATTAATAATCCTGATGAACAAATGAATCTGGTGATGACATTGAGTTTGTATCAAAATTATAAGGGGAGTTTGGCACTGGGCTAGGAGCCAGCACATCCTGTGATTAAAAAGGAGGGGCCAAGTTGGAGAATGGTTTGGGGATTTATTTTTCAGAAAGGACATCAGAGTTCAGTAATTCTTCCCTTTCATTTTATAGATGAGAAAACTGAAGCCCAAGATGGCGGATTGAACTGTCCAAGGGATCACAGAATGATGGAACTAGTATTCACATTTTTGGGTTCCTGGGCCTGTACTTTAATCCAAGAGCTTTGCATGTAATGGCCTGACTTTATCTATCTATCTATCTATCTATCTATCTATCTATCTATCTATCTATCTACCTATCTATCTATCTATCATCTCTGCTTCTTATTCTCCTCACACTGGAAATGACTTGTGTGAGCTCCAGAGTGCAAGATCAGAGGTGACTGGCTAAGTAAGGGGCCCCAGGTTGGCTTGTGTATGGAGATGAACAGAGCGCTGGTGCGTGGCTGCTCTGAGCTGAGCCCCTTCAGCTGTGCTTTGTCTGGAAGGCGCCGGAAGCGGGGCTGCAGAAACCACTGTGAGGCAGCCAGACCCGAGCCAGGGGAGGGCTTTGGGGCAGTTCCTGCTGGCTGTTTGAGCTGGGGAGGGGCTGTTGGCCTGCTCCTGTGGCCTCCAGCAGACTTGTGAAGAGCTGCTACCAAAACGGAGGAGTTTTGAAAACAGCCCAGGAGGCGGGAGAGGAAACATTTAGAGAAGAAATAAACAAAAGAGGCGTCAGACTCCTCACTCTAGCAAAAGGGGCTTTGGTTTACCTGTGAAACTTCACTCCTCCTCTTCCCCTGGCCTGAAATTTATAAAGCTAGTCCACCGCTCCCAGAGATGACTCGTTATTTTAAAGCCTTAGTTCTGAGGACCATATTGGTCCTGCTGTGTCTTAGCACCCAGGGTTGATGATACCCTGACTTAAATTCCAGTTGAACGGTTAAGAGAAAGCCAGCTGACAGACTCTGGTGTCTGGTATTAGTCTTTTTTTTTTTTTTTTTAATTTATTTCTTTATTTATATTTTTTATTTTTGGCTATGTTGGGTCTTCGTTTCTGTGCGAGGACTTTCTCCAGTTGCGGAGAGCGGGCGCCACTCTTCATCGCGGTGCGCGGGCCTCTCACCATCGCGGCCTCTCCCGTTGCGGAGCACAGACTCCAGACGCGCAGGCTCAGTAGTTGTGGCTCATGGGCTTAGTTGCTCCACGGCATGTGGGATCTTCCCAGACCAGGGCTCGAACCCGTGTTCCCTGCATTGGCAGGCAGATTCTTAACCACTGCACCACCAGGGAAGCCCCTGGTATTAGTCTTATCATTACTATTTTTATTAACAGCTAATGCTTATTGAGGGCTTACCATGGTTAGGCACTGCGCTAAACCCTTAACCAGCACTATCTCCTTGAATCTTTATCCTCACAGCAGCCCTTTGAAGTGGTGACTATTTATTGGACCCATGTTATAGATGGGGAAACCAAAGTAGAGAGAGGTCTAAAATCACACAGATAGTGGGTAAAAGAACAGGACTTTGAACCCAGTTCTTGCTTTGAAGAAAAACACTGGTGGGAAGGAAAGAAGCATAGGGAAGAAGTTGAGTCTTCTCCTAGGACTGTGAGCCACCTAAGCACCTACGTATGTCTGGCCTGGAGAAAGCCCCAGAGAGCAAACAGACAGTGTGAACGTGTGTATTCTGTGGAAGCCTCCTTGAGGACGTGTTTCTATCTTCCTTTTTGGTAGCCAGCTGTCCAAGAGGACATCACAAGACCAGGACATTCATGGGATGCTGGTTCACTGTGAGGTGTGTAGGATGCTGGGCAACCCCCAGGAGCCATATTACATTTTTCACTCTGCTAGGGGGAGTGATAAAGTAGTTTTCCCATTAACTTTTTTCTTTTCTTTGCGGCATGTGGGATCTTAGTTCCCTGACTAGGGATCGAACACGTGCCCCTGCATTGGAAGGCGGAGTCTTAACCACTGGACCCCCGGGGGAGTCCTTCCCATTATCTGTTTTGAATGTTCTCATTTTTGGTATAGTGGGGACTCCTATCCTCTTTCTTTGGAGATGCAGTTTGAGAGTAATGTTGAGAGCAGAGGTTTTGTAGATTTAAATCCTTGTTCAGCAGCTTGTTGGTTATGTGGCTTTGGACAATCTGCTTAACTGCCCTGGACCTCAGTTTCCTCATCTGTAAAATGGTGATGATACTAACACCTGCCACACAGGATTATGAAGATCAAATGCGATCATGCAATGAACTTAGTATTTGGCATGTTGTAAATGCTCAATAAAGGGTAATTATTATTGTTCTTTAACGGTTTTAAAGGGTTGAGGCAGATGGGGGCTAAAGTTTCTGGCTTCTCAGAAGGCCACCAGCATCCTCTATGCTCAGTGGAGAATGAAAATACTGTAGAAATGCCAGGGCCAAGGGAAAGTCATGTTTCCAATTGAGTATTTCCAATGAATTAATAAGCTGAAGAGATGGGTATTTGAAAGTTGCTGCAGAGCACAGGAGCTACTGAAGAGAAAGCTTTCTCTTCCAAATCTGGATGCCTGAAACCCATAGAAAAAAGATATTTTGGGCATCGCGTGTTTATTTCTACCCATGTCCTTTTTAGGCAGAGGACTTTCAGAACCAAGAACTGTGCTAAGTACAAACGAAAGAAAAAGAGTTATTTTTCATTCCTAGGCAATATGTACATAGTTTATCAACATGATCACAATCTTTAGAGAAGCTAAACTTTTAGTGGAAAACGGGGAGAAAATTTCAGTGGTACATTTTTTACCATGCTTTATATTATTGTCTTGTCCATTTCTTTTAGAATACAAACCAATTCAAAACGCCCTACAGAGCATTTTAAAATTTACAGAGCCGGTGGAACACTGCCCATTTTTGCAAATGGAAGGGTCAGAAACAGTTACTTGCTACACGGCAAGCCCCAGGCAGGCACATCGGCATCTCGGCCATATTTGTATTTCCCAAGACGCTTTGCACGAGGTGGGTGCTTAATAAATATTGGTTGAATAAATGAGCTGTTGTTTTCTACCTTTCTTTACCCTCTGCAATTCAATTTGTTGGTTTAAAAGAATCTTCCTCATCACAATTTCCGAAAGCTTAAACAGTAAGGTTTGTGTTACAGATGTAGGTATGTAAAATAACAATTAATTACAAAATGCTGTTTTATGTTGTAGCTAGTGAAAAATGGTGGCCTCTCTTTTTTTTTTTTTTTTTTAAATTATGTATTTATTTATTTATAACTGTGTTGGCTCTTCGTTTCTGTGCGAGGGCTTTCTCTAGTTGCGACAAGCGGGGGCCACTCTTCATTGCGGTGCGCGGGCCTCTCACTATCGCGGCCTCTCTTGTTGCGGAGCACAGGCTCCAGACGCGCAGGCTCAGTAGTTGTGGCTCACGGGCCCAGTTGCTCCGCGGCATGTGGGATCTTCCCAGACCAGGGCTCGAACCCGTGTCCCCCGTATTGGCAGGCAGATTCTCAACCACTGCGCCACCAGGGAAGCCCGGTGGCCTCTCTTTTATGACTTCTATAAACCAGAAAGAACTTTGAGAACCTAAAGTCTTAGAACACTGTCTTACTGTGTAAAGATTCTTTTGATAAACATTTAAAAGAGAGAAAGAAAGAAAAGAAACACTCACAATTTCCCTGAAAGTCTAATGTGTTTTTATCTGCGTTTTTTAGAAAGGCTAAATAGCTTGCCCAAGATCATAGAGCTAGTAAGTTTTAGGGCAGGATATGAACCCAGGTAGTCTGGCTCAGGAACTGGAGGCACTGCTTGAGCACACAACTGTGAAGTGTGTGTGTTGCTGACAATCGGGCAGCTCTGGCTGGAGAGATCTCGCCCCTGCCTGAACTCCAGAGAGAGAGGGGTCTCTTTAAAGGGTTCCTGTTCCATTTTTCCGACAGCTTTAATTGTTAAAAAGTCCTTCATTCTATTGAACTGAAATCTGCCTCTGCAAGGCTTCCATTGATCTTCACAGTATAAATTTAATCCCTCTTCCACACAACTGCCCCTCAGATATGTGCGTGCCACCCTTCCCCCACACCTCCTCCTCCTCTGGACTGTTTGTGAGAACATAGGAAATAGGCCCTCTCAAGATTCCAGACCCCCAAAGCGGCTGAGGCTGAGGGGAGGCTGGACAGGGCTTATGTAGGAGGCGGAATATTAAATCAGGTATTGTAAATAGCTCTTAGTCAATGTTTAGAATAGTGGGCAGGGAATTCCCTAGGAACCGGCTAAGGATGGCTCATCCTCCCTGGATTATATACTTCCCTGTAGCACAGACATTGCCATAAGATGTAATTGGTCCTGAAAGTGGTGAGCGTAGTGGAATAGCAATGACTCGAGCCCTCTGATTTGTAGATGCGTCTTTATTCCAGCCTTGATGGGGTTCAGTGGGAAAGGGAACGAGACGCACAAAATTAGGGAGGATGAGACCAAAAAAAGACATCATAATGGGGAGGGGCCTGAATGGGGATGCAAAGTAGGTTCGGCAGCAGGAATGATTACGTGATGCCTGGTGGGTTTGAAATGGCAGTAAACTCTTGCGAAGTGCAAGGGATATATGAATACCCTGGCAAGAGAGCCAGAAATGCTGATTAAAAAAATTTCTGTCCCCTCCATCATTTACACTGTAGAAATATAAATGCATGTGTGTGCTATGGGGTAGGTATAGTATATAGTATAAAGCAACTGGGGCCAGCTCCCCTGGGCAAGCTCGGTCCAGAGGAAGGAGAAGCACTTTTTGGCAGCCGATTTTAGCTGTCTCCAACCCACACCACCATCCGGCCTTAGGCTAGACTATGGTACCTGATGAAGGGATGGCTTTTTCTTGTGTAATCACATGGCTGAATATCTCTAAATGGTCAGCAAAGATGTGATAGTACCAGAGCTTGGCAGAACCCCAATCCTGATCAGAACTGAGATCCTTTGAAGAGGCTGAAAAGATAGCCAACTAAAAAGACACCTTCACTGTGTCCAAATGCATGTGTTCAACTCTTCCATCCAAAAGCATGTGTGCTAGGTGCCGTGCTTGGCTCTACACATATGGTGATAAACAGGGCCAGCACAGTCCCTGCGTCATACCATTCAAGCTTCCTGGGTATCCAATGAGTACAAGGCTCTGTGCTAGCCTGAGTTGCTTTGCAGGCTGTGAAAGTTCCATCCTCCTTTTAGGGCTTTTGGGAAGAAGATATGGAGGGTGAAAATCTTCTGCGCTGTTGGAATAATGATGTTTCTGGGAGCAAGAAGGTTGGACATTGGGACTGCCCAGCCTGGCTGTCTTCTCGGAGATGTGAGGTCTGCAGCCATGGAGAGCTCCTTGGAGGAGGAATATTCACAGGATGCTCGTCAGCTTTTATGTCTGTCTTACTCTTGAAGACAAATTCCCCTTTGTCTCAATCTGGATATTGTTCTCTCTAATGGAGTGGAGTAAAAGTCTAGTAATGCCAGCTTCCCTTGGAATCTCAAACCAAGCCTTTGAGCATTCCTCAACCTCTGTCTCTCAGCATCTCCCAGTGATTAACATAACATGCCACCAGACCATCAAGATAAGGATCCTAATGGCCACAATGGCTTCCCTTTCTTCCCTCAGCCCTTCTTTATTGCTCTGCACGTTACGCTCACTTGCAGCGGGGAAGAGTTTATAAGCGTGGGGCTAGGCCAGCCCATTCTGCAGGCAGCTCCCTGCAAGGCTTGTGCGAGGGCTCCAGGGACAGAGATGCATTTCCCTTTAATAAGCTTCTCACACTACATTAAAGATAAAAGGGGAAGGGAAATATTTATATTCTGACAAAGCAGCTCTTCCCTTCAGGCTCTTGTTTTATTTATTAACTTGCTCTGTCCCTCTCCCAGTCTTTCTCTCTGTTTCAGGGGCTAAGGCATTTCCTCTCCTTCTCCCCTTTAGTCATTAATTTTGCGGGTGAGTGACAGTGATGGAGGACTTTAGAATTGTTGTCAAAGAGATGAGGTTTGTATGTGGACCCCATTCCCAGGTGACACAAACAGCTGTTCCTCCGCCCTCCCGGGAGTGCCGCCCATTACCACCCTTATTATATAGCGCTTGGATGGCAGAATGCATCACGCTGGTTGTTATGTCATTTGAAAGGAAGCCGTCCAGCAGATTGTTCAGAGATACAGTAACCTGGACGCGTGACCGCATACACCAGGGACTTCTTCGACCTTTGGCTTATTACACATTTTCTTCTCTCACTGAGGTGATCCCTTAAGGATGCTTATTTCCTCCAGCTAATCTGTCCAAAGCCAATAAAACACAGGTATGCTGTTTTGAATTTCGATTCAACCCTTTTGCAATGATTATCATTAAAGTCTCAGACCACCTATTGTTCCCAAGCCCGTGCTAGTTTGTTAAGGAGTTAATCCTCTGAACACCCCCCTCTCCCTCTGAGGAGAAGTTGCCTAGATTAGTAGTCAGGAGAGCAGGATGTGTGTGAGGGGCTATTTTAGGCTCTGCTCAGTTGGCCTGTGTAATACCTGGGAGGATTCATCCTGTTTTCCAAGTATAAGCTCTTTCATAGTTCAGTAATGACTTTAAAAAAAAAAAAGATATATAATCATCAATTAAAAATTCAAAGTACAAGGACAGCCCAAAATGACCTACCTGCCTACTTGTGGACAAGCAATATAGGGTGACAGTTAAGAGCACAGACTCTGGAGCCTGAAGCCCTGGGTTTGACTCTTAGCTCTCCCGGTTACTACCTGTGCCACCGTAGGAAGCATCCCTATGCTTGTTTCCTCATCTGTAAAATGGGGGTGATGATAGTATCTACCCTTTAGGAATCTTATGAGTATTAAATATGCAGATGCATTAAATCACTTAAGATAGTGCTTGACACATAGTGTAGTAAAGGTAACACGTAACAAGAATTACCTATTGCTACTATTACCATCCAAAAATAATGCATAACACACAGTAAGTATATTCCAGACTACTCAGGTGAACTTGATGAACTTCAAATATTATTAGTTCCTGAATGACAAGATATATTCGTTCCTAAAAGATCAGTCCAAGGTTAAGAAAAAGAATTAGATGATGAAAATCAACTGAAAGTTTGGGTGGGTAGTTTTGATTGACTTCCCACCCGGTGATTAGATGTTTTAGTGCTCTCATGCTTCTTCCCGTCTCCCAATTTTTGATGCTTCTATTCTTTTTAATTTGTTTGGGTTTATAGCACCTATATTCTGATTATGTATCAGCACCTACATTCTGAATGATTCCGCATTCACTTATTTCTCCAGAGGTTTAGTTCTCTGGATTCAATGTTTATTGCTAGTCCTCTTTTCAAACTTTCACATTACTAATCCTCTAATTTGATCAGTTTCTCGATGGCTGTATTTCATTGTCAAGCAGTTTTGTTTTGTTTTGTTTTTTAATTTATTTAATTTGTTTTTTTAATTTTTGGCTGCATTGGGTCTTTGTTGCTGAGCACAGGCTTTCTCTAGTTGCGGTGAGCGGCGGCTACTCACTGCTGCGGTGCGTGGGCTTCTCACTGTGGTGGCTTCTCCTGTTGCCCAACAGGGGTTCTAGGAGCACGGGCTCCAGTAGTTGCGGCACGTGGGCTCAGCAGCTGTGGGTGGCGGGCTCCAGAGCACAGGCTAAGCAGTTGTGGCGCATGGGCCCAGTTGCTCCGCGGCACGTGGGATCCTCCCGGACCGGGGATCAGACCCGTGTCCCCTGCATTGGCAGACGGATTCTTAACCACTGAGCCACCAGGAAAGTCCCTGTCAAGCAGTTTTTTTCTTTCCTTTTCCCCTTGCAGAAAGACTCAATGCTATATTCCCTGAATTCCTTCATATTTGAGAATGTCTGACTCTTACCCTCTCTGTATGCAAAGGACTTCTTGCTAAGAGTAATATCCTTGGGTCACCTTTGCTTTCCTTCAGAACTTGTGGGCATTCTTCCATTACTTTCTGGCATCAAATGTTGCTGTTTAGAAGGATGAAGCCAGGTTCATCATTTTCCCCTTGTAGGATGCTTGAAGAATTCTTTATTTTGGGAGTATTATTGATGGTTCTATATCAAATTTTCCTAGTTTAGAGTGAACACTTTTAAATCTGCAGATTCAAATGTTCCTTGAGTTTGGAGAAATTTTTCTGTATCATGGCCTCAAATATTTTTCCAGTTATCTTTTTTGGGGTGGGGAGGAGGCTTCCCTTTCAGATATAGACACCAATTTATCCTCCATTTCTATTCCTTTCTTTATTGTTGCTTTAACCTTTATCTTGTCTCCCTGTTTTAACTTTTACTACCTCAAGTATTTCCCAGATGTATTTGTTTCATTTGGGGGGAGGGGGTGGTCTTTTTTGTGCTTTTATTTTTCTTATTTATAGAAGGTGCTGTTGTTTTAGTTCTTAATTGTTTCTTTAGCTGCTCAACCTCTCCTTTTATCTCATTCTTTAGCCGAGTTTTTCCCCAACTTTAAGCTCACTGTACGCCTGTCCCTGAAGTTTACCCAAGAGGCAGTTCCCACCCTGACACCAGTAGTATAAAGAGAACAAACAGAAAAAGTTAAATGGCAATCAAAACCCTCTATAAGCTCAAGATGAGTTATCAAGACATCGGATGCTGTGGGTGTTCAGAAGAGTAGTTACTAAGAGTTGGTGGTTAGGATGTTCAAAGAACTGGGATAGAGGGCTGAGCAGCATTGCAAGGAAAGCTATGAGGGACAGGCGTGGTGCACAGTGAGTCCTCCAGTCTGTGAGGATGGGGCAGGAGGGGGCAGATGGTGGACAGTGGGAATCCAAGTGTGGGCGTGAGCCACACTATGGCGGGTTCACCTAGCACAGTGGTTGGGTCCTCAGGCTTCAGAGTCATACAACCTGGGTAGAGGTCTTCACTCTACTACCTGCTAGCTAGGTGACCTTAGGCAAGGTGCTTGATCTCTCTGAGCCTCACTTCCCCACCTGTAAAGTAGGAATAATAATATAAACCGTCTCGTAGCATTGTTAATGAAGATTGAGATAACTCATCTAAAGGCAAGGGGGTTAGCACATTGTCATAAATGCTCAGTAAAGGGTGGCTATGATTGTGGAAGGCTTTGAGTCGCTAACTAGATTGTGAGGTCCTTGGGTTCCGAAGAGGCTGTATGTCATTTCTCACTGCACGCCTAACACATGGTAGATGATCAATAAATGTATGATAATTTTATTGTATCAGTTAAGTTGTATTTCACTGAAAATAGCAAAAACCCTAATTCAAACTGGCTTAAGCCAGGGATTGGTGGGCTAGGTCAAACCTAGACTTCTGTCTGTTTTTGTATAGTCCATGAGCTAAGAATGGCTTTTTTAAAAAATAAATTTATTTATTTATTTATTTTGGCTGTGTTGGGTCTTCGTTTCTGTGCGAGGGCTTTCTCTAGTTGTGGCGAGCGGGGGCCACTCTTCATCGCGGTGCGTGGGCCTCTCACTATCACGGCCTCTCTTGTTGCGGAGCACAGGCTCCAGACCTGCAGGCTCAGTAGTTGTGGCTCACGGGCCTAGTTGCTCTGCGGCATGTGGGATCTTCCCAGACCAGGGCTCGAACCCGTGTCCCCTGCATTGGCAGGCAGATTCTCAACCACTGCGCCACCAGGGAAGCCCCCTAAGAATGGCTTTTACGTTTTTAAATGTTTGGGAACAAAACAAAAGAAGAATATTAGGAGAAACTTGAAAATTATATGAAATTCGCTTTTCAATGTCTATAAATAAAGTTTTATTGGAACACAGACACACTCATTCATTTATGAATTTTGTGTGGCAGGTATTGGCAAACTTTCTCTGTAAAGGGCCAGCGAGTAAATATTTGAGACTTTGGGAATGGTACGTCCTCTATCGTAACTATTCAACTCTGGCATTGTAGTGTGAAAGCAGCCATAGGCAATAACCTTAGAAGAGGAGACCTAAGGACAGGAAACAGTGAAAAATCGGAAAGGCACCTAGACAGGAAGCCAGGTCTCCTAGCTTCTAGGCTTGACTCTCACCAACCAATGTTAGGATTTTGGTCAAGTCACTTAACTCCTCTGGGTCTGATCATCGGCAAAACAAAAAGGTTGGACTAGATTTTGAAGACTTCTTTAACTCTGAAAGTTCTCTTTCTACTTTGGAATCCTAGTGTAATAACCTGAAGGTGTGTGCAGCAGGTAGACTACTTCACCTGCAAGCAAAAGAAACCAACTTCAATTCATTTAACCACAAAAGATATTTATTGAGGATATGAAGGTAGGCAACAGAACTAAAGGGAAAGCAGAAAACAGGTTCGAAGAGGACAGGAGCCAGATCAGGTCCTGGGGTCCTGGCAGCAGGAACTAAGGAATAATCTCTTCAGAATACTGTAGTCACAGTTGAACTCTGATCATTCTCAAGAACATTCCAGACTGAAATTCTGATGTTATGTTTCTAGCTTAGCTTAGGTTTGTATGAAAGAACCACCATGATTATATCCTCTAAGGAGGGATTGTCCCTAAAGCTAAACGAGGGGGTATTATATACTAGAAAAAGAGGGAATGGATACTGGGCAGAGGTCCATGATAGAGTGAAGGGCAGAGTTGTCTAACTGCTAAACATTGTAGCATGAGGAGCCAACAAATGATTCAAAGAAATCAAAATGGTAGCATGAGTCCTTTGCTCATTCTCTTAGCAAATACTTATTGAATTTGTGAATGGCGTTTTGGAGGACACCATAGAAATATAGTAATAACCTGTGAGACTGGTGAGAAAAGGTGCTTGGATTTTACTCAAGATGATCTGGGAACAAAATTATATTCCCTTTTAATTTTAATCATTAAAATATATCCAGGCATATGCAACTGCAGCTCATTATAGGAGAGATGTTAAGTAATTCTCTAATTATATGTATTACACGGTAGGCACAGGATCCCGAGACAAGTGACTTATCTCACATGTCAAGGGGAAGAGCTAAAAGCAGGACTTGACTTCCCAACTTGAGTAACTGTTCTGAACCCGCTGCCTAGCAACCATGCCCCCCATTCAGGAGCTGCTACCATGTGAGGAGCCTTGGAGCCTGGCTCCCCCGCTAAACCCTGAGCTTCTCAAGGGCAGGAACTACTGGGTCCTGTTCCTCTGTGATCCCCTGGGGCCTCTCGTGACACCGGACACGCAGAAGGCAGATATTCAGTAAGCATCTGCCTTACAGCCTCCGTAGAGTTTGCTGAGCCTGTCTCCACTTTAGATGTCAGCCTTGAGCTGAAGAGTATTGAAAACAGCTCTGGCTGCTGTTAACAAAAACTTGGTTGGGAGCATAGGAAGAAGGACTTATTTTAGAGCTGAAGGATTTCAGAGACTTTTTCCAACAGGAGGCTGAGCCGTAAGCTCGGCCGTGTCCGCGTTAGGTGGCTCATCCATCTCAACGTGTATAAAATTACTTGCGGCAAATAATGAAAAATTAGGACCTCATCAAGAACACCCGTGAGTGTAGGGATCTCCATTCAGCTCTCTCCTTTTCTATGGGAAAAAGCTGGCCTGTGCCTCAAGCTTAGCTCAGAAGGAAATGTTAATAGAAAGCTGTCCTCCATCTAGTACATGTGCGCGCGTGTGCTCTTTGTTTGAGGAAACTCACTAACCAGCATGATTCACCTTCAGAGGCTCCTGTCTAGGCCTCTACCCAGCTGTCTGGAGTTCCACAGTGCCCTCGGCCTTGGCAGGTCCCTTCTCCAGGACCAGAGCTCGGCAGTACCAACCCCACAGCTGGATCTCAGAAGGGTGGATCTCTGAGGCCACAAAATCATATATTAAATACAATTGCCTCTCCTTTTTCTGGTTAGTTACCTGAAAAGGGGGGTTTTGGGTACTCCTTTTTCTTTCTTTTCTCCCTGAGGCAGTGAGTCTGTTTCTCTAGGCCCAGATTTGTGGGATGGCAGGAACTTCCAGATTCAGCTTCACAACAACCTAGACTGTCTCCAATTATCAGAAGCCTGTTGAGAAATCCTCAAAGCTAAATTAACCTCGTTCACTTATGCTTCATAAATCGACGTCACTCTGCCCTGGGAGGAGCAGAAGGGAGAGTGTTGGGAAATCAGAGGCTTTATAGATTGTCATATCTCCAAAAAGGTTGGTGCTCTTGGAGATTATTTGGGGCTGCTTCACCCCCACTTTTCTTACCTCTGTAAGAGGCACAAATATGGTGTTGATTTGTTTAAAGAAAGATTTTTTTTTTCTGAATCTCAGCATCAACCAGCCCTTTACACTTGCTCCACTCTCCTTGTCTCATTGTATCCATGTAACCCTGGTTATTTCACCCCCGCTTTGCCTTCACCCCATTTTCCATTTCCATTGTCATGTCCCATCCATCCCCCCACCTTGTGTGTGACAGTGAATCTGAGGTATCTATTAATAAGGCCTATTTGGGCTGACTTCCTCCATGCCAGATTCCCTGGCACCTCCAGTGGGTTACTTCAGAGAACCTTCTGATGGGTCACTCTTAGCTACACCTCCCTTATAATCCAAGAGATTCTCCAGAGATCCCAGCTCACCTCCTCAACTTCTTGGTTTTCTAATACTCACTCAAAAACAAACTACAAGGGCTTCCCTGGTGGCGCAGTGGTTGAGAATCTGCCTGCCAATGCAGGGGACACGGGTTCGAGCCCTGGTCTGGGAAGATCCCACACGCTGCAGAGCAACTGGGCCTGTGAGCCGCAATTACTGAGCCTGCGCCTCTGGAGCCTGTGCCCTGCAACGAGAGAGGCCGCGACAGTGAAAGGCCCGCGCACCGCGATGAAGAGTGGCCCCCGCTCGCCCCAACTAGAGAAAGCCCTCGCACAGAAATGAAGACCCAACACAGCCAAAAATAAATAAATAAATAAAAATAAAATTTATTTAAAAAAAAACAAACTACAAGAAAATAATTTTACTTCTACTTCAGTTGGACTTCAGTTTTCTTCTTGTAGCCACAGAGACTTAGAATCACACAAATCTAGAATGGTGCTGAAGAGTGTTACAAGAAAGGTCCAGACAGAAGGCTGGCAGCAATATCAACAGTCTTCATGGTCCCTGATGGGCTGTCTAGATGCCACTCACACTTGCCCTCCGGAGACCGCTGTTTGGTTTACGGTGTGGATCTGTTCTGAGATAACACAGGATCACCTATTTTTTAGACAGATAGTGCCCACATTTTCCCTCACCTTTTCCCCTTTCTCTCTCCAATAAGTTTCCAAACTTTTTAATGTCAAACCCATTTTAGACAGTGATTCAAACACCAGGAACATCCAAAGAATGTTTAAAGTTTCCATTCATCAAGTGGCTTTGAGTAAAGAGCAGAAGTTCAGGCAGGACACACCCAAGACTGTGGGTGGAATCTGCAGCCAGAGCTGGGGGTTCATTAACTCTTTAGCTGAGCGCTTCGGAGTGGGGTTTGAAATACGGGCCTGAGGGTTCTCCAGAGCAAAAGGTAAATGAAGGAGAAAGGAATAACAATAGAAAGGGCGTATATGTAGCTGATTCGAGCACAGGCTGATTTCCCTTTCTCTAGGCTAGATATTTCTTTCTCTGAAGTTGAGCCCACTGACACTCCATTGTCTGATAACTAACGTTCTGTGCAATGGGAGATTTTGTTTAGGGTTTTTTCCTCTAGGAAAGTTGTGAGGAGGGTTGGAGGAAAGGGAAAATTTTCAGCAGGGATGAACCTACAGAAGAGAGAGCTATGGAAAGCAGAGACATGCAGCACTTTTTTTTTTTTTTAATGGAATTATAGTTGATTTACAAGGTTGTGTTAGTTTCTGGTGTATAGCAAAATGATTCAGATATGTATATCTGATATCTATATATATCAGATTCTTTTCCACTATAGGTTATTACAAGATATTGAATATAGTTCCCTGGGCTATACAGTAGGATCTTGTTTATCTATTTTATATATAGTAGTTTGTGTCTGCTAATCCCAAACTCCTAATTTATCCCTTCCCCCCTTTCCCCTTTGGTAACCATGAATTTGTTTTCTATGTCTGTGAGCAGGACTATTCTTTATGCTGTGTTTTGTTGATCAAATAAAAACCTTTGCCAGAACCTGATTCCAATTTATCTTTGTTACATCAGAAGATAATCAGCTTCTATGTTATAAGAGAAGGAAAAACAAAACAAAACAAATCTTGTTCCAAAGTTTGTCAATGACTATGTCCCTTCAGTTCCACCGAATTGATGGCCACCAAGTATCTCTGTGAAAACTCTTAAAAATCTTTTAAAAACTGAAATACAGTTGACTTACAATATCATGTTAGTTTCAGGTGTATAACATAGTGATTTGATATTTGCATACATCATGAAATGATCACTCTGATAAGTCTAGTAACCATATGTCCCCGTACAAAATTATGACAATATTATTGACCATATTCTCTATGCTGTAATCTCTGTGAAAACTCTTTAACTGTAGTGTCCGGAGCCCTGCTTGTAGCCAGACCAGTGAGATTATTAAAACTCACCCAAGGGCTGCAGACAATTAAAATAATGGTGTGCAGCTTCACAAATTGACATGAGTAACTTGGGTGATACCAAAAAGGAAAGGAGGATTTTGAGCCTCTCCAGTAAATCAGCTTTAATGAGGATGTTCTTTGCTGTCCCTGCCATCCTTTCTAGTTATAAAGTAAAGCTACCAAGATCTGTTGATGTAATCGCAAATGATGATGCTGCCCCAGACAGGATGGCCCTCCGTCTGAAAGTCACATTCCCCATCCTTATCACCCCTGTTCCTTTTGAATGGAAAAGGTCAGCTTGAATGAGCTATTGCATGAAACATTTGCAATTTCCATTTGATCCTATAAGGAGGGAGGTTGGGGGGGGTGTGTGGATTAGGTTTGAGTTGTGAGAAAATTCAATGCTTTCTTCACGGCTCTCTCCTCCTGATCATGGGGTGGTATCTCTTCCAACCCCTTGGGGAGACCAATTGATTAAACAAGGCTCATTCTGAGCTTGAATCAAACATGAGTTGAGGGCTGGAGAGGCCCCCAGCTGTTTGAAGAACCACCTGTTTGCAAAGAAACCTTAAAAAGAAAGAGTAAAAAGATTTTTTTTTTTTTGTTTTTTGGATAGAGATAGCTCAGGCAAGGCAACCTCTTAAGGGAATAATCTGTAACAATTAAAAACAGGTGGATTGGACTTTCTTGAAAATATCCTTCATTAAAACAATTAGGGGGAAATGCTTGGCATGATGCATTTCAGATTTGGTGCAAGTGAGACTGGAAACAGGGAGGTAATTCACTGAACCTGTGTACATATCAGTTAACTTTGATGTTATGGCCCATGCGTATACAATGCAGACATACTGTACATGTTACCAATAAAGCCATCCACTGGCTACTGTGTCTCAGCGATCTGCAAATAAACTCTCTGTGTTTACACTTCTGTTTCTAAATCACTAGCTTGTTCTAAAGCACTACCACCACCACCACCGATAATAAAATCTCCGACTCTATCAATAATTATTTCTAAAAACAGAAGTTTAAAAACAAATATCTGTCTTATTATCTCACCTTTTAAATGTATATCATTTGACATGCTCACAGTTTCTAATAAGGAAAGTAAAGATTAGTTTATTAGGTTAGAAAAGGACATGTCAAGATGGGCTCACTCGGGACTTCCCTAGTGGCGCAGGGGTTAAGAATCCGCCTGCCAATGCAGGGGACACGGGTTCGAGCCCTGGTCGGGGAAGATCCCACATGCCACGGAGCAACTAAGTCTGTGTGCCACAACTACTGAGCCTGCGCTCTAGAGCCCGTGAGCCACAACTATTGAGCCCGCGTGCCACAACTACTGAAGCCTGCACACCTAGAGCCCATGCTCCGCAACAAGAGAAGCCACTGCAATGAGAAGCCCGCGCACCGCAACGAAGAGTAGCCCCCGCTCGCCGCAACTAGAGAAAGCCAGTGTGCAGCAACAAAGACCCAAGGCAGCCAAAAATAAATTAATTAATTAATTTTAAAAATTGGCCATTATTATTTAAAAAAAAAAGATTGGCCCACTCTACAAAAAAAATGTGACTTATTCTCAAGTTCACTAAGTAATCCAGGAATTTTCCCCTTAATTTTCCCTGTAATTTCCGAACAGAGCCTTGTATACAGCAGGTGCATCTTACTGAACTGCATTGTACTGAGTATCTACCATAAGGGGTAGGGCAAATGAGCCTTGGAGTTAAGATTATCCTCTAAAAAGCTCTTCATTGGCTTATGAAATAGAATACAGGGACAGTGCTCACTGTGTTTTTATCCAACAGTGGATCAGATTGCTGTTTTGTTTTGTCTGTTTTTGCTTGGAAACCAGATGAATCAGCTGGCTCTTATTTAGAGGTCTTGATGTACCCCCAAAACACTTAACTTTCAAACCCTAGCCTTACACTCAGCCTTGCCTCTAAGAGGTACAAGGGGAGTAAAACCAGCCGAGACAACAGCAGGTATGTCCCCTCATCTCGCTGAATCTGGGGTCTGTCATTGAGTGAGTGGGTGGTTGGAACGTCCACACTGTTGAAAGTATTATTTTTCTTTCTCTTTCTTTTTGGTGGGGGAGAGAAAGGCCAAGTGCGCATAGTTGAATTTGTATTGTATGATATGTTATGACCGTAGAGTAAATACTTATTGAATTAACAAATATTTGAGACGGTAGTAGTTATTTGGTTCAGTTGCTCTAACTGTTGTTTGACTATAGATTATTTTTCCCCACTGAAAAAAATTAACGGTTTAAATGTCTTTTAGAAAGAGCAAGGCATGTGCAAAAGACTAAAAAAAGAAATTACCAATCACTTTAAAAAGGAAACAAAACAAAACAAAACCAAACCCCCGTCAGACTACTTAGATGAAGGCCTTGCCATAAATATGCCATAACATATTCTAAAGTTCTTAGGGGTACAATATATAGCAATACTGGCAATTTTAACACCATCACTAATCATTTGGAATACTCTGACATCCTTTCACTAAAATATTTGTGTATTTGGTGGAAACTTTTTGAAAAGTCATTCCACTAGCCAACAAAAGTCATTTCATAGTTATGTAATTGTAAGGTAGTATTTCAGGGCTGTCAAGATCAAAGACTTGAAATATGACTTACCAAAAAAAAAAAGTTCAGGAGAGACCCCCTCCAAACAAACTTTTAAAGGAACTAACCAATAGTATCTTCTGTTCATCTTCTGTTCGCCTTTGGTTTTTAGAAATAGAATCATACAAAAGATACATTCTCCAGAGGCACATGAATTAAAATTAAAGAGTGAAAATAAATAATCCTGGATGAAACTTCTTCCTCTGATTTAAACAGTGAGAAATATGTATGTTCAATGTATTGGCAATAAAAAGAGGAAAACTGTACTCAAGTTGTGAATTGGGCTCAAAATGAAAACCTGAAAATGAATGTCATGAAAACCAGAAAATGAATGTCATGAAAACCACTTTATGAAAGACATTTTTTTATGCTTGGGGGGTAGGTATATGTCTAGTTTATCTTCTTGGGCCTTATAAGCCAAAACTAGAGATTATCTTTACGAATGAAAGTTCTTTTTGTACAATAAAAGCCAAAATCAACATATAAGTTTTTCTATATTTTTGCTTGCTGACCACTGTAAGCTCAGCTATAAACTATTGATCTGGTCTGAATGGACTGATTCCTAGGTGAATTCAGAAAGTTCTTTAGATTTTCTGCTTGTCTAAGGTGATAAAGAAAGGAGACCTCAAATTGTAATTCTCTCTCGTAGCACTGTCTGACTGTCTCAAGCTAAAAAGAGGAAAGACAAAAACAAGCAAACAAGCAAAAAATACTTGTTCGCATGTAAAGCATTTTAAATGATGATAATTTTTAAAATCATGATCTGCCAACCCTTTAAAAGAAAACTAAGGAAATGTAGGTGTTTGCGGCGCCTCCCTTCCTCCCTCCGGAACCTCAGCGTAGAACTCCGACCCAGCATCTTTCATTCACCCTTCTTGACAGATTTGGTGGAAAGCACCTTAATTTTTTGAAGACAACAGAGCCCCAGGGGTGGAAGAATCAATGGAAGATCACATGTAAGTAAAAAAATCAACTCAGTGAGGTGTTTCCTCCAGAAAGATAGGACATTTGCTTTTGTCACAGAAAAATGCCACCTCCAATGAAAAACCCAAATTGGTACAATGTGACATGTCCCCACTCGAGTCTTAGATATGCCGCTTCCTCGAAGGGGTGTTCTCCCAAGTTTTCCCCATATTATTTGTCTCTAAAAGGCTCCTCTCCCTCACTAAGCACAAACCTGTTAATGACACAGTCGTAGCAATAGAGATAATAGTAACATGTAATCACCACAACAATAGCAGCTGCCATGTGACAGGGTCTACTACCAAGTGTCTGGCACCAAAATTAACAATCTGTACTTGTTAGCAGTTAGCAGATTGAGTTTATTATCACCATTTTTACAAACGAGGAAACTGAGCTCAGAGATGTTAAGTAGCTTAACGTCTCATAATAAGGAAGTAGTAGAGCAGCAATTTAAACCCATGTCTGACTTTAAACACACTCTATCGTACTCTTGTTTTCTTTTTTTTTAAAATAAATTTATTTATTTATTTTATTTATTTACTTCTGGCTGCGTTGGGTCTTCGTTGCTGTGCACGGGCTTTCTCTAGTTGCGGTGAGCTGGGGCTACTCTTCATTGCGGTGCATGAGCTTCTCATTGCCGTGGCTTCTCTTGTTGTGGAGCGTGGGCTCTAGGTGTGCAGGCTTCAGTAGTTGTGGCACATGGGCTCAGTAGTTGTGGCTTGCGGGCTCTAGAGCTCAGGCTCAGTAGTTGTGGCGCACGGGCTTAGTTGCTCCGTGGCATGTGGAATCTTCCCTGGCCAGGGCTCGAACCTGTGTCCCCTGTATTGGCAGGCGGAATAGTAACCACTGTGCCACCAGGGAAGCTCTCGTACTCTTGTTTTCTAATACTCTAGCCAACTGCGATGGCTGTCTCTCATGGTGGGGGTGAAGGGAGCCAAATACATGGGGAGAGGGCATCTGGGAATTTTTCAGGAAGATTGGAGAACAGATGACTAGCACTATCCCGTGTGTTCCTCTGATAAACTTTGAAGGCCAGGTTCATTCACTGTTGTATTCTGGTTGGCAGGCACCTAGGAGATGAATCCATGTGAAACGGAGATAATAGGTGCTCATTAAATTTGTTCTGAATTGAATGTTAAAGCCACTGCCACTGCCATAGTCAGGGCTCCACAGTTTCTCCACAGGAGGGGGCTAAGGAACGGCAGTCTGGTTGACAGGGGGACTAGGTGACTGTCTTGGAGCATATCTAGGGATGGGTGGCTTTGGTAACAGTGGTAGTAAATGGTAATGATGGGAACTCGGCGCACAGCAAAGTCCTCAGAAGACTGTTCAGCATAGCGGCTGAATACCCTGCCCGGCCCAGGGATGGGTCAGTGGTCTCATGGCCAGCGAAGCACCTACCACCTACCACAGGCATCGGAGGGAGGCTGCTAAGGACAGGAGGGGTCGGCCGGGTGCCCTGTCCCCTCGGTCAGCTCCGCGCCGCTGGCAGCGCTGCAGCTGGGCCGCTTGGGCTGTTTTCTGCAGCGCGATGACAGTGTGATGGAAGAGCCATCGCCTCACAGCCGCACAGCCCTGCCAAGCTCTGGGAACACTCATTTTGCCTCAGCTTCTCTCCTGAGAACCCACCCGGCCCGGTGGCGCTCACAATTGGAAGGGAGTGGAGGGCGCCTTTCCTAATGTAACATCTTAGCACATTAATCAAAAGCAAAATAAAAGCAAATCTCCCCCCAAACGTAAGCCCGTGTGGATGACATATCTCTCTTCAGAACAGGGCTGTGTCTGGGTCCAGCTGGACGTGGACTCGCCAGCCCCACATCCATGGATGTAACCCAGAAGGATGCAGAGGATATAGGAGATAAAGTTTCTCTGTCAGGGAAGAGATTGGAAACCGACTTCAAAGGAAAGAGAGGGGCGTTATTGTTGAAGTTTGGGTCTCAGAGGAAGACGTCTTTCCAGCTGAAACACTTAACAAACCAAACCCACAGAATTGGAAATTCTAGACTCTTTGGTTGAGAGCACCTGGGGGCCCAGGTCTTACTGATCTCTCTTCTCTGGGCTGCGACACTTTTGATACGTCTCTCACAGGTTAGGCCTGTATTAAGCGAGGCCTTGTTCCATTCTCTTGAGGTTTCTTTCTTCTGCAATCTGACCTTCCTCGCCAGGCTCTAAGCATTTTAAATCCAGAGGCCATTTTCCCTCTCACTTGGCATCTGTCTGAGTCACGGCAGGTGAAAGCATCTTGTAAATGGGAATGTACTTTGCAAACATTAGTTCCCTTGAAGACTCCTTTATCCCTCTCAGAGCCCAGAACTGTGGCGGCCTGAAGCAGAAACTCAACAAAGACCCATCCAATAAATGAAATAAATGACTGGAACGGCTCTCTTGTTGGCCAGTTTGAAAACTGAAATCCTTACAGGCTGCTTCCTGTTTTGTTATACTGGCTTCATTTCTGGAAGCAAGGAAAGGTGAGGAGAAAGTCTGAAAAGAAATGTCCACGAAGGCAGGGTGTTGAATGTAATCTTTCCCCAAGAAAGAGAAGCAGCAGAACAGGAGAAGTTTCTGCCTTTTCCTTCTCTCCTGGGCAGAATGGTTATTGTGTTTCTAGGGAGATGCTTCCCAGAGCAGCCCAGAGAAGGGAGTTCAGTAAAATCCAGGCCTCCAGGTGCTTTCAACCACAGAGCCACAGAGTCTATTGGACTTTTGACCTTTCAAATACTACCAAAAAAAAAAATTTTTTTTCGTGCCTTCTCATTTATGAAGTATAACAAAGTGGGACAAACATAAAGTAAAATTAAGCCCATAAATTTAACAATCACGCTTGCTCTCAGAAGCCGCTAAGAATGTATGCCTGAGTTTCTATTTTAATCTGTAACTATAACTCTGTTTTCACTGGAAGGGGAAGTTCCTCCAGCAGAGGGTAATTTAATTTTGTCAGTAACCAGACACATTCTGTTTAGATTTGGAATCCTTTTAAAATGGGAGCTTTCTATCAATCACCCGCCCCAAGCGTGTTTGGATTATGGGCTCTTTAAGAAAGGGGTTCTCTGCCTATTGATGATGCATGGTGACCAAAGGGGATGGACCACCTTATCAGCGGCAGCTTCCTAGAGAGAAATATTATCAATGTCCACGTGTTAATTAGCAGGATATGGCCTGGTCACAGCTCTCCCAGCCACGTGGCCTCCTGCTGCCCCGAAGGCCCAAGGCTGCCTTCTCTGCAAGTGGCCACCGTCACTGCTGAAGGGAGAGAAGAATTCCAGCAATAGTGAAAACGTAACTTTCCACTCCAACCCAAGAAGCCAAACGCAGAAACCATATTCAAAGAGTTCTTTGTCCACAAGATAACGTTTGAATCGGAAACTCGTTTAGCCAGATTCTCTTGTTACAATTTACTGCTGCATCAGATGGGGGCAGGGACAGGCACAATCTATCCTTTAAATAAAAGAGGATGTTTCCCACAGGAAGGTCTGCAACTCCGAATGTGTATTTAAAAAAGTCCCTCATCTGCCCACATCTCAGCCACCAGTGTGGAAAACGTACCTCCAACTGCTGGAGGGTGTTCACTTGCGGGGAGGGCTTCGTGCACAAATAACCACACACAAGAGCATGTGATTTTCAAGTTGGAGAGGAAAAGTAGCCGAGAACAATCATATTTAGAATACCTTACCTCAAAAAAAAAAAAAAAAAAAAAAAAGAATACCTTCCCTCTTAAGGATTAAAGGCAGGAGCAGAGACGGGAGGGATGGGGAGAGAGGAAAAGGATGGACAGACATCTCCCGGCAGAACAGTCCTGGGAGAACAATCTCCTTTGTTCGAATCAGGCTGAGAGAGCTGCTTGCAAAGCGCCGGATCTGGAATCAGGGCAGGTTAGGGCCTGTGTGTACGCGTGAGGTCTCCTGGTGACCAAGGGCCCAGGTGGGTGGGCCCGGAATGCTGATACTAGAGCTGGGCCAGCTCACCCATTGTCTGCCCACCTCCACCCAGAGCTCCTACTGCTTCCCTCTTGAAGCCCCTTGGAGCATTCCGGCGGGTGGGGATGGAGGATAAGCACAGAATTCTTGCCTCCCTGGGGAGGGCCAGGTTGGCTGTGGGGGACAGACTGCGATTCTGACTGCCCGGTGCTCAGGCTATGGTCCTGGATGGGCCACAATCCCCTGAGGAGTGAAAACAAAACAAAACACATTCTTGGCCCCCCTAAGATCTTTTGAATCCAAATCTCCATAGGGATTAGGTTTGAGAATTTGTGTTTCCAAAGCTCCCCAGATATTTCTTATGCTACTGGTGAGGAAACTTATGACTTGTAAGGTACCTTCTAGTATGAATACAGTCTTTGTTTTGTTTTAAACCTGCTAATGCATATAAACCAGTTGGGGATTCCAAATCCAAAAATTGGCCAGACTTCTAAGGGGCCAGGGCAGACTCCCCCAGCTAAAAATGTGTTCCTAAAATGGGTTTGGAGAGAGCCACTCACCTGGCCTCCTTCAGACTTCTGGTCTCCCTGGATGAGGACTTGTAGCATCTCAGACTTATGTTTTCAAGACTTGGTATCTTGGAAAAGTCAGGCATGGCTGATCGCAGGTCCAGGCCAGCCATTGGGAGGTAGGAGAGAATGGAGCTAGGAAATCAGGGACATGCTTCTTAGGGCAGGACATTCTGTGCAGCATGACCCCTTCAGCCTCCGTCTCATCCCTCATACCCCTCTTGGCCAAGCTCTTATTTACACACTACTCTCGTTTGTTTCAAGTGGATCTTTTGGTTTGTATGCATTCTTGCAAAATAAATATCGTTATCTTATTCATTGATTCACTCAAACAGGTATTTGTAGAGTACCTACTATGTGCCAGGCATTTGGGGATGCATTAGTGAAGAAAACCATCAGGGATCCCTGCCCTTATGGAATATACATGCTAACAGGGAATGAAAGATAATAATCTATAAGCATAAAAATAAGAAAATTATCAGTATGTTAGAAGGCGCTAAGTGCTACGGAAAAATAATCCAGAAGAGGGGTATCAGGAGTGATGACTAGAGGGGTTGGGCAAATTGCATTGTTAAATTTTCTGAGCATCTATTTTTGGTTTATATAAATAGTATTACTACACATCTCATTTTGACTTTTATTTTATTTTACTTTTTACTTAGCATCAGGTTTTCAAGTGCTGCATGTTATGCTATGGTGTGTGTTTACCAGTCTTATGTATCTACTCTCCCAGAATGGACACTCAGATTGCTTCCAATTTCCCATCGCCATGAATAATGCTGCAATCAGCATTATACACTAGAAAATGTATTTAGGATTTATACCCAGGAGTGGATTTGCTGGGCTATAAGGTCTATGCTTAATATGCCTATGCTTAATTTCATCAAATGTGCCAGATTGCTTCCCAGAGTTGCTGCAACAGCCCACACTCCCAGCAGCATGTACGAGGGCCCCTGAATCCCCATACCTCTGCCAGCACTTGGCATCCTCCAGCTTCCTGGATTTTTTGGCAGAGCATTCTGGCTTCTGTTATCAGCACTCTTGCTGAAATAATGTTTTGCCATTGCTATCCGTGCCCTGTCCTTCTCTGGCTCCCCTCAGCATTCATCTTTACATCACCCACCTTTCATTTCCTTCTGACCATGAGCACTTCTTGTCTGCCTTGCTGGGCTGTCTGTTTTTCTCACCTCAAGGCTCATGCCATTTGGACTTCATATCCTGAGGTCAGAAATCCCGCTTCCTAGTTGGCAAGATAGTTGCCTAAAGACTATCCTCCTCTTACCTGGCTTAACAGCTTTACTTCCATACTGTTTTCAGGATGTCTGACCCTATTTAGGGCCAGCAGTGGTTTCCTATGTCCTGCCTCATCTAATCTAAACTCTCCCGTTGCCTTCAAGACCTTCCACCACCTTGACCTGCTCTTCCATCCCACTTGGATCTTTGCACAGCTTCCTCCCTCAGCCAGAGCCTCCCTCTCTCCCAGTTTGCTTATCTTGCTGTGGCTCACCCCTAGATCTCAGCTTGGACTCCTTCCTCCTTCCGCCAGGTCTCAGGGAGGTGTCCCTCACACAGGCCCAGAGCTCTCTGTGCTTTCTTTCCCTGTTGTGACACTTCTCCAGCCTCTGGGTCATGGACACCATGACGCTTCACGCTGTTGTTCACCGTCACAGCCCCAGCACTTCCTGCTGTGTGCGGCACACAGTAAGTGTTCAATCCATATTCATTGACTGAATGAAGGAATAAATGAGTGAGTAAAGGCTTTCCGTCTCTGATACGTACAACGTTGGCAGCCTCAGGTTTTCGTGCCCACTTGAAATACTTCTCTCTATCCATTCATCTGCTTCCTCCTTTTTAAAAAATAATTGATTCAAACCCCAGCAATTTTACAAATCTTACCACGTCCCCAATCTAATTACTGTTCCTCCTTTTTTTTTTTTTGGACTCCTCTATTCTTTTTTTTTTTTAAATAAATTTATTTATTATTTATTTCTGGCTGTGTTGGGTCTTCGTTTCTGTGCGAGGGCTTTCTCTAGTTGCGGCGAGCGAGGGCCACTCTTCATCGCGGTGCGCGGGTCTCTCACTATCGCGGCCTCTCTTGTTGCGGAGCACAGGCTCCAGACGCGCAGGCTCAGCAGTTGTGGCTCACGGGCCTAGTTGCTCTGCGGCATGTGGGATCTTCCCAGACCAGGGCTCGAACCCGTGTCCCCTGCATTGGCAGGCAGACTCTCAACCACTGCGCCACCAGGGAAGCCCTCCTCTATTCTTTGTAACATACTGGAGCCAGTTTTTCAACTGGATCTAGGGGTTGTGAATGCCATGGGCCCACACTATGGAGGAAGCAGTCTCTGATGGTGTCCCCCTGCTCTTTCCTATCCACTGCCAAATTCTGTCCCAGAGGATCTCCCTTCAGCCCGTCCTCCCACACATCGCAAGACTTGTAAGAACATCTGATCATTGCACCTCCCTGGGTATCAAGCTCCTCTTGTGGAATGAGGGAGCTGGACAAGAGCAGGGCTGATATTGAACCAGTATGCACTAGCCCAGGCTGCCAGAAGCCTTCTGGCCTGACATTCCTGTTGTCAAATATCTTAAATCTGGAGCAGATAATTTCAATGTTCTTGTATATCTGTCATTCTGTGATTCTAGGCAGGGAAAATCTGATCTTTTTATAATCCCTGATATTCTGATCCACGCTCATCTTGTACAAAGTGTAAGATGAAGCATGTTATATTAAAACCAACAAACGGCATATCCGTGCTCCCCATAAGTTATGTTTATCCTCACCAAGTTTCCTTTAGATCCCTCTTGCCTGGGAGTGTCCGATTTAGAAAAAAAGGGAAAAAGGAGGTCTGGGCCTCAGCCTGGAGTGTGACCTCAGGCATCAAATTTGTCACAATGCTGTGGGTGGAAATGGCAAAGAAGATAATTCACAGTGACATCAGTGATCGAACGATGAGGCTTTTTTGATTTTTGTTTTATTTTTGCTTAGATTCTGAAATGTGGTGGATTTCCCCTTTTATGTGTCTAGAATTTTAAAATGCTTTCTTTTTGAAAACAAGCGTTTTCCCATAGTTTTCATTGCTGGAAAAAAATCACATGGCCTTTGTTCCACAATTCCCTCAATACTTTTCATTGCCATCTTCAAGGTTAGCAATATGCTGTTCTAGACGAGTTAGATATTTCTAGGCCTACGTATCTCAAGGTAGCATACAGCATAAGCAAATCAGAAATGGAATTTCTAAAGAATGACTTTGTGTGGTCTAACCTCCTGGGCTGGCACCTGAGAAACATGTCCAGGGGAGTTTGATTTGGGTACATAACTAAACTCCACTTATTGTCACAGTAAACTAATAGCCCATCACTGACAAACTGAGTAAAATTAAGAAAAGTGAAGAGGCATGGAGTAGGGGTGGGGGTTGGAAGAAATGGGGGAACTGTTTTTATCTGTCTACCTATCTATCTATCCATCTATCTATCTATCATCTATCAGTTTAAATAAACTGGATAGGAATTTTTAAAAAAGAAAGAAAAGTGAATATAAAAATAAAAAGCCCCCATGGAAATTTCCCTCAGCTCAAAGAGGCCTAGATGACTTATTTGTTGAGAGATCTTTTTTAAAAAAAGTAGTTTTGATTCATTCATTCCAATCTATTGGCAAATCCTGTTGGCTCTACCTTAAGAGTATGTCCAGTGTATAACCACTTCTTACCCTCCACTGCTTCTGCCTTGGCCCAAGGCACCGTTATCTCTCACCTGGACTCTGCCATGATCTCCCATCTTCCATTCTTGCTCTTCTGCATTCATCCTCCATTGTGTAGGATCACATCCCTGCTCACAGCCCTCCTGCACTCAGTATAACCCCCATGGCCTCACCATGGCCTTCAAAACCCAGCCTGTTCTGGCCCTGGCAGCCTCTCCACGGTCATCTCCCCTTATTCTTCACTTCCTCTCTTTCTTTGCTCCAACCACTGGCCTCCTTGCTGTTCTTCAGATATGCCGAGCATATTCCTGCCTCAGGGCCTTTGCCCTTGCTGTTCCTTCTGTGTGGAAGGCTCTTTCTCAGATACTTTTGCAGCTTCCTCCCTCACAGAATTCAAGTCTTCACTCAGATAGTTTCAGAGGTTCCCTCCTGACTCTCAGATAGTAGCCACCATTTCACTCTACCTTATCTAATTTATCTTCATAGCACACATTACTATTTGATACTATGTATTTATTTCTCTACTGCCCTCTTATGTCAGGAACTTTTATCTGTGTCATTCACGATAGTGTCCCTGAAAGCCTAGAATAGTGCCTGGTACATAGTAGGTGCTCAGTAAATAGCTGTTGAATGAATGAACGAATGTATTTATAAAATAAGTATTTGTTGCTCATTTACGAATAGGTTGGGCATTGGTCTTAGATTTTTAATGGATGCAGCCAAACATTTCTTTAGATTGTAAAAGAAAAAACTCTCTGAAAACACATGTATCAAAAGATGCCAAAATCTGTTAAAAATTTTTTTTGTTTTTAGAGCTGTAGCCCCAGGTCTGGGTGGGCAAGTGGCCTTATCTAATAGCTTAAGTGGTGGTTAAGTATATTTTGGGATTTGTTAGTCTTAACCCTGGGGCATGGCGGCTCAGCCCAGTTGATGATAGCCCGGCTGTGCCTGAGGTCACAGGTTCCTGCCCTACGTGAGTCTGTCAGCTTTGTTCTTGCCACAGCTCCAGATCTGTAGCTCCTGCCCCGACCAGCCTCCCCTGGCCGAAGCTGACTGTGGCCTCCAAGGGCATCACTTGAGAAGAGATGAATGGGTTTGCCCAGAACCATCACTGGGCCTGGAAACTCAGCTCAAAGTCATTTCAAAGCCAGCTGCTGTATCTAAAGACCATACAGTTGTGGTGGAGGGAGGGGTACGTGTGATTGCATAGAGATGGGGTACCGGGTGATGGCCTCATGGGGGCACACTTTGGTCTGTGAAGCCCCTTGGGTCCCAGAGATGGTACCTGGTAAAGGAAAATGTACTTTTACCAAATCCATATAAAGGTCAGTGGATGCCCAGGCAAATTTGAACACAAACCATAATTTTCTCTCCTTCATTTATCAAAGAAAAACAGCTTTAAAATATCCCTGAAATCCTCAAGTAGGGCTTTTATCTTTATTGCCCAAATGCTTGCCCTGGTATTTCATGTGCTTCTCTATCATCCTAAAGAGCTAAGGAAGCCCATCCCCCTTTTTATAGGTGGAGAAAAATGAAGCAGAGATAGTCACACTCACTTGCTTAGTCCTGCTTATCAGACTCTGGCTGTCCCACAGAGAGGCTTTATCAGATAAACACTGCCTTTAAATCCTTGAGCCCCACCTGGCAATACACTTCCCCGCCCTCACCCAGTGGAAGAAATCAGGAAATCTAGAAGCAAGAACGTATAATTGGGAGGAACCTGAAAAAACTTTCTAGGACCTCTGTTTTTCCCTTGCATTTAGAGAGATGACTCTGTGTCGTGTGGAAGGAAAAAGGAAATTGTCAAGAAGCCCTGACTCTACCTGCGGCTGACAACTAACTGGTCACTGAGGCTGTCAATGAAGAGAGCATTTCCCTGGCATTTTATAACTGGGCTTCAGGGGTCCCACAGGGATCATCATTTTTCACATGCAGTTCATTTATCAGCTGTTGCAGGGAACAGGTTCTGTTCTGTTGAGGTTAAAAAAAAAAAAAATTGTATCATGCCCGATAAAATGCTAAGGCCTCCTCTATTCTGAATCTCAGGGACTCAGGCCAGGAGCCCATAGGTCATGAGATCAGCATCAGACACAAGCTGATAAATAGAAAAAAAAAATGTATCTTATAAAAAAAAAATTCAGGTTTAGGGGAATTCCCTGGCAGTCCAGTGGGTAGGACTCCATGCTTTCACTGCCTAGGGTGCGGGTTCAGTCCCTGGTCGGGGAATGAAGATCCCGCAAGCCACGAGGTGAGGCCAAAAAAAAAAAAAAAAATTCAGGTTTAGAATGAAAGCCTGCCATTGGCAACACTTTGGATGGACCTTGGGGGTATTATGCTAAGTGAGATAAGTCAGACAGAGAAACAAATACTGTACAATCTCACTTATATGTGGAATCTAAAAAAGACAGACAAACTCAGAGAAACAGAGTAGACGGGTGGCTACCAGCAGTTGGGGGATGTGGGAAACAGGGAGATATTGGTCAAAGGGCACAAACTTGTAGGTATAAGATTAACAGTTTGGGGGATCTAATGTACAGCATGGTGATTATAGCTAATAATACTGTTTCATGTACTTGAATGTTGCTAAGAGTAGATCTTAAAAGTTCTCACCACAAAGAAAAAATAGTAACATGTGACAGGATGGAGATGGTAGCTAATAATGGTGGTAATCATTTCATAATTTATAAATGTATCAAATCAAGACATTGTATGCCTTAACATGGAAGCAACCTAAGTGTCCACCCACAGAGGAATGTATAAAGAAGATGTGGTACATATATATAATGGTATATTATTCAGCAATAAAAAGGAACGAAATAGTGCCATTTGCAGAGACGTGGATGGACCTAGAGAATGTCATACAGAGTGAAGTAAGTCAGAAAGAGAAAAACAAATATCGTAAAATATCGTTTGTATGTGGAATCTAGAAAAATGGTAGAGATGAACTTACTTGCAAAGCAGAAATAGAGACACAGACGTAGGGAACAAACTAATGGTTACCAAGGAGGGAAGGAGTGGGTGGGATGAGTTGGGAAATTGGGACTGACATATATACACTACCATGTATAAAATAGATAACTAATGAGAACTTCCTGTGTAGCACAGGGAACTCTACTCAGTGCTCTGTGGTGACCTAAATGAGAAGGAAATCTAAATAATTTGAGTGGATATATGTATATATATGACTGATTCACTTTGCTGTACAGCAAGAAACTAACAGAACATTGTAAAGCAACTATGCTCCAATAAAAATTAATTAAAAAAAGAAAAACATGTTGTACGCCTTAAACTTACACAAGGTTATGTGTCAATTATATCTCAGTAACACCAGAAAAAAAATTCAGGTCCGAATGACCTGGGCCATGTGGTACCTGGTTATATGTATTAAAGTCTCCGAGCTACTCCAACAGTCACGGGGGGCCCCAGGTTGCACTGGGCCTTGCTTTTACCCTGGGGGAAACTGAGGCAAAGAGTTACAGAGACTTCCACCAGGGGAGACTGCCAAGGAGTCAATCGGTGGCCAAGTCCCTTTCCTCTAGCCGCACTGACTCTCCCTCCTGGTGTGTTTATGGCAGCTCAGAAGGTAAGCTCAAGGGTCAGTGTGAGCTTTCCCGAATACATGCATCTCATATCCTGGGAAGAGTAGGCAGCGGGGCTGAAGGTGAGACAGGAAATCTTTCTGGAGGCTCTGACGCCATTCCGCTTTTGGAGCTTTCCCAGCATCTCCCACAGAGTGGAGCCTTTGAAATCACCTTGTGGGGAGACTGGACTGAGAGCTGGGCTGCCTCGGTCTGCTCTCGCCCTGCTGCCTTTCTGTGGGACCCTGTGAGGGGAACGGAGCGGCGCCCTGGGGGGGATGCAAGGAGAATGGGCTGATTGAGGGATGTGGGCACCGGGCTGGCGGGCTGCCTGTTGGCCGGGCTGCAGGGTGGCCTTTCTTCTGCGTTTGCTCGCAGAGCCAGGGAGGCTGGGTGCCAGAGGGGAGAGCATTTCCTCCGTTCTGGAAAAGCCATGTCCATCTGGCTTGCTCTGCAGCCTGTGACCTCTCAACCCGGCAGTGTTCCTGTCAATGGGCACAGACCCCACAGGCCAGGTCTCTGCTGTGACCAACAGGAGATGCTGGCCCCGGGAGGGGCAGCAGGGAGTGAGCGTGTGTGTGTGTGCGCGCGTGTGCGCACACGTGGGTGGACCGACCAAGCCAGCAATGTGTCTACTCCCCAGACATTCGCCGAGGGTCTCCGCCACAGGAATGTGGGCTTGGCCTGTCGATGTAGTCCCAGGGAGGATCATTGGTAATGGCAGTCCAGTGTTCGTAGGTTTGAAGGGGTCTTGCAGGTCATCCTGTGCAGCCCCTTTATTTCTTGCAAATGAGGAAACTAAGGCTCAAGGATCTGAAATAGCTTGCCCAAGGTCACACTGGAAACACAGGTTCAAGGCCTGGCTCCACCACTGACTTGTCGTGTGACCTTGAGCACATGACTCGACCCTGCTGCACCTGTTTCCTGAACATGTAAAGGGGGATAAGAAAAGTACCGGATCCACAAGGCTAATGAGGGTGTTGAATGAGGTAATCCAAGAGAAAGGCTTGTCACGGGCCTCTGCTCATGTCCATCTCAGAACCTGCATTGTCATCATTTTATTGTTGCCGTGCAGTTGGCAATGACCACTGCAAATGCACGAAGACTTTGGAAGCCAGGGCTCTGCAGCCACGCATACACTCAGCCGTTCACCAACCCCCTCCAAAATCACCATCGCCTTCCGTCCTCCCCATTGTCCCATGAGGTAGAGAAGGCCAATCTCCTTTCTTCCATTTTCCTGATCAGACAACTTCAGTCAAAGATGGGCCTCAAAACTGAGTCTTCTGCTTCCCAGCACCCCTTGCTCTTTTTGCCTCCACCTGCTAATTAGAATATTTCTACTGATTGAATATTACACCTATTTTGGCACTAACTATGGGAAAGAAGGAAGACCCCTGCCCCCCAGCCCCCCAGCCTTTCCCAGATGAATGGAGATCACCTCAGCCTCTTAACCCTTTCTGTTTGTTCTTGAGTTCGTCCTGAGGGTCTGGGGCTTCTTCTGACTCTAGAGCTGTGTCTGAAGTAAGGACAGAATGTACTTCCCAGCTCCAGGACTAGCAACTTTAACAGCAAACAGAGAATTGCCATCAATTGTGTTACAGTGGCTGAAGGGATTTATGGACTTTTTTTGGAGAATCTATGGACACAGACCCAAACTGAACAGAGCCCCGAGGAAACACAGTAGCCCTTGTTACGCAGGAAGCATAGGTTTAATGTATACAGGGTGAGGGTAGGGGGGTGATGAGGAGAAAACAGAAGGAAGCGGGTTGGGGGGGGCCCTGCTATATATTTACAATTTGAGCCCTAAGCCCTGGATTTCTGAAGGTGGTGGCAGAAGGGTGATTTCTGTACTACATTCCTCCCTCTAAACCCACCTTGCTTGAGAAACTGCAGCAGGCACAAAACACTGTTCATGAAAATAATCAGCAAGCTCCCCCAGCCACTGGGAAAATGGGGCTGGTGCTAACACGCTCTCTCCCCATCCCCCAAAAGCACACAGCCCCTGAGGAAAAGCCTGAAGCCAGACCCGGAGGCTGAGAGAACAGAGGTCGTCCAGGCTGAGGGGTCAGAGGGCACAGCCACGGGAGGGGTCAGCTTTGTTTCCGCTCAGTGTTGGTGAAAGCCAAATCTTTATGGAACTTTTCTAGCTGCATTTTGGGCTATTTAGCTTCAAAAACAAAAGATTTATTTTTCCCCCTTCTCCTTTTGGGTTTTGTCTTCTGCAGACAGCGGTGACATATGCAGGTCTGGAGGCTGTTAACACCCGGCCAGGTTCCTCCCCCCACCCCCCAATCCTTAGGAAAAGAAAAGATAGGATCTTAATTAAAAGAGAAACAAACACTCGCAAGGGCCACTGTTGCTTCTCTGATCTTTTCAAGAGGGAAAGGAACAAGAGTGGCATGGTGTGGTGTGCCTTTCCTAATACACTGTTGGCATAACCTGTTACATTTTATAAAACACTTCCACATGCTACAGTATCCTGTGGAATCCATGCATCCATTCTGTGAGATGGGGCTTATGGTCCCCTTTGGCAGACGTGAAAACTGAGGCTTGTAAGTAGCTTTGCCAATGTCAATGAGATATTGAAGGGGCAGACGTTTCTGTCTCCAAACACAGGAACCTTCCTGATAGATATACTAAGTGATGTGATTTAACTTCTCTGAGTCTCATTTTCCAAATCTAAAAGGAGGTTATTCCCTAGGTTCTATTCAGACCTTCTAAACTGTTCTTTCACTTTGCTCCTTCACAAGAAAAAGTCAATCAAAGGGGTGTCAGGAGCATGACAATACTAGGGGAAGAAATCAAGTTGTGTTTCTCCATGGTTTCTGAGGTTTTATGTCAAGTCCCCTGTATGGTGATAAAGATGGGTTGTTGTTTCCATGCTGTTCTCAAGTATCAATCAGAATGGTTATCAAATCAATCTGGAACATTTGCAGAAGTGCCCTCTGACATTTTGGATGTGGAAGCTGTTGCTAGCATTGTCAGGTGTCCAAAAGTATGTGATTTTGGTAAAAAATACAGTCCTGTTTTTCAACACCATGATATTATTTGTAGAAACGTGACTGAGAAGTATACTATTGGGCTTCTGCACACAGCCTATACTTTAGAGCCTGTGCTCATAGCAGGGATTTGGGGCAAGCATTTGTAATTATGTCCTTTGTGAGTGACAGACGACTTAGGACATAGGAATGCCTAGACTCAGAGCATTTCTTTTTTAGTTCTTGGGTTGAAAGCTCTATCTTACTTTACGTAACTCAGATGCAAGTGTTCTGGTGACATTTTGGTGGCCACAAGGATATGTATTTAGAGTCCTGGTTATTGTGGATGTACTAAGGGGGTTGGCCAGCAGCCACGACAAAGTACTTGCCTAAGGAGTGGGTATGGGTGGAGAACTACGGGAATGAGGTCTTCTGGTCTGAGTGTGAAAAGCCTGGTTGCCTTAGTTTGGTAGAGAAGTGAGCCCGTTGGTATTGAGCTCAACCCCCGCTGCTCTCATGTGCCTCTTGTTTCTGGGCATCTGGAATTCACGGGCAGGAGAGACTAGAGGGCATCGGGGGACCAATCTGTTACTTCATTTCTCTAGATTCGAATCTGTTGGCGTGTGATAGCATTGAAGAGGAGGCCAGAGGTGAGAACTGTGGGAAAGTTTATTTCTTCTCCTGTTTTCCCCTTGCCACTTCTACGATAACAATGATGAAGCAAGGATAGCGGAGGTGGTATGGCGTTGAGATTAGCAGTTTGGGCTCAGGAGTTAGACTCCCTGGGGCCAGATCCTAGCTCTTCCATGCTGGGATCTTGGCAAATCATTCTACCTCAGTGTTCCTGTTTCTTTCTCTATAAAACAAGGATAATAATAGTTCCCACCACATAGATTGCGGAGGGGGTTCAGCTAAATGATTATGATGGCTCATAGCTCAGAACGGGCACCTGGTTTGTTAGTTATTCTTGCCAGCCTCCATTTGGCTATGGCAGACGTGAGAGCCTCCCTTCTCCCCGACACCTGGTCAGGACCACAAACTCCTCTCTGGCTGTAGGATATTGGGGAATTGGTCCATGCTTTTTTTTTTTTTTTTTCTTTTTCAGTTTTCTTCAGCAATGTGGGATAGTTTAGCAAATCTGAAAACTGTACAGACACACAAGGTCCTGCAACCCCCTCCTGCTGCTGGAGGAACTGAAGGGATGTGTGCTCCCCACCTGGCCTGGCCCTCTTTGGGTTCATTGCCAGAATCTGAAGCTCTAAGCAGAGCTGTGTGGTGCACACTGGGCTGCCCACTTTAACAAGCTGGCTCTGAGCGGGCCACCAGGTGGAAGGACTCTCTGCTCCTCAGAGAAACCAAACTCCAGTCAGCTCTGCCAGGAACAGCCAAGACGGGAAGCAGGCGCTGGAGTCCCACATCTTTTGGAACAGGGGGCTTAAGGGGGCCCAGAAGCCGGTCAGAACAAAATTGCAAGGAAGACTTTGTCCCTTTCACCAGATTCTTAAAGGAATCTGAAACCTTAAAAAAAGAAAGAGCCCTTGTCAGAGAGGAAGAGGGGACAGCCACAGCTGGAAGGGAGAGCCTGGGTGAATGTCCCAACACGGGATGGTCCTCGGGAATGAATCGGGGTCCCGCCCAGGGCTCAGTCGTGGAGGATGGCCAAGTGTGAGAACACGATGGGGGCTGGTGTGTTCTCTGACAGCGGGAAACATAGCCACGTTCTCTCCTGCTGAACGGCAGTTGGGACAGTAAAGCCAGGAGTCTTCTGGTCAGAGAAGTGGTCTGGGTTGATAATATGATGCTAATTAATACATTTACTAATGGCTGTCCCCTTGAAGGACCCAAGGTGGAGATCATGACAGATGTGAGCTTCTGGGGACGCTGTGGAAACTTCCCGAGAAGACAAAGGAACTGGTTTCTTTCTGGGGTGGGGGGATTTCCTGCATTCGATGGTTCCCCTCGAGCCTCCTCACCGTGCCTTTCCTCTCCTTCACCTGCTCTGTCTCAGCAGTGGAAACATCACGAGCAATGACAACCACACCATTTCCGTTTACAGGGGATGGGGATGGGCTGCAAGCCAGGCACCTGTGCTGAGTGTGTTGTAGTTATTATCTAGGTTAATCCCAACAACACTCATCCAATGTAGGCATTATGATTATTTTGCAGACAAGGAAAGAGAGGCTCAGAGAGAGGACCTCCCCTGCCACTTTCCGCAGCTAGTACACAGACGAGCCCAGATTCTCTCGGCCCCTCTCACGCCAGTATCTATGTGCTGTCCTGCCCGCTTCCTTCACCTTCCACTCTTGTCCTGCATCACAGTCTGGACCTAAGAGTGCTTCCCTGTGAGGGTCTGCCCTAGAGAAAACGCAAAGAGGGAGGGGAGAGAGAACAGGACAGCTTTGTCAGTGTCTGTGTGTATCGGGGTGTTGTGTAGCCTTGGGGTGTTGTATGCATGTTGGGGTATTGTGTGTGTTGGGTGGCATGTTTGTGGAGGGTATTGTTCGAGTTGGGGACTTGTGTGTGTTGATGTATTTGTAGTGCTGGGGGGCGCTGTGGTGGGGAACTGTGTAGTGTTGGCAGTGTGTGTGTGTGCTGGGGTGTTGTGAGGGTGTGTGCTGGGGATTGGCTGTGACAGGAGGAGAGCAGGACTCTGTCTCATGCTTGGTTGGTCACTCCTTGGCTGGGAACTTCACTTCTCCTGCCAAAGTCCCAACTGTTACTGCTCCCTGCCACCAACAACCCCCAGACTGAAGGAGATGGAGCAGCTAGCCCTCTGTCGATTTCCTCCCTGACCTTGACCTGGGGCTGGAACTGGCTACCAGCTCAGTGGCAGGAAGTGAGAGGACAGGCTCACAGCGAGGGCTTAGGGTGCAAGCATCTTGGCGTGGGCTGATGCATTTATAAAGGCTCTGCACTTGGGCCCACACTCTGTGCATATAAATATCTGAAGAATGAAGGATTTGCCCAAACCTGGCTTTGTACAGCCCATGGGAGAGATGTGTGCTTTTTATCTATTATCGCATATTACTGCAATGATAATAATGAAAAATAGCTAATGCTTATATAATGCTTACAATTCATCAGGCACTGTTTTAATTGCTCTACATGTACAATCTAATTTCATGCTTGTAACAACCCTAAGAGGTAGCTACTTTTTTTATCCCCACTTTATAAACGAGGAGTCTGAGTCACAGAGCTGTTAAGTAACTTACCCAAGCTAGCACAGGTAGAAAGAGGTTGAGGCAGGCTTTGTAAAGCAGGCACGTGCTTTAGAAACCCTGCACCCGTGCCCTTAACCACTAGATCGCCTGGCCCCATCATCATACCAGGCATAGCGACAGGCAACTCTGACTCCTGTGCCCAGGAATGCAGCTGCACCTCCACTTCTTATAGGTCCTGAGATCCTTGAGGCTGGTGAGGCTTCATGGTTAAGGTAATAAAGATTTTGGCTGGGTTTTCATGTAGACCAGAGTTTCCATTTCTGGGTTGAACAATCCAGTTCTTGGCTTGCTGGTCTCAAGCATTTGCAACAAGATCCTTTTCTGTTGAAAAACTAAGGAAAGATGGTACAGTTGAGCCCCAGACAGACGACAAAGGAGGTATAAGGCAACATCTTTCCCAGCTAGCTTGGGAACAGTCATCTTTCTCCCCAGGAACCAACTTCTTTGCATCTTGAATGTTGAAAGAAAAGACTTGTGTCATTAAAAATAAAGTTTTTTAAAGGAAAAAATAAGCGCTATCTTTGTGTCTTTGTGCATCTCCACACCTTCTTAGATGTGCTTTCAGAAAACCTCACTTAAATGAGCGCATTCCTAGAGAGTGAAGGGATAAATGGAACAGTAACTGGACTGACTACTTGGTTATTTGTCAGTCTGTGGGGGAATAGCTTAGGACAAGACCCTGTGAGGATCTCAGAGATGCAAAAAAGGAAGATGTCAAACGGTAAAGGGATTCCTAGTTGGGAGGTAGCAAGGGAGGAATGAAGGAAATGTATCTAATGAAATTATACCAGCCTACAAAGATCAGGAAAAAACAAACCAACGTTATTAACTGCTGAGGAATTCACACTGAGCTCGGACAAGACAATGGATTTATTTACAGGTGCCCTGTGGTGCGTGTTGGGGCGAGTGGCAGAGCATGCTTTTTGCTCCAAGAATTTTCCTTGACTAGAAAGTGGATTTCTTGGCAGAACTGGAACCTGGCTAGTTTCAGATTCCTTAAGGACAGAGGAAATTCCATGGGATGCATATAAAAGAGTCTGTTTCTGTCGGATAGTCAGGAGGAGCTGTCACTATATTTGTCTCAAGACCAGGGACCCCTCACCTTTATGCTGGCCGATGCTCTGGGCCCCTCTGCTACTTCCTCAGGGCAACGGGAGACAGGAGGAGCCTGAGGGAGGCTATTAGCAATCCCCATGGTCTAAGTCACACCCCATACCCAGTCTGAGCCATTACGGATGTATTTAAGGCAAAGGAACTAAACTCTGAAACAGATGTAGAAGAAAATAAAAACAAACAAATCCCTTAAAAAAAAAAAAAAAACACCTGAAGACCTGGACACATAGTAAACTAGATTCATGGGATTTCCCTGGTGGTCCAGTGCTTGAAACTCCATGCTTCCACTACAGGGGGTGCAGGTTCGATCCGTGGTCAGGGAACTAAGATCCTGCAAGCTGGGCGGCCAAAACAAACAAATGAACAAACAAACACACAAACAAACAAACAAAAACAAACAAGATTCATAATAGAAGTGAGGGATGAGTGTCAAGTGTGTCCCAAGTGGTTTGGAAGCTTCCCTCCTGCTCTCCTCTAATCCTCACCCCAAACCCTCCCCAACCAAGAACTGGATGGGGGAGAATATCTTCAGGGTCTTTGTAGAGCAGCCTGGACCCTAGCCTGCATTTCGATGTATTCCTATCATCCTCAGATTGGGATAGAGCCAGCTGCGTGTTGCAGAATACCAAGAATTTGAAAAAAAAACCTTTGAAACTTTCCTGCATGATTCCCAAATCCAACATGTCCCTTGTAATGTATCCCACTCTCTAAAAGCTGGGAAGCTTTCAGAGTTAGGGAGCTTTGTGTAACCTAGGCCATATCATGCTGCAGAGAACTGCAGAGAATTAATTAATATTCTCCAGTCGGGGATCTGATGGAGAGTTCCTCCTAGTCTTTTCCCAATGCCAGTCTCTCTCCTACTGTCAGAGACAAGCCTGGCTGACAGTCACAGTGGGTGATGATGGGCACAGATTGTCACAGAGCCAGAATCATAGAGCTCTGAGGGACCCTAGATGAAATCTAGATGCTTGAGGCTTGAGATAACAAATTTTAAGTAAAACCAAAGTGAGCTTTCTTGACACCTCCCCAACATCCCCACTTCACCTCTCAGACTTTTCACATCCCTTATTCTGCTCCAGCCACCCTGACCTCCTAGTTGCTCCTTGAGCACACCAGCATGCTTCCAGCCTCAGGGCCTTTGCACTGGCTGTTTCCTTTGCCTGGAACTCTTCCAAAATGCTCATGTAGCCAATTCCCTCATCTCCTTGGAGTCTGTTCAAATGTCACATCCTCAGTGAGGTTTACCCTGACCACCCTGTCTAAAAATTCCAAACCTCTCTTCCTACCCTCTGAGGGTGTAGGGATCTTGCTTTGTTCACTGTCCCAAGCACTATTTCTTCATGGTCCCAAGCACCTAGAACAGTCCTGGCACAGAGTAAGCCCTCAATTCATAGTTTTTGAGTGCACAAGTTTTGCCAGACATGCTTCTTGATGGTCGAAAGAGGGAACTCATAATTGGTGTATGGGGGCTCAGATGAGGTCACTAACCAAGGTTACACAGTTAATAAAGGCTAGAGGCAGGGTTTGCATGCAGAGCAGTTGAAATCCTGATCCTCTGCCATCATTTAGCTCTGTGACCTTGGGCAACTTGCTTAACCTTACTGAGTCTCCATTTTCCACCTGTAAAATGAGCATCAGTTAATCCCTCCTCACAGTTAATTGTAAGAATTAAGGGTTATAGCACCTCATAAACCTGGTCTTGTAGTTCAGATCTCAGCTCAGATGCCGCCTCCTTAGAAAACCTTTCCTGGCTGCTCAGTCTAAAGCTGCCCCCTGCTCCCTGATTTCAGACTATACTACAAAGCTACAGTAACCAAGACAGTATGGTACTGGCACAAAAACAGAAATAGAGATCAATGGAAGAGGATAGAAAGCCCAGAGATAAACCCACACACATATGGTCACCTTATCTTTGATAAAGGAGGCAAGAATATACAATGGAGAAAAGACATCCTCTTCAATAAGTGGTGCTGGGAAAATTGGACAGCTACATGTAAAAGAATGAAAGTAGAACACTCCCTAACACCAGACACAAAAATAAACTCAAAATGGATTAAAGACTTAAATGTAGGGCCAAACACTATAAAACTCTTAGAGGAAAACATAGGCAGAACACTCTAAGACATAAATCACAGCAAGATCCTTTTTGACCCACCTCCTAGAGAAATGGAAATAAAAACAAAAATAAACAAATGGAACCTAATGAAACTTAAAAGCTTTTGCACAGCAAAGGAAACTATAAACAAGGAGAAAATATTTGCAAACGAAGCAACTGACAAAGGATTAATCTCCAAAATATATAGCAAGCAGCTCATGCAGCTCAATATCAAAAAAACAAACAACTCAATCCAAAAATGGGCAGAAGACCTAAATAGACATTTCTCCTAAGAAGATATACAGATTGCCAACAAACACATGAAAGGATGCTCAACATCACTAATCATTAGAGAAATGCAAATCAAAACTACAATGTGGTATCACCTCACACCGGTCAGAATGGTCATCATCAAAAAATCTACAAACAATAAATGCTAGAGAGGGTGTGGAGAAAAGGGAACCCTCTTGCACTGTTGGTGGGAATGTAAATTGATACAGCCACTATGGAGAACAGTATGGAGGTTCCTTAAAAAACTAAGAATAGAGCTGCCATATGAGCTAGCAATCCCACTGCTGGGCATATACCCTGAGAAAACCATAATTCAAAAAGAGTCATGTACCACAATGTTCATTGCAGCACTATTTACAATAGCCAGGACATGGAAGCAACCTAAGTGTCCATCGACAGATGAATGGATAAAGAAGATGTGGCACATATATACAATGGAATATCACTCAGCCATAAAAAGAAATGAAATTGAGTTATTTATAGTGAGGTGGATGAACCTAGAATCTGTCATACAGAGTGAAGTAAGTCAGAAAGAGAAAAACAAATACCATATGCTAACACATATATATGGAATCTAAAAAAAAAAAAAGGTTCTGAAGAACCTAGGGGCAGGACAGGAATAAAGATGCAGACGTGGACTTCCCTAGTGGTGCAGTGGCTAAGAATCCTCCTGCCAGTGCAGGGGACACAGGTTCGAGCCCTGGTCCGGGAAGATCCCACATGCTGCGGAGCAACTAAGCCCGTGCACCTCAACTACTGAGCCTGCACTCTAGAGCCTGTGAGCCACAACTACTGAGCCTGCGTGCTGCAACTACTGAAACCTGCTTGCCTAGAGCCCGTGCTCTGCAACAAGAGAAGCCACCGCAAAAAGGAGCCTGTGCACTGCAACAAAGAGCAGCCCCCACTCACAGCAACTAGAGAAAGCCCGTGTGCAGCAACGAAGACCCAATGCAGCCAAAAATAAAATAAATTTAAAAAATAAAATAAATAATAAAAAAAAGACGCAGATGTAGAGAGTGGACTTGAGGACATGGGGAAGGGGAAGGGGAAGCTGGGATGAAGTGAGAGAGTGGCATGGACATATATACACTACCAAATGTAAAATAGATAGCTAGTGGGAAGCAGCCACATAGCACAGGGAGATCAGTTCTGTGCTTTGTGACCACCTAGAGGGGTGGGACAGGGAGGGTGGGCAGGAGACGCAAGAGGGAGGGGATATGGAGATATAAGTATACGTACAGCTGATTCACTTTGTTATACAGCAGAAACTAACATAACAATGTAAAGCAATTATACTCCAATAAAGATGTTAAAAAAAAAGAAAAAAAGTAGCTCCCTGGTGTCTACTTTCAGCCAGGCAGGACTAGATCCTAAACAAAGTTATGTGATGCTTTGCCCCTCTTGCCTTAGGGCCTTTGCCCTGCATTTTCCTTGTGTTTTACCCCTTTTCTCTCTATTTTACCCCTGGTTTTGTATATTCTTAAATATGAATGAATATTTTAAATAACTGAAGAAAGAAAGAAAGAAAGAAAGGAAGGAAGGAAGGAAGGAAGGAAGGAAGGAAGGAAGGAAGAAAGAAAGAAAGAAAGAAAGAAATACAAGAAAGTAGCTCCGTGAATAGTGCCTGGCATTCTTTAACAAATGACTCCCCCACCGAAAACCTATCCCTGTCCCACAGGGTAAATCCAAATTCCTTTTCAGGGTTGACAGGGTCCCATCTGGGCTCACCTCCTTCTCTGCTACCTCCAGGCCATCCCTCAGCCTGGAAAACCCTGAACCCCACCTTCACCTTCACACCTCCACCCTCCATCTACATCTGGGGACCAAATCTGGCCCATGAGCTAAGAATGGTTTTTGTGTTTTTAAATGGTCAACAAAAAAAATCAAAACAAGAATGTTTTGTGACCCTGAACATTATATGAAACTCCAATTTCATTGTCCATAAATAAAGTTTTATTGGAACACAGTCACACTCATTTGCTTCCGTATTGCCTGTGGCTGCTTTTGTTCTTCTGTGGCAGAGCAAGAGTTACGACAGATGCCATAGAGCCCACAAAGCTTAAAATATTTACAGTTGGGTTGTCTTACTATCACAGGGCTGTAGGGACCTTGACGGGAAAAGTTTGCAGAGCCCTGATCTAGACATTTCATTCTTACTCTTTAGGTCACATCTGATCCATCGCTTTCCGGTAAGACTTTGTTCATGCACCAACACTGGGTAGGGAGTCCTTCCGTATGTGCCCCCGATTTTCTGTTTGCTCCGCCATCTCCCCAAGGGCAGGGACAGGTCCATGCTGTTCTTTGATGCACCCCAATGTCAAGAACCGTGCCTGGGACGTGGTAGGTGACCAGTAAACATTTGTTGCATGAATGAATGGTATTTAAGGCTCCTCCTTCGCGGTCCAGAGTGCAGCCCAGAGCCAGGGCTCAAGGCGGTTTAAGCGGGGAGGCTCTGCTGAGGTCTGGAGTCCTTCAGAAAAGCCTGATGGAGGTGAGAGGCTCTCCTGGTCCAGCCACAGAATCTGGGGGCTGCAGGGACCTTTGGAATTTGGGTGGGGAATGTGACGAGTCTGCACAGACGAGGGGGCTCAGAGTTGGGAACAGGGTGAAATAGATGCCTCGCAGAGAGATAGCATTTGTAACATCTTAACTGAACATTCACTTGATGGTGTTTGGAGGTTTTGGCACAAGCTTGGGGTTTATTCACATTCTTAATTACTTCATACTCAGACATAAAGCAACAACCCCGGGAGGCCGTCACTGTCCTCACTGTCTTATTCACAAGGCATTTCACTGTGAAAATTACCTCTAAGCCACCCATGGAGGAGTCTCTCTTGCCCTTCTGTTTCCTGTATGAAGAGATTGTGATCGCTTTGACAAAATCAGCTGGGACACTTAATGTCACTCTGAGACAAACTCTGAAAAGTTCCACCTGAAGTCTGGGTCACTGGCAGTGTTCTCCGTGCTGAGCTGGGAAAGGCCTTGTTGTTATTCCAAATTCAAAGGCAGCAATTGATAAAGGCAGCTGGCTAAACCTTTCGTGGTAAAACTTTATCTCTGACACCTATAGGTTGATCCAACTAGAGGAAACTGAAACTTTAAAAAAAAATTTTCAGTTTAGTCTAAGTCACCAAAAATTTGCAATAATCATGCAGAAGGCATGGTTTGACCTCTGGGCTAATGTGACAGTGCAAAGATCTGTCCGTCTGAGAGCAAGATATGCGCAGAAACACAGCAAGAAGAAAGGCAGTCCATGCTGTAAAGAAGAATGCCACTCAGCCCGCCACTCGGCCTCCGTGAGAGCATGGCCTTCGCTTTACAGATGGCCCTAGATACTCCTGGAAGCTTGCTGCTTCTCACCGCAGGCAGTGGTGTGCTGGTAAATGTTTAACAACTGGCAGGGGAGAAGGTGGAGCTGATTCGTAGCATTTGTCAATTAACATGGTCTAAATACTCCCACCAGGGCTGATTTCAAGCCCGCTATGTGACATCAAGCATCTCACAGAATTCCTGAAAATTGAATACTCAGCTCCCTTGAGCCTGTACGAGCTGGGTCCAGAGCTCTGTGGTGCCTGTGGGTGCTCCACAGGGCGCTCTGTGGGTGTCAGGACTTGGAACTCTCAAAGCATGTGTTTGCCCAGGCCTAACACCCCAGCCTTAATTCCAAAGACCATTTTCTTATGGGCTGAACCTCTGTCACTTACGCAGCAAGGCCCTGGTGTGAGAGAGCTGGCCTGAGGCACCTCCAGCCTCAGGTTCCTTGATTGGGCCTCCCAGGGTGGGCTGGATCCCTGGAATATGCAAAGGCTCCACTGCCCTGAATGCTTTGAAGGGGGTAAGCACAGAGGGTCCACTCCTAGGTCTGTTGGAAAACCTCAGATTGGCCTGCTTTGTGCCTGATCTTTAGCTCCTTGTGCATGAGAATGGGTCCATGGCAGGTGGCCTCTGGGTGGGTATGAATAGAATTGTCATCTTGTCAAAAGGATGAGCCAGGAAACTGGAATAGGACTGGAGGATGGGTGGGGGTGGGGTGCAGCTCTCGGTGAATTAGGGCTTTTCTATTGATTCCATAAGGCTACATAATGAGTCGCTTTGGCAGCCTCCTGCCTGCCCTGCCACAGCTCTGACCTCCCCCAGGGATGAGACGAGGGCTTCACCCCCTCCCCTGGTTAACGTGTGCTGCCTTTGTTTACCTGTTGTTGCCCTGGGAAGGGGACCTGATTCAGGAGCAGGCTGTTAGGTGTTTGCTGGAAGAGGGAAGAAAAGTGTATGAGGCCCTATTGCCTCTGATACCTTTGGTGAGGAGCTCAGTCTCCCCATCTGTAAAATGGGGCCATAATAATCCCAGCCTCACAAGGCTGTTGCCAGGATGGAGGGAAACCATGCCCACGACTGCCTGATGTAGTCTCACTGAAGCACTCAGCTGAGAGCAACCATCATTATTATTTTTCTGAATTCTGGCCAAAGCCCCAGCACAGACTACACTTAAACCATGTGACTAAGTGTGTGACCCCAGGCAAGCAACTCCTCCCTCCCTTCCCTCTCCTGTCCCCCCTCCCTTCCCCCTCCGTGAAATGCTGGTAATCACACCAGGCCCTCCCTGCCTCCCAGGGACAGGAGGATTAATGAGATAATATGAGAAGCCGGCTGCTCTGGGGAAGAAAGGTGTTATGTACACAGGAAGGTGTAATTATTATCCTGTAACTACATGAACGTTTATATTGTGCCTACCCCGGCACTTCCGAGGGGCTTTGACAAGAGACTTGTCTCAAGCTGGAGACAGGTTCAAGGGGTGGGGACATCAGAAAGCTTCCCTCAGCTTCGGACTCGGGCTCCCTGCAGCCTCCTGGAGGAGACCGTGTCCACGCCCCGGGCGTCAGGAGCTCTGTGGGAGCCAGGAGAGCCCTGGCCACCTTACGGCTCCATCCTCAGGATCGTGGAAGGCCCCGGCGTGGCTGCTCAGGGCATTCAAGTTGGAATGGAAGTCCAGTCATGAGCATAGCAATTTTGTGGCTGGCAAAGATTTTGGTGTAGGGTTTAACAAATTATAGGCTTACTCAGTTTGTCCTGACCAGTCCCTAACGTTTCAGCCTCCTGCTCCCCTCCAGCTGTCATCACCACCAACACCATCACCATCATCACTTAGGAAGTCCCCGAGTGGGCAGGGCCCTGTGCTGGGTGCTGGCTTTGGCTGCTTTAGAGTTTAGAGTTGACAACAGCCGCTCCTGTGCTCTTCCCCAGATTCTTCCCTCCAGAAAGAGCGTGTCAGGCTGGGGGTGAGGAGGGCTTTGGGCAAAGAAATGGATGTGAGTCACCCCCCTGGCAGATGTGTGGGGTGGGAAGATCAGGGGTGAGAGAGAACAAGGAGAAGGTGTGGGAAAATGGGGTCCCAGAATGTTCTGCACCCAATCGGAAATGCTGATGGGGATTAGGGATCAGACCTGGGATTTACATCCTGGATCTGCCACTTGGCAGCCTCTTGACCTTGGAAAGATCAAGGTTACTTATTCTCTGGGTAACTCAGGTTCCTCATCTGCAAAACCGGGGTGATTGTGGAGGGTCGGTGTGATGATCAAATGAAATGGTGCATATAAGGTGCCAGGGTCTGGAATTCTGGAAGGCAGTCAGGGCTCCAAACGTGTTAGTGATTTGTTCAAGCCGCCCGGACGTCCTCTACTCCTGCAGCGTTCTCCACGTTGGTCTATAGAGTCGTAATCCCACTGAGACTGATTTCTTGAGTATTTAGCCTCTCCTTCCCAGCCTTTCACAGTCACGGGAGGTGGAGGCCAGTGCATGCCCGTGGCGGCTCCACTCACGAGTAAGCACTCAGCATCCATGGTCACGCCTGAAAGTGAGCCCATTCTCCTTCTGCCTTTAAAAGCCAGAGGAGTTTATAGGGACTCTACCGGGGAGGTGAGAAAACCCAGTTTCCCAGAAAAGACCCTGAACAAAGTGACTTCTCAGCACAGAGTGGAATCCAGGCTCCCACATCACGGTGCTGATGATGTTGAGGAAGATGACAACGGCAATAATTACGTACAAGCTTTAACTTTCCAAACTGTTCTTACAGTTTCCTCATTTGTAAGATGATAGGGTTGGATGAGACGAACTTTGAGGTCCCTTTTCTTCTTCCAACTTTCCCATTCTATAGCTCTGTCTCATCACTCACAAGAAAAGTTCTCAACTAGGGACAAGGTGGATCTCTCCCCACCACCCCCGTTCTCCCACTTTCCCCTCCACCCGCGCCAAAGGCAGGTGGCTCCTTCAAACACCTGTGGACAGATAAAGCTTCAGCATAAGAGGATGTGGTCCTTGGGCACCTGTTCTGAGGGATTTTGATAGGGTAGGAAGGAAGAAATCACAAATTTGGGGTCATCCTAGAGTTGTGAGGGTGGGAGAGGTAGTGTGTTTGAAGCACTCATTTAACACACTCAGTGGGAAACTCTCAGGCCACTTAACAAGAGTATTTGGATGCTGGGAAAATGTGAGTCATCAAGCTTCCATGATCTGTTGGAAACATACCCTCCAGACAACTGCAGTGCTTTTTCCTGTGGTTCCGTGCTAACCAGTGTTCTGGCTGCATATTGGGAAGGGGTTTTGATGTGCCCGGTCTGTCCCACCTCCGGGACTGGCAACCTGACATTTTGGTGGATTTAAGTCTCTCAGGAATCAATTGCTTTTGGATGATTCCACCGTCATGGTCACAAGGGTGGAGAAATGGGATCCTTAACCCAGTATGATGTCTTCTCTGTGAGGAGTAAGAACCTGGAGACCCAGGGGAAATAGCCTGAGCTCCTTAGCCGTTGGTAGCAGCCATCTGTTCCTATGGCCAGTCCTGGATTTGGACAACACACACCACATGGACAGGCATGCTGGGGGAAGTGCCCAGTGAGTTCAGAGAGGCACCTCAGAGGCTGCACATGCTGTGTCCGTGGGGGGGGGGGGGGGTGGGCTGAGCCATAAGGTTCATTATGCAGGGGAAGTGAGGTGGGAGAGGGCGGAGAAGGATCAGGGAGGGAGATGGAATGCATTTTATAGAGTACCTTGTTCTCCTTGGGAAGTGAGTAAATTCAGGGGTGTAATAGGCAGAATAATGGCCTCCCAGTGATGTCCAGGTTCTAATTCCCAGAACCCAGGAGTATGTCATGTTATACGGCACCGGGAAATTAAGGTTGCTAATCAGCTGACTTAAAGAGATAATCCTGGATTATCTGGGGAAGCCCAATGTAATCACAAGGGTCCTAGTAAGTAGTAGGGGGAGGCAGGGGGATAGAGTTAGAGTGATACAATGTGAGAAAGTCCAGCCACCTCTGGCTTTGAAGATGGAAGAAGGGGCCAAGAGCCAAGGGATGTGGGAAGCTGGAAATGGATCCGCCCTGGCAGTCTCCAGAAAGGAATGCAGCCCTGCCTTTACTTCTGTTTTAGGCCAGTGAGACCTGTGTGGTACTTCTGACTACAGAAGAGGGGAAGATCATAAAAGTGTGCTGTTTCAAGCCACTAGATGTGTGCTGATTTTTTGCAGTAGCAATAGGAAACTTATACCAGGGGCCTGGGACAAGGTCTCAGGAGTGAAAGGAGAGGAAAGTTGAAATGAATGTCCATGTTGCTATGGACCGGAGGAGGGTTGCAATGCTGGCTCTTGACCTGGCTGGGTTGGGTTAAATGTCAATGAGTTCCAGTGCCTTGGGCTAATGTCTGGAAGTGGAGAGGGGGAGGGAGAAAGCCAGGGTGGCTGACAGGCAGAAAAGGGGGCCACGTGGGCAGCTCTGAAGCCTGTCCCTATTCAGAGCCCCCCATACCGGCCCAGGGTAACTTTTCTCGTCTCTGCCCTTCCAGAGGCCTCCCCAGCGCCTGCAGCAGCCCTGCTGGAACGGTCTCTCTCCTTCACCTTCTGTTCCAGGACTTCACACCGTCTGCTCTGCACCGAGGCTTGTTTATCTCAGCACAGATCCCCACGCACTGTTTGTTCCGAGGTGAACCATATGCATCTGTGGTCCTGTTGGCTGGAAGGAGACGGGGGGGTTCTCTTCCATTAGGGGAAGTCGGGGGGCTCAGAGGAGGCTCCACCTCTGAGCAGGGAGGGGGCCAGGGGTCATGTTGCCCAGGGACACTCGGGTGGAAAACGGCTCAGGACGGTAGGAGTGGGCCCAGGGCTGGGAGACGGGGTTGGCCCCCTTCCTCCATCCCTCTGTCCTTCCCCAGGTTCCTCTGTTCCTCCTCTGAGTGTTGCTGAGTCTGTGGGGACAGCTGGAGCAGTGACCATGGTTTGGGCCATTCTCAAAATAAAGTAGGAGGCAGTTGTATTAGTTTGCTAGGGCTGCCATAACGAAACACCGCAGGCTGGGTGGCTTAAACAACAGATGTTTATTTTCTCACAGTTTTGGAGACTGGAAGTCCAAGATCAAGGTGTCTGCAGGTCTGGTTTCTTCTGAGGGCTCTCTGGCTTGTGTCCTCACATGGTCTTTTCTCTGTGCAGGCATATCCCTGGTGTCTCTCCTACTTCTAATAAAGACACCAGTCAGATTGGACTAGAGCCTACCTTAATGGCCTTATTTTAACTTAATTACCTCGTTGAAGCCCTATCTTCAAATATAGTTACATTCTGAGGTACTGGGATACCGGGGATTAGAGCTTCAACATAAGAGTTTTACGGGGGACAAATTCAGTCCATAACAGCAGTATTAACTGGTGATTGAAAGCAGTTGTTCTAAAGTTAAATCTTGGCTCCTCCGTTCCCTACCTGTGTGATCTTGGGCAAGTTGCTTAGCCTCTCTGAGCCTCTCCTAAGTTTCCTCCTAGATACGATGGGATTAATAATACCTACCTCAAAGAACTTTTATGAGGATTAAATGAGATGAGGATGTAATTGCTTGTACAGTGCCTGGCACCCAGTAAGTGCCTGATGCCTGGGAACTTGACTATGATTCCTGGACAGTCAGGGACTGTCTGACAGGCCCAAACCCCCAGTGAAGGAGGGAACTGGGCAGGCAGAAGCTCCCTGGACCCAGTGACAAGAAAAGCAGCAATTGAGATTGGCACAGATTCACCCCGACACACCTCCCAACTCCTCAAGGCTAGGGTTGTTTGAATCATTTACGACAAACATGTATTACTTTGCAGTGAGAAACAATTCTATGGAGTAGTCTGGGAGGGTCCTGATAACCCCATTTCGCAGATGTAGAAACACAGGCTCAGCACAGAGACTGAGCCCAAGATCACATGGGTAGTGAGCATCGGAGTCAGGAAGACTCTGGTCCTAGGAATCCAATGCGTGAGCATTCCACATCTGACCATCCTTGAACTCATGTGTGTGAGTTGCCAGCAGAGGCATTGCTTCTGAATGAATGGAAAGGTTGAGGTCAAGCGTAAAGCATGGCCTTAGGCGCCTAGCGTGTGTATAGAGGGGATGCTGGGTGGAGAATTGAAGGAGGGAGTCTTGGAGCCTGGGCCTGGGGTCAGACTCAGTGTGTGGCAATGACAAGGGGACCAGGCTGATGACCTGGTGTTGGGTGGGGGTTTGGGTGGTGGGTGGCCATCTGGGACCCTTGGATGTTGGGGTGGAAAAGGGCAGGTAGAGTGGATGGTCAAGGGTAGCCTTGGACGGCTCTGCCGTCAGGCAATCAGCCTCATTTACATGCTCAGAAGCTCCCATCTGTTTAGATTAAGACCAAGACTCCCAGAAATCCCACACCCAGAGAGAGCTTTCTCCTTTCCAAAGCAGCTGTGCCAGGCCACCTTGCAAAGGACGATTCCTTGGTCTTCAGACCTTTAAGGCACTGGGCATGTGTAAACTAGGTCCTGGCATTTGTCTTTGGAAACCAAAGGTGGGATGGTCAGATATCCGGAGGCCATATCAGGCAGTGGGGAAATTCTAAAAGTAGGCAGGGCCCTGCAAAACCAGCAGGAAAGAGGATAATGGCAAAGTGGGCTGTTTTCATGTTACTTTGGGCTGACCTGGGGATGTGGGAATGGCCGGGGCTCGCTGGCTTTGTGTGGGCATGGCCTGGGTTTTGTAGCACAGTTGCTGGCAGTCCTGTTGAAACAAATGATTGTGATTAGGAGGGAAAAGTGGAGAGGAGCTGGAGTGAGATCCCATCCACCACCCACGGGAAACGGGAGAGAAATGGAAACGATGCTTGGGGCTGGCACTCGGCGTTAATGGGCAGACTGTTCTCATACTCGACTGGTGTGGCTAGTCAGCCAGAGGGAAAGAAATAAAATAAAGGCCCTCTCCTCACGCTGGTTTGTGGGGCAGGCTTTGGGGCCCCGGGTTCCCCTCCGACCTTGGGGAGCTGGTTTTTTGTGGGCGCAGGGGTGATGGCTGAGGGGCGGTGGGCTGCTGCTAGGGGCCTGGAGAGAGGCTGGGCCGAAACTGTCCTTCCCAGCTCAGCGAGAGTGCCCAGGACAAATGGCCCAAGACAGCGTGCTGGCTCCCCTCCTTCCTTCCCCAGGACTCTGCAGACAGTCTTCTCCTTCCATTTCCTCTTTCCCAAGCCTGGATCCTGGCCTCCATCTCCTGGTTGCCCAGAGGAAGCTCCGAGCCCGTGCAGCTCTCCCTCACTCATGCCAGGAGGGACTAACAGACTGAGGATTTTCACACAACGAATACGACTCAATCATGAAAAAGATGGAGCTACCCCTCCAGTCAGCCACATAAGCCAGTGTCACAAGCAAACTGTTGAGTGAAAGAAGCCAGACACAAAAGAGTGTGTCCCGATTCCACTTTTATGGAATCCTAGAATCGGTAACACTATCTATGGTGAGAGAAGACAGAGGAGTAGTTACTTCTGGAGCGTGAGGTTAACTTGGAAGGGGCTTGAGGGAACCTCCTGGAAAAGTTCTATAGCTTGATGTGGGTGGGGATAGATGTCTGTGTGAATCTGTAAAAATCCATCAAGCTGTCTACTTAAGATCTGTGCACTTTAATGTCTATATTCTACCTCAACTAAAAAAAGTAAAAAGTGTAAAGCAAACAAACAATAAGTCATAAAACAGGGTGAGTATTGCCCTCCACCACAATCTTGAATCGCTTGTCTTGATGCTCCTTGTGCAATTACTCTTTTTGAGTTCAGGATGCATAAGAGTGTATTTCAGAGATCACCCTGATTGGCAATCTATATAAATTCATTCTTCTTAAGAGTTCTGACTTTTTAAGGCAGCACTCTGGAGAGTGTAGGGCTTCAAACTCTCTAAAGAAGTCCTTTTGTACAGCTGGATGTATGAGGTGGGTGTACAGGAGAGAATCCAAGTGTGGCACACACAAATCCTGTCCTCCAAATAGCCACTCTCTTCTCTAGTCTGGACAGGAAACTGTGGTGCAAGGAGAAGATTCGTGGGTATCTCCTGTGATGGGGGGGGGGGGGGCAGCTATGGGTCCTTGGTTACAAGAACAATTCTTTGCTGGGGGATGCTTGGGCATCCTCAGATACCTGATCCACTGATAATTCACAGATTTTCTCACTAAGTTTTTCATTTGGGAGCTGCCACGCGGGGCGCAAGCCATACTGACGCATGGGGTCCTCTCTCAGCCTTTGGTGGGATCAACAAGAGTGAAACAGACAGGAAGCTACTGGAGTGGAGGATGGTCATGGAGAAGGTACAAGAGAGGCCCGAGTCACTCATTCCTGGGCAGTCCTTTCTCCCGAGTAATTGGGAGCACCGTGATTAGCAGGGAGAGAGTGAATGCTGTCATTACCTTCTGTTTCTCAGTAACTGACCCTCTTGGTTTGCTCCAGAGATATTGGGAGGGCAGCTGAGTTTCAGGTTAGTTCCTGCCCACTGTTTCCTTGGCTGATACTGTGGGACAGAACAATGTAACAACCTTTTCTTCAAAGCTAGAATCTAACTAACTCTGCCTCTGAAAAGTGCTGACACACAGCCCGGATACAATCAGACACATTTCTCCCATTTTCTGCTGCTCTGGGTGAAAGCTACTGGTGTTTGATGAGCGGAAACAAGCCGCCCTGCTGAGATTTCCTGCCAGTGCCGAGTGTTTCTGCCAAGATGCTGAGTCTCCGCCATGTTGCAAAGGCACCTTTGTGCGGGCTGGCTCCTGTGGTGACCTCCCCACACATCAGCGAGGCCGGTGGTATTTCCTGACCGCTGCATAGACCTGGGGCTGGAGCAGAGGCGTGTGTGCACGTGTGTGTACACGTGTGTGTGCAGGTATACACACACATCACGAGCCCCAGGTCTTGTGTGGAGGGTGGTGTGTCTGACCCTTTCTATGGTACCCTAGAGCTTTGCTTGGAAATGCTTTCCTCACCTGTAACATATTTTGCCTGGAAAACCAAAGGCTTGGGTAAAGAATAATTCCTCTTTGAGCTGTGTCTTTCCTTTATTCCTTTATTTTCTTTTATTCCTGAAGAACCAACCCTTAAGACTCTTACAGCCACTTCTTCAGCATCCTTTCCTTTATCAATAATTCTGTGCAACTTTCTGTTGGGGACAAGAGGTGCTATTAGTTATCTTTACAATTCTGTGCATCACTGAGAGGCCTCCTGCTCTATGGGGAAATGGAAACCTGAAGCAAAAGAGCCCATGGATGGGGTTGGACACCACCTCCACTCCCACAGTTGGTGGAGTATTAATAACTGGGATAATTGCACCCGGAATCATCCCAGCAATAGTAATTTCTCTGGCGCACCTGGGGCAAAGACTGCTAATGCACTGACAAACTGCTGCACAATTAGGGCTGTCTCTGGGATCTTCAGGCTGGGTCTTTGTAACACCTCTTCTTGCCAGCCTCTGCCCCTCCTGCATACAGGCCTGCCTGTGTCCAAACTGCCCTGAACCCCACTGACTTTTTCGCTTTTTCCTCTGATCCACTTCTTTTGAATAGCCGTGAATGGCTATCTGTCCACAAGGCAGTGGAAAGAAGACCCCATACCGTCTCCCCTTCATTCTATCAATATGGTATAATTTTCCGATGCTTTTACAATGCCCCAGGACGGCCGAGGGGAACAGGGGAGAGCTCTGCCCATTGTCCTGGCATCCCGGGAATCTCCCCAGATTTCCCCGTTGGACTTGGTTTACGCCAAAGCCCAAATGAAGACAAGAGGACAAAGGCTGAGCCACTCAGCAGCACCGAACTGCCCAGAAGTTACCATGGATAGAAGCTGGAATCCCCATTGGTTTTTCTTTTTAAAACACAACTTTTACTAAATGCCGTGAGCTGGTCACTGTTAAGACAATGGACCTGTCCAAGCATCTTGTCTAGGAATCAAGGGGAGAAAGACATTATGGGGCCCAGGAGCAGATGAATTGCTCCCAAGAATGGAGAACAAATGAGCCGAGGTACAAATGGACGGTAAAACAAAAGGACGAGATTCCCTGAACAATGCTGACTATTGAAGGGAAGGGGGCCGTGGACAGAGGCCCAGGTCGTGGGACCAGCTGAGGAGTGGTGGGATAGGCTAGTTTAGCTGTCAGCACACAACGGAGGAGCTGTGTCGTCTCCCCCTTGCCCCGTGATCCATGAAAACGCTGTGCTCATCTCCTTTCCTTGCGGCCCCCAGTCTCTGCCCTGCTGCTGGAAGTTTTGTGGCTCTAAGAGAAACATGCCGCCAAGGTTTGCCTCCCGCCCCTCCTGCTGCGGCTTCCCGCATCGATGCGTTCACAGTGGGTACAGGCTGTTACTTTCTTTCTGAGGCTGGGCTGCCGTGAGGCCTGTGGCGAATTTCAGTGGAACATGTGGACTCCCGTGGCACTTGACCCCTTCGTCCCTGGGGACCTGTTTATAAGGGAGCGGGCGGGAACACAATGGTCCTGGCCTCCCCCGCCCTCTGGGAGGCTGGTTGAGGATGTGTCTTTCTCTCCAGAATACATGATCACCTTGCCCTCGGGGCACATTCACAAAAGTCATTATGCGGGGACACGTCTGTAGACAATGAGAAACTGGGGGGTGCAGGGAGGAGCCTCTTCTACCTGGAAGCCGCCAAGACTCAGTCTTCTGGTGGAGAAGCGGACGAGCCCAGATGGGGCAAGACTTGGGTGGGGAGGGGCGATCCCCTCCCCGCCACCACAGGACCTGCCCTGCCACCCATTGCCCATCTGCAGAGTTTCTGGAAAGTTAGCCCAGCCTGTAGCTTCTTCCTCTTGTGGTGGCTGCGGCCTTGGGACTCTGGTTCTTCAGAAGGCATCACGGTAACTCAGATTCCCCGGGGAGACCCAGGCCTGGGACAGGAGCTCAGTATTGGGTGATAAGGTCAAGGCTTATCACTCAGGGCCAGAATCATGGGAGGTCTGAGATGGAAGAAACTGCAGAGACCGCTCCTGTTCCAACACTTTATTTCATGTGAACACTGAAGTCCCCGAGCAGAGGGTCAGTGAGCAGTCTGTGGTCAGGCAAGTAGTGCAGCGTCTGGATTAGGGCCCAGGTCTCCCTTCTGGGGTACCGTGTAAATCCTCAGGGAACCTAGGGTCGCTTTGTTGAGGAGGCTAAGCTGGGCCCTGTCTGTAACGTGGATAGAGACAAATGGTTTTCTCTTGCTTAAGCGCGTACCAAGTGACAAATGCCTTTTTTTTTTTTTTTTATTTTTTATTTTTGGCTGGGTTGGGTCTTCGTTGCTGCGCGCAGGCTTTCTCTAGTTGTGGAGAGCAGGGGCTACTCTTCCTTGCAGTGCGCGGGCTTCTCATTGCTGTGGCTTCTCTTGTTGCAGAGCACAGGCCCTAGGCACGCAGGCTTCAGTAGTTGCAGCACGCGGTCTCAGTAGTTGTGGCTCACAGGCTTAGTTGCTCCGTGGCAAGTGGGATCTTCCCAGACCAGGGCTCGAACCCAGGTCCCCTGCATTGGCAGGCAGATTGATTCTTTTTTTTTTTTTTTAATTTATTTTTATTTATTTATTTTTGGCTGCACTGGGTCTTCGTTGCTGTGTGCGGGCTTTCTCTAGTTGTGGAGAGCGGGGGTTGCTCAGCAGTTGTGGAACAGGGGCTTAGCTGCTCCGCGGCATGTGGGATCTTCCCGGGCCAGGGCTCGAACCCGTGTCCCCCGCATTGGCGGGCAGACTCTTAACCACTGCGCCACCAGGGAAGTCCCAGGCAGATTGATTCTTAACCACTGCGCCACCAGGGAAGCCCGACAAATGCCTTTTTAAAAAAGAAATAACTGGGGCTTCCCTGGTGGCGCAGCGGTTGAGAATCTGCCTGCCAATGCAGGGGACACGGGTTCAAGCCCTGGTCTGGGAAGATCCCACATGCCACGGAGCAACTGGGCCCGTGAGCCACAATTAGTGAGCCTGCGCGTCTGGAGCCTGTGCTCCACAGCAAGAGAGGCTGCGATAGTGAGAGGCCCGCGCACCGCGATGAAGAAAGGCCCCCGCTTGCCACAACTAGAGAAGGCCCTCGCACAGAAACGAAGACCCAACACAGCAAAAATAAATAAATAAATTAATTAATTAAAAAAAAAAAAAAAAAGAAATAACTGTTCATCCAGGGAAAAATGCAGACCTAGCCTCAGAGGGTTAGACTGGAGCCTGACAGAAATAGAACAGACTTGTCAAAGGGCAGAGCTGGGCACCAGCTAGTTCCTACTGTAGGGCTGCAGTTAATGCCTACCGTGTGGGGCTTCCTTTCTTTTTCCCTTAACAGGACTAATTGTCTCCTTGAGGGCAGAATGAGCTGCTCTTATTCTGTCGCAAATCCTTTCTTCCGAGGCCTGCGCAGCCAAGCCGTAGCTCCTGGAGCAGAGGCCTCCATATGCATTTTTCTTTTTTCATTTTCATTCCCTCTTCACAGAGGAGCCCACTGGGGCCCCGAGAGGTGACTTTCTCAAGGTCATAGCAAAGGGCAGTGTTAAAATTCAAACCCAGGTCTGTCTGACTCCACAACCCAGGTGCCCTCTGTGATGTTTCTTTGTGCGTCCTCTGCCTCAGGCCCTGGAGGGATTGTGAAGCCAGGAAGGGGATGGGGGCCTGAGGGAAGGAGTCCTAGAGTCCCTCATCCCAATGCCAAATGGCAACACGCGGCAGCTTCCCTTTAACCCTGGGCCACCCCCAGTGTTTCTTCCAGGTCCACTGGGATCACCTCCGCTTTCCCCATGTATGTTGTTCCTCTGTGCAGGCCTCAAAGCTACTCTTAGGAGAAAACAGCTATTTGTTATAACCAAATGGATTAAGTTTGGTTCTGCAAGCTCATTATACCAGTTCATCCTCAAGTGACACAGCCCCCGGGGTCTTTAAAATTACACTCATGCACGTGCACGCGTGCGCGCACACGCGCACACACACACACACACACACACACCAGAATGACTTGTCCTGCCAAGAACCTATAGTTCTAAAATTCTGATCTAATCAGGTCGCTCTTATGGTGGCATCTCTTCGTAGCTCCCTAGTATCCACAGAATAAAATCCAAATACATTAGCATTTGAAGTCCTGCAGTATTTAACTATATCCTGTCATTCTAACCTTATCTTCAGAACACCACATACTCCATGCTTCAGGGCTGGTCACTGTGCCTTGAATTCTCCTGACTTTTTCTGACCCTAGATCTCTGCTCCTTGAAGGACCTCCGCTCATAATACTCCACCCTTGGACTTCCCCGGTGGCGCAGTGGTTAAGAATCTGCCTGCCGATGCAGGGGACACGGGTTTGAGCCCTGGTCCAGGAAGATCCCACATGCCTTGGAGCAACTAAGCCTGTGCACCACAACTACGGAGCCTGCGCTCTAGAGCCCATGAGCCACAACTACTGAGCCCACCTGCCACAATCACTGAAGCCCACGTGCCTAAAGCCCATGCTCTGCAACAAGAGAAAGCCACCACAATGAAAAGCCCGCGCACCGCAAGGAAGAGTAGACCCCGCTCGCCGCAACTAGAGAAAAAGCCCGCACGCAGCAACAAAGACCCAGCTCAGCCAAAAATAAATAAATAAATAAATAAATTTGTTAAAAAAAAAGGTACTGATGAACCTATTTGCAGGGCAGGAATAGAGACACAGACGTAGAGAACGGATGGGTGGACAAGAGAAGGAAGGGGAGGGTGGGGTGAATTGGGAGATTAGGATTGACAAATATACACTACCATGTGTAAAATAGATAGCTAGTGGGAACCTGCTGTATAGCACAGGGAGCTCAGCTGGGTGCTCTGTGATGACCTAGAGGGGTGGGATGGTGGGTGGTGGGGTGGGAGGGAGGTCCAAGAGGGAGGGGATATATGTATACATAGAGCTGATTCCCTTTGTTGTACAGCAGAATCTAACTCAACATTGTAAAGCAGTTATACTCCAATAAAAAAAAATTTTCAAAAACAAAAAACCTTCAGGTAGGCAGGACAAGTGAATGAGCATTTGGCAGATGAGAACATGGGGCCCAGGTAGATGGAGAGACACGCAGCTCATATGGCTTGGAAGTGGTGGGACCACATTGGAACCATAGATTTCCAAGTCTCTTTCACTCCAGACTATTACAGGGTTTCCCCTGGGGCTGGGGCTGCATGTCCCCTTTCCTGGAGAATGGATACCTAAAGGAAATTGGGTTTCTGTTAGCAAGGAAGAGGGAGACAGATGGTGATGAATTGGCAGCTAACAGATGCCCACCACACATTCAGTCAATCCTGTACTGAGAGACCTTCAGGTTGTTTCCAGTTTTTTGCTTGTGCACACAACACTGCAATCAATAGCCTTGTACACATGTTATTACCATCGGGTGTTTTCATTTCTGTAGATTAGATTTCCCAGAGTGGGAGTGCTGGAACCAAGGGCATGTGCATTTTAAGTTTTAATATGTACTGCCCGATTCTCGCCAAAAATCTTGTGATGTCCACATTCCCCAGCAATGGGTGGGAAAGCCCGTCTCCCCACATCCTCTGCAGCTTCCAGCCTGTTTTTTTCCCACTGTACTCTGCCATCACCCATTTGGGAAGCATTTGCTGATTGCCAAGCAGACATACTTAGAGTGGCCCACTGAGTTAGATGAGTTAATTGCCTTCAGACACTTGACTTCTAAAAGACATCTGTTCTTAAAAGACAAATGAAGCCGCTCTGGGGTTAACAGGTTTCACCAAAGCTGCAACTGCCATGATCTCTGGAACCTGAGTTTTGATTCTTGATCTGCTTCGTAGGTGGTTCTTTCTCTTCATTTACTGGGGCACACACTGTAATGTGCCTCGTCCTGACTCTGTGCATTCATTAGTCCTCAGCCACTTCTTAAAACATTCCCCATATTTCTTGTGTTTACTCTTGGAATATCTTGGAAGGTTTTTGTTTGTTTTCTTTTTGTTTTGTGTTTGGTTTTTGCCTTTGACCAATTCAGAGAGCCGTGTCATGCTAGTTACCTGTCTGGGTGGGAGCAGGTGCTGTTTAATAGTAATTGCCTTGATGTTGGAGGAATTAACTTGAGAGAGAAGGCAGAGGTTTAGACACGTATCCACTTCGCCAGTTCAAAGCGTTTCTTGCAGTGGTCGAGGGTCTTTTTCGGTGTGATGATACAGCTTCTGCATGTCGTTATGCCATTGTTCCACATGGCAGGGAGAATGACGACTGCCTGGTAAACCACAAGCCAGTCAAGATCCCAACAGCTCTCAGATATCCTCTGCCTCAGCACCAAAGCCTGCATTTGTATGCTTATGCTAACTGAGGTTTCTTTATCACTGACTATCTTTCAGTTTTTAGATACAGAAAACATCACATTTCCTGGGATCACATAAAGTATCTGAGCTTAAGAAACTTCTGATAAAATTTGCAAGGCTGTTTATTCTGAGCATTGATTTTGTTTTTAAATGGATGTAAATGCATCAACCCTTGGAAATTTTTGTCTGAATTAGCATAGATTACAATGTCATCAACATTTTAAAGTTTGATAATTCAAGTATAATAAAAATATTTTCCCCCCAAATATGCATGCTTATGCCTTTCATCCAAAGTTCCCTCTTTTTAGCTATCTCACTTTTGGAGGTCACTTCATGAACTTGAGCGTCTTAAATTTTATGCACAAGTCAGATTTTTGTAATTTAAATACTTCCTCCATATCCTTATTGAGTTCCTCCACTGTATGAAGCACTAAATGGGTTTGAATGAATCACAAGAAGTTTCTAGGTACAAGACTACTGCCATTTTACTAAGGTAAAACCAACACCTTGGGGGCTAAAGTTGTCTGATGGTAGTAATGCCTCCAACTGCATGACCTTGGGCAAATTCCTTTCCTTTTCTGTGCTTGGAGGTTATTTATATGTAAAATGGGAATAATAGTTGTATAACCCTCAGGTTATGTGAGGATTAAGTGAGACAATCCACACAAAGTGCTTGGAATAGAATAGTATCTAGCCTATAGTCAGGGCACAATACATATTATTACCCTTTTGGAAGAGAAAATAGTTTTGCATAGAGTGTATTTCTTCCTCTGGTTCAGCAGTGCTAATTGGTGGGGAGGAAAAAGACCAGGAAAGAAGGCATGGTAGAGCCTGGAGACCTGTGTGTGGATGTGTGTGTGTGTGTGTTGAAACGTAGACAAAAGAGGGATATTAGACTGTGTGAGTTATAAAGGGTTAAGAAATGAGAAGACCCAGTGAGGATAAAGACTTGGTTCAGGAGGAAGTGGGGATGTCGGCAGGCGAGGAGGCTCTGGTTGAAGAGACTGCACCACACTCGAGGTCTTGGAGGGAGGCAGACCGTGAAACGTGGTCCAGCTGTGGCCACCATACTGTGGGACAGAGGTCACCAGGGTGGACGAGGGCACAGAAGAGGGTGGTCAGGGTACTGAACAGATGATTGACGTGAAGGTTGAGGTCATCGAGGGTGCTAACAGGGAAAAGGGGAAAATGTAAACCAGGAAGTGGCAGGGACCTGGAAAAGATGGCATGACCAAATGATAAGGACTTGAGTGGCATGACCAGATGGCAAGCATTTGACTTGCTCTACCTTCCCCTTTGTCTTGGGGACCTGGGAGGAGGCCAGGCAGTGAGAGGCAGGATGGGGACTGGTGTGAGCAGGTTTGGGTTAAAGCGAGGGGAAAATTCAGAAAAAATGGACCACGGGGTATTGTGAAAGGTGGGGAGTCAAGAGACCCCCTAAGAAATGAACTGAGAGAGTAGCACTGACATATATACACAACCAAATGTAAAATAGATGGCTAGTGGGAAGCTGCTACATAGCACAAGGAGATCAACTTGATGCTTTGTGATGACCTAGAGGTGTGGGATAGGGAGGGTAGGAGGGAGGCTCAAGAGGGAGGGGATATGGGGATGTATGTGTACATATAGCTGATTCACTTTGTTATACAGCAGAAACTAACACAGTATTGTGAAACAATTATACTCCAATAAAGATGTGAAAAAAAAAACAACTGAAAAAAACCAAACAGAAACACCCCTAAGAAAAAGCAAGTGGGAGATTAGGCACAGCTGGATAGGAATGAAGATTCCTGTGGGGAAGGGATGGGGGGTTCACACACATGCAGGTATAGATGGAGCTGAGACATAGAAAAGGAAGTGGTAGTTTAAAAAAAATCTCTCCTTGGAGAGTCTGTAGCTCTGCCATAGCAAGCAAGAATAGTTAAAAAAAAAAAAAGAGGAAATGAATCTCCTGGATTATTTTCCTCCAAAGAGGGGTGGAACATCTTGTTCCCTGGTAGTCTGAACAGCCAACCTGGTCTCTCCCTCCCAGTGGCCGTGACCCCCATCCCCAGCCCCCTTGCTTGGCCGTAGAGCCAGCGTGGTTGCTTGTTGGTTCCTGGAGGGCAGGGCTCACGTGTGGGTGGTGATACAACCTGGCCATCCCCAGACACCCAGCTGGGACCTACCTGCTGCAGGACACACATTCCGAGGCTTCTGCTGAAGGGAGCTGAATGGCTAATTCATTCCTGGTGCCGCTGGGGACCATGAGCTCATTGTATCATTAAAGGAAGAAGAATAAACAGGAATGCTCAGGAACGGAGCAAACCTCTGGCCCTCTCTGGAGAGACAAAGGGGCCAGGACGGCCCCCAGCTCCTGCTGCCACCCTCTCCAGCCTTTCCACCTCCACAGCCAGCTCTGTAGAAGCAGCCCTCCTGCCGGGCCTTCTTATGCATCTGAAATCTGTGATGCATCCAAGGGCCTTTCTTCAAAGATAAAACTTCCTTCTTGATCTTGGATTTTCACACTTTTCATTCCTGAGTCCTTTTTCTCTGGCTCAGCTTAACTCCTGCTCTTCTAAGCCTGGGTCCGGAAAATATATCCTCTGAAAACACATTGCTTTCTCTCACCTCTGAGCCATCTCCTGTCCTGTTCCACCTGTGTGGAGTGTCCCCTTCCTTCTCTCTCTAAAGGGATGACAGAAAGTATAGCATCAATGACTTAGAGGATCTGTTTCTGGTCCCCTCAAGACTGAATTCCTAACTCTTTGCTGCAGTCTTTTCAGAGACGCTCCCTTTCCTCTCCGTTATTTTTCATGCTTTCTGACTCCTCAGTGTTTCTGGGTTTCTCTGTACATGTCAGTGGGGAGTTATGCTCCCATCCCCAGGTTATGTTCTTAGTGAGGTATTCTACTTATTGTATAAATCAATCTATTTAAAATGTTAACCTCCCCTGACTTTCTATATCCTCTTGCCTTGCTTTATTACTCAGTGTTTTCGTCCTACATTCTTTTTTTAAAAGTTTTTTTAATTTATTTTTTTATTTTTGGCTGTGTTGGGTCTTCGTTTCTGTGCGAGGGCTTTCTCTAGTTGCGGCAAGCGGGGGCCACTCTTCATCGCGGTGCGCAGGCCTCTCACTATCGCGGCCTCTCTTGTTGCGGAGCACAGGCTCCAGACGCGCAGGCTCAGTAGTTGTGGCTCACGGGCCCAGTTGCTCCGCGGCATGTGGGATCTTCCCAGACCAGGGCTGGAACCTGTGTCCCCTGCATTGGCAGGCAGATTCTCAACCACTGCGCCACCAGGGAAGCCCCATCTTACATTCTTTAATATTCAGTCAGGCCCTTTAATAGCAGTCCCAACCTTGCTCTAGCTTGAGCAGGGAGAAAGTTTGGTGATTGGTTCCTATCCACCATAGCAGGTTTATTCCTGCCGTTTCATTAATCTCACAATAACCCACATTTTACACAGTGCATTGTTTGGACCCTTGTATGAGGGTCTTATTTTACTATGTATTTTCAGTTATTTGTTTGTTATGTGTCTCCTCTATTGGAATGTAACCTCCATGAAGACAAAGATTTTGTCCATTTGGTTCACTGTAGTGTCCCAGTATCTAGAACAGTACCTGGTCTTCATCGCCTCTCAGTGAATATGTGGATGATGTATGGATGGATGGATAAACACACCCACTCATCCCCTCTTCCAGGGTGGGGCCTTCATACCTGCTCTCTTAGTCTTTGTCCACAGGGTCTCCTCTGGGGGTTGATAGGGTTAACGGGTTTGGCTCACTAACTAGCTGGTCAGCTGGGGATTTGGGGTCCAAGCCCCAAGAGCGACCCCTCTGAGAAATGGGGGAAACTAGCCCCAGCATTAGTTCAGGGCGGCAGCTGCTCTGAGAAACAAACGCAGTGCTGCTAGGGTGAGGCCATATCCTGGGGCAAATTTCCTGATCTAAAGAGAGCTATCGCACCTGCCTGGAAAGTGTCCACTCTGCAAAACCAAGGCAAAGATTCTGGATTGAGGCTTGGAGAACCAATTTGTGGCTAATGTTTCTTTCCCCTCAAACAGCATGCCTGGGGGGTGGGGTGGAGCTTTCCTTTAACCCTGATTCTGACCTGAGGTATCATTTCCTATAGTCACTTTAAGAGGCTTAGTATTAGAGGATACCAAATAATTATTATTTATTTTGTTGGGCATGAGAATAGTGTTGTGGTTATGTAAGAAACGTCTTTATTTTCTTTTGGAGATGCATATTGAAGCATGTAAGGATAAAAGGACATGCTATCTTGGATTTATTTAAATAAAATATTTCAGCAAAGGTGAAAAAGGAAAAAGAAACAGAGCAAATGTGGCAAAATGCTGATAATTGTTGAATCTGGGTGAGGTGTATATGGGGTTTGATTGTATTATTCTCTTTTTTTGTATGTTTGATATTTTTCATTTAAAAAAAAGTTAGCATAGGGGACTTTCCTGGTGGCGCAATGGTTAAGAATCCGCCTGCCAGTGCAGGGGACACGGGTTCGATCCCTGGTGCAGGAAGATCCCACATGCCACGGAGCAACTAAGCCCGTGCACCACAACTACTGAGCCTGCGCTCTAGAGCCCGTGAGCCACAACTACTGAGCCAACATGCCACAACTACTGAAACCCTCACGCCTAGAGCCTGTGCTCCGCAACAAAGAGCAGCCCCCGCTCACCACAACTAGAGAAAGCCCGCGCACAGCTATAAAGACCCAACGCAGCCAGAAATAAGTAAATAAATAAAAATAAATAAAAAATAAATAAACTCTACTTACTCCAATACAAAATACAAAATAAAAATAAATAAATAAAGTTAACATGAGGATCTAATGTAAAACACAGTGAGTATAGTTGATAACACTATTGTATAATTGAAATTTGCTGAGAGTAGAACTTAAACGTCAACAAAAACAAGATAAATATGTGAGGGTGAGGTGGTGGATGTGTTAATTAACTAAATGGAGGAATCCTTTCACAATGTATATGCATATCAAATCACCACAATGTACACCTTAAATATCTTCCAATTTTATTTGTCAATTATACCTCAATAAAGTTAAAATTAAAAAAAAAAAGTTATCACAAAACAAGCGGAGAAGAAAAAAAATGTTAATTTCTCAGCTAAAACCAGACTCATCTTTCCTTCGGGTGAGCTTAAGAGGGGGCTGTCTCCTAGGGTTCAGCCCCTGGGGTAACCCTCAGCCTCTACTGTCCGCCCAGCCTCCTAACCCAGAGTGGTACCTGCCCAGCTCTCGTTCTGATTCCCACCTGAAGCCTTCCCAGCAGCCAGAGTGGCTCAAACCTGCACACACCTGTGGGAACCGGAAATGGCCCCTCAAGCTTAATTTTAGGGGCAAGAAAGTTCTGTATCATTAAATAATATAGGCCCCAGGGAGGGGATCAAGTGTCGCAGAAGGAAAGGAGGGGGGACCATCCGGCTCCCACCCAGCTCCTCACCCAGCTGCTGATGCCTGAGGCCATCTCCTCCCCAGTGAAGTCTGGCCCAGCTCAGCCTGGCTTTTGTGACTTTTCTGAGGGTTGCTTGGTCTTTCACTCTGAGCACATTGAGTACTTTTAAAATGTAGGGCGTTGTTGCTGTTTAACTGTGCGAAGTGGCCTTCATCCATCCTTTTCCTCCTATGATTTCTCCCTAAGGATTTTTAGGTGGACCATTCGGAGGCCTGGAGGGGGCTCCAGAAATTGAGCTCAGTGTTGGATCTTCCCACGAGAATTTCTAACATCAACTGGAAGAGTCCATTTTTGTCAGTGTTGACTGGGAGAGTTCATTTTCTTCTGTTCACTGCCTATACTACCAGGTTCGTTGTTATTTATTCATTTTTTAATGTTAAGCGTGACTTCTTTTTCTTCTTTTTTGGGAGAGGGGCAGGGGTGAGGTCTACCCCAATTCTCTAAGTCTCACCTAGGCACAGGAATGACCTTCACAGTGCATTCTCTTTATAGACTGACCTGAAAAACCTCCAGGCTTAAAATCCACTTTCAGCCTTCATCTCCCAGGCCACTTCAGCATTTGTTTGTGGAGTAGCACCTCCATGCTGGCTTGAAGGGGAAAGCTCTTTATTTTCCTGCTTTCATTACAGAGGTCAGGGAACTGACCACAATAGTGATGTTGGCTGTGTTTTTGCATTCTTTGAGCATTTTAGGGTTCCCGTTGCTAATTGTCCATAATGTTTTGGTAAAATAGGCCACGGAGTCTTTTGTCCCAGAATGGGGAACAGGAGCATGAATCAACAGAACAAGGATACAAGGAGTTCTTAGGCAGGGATGCCTGGGATTCGTGTCCCTTTGTCTGTTTATTTAACGCATTTTTTATTGAGTATCCACGGGAGTCGGGCTCTGTGCTAGGCCCTCGAGGTGAAGATGAGACGACATAGACTCTGCCCTTAAATTGCTCCCAGTCTGGAGGGAAGAGAGACACCAAGTGCCACACAACTCTGCGCTGCTGTGATGGAGCCGTGTGGAGAGTGGCTGGGGAGGGAGGATTCCCACCACACCTCTCTGGGAGAAGAGAAAATGTTGAGACCACCTGGGCTCGGAGCTCTGCTTTTACTAGTTTCTTGATCTCTGTTTCTCCATCTGTAAATTGGGGATAAAATAATGGCTACTGGATAGGCTTGATATGAGGATAAAATGACATCATGCAGGTGAAAGGACTTTGCATAATTATTAGATATTTACTATATTCACTGCTTTATGTCTTGTTATGTGTGCGTGATTTAAGAGCTTACTAGATTTTAAGCTCCTTAAGGACCACCTCTCTGGTCCAACCATATCATCCTCCTAAAAACCCTGAAGGCTCCCCATTGCCCTTCCAAATTAGGCACAAATGTTTCTCATAGGCCTCTTCAATATAGTAAGGAGAACTAACATTTATTGAGCACCTACTGAGTGTCCGGTGATTTTCTAAGCACTTTTCACATGCTTTCTCCTTTTCTGTATAAAAATCTTAAATTCCCAACATGCACCAAACCTCCTACAGAAGAGGGTTAGGGAAAAAGTAGTACTAAACAGGGAAGTTTGAGAATCACCTTGAGGGTCCCCCAACATTAAAGGAAAGGCTCAATTATTCTCCTGTATCCATTTGACTGGCAGTTAATGCTGGAAAGAATTCTACTCCAGTGGCCCCCTTGCCTCCAGGCAGGTTCAGATAAGAGATTATAATTGTTATGGAGCCGGCCCAGTCCCCAAGACTGAAACAGTTAATTCTTTGCTCTTTAACACGAAGTTGGAGTCCTTTGCAGACAAATTGGAAAAAGGGGAGGGAGGCGGAAGGGGAGAAGGGAGACTTGTTTAATCTCTTTATTTTCAGGAAAGCAATCATTTTAATGATTCACCCTTTAATTTATAAAACAAACACAGCTGTGGCTTGATGCCCTTTATCTGATTTCAAAGGTACTAACTTTTCAGCACTGGGCTCCAGAGGGGCTGCCCAATGCAGAGACTAATGGGGGTCACATTATGGGCTCAGAAATGCTGCCCAGAGTTGAGGGGCAGGAGCTGGGGAACCCCACCGCCGCCAGCGCTGAGGCCCCTCTAGTTGCTGACCCATGGGTGTGTACCAGAGCTGGTACACCTGTTCAGATCCACGCAACACGGTCCTTGGTAGTGTACACGTCTGTGGAGCACAGAACAGACAACGAGCTGCTTTCCCCACCGCTGGTGTCCTTTACATGATATAAAACCCAGGACTCTTGGTTTCATTGGCTCCCAAGACGTAGTGTGGTGCCTGGCACTTAGTAGGCCTCATGAAAGATTCTCTCAGTCAATCAAAAGGCATTCATGTTAAGTGCAATGTGGAATTGTGGATTGGATACTAGAAAAGTGAAAGGACATTAGTGGAAAAACAGGTGTAATTTAAATCAAATCTGAAGTTTACTTAAGTAATTGTCAATTTTAATTGTATTAGTTTTAACCAATGTAACATGGTTATATAAGATGTTAACATTAGCAGAAACTGGGTGTACAGGTAAAGGGTATACAGGAACTCTCTGTACTATTCCTGCAACACTTCTGTAATATTCCAGAATAAAAAGTTTGTCATTAAAAAAAATTCTCAGGTTAGGAAAAAAGTTATAGAGGCACACGAAGAAACAAACATTACATAAAAGATAACAACATCCCCACAAAGCCTTGATAAAAAAAAAATATATTACCAAAGAGTTGTTGTTGAGAATTCAATAAGAGAATAAATGACCAGTGCTTCTCAAATTTTTCCAGAGGTACCCCAATGGTTGAGAGAGAGAGGGCCCTATTTTAAGGATAAAATCTCTGAAGATTTTACCTCTAAAATCATTAATATTTTCATTCTTTTTTTTAGGTGTTTGTTTTATGTAAAAATAATGATTCTGCCTCCACAATTTCAAGTAAAAATAGATACTTTAGGAAGCTTTTCCATGTTTATTTTGTGATTTTAGGTACCCCGGGGTTATACATTTGTGCATCACAGAAGTATGTTGTCCCTGTGACAATACGTAAGCCCTATGTTCCTGGAAAACAGTGACAGCTAAGAAATCCCTCCCCCTTTTGTTCTGGAAATGGGTAACTGCAAAGGACCAGCCTGTCTGCCATGGACTATTCCAAGGGAATCCTTCCACGTGACTCCCAAAAGACTTGGCTGTGACTCCCTTTTCTACCAGCCTCTGTAAAACTTCAGGCCCCTTCCTTTTCTTTGATACCTTCCTCACTAATGAAAGTTCCTCACTCTGCAATAGCCTGAATAGAATCATCTTCTTCGTTGTTTGCTGCATTTTGTCTTTGATGCCTATTTGCAAAATAAGAGATGTATGGACAGAGCCTATCTCAATGGCTGGTACAGAAGATGTTTGTAAATGTTTTACAGCATTAACAGCTATTGCCATTAGAATCAAACTTTAGAGCTAGAAGCACTCTTCAGATAGTGTCCTAAACCACCCCCTCACTTTACAGCTGTGGAAACCGAGATCCAGAGGGCTAACATGAGGTCACATAGCAGGTTAAGAGCAGGATGGGGGCTTCCCTGGTGGCGCAGTGGTTGAGAATCTGCCTGCCAATGCAGGGGACATGGGTTCGAGCCCTGGTCCGGGAAGACCCTACATGCAGCGGAGCAGCTAAGCCCGTGTGCCACAACTGCTGAGCCTGCGCTCTAGAGCCTGTGAGCCACAAATACCGAGCCTGAGTGCCACAACTACTCAAGCCCGTGCGCCTAGAGCCCGTGCTCCGCAACAACAGAAGCCACTGCAATGAGAAGCCCATGCACCACAGTGAAGAGCAGCCCCCTATTCCCACAACTAGAGAAAGCCTGTGCGCAGCAACGAAGACCCAGTACAGCCAAAAATAAATAAATAAATAAATATTAAAAAAAAAAAAAAAAAAAGATCAGGATGGGCCCCCCCACCTCAGGCCTCCCCTTACCTGGTGAAGCATCCTTTGCTCTCTACCCCGTTATGTCATGTCCCGGGACTGGCAGTGTAGAGACCACTGAGGCTGAGTCATCATCTCCCTATAACCCAGCAAAGTGCGTTGCATGCAGTAGGTCCCTAATAACTGTGTTTTGGATAAATGAGTGATCTAAATTTTCACCTTCTTCTAGAAGTTGAAGAGCGATGTTTCTGAAATTCTTCAAAAGAGTCGTAATTAGGCTCTAAATCAGCCCACTTTATATTATCTCTGGCCCATGGATAAGAAATCGGCTGACACAGTTCTAGTGAACAAGTCTTCTCTGGAATTCTCAGGGACTTGAGACCAATATTATACCCTACTTGGGACTCAGGGTGTCTACTGCCTATGGCTTGCATGGGATAGGGACCATCTGCAAGTTGTGTGCTGGCCACTGGATAAGTAGAGTAGATGGTAGGATATACAAACTCAGAAGCCAGACTTCCGGGGTACAAGAGCCATCTCTGCCACCTTACTAGCTGTGTGACCTTGGGCAATTTACGTACCCTCTCTGAGCTTCAGTTTCCTCCTTTACAAAATGGGGATAATGATAATATGTCTATTTCACAGATGATATGTGTACGTGTGTGTGTGTTCACATAAGCACGTGAAACAGTGCCTGGCTCTTGGAGAGTTTGTACAAGTGTCAGTTATTATATTATTATTATTTTTCTATGGCAGAGACAGTGCAGAATGTCCCCACCTACATATCTGTTTTATAACCTCTCTGGTTCCTCTTAGAAACATGCAGAGAGCCAGTGTAGACTTGGCTCCAGAATCAACCACGAGAGAAAGTATCTTCCCTGCCTTGGGATGTTTTCTATGTCACAGGGGAAGTGCCTTGAACGTTCCTCACAGACCTGCCTCTCCCTGGTTCTTGGTCTCACTCTTTAGACCTGAGTCCATAATCCATGAGGAGTCCACATTGTTTCAGAGAAGGTCACCTGTGAGGAAACTCTGCCCTCCAACCCTCCCTCCTTCCTCTGCTGTGGCTGGAGGACTACAGGCCTCCCCAAGGCTGGGCTTTCTCTGCTTCTCTCTTACAAAAGTCAGCTCGGAAAGGTTGTACCTCTCTGCACCAGCATTCCCTTTGGCTTCTGTCAGCATCAGACTTGAATTCCCCAGAAGAAATTAAATAAACACAAGAACTTAGGATGTAATCCAAGGAGAAAAGTTTCTATTTCAACAAAGAACTCCTGCCCCAAACCAGATTGCCTTCTGTGGTAAGGCCATTTACAGTGGGAACAGGGAGGGGCAGTTAACAGGCACCAGAGAGTATGTCTTGGACTTGCTTTTATATGTGGAATGGGTAGAATAAGTGGCCAGAAGGAGATAAGAGTCCTGTGAGGAACTATATATTTATGAAGCATGACCCATCTGCTTCCAAAAATGATTTTAGGATGTTTGATGTTAAGGACACGTGTACAATAAAACCGTAGTAAATAGATAATCATACATAGACACCCATAGAGAAATAGTAAATGGATATATATATATATATATATATTTAAGAAAAACAAAATATAACATATATGGTAAATGGAGTTATAAAAAAAAATCTATGCTGATATATTTGTTGTAATTGAGTACTAAATGTAGCTCTGAGATTTCTGGCAACCAACACAAAATAGGAAACACAATGGGATGTATAATTTTCATCTGGTAAAAAGAAGAATACGAGAGTGAGGTATGGGAATTGCCAGAATCAACAAAGATAGTTATTAAGGAGAACAAATTTCTGTGTTGCCAAATAATCCTACTAAAGTATTCGGGTCAGAAACACCCTGATTTGTGCCTCCTTCTCAAATTGATTTTTGTGTTTATAGTTGATAAAGCACCAGGTGTATTCTGTCTCAGAGTTAGAAATAGCCAATTCAGGAAGTAAACAGCCTCAGAGAAGACGAAAACCGTATGCATCCCTCACAGGCCAGAGACTGTGGGAAATGAGGAGAAACATACCACCACCCTAGAAAAGCTTCAGTGGAATGTTGTTTAAGCAAGTAATAAAGTCCTTGAGATGGCGATGGATTCCATGAAGGATCCATTTTCACTGACGTGCATGTATTAACATAGGCTCAGAAACCCGTCCTTTGCCCAAAGAGAATATAGAGCCAGTGCAGGTACTGTTTACTCTGCTGAACAAGCCTTAGAAGACTCACAAATTTTTTTTTTCTTGTGTAAAACTGAGAAGGGAAATAGCAAGGAATTCTTCTAATACACAGGCCGTGGGCTTAGCAGACAGGGAGGTCAGCGTGACTTACCTCTACACAGTTCTGCTCTTTGACCTCTACTTGTTTCCTTGGTAGACCCTCATTCTGCCTATGTCCTCAGGAGCTAGGGCCACTGGCAACTGACATGTGGCTTAAGTGGGTGCTAATGGAGAAGACCATTCCCTTCTACCCAGACCCCACCCCACCCTCAGGGGCTACAACTGCTGAGAATCCAGGAAGAAAGGCCGATTTATACACTCACCCAGTTTGCGGGGGAAATGCTATAAAGGACATTATTGGGTCAATTGAAGAAAGAATTCTATGGATGTTAAATTTACTGAAGTTGATAATATACTATGGTTATGTAAGAGAATATTTCTGTTCTGAGTAAATATACACTGATGTGTTTAGGGATAAAATGTCATGATATATATATGTATTTACTCTCAAAAGATTCAGAAAAATATTTTACATATATATGTGTATATATCTATGTAAACATATATTTACATATATATACATATATATAAAAGAGAGAAAGAGTGAGAGCAGATGATGAAACAAATGGGTAAAATGTTAACAGTAGGTGAATCTGAGTAAAAAGTAGATAGACATTATATTGTGTTGGCCAAAAAGTGCCTTCGGTTTTTAAGTAAAAATAAAAGATACTTTTCATTTTCACCAAGAACTTTATTGAACAACGTATTCACCCTTTTGTTCCACTACCTTCTGCCATTTTTCAGGCAACTTCATAATTCCATCTTCCTAAAACTTTTTATCTTTTTGAGCAAAGAACTGTTCCAGGTGCCTTTTACAGTCTTCCAGGGAATTGAAATTTTTTCCATTAAGAGAATTTTGTGAAGACCTAAATAAATGGAAATCTGAAGGTGCAATGTCTGGCAGATGAATCAGAACTTCCCAGCCAAGCTGCAACAGTTTTTGCCCGGTCATCAGAGAAATATGTGGTCTTGCACTATCCTGATGGGAAATTATGCATTTTCTGTTGACTAATTCTGGACACTTTTCGTTGAGTGTTGCTTTCAGTTGGTCTAATTGGGAGCAGTACTTGTTGGAATTAATCATTTGGTTTTCCGGAAGGAGCTCATAAAAGAGGACTCCCTTCCAATCCCACCGTATACACAACATCGCCTTCTTTAGATAAAGACTGGCCTTTGGTGTGGTTGGTGGTGGTTCATTTCACTTGCCCCACGATCTCTTCCGTTCCACATTATTGTACAGTATCTACTTTTCATCGCCCGTCACAATTTGTTTTAAAAAAAGAATGTTTTCATTACATTTAAGTAGAGAATCACATGCGGAAATATGGTCAAGAAGGTTTTTCTCGCTTAACTTATGTGGAACCCAAACATCAAAGCGATGAACATAACCAAGCTGGTGCAAATGATTTTCAACGCTCCCACGTGGTATAACGTTGATTGTTCTCAATTAATGTCTCAATTTGATCGCTATCAACTTCAACTGGTCTACCCGACCGTGGAGCATCATCCAGCAAGAAATCTTCGGGATGAAACTTCGCAAACCACTTTGATGTATTCAATCAGTCACAGCACCTTCTCCATATACTGCACAAATCTTTTTTTTTGCATTTTGGTTGCATTTTTACCTTTCTTGAAATAATAAAGCATAATATGCCAAAAATGTTGCTTTTTTTCTTCCATCTTCAATGTTAAAATGGCTACACAAAAATTCACCAATTTTGGTAAGTCTTTTTTTAAATGCACGCTGATATGATAGCTCTCACATATAAGCTAACAAAATGGTTTCGAATGAAGTTAAAGACAACTAAGTGCTACTACAGCCATCTTACGGAAAAAACGAACAAAGCTTTTGGCCAACCCAGTATGTCCAATTTATGTTCTTGCAACATATCTGCACGTTTGAAATTATTTTCAAATAAAAAGTTTTTAAAGTTTTATGTTCTTATATTACGACTGTCCTCTGCCTGCAGCTCTCTGCTGTAAGTACTCTCTTTAAAGCCCCAACCCCATCCCAGCATTCTCCACTTGGCAGTCTCTCAATGGTCCAGATCCTTATCCTTGGTGACGTAACCTCTCTATAGCCCTTACATTGTTGAGCATCCACTTTTGCTTGGAGCTCTTTGCAGAACTTCTGTCCCGTCACACTCTGAGGATGTCTTCTCAATCATTCCCGGGACCCGTGCTCCAGTAAATGGAGGCCCTCCAAAGATTTGGTCTTGGATTCTCTTCTCCTTTCACTCTCTCTTTTTTAGCACCTGAACCAGAGATGGGAAGATGACAGTGGAAATGACTTCCAGAATTGTATGTTTAATCCTATCATTCTCCTAAGCTCCAGAACTGCTTCTACCTCAGCCTTAGTGTGTTAGAGACACCCATACTCTTCCTCTTTGACTCAATCCCATTCTAAGGTCACTTTGTAGATCAATCAGACTCATGACCCCAACATCTTCTCTCCCCTCATTCTCTTCTTTTTTTTTTTTTAATTAATTTTTTTTTTTCATCTTGATCTTTTGTTAGCACTTTTATGAGTTCATCAGTTTTTCATTCATTCTCTTCTGCACTAAATCCCCAGTCTTATCCCTGTCATGGCCTTACCTTTGCCATGGCCACTTCTCTGACCTAGTCAGGTCCTTATCATTCTTGCTTTCACTGTTAGAACAGCCGTTAACTGTTCTACCCACCTCCAGGTCCTACATTTTTGTCCTGCCAAGAACCTATAGTTCTAAAATTCTGATCTAATCAGGTCGCTCTTATGGTGGCATCTCTTCGTGGCTCCCTAGTATCAACACAATAAAATCCAAATACGTTAGCATTTGAAGTCCTGCAGTATTTAACTATATCCTGTCATTCTAACCTTATCTTCAAAACACCATATACTCCATGCTTCAGGGCTGGTCACTGTGCCTTGAATCCTCCTGAATTTTTCTGACCCTAGATCTCTGCCCCTTCAAGGATCTCCGCTCATAATACTCCACCCTTGGACTTCCCTGGTGGTGCAGTGGTTAAGAATCTGCCTGCCAATGCAGGGGACACGGGTTCAAGCCCTGGTCCGGGAAGATCCCACATGCCTCGGAGCAACTAAGCCTGTGCGCCACAACTACTGAGCCTGTGCTCTAAAGCCTGTGAGCCACAACTACTGAAGCCCAAGCGCCTAGAGCCCGTGCTCCCCGACAAGAGAAGCCACCGCAATGAGAAGCCTGCACACCGCAATGGAGAGTAGCCCCTGCTTGCTGCAACTAGAGAAAGCCCACGCGCAGCAACAAAGACCCAACGCAGCCAAAAAAAAAATACACCACCCTTCCTGTCATCCAAAGCCGAACCCCAGTACTGCATGTATTAAGTCCTCCAGGGTCCTCCACAGCTGAGTTAATCTCTGACTCTTCTGAGTTCCCTTGTCCATTGTTGTACTTTGGGTGCTTCATACTCTGGAGCCCAGACTGCCCATTAGAGGAGTCCCCACTGTCATTAGAGACAGCAGGCCTTCATGCTCCTCCATGCTCAGTCACTGGAGGGGGGGGGGGCGCCCCAGGAGGAGCATGGCCTCCGAGCTGAGGTGGGACCTAAAGGCTCTAACAGGTGGCACTTGTCAGCTCACTGCCTGCCTTGCAGCTAAACAGCAAGTCGTTTCTTGGAGGGAGGTCTGAACAGCATACAACCCTGGCTGCCACGGAGGCACTGGGGAAGCAGCCAGACTGGCTGGTCCCAGCTAGGTATGGAGACATTATTGTCTCCTTCTCCATCTGAGCCCCCAACTCCACTGTCCTCCAGGCTCACACGTTTTCTGAACATGATGCTCCAAGTACTTGACTGAGAAAGTGTGGAGGGGACCGGGGGGGCTCCCTAATCACCAAGCTGGTGGCATGAGTAGAGAGGAAAGAAAAGTTTTCAAATTGTGTGTGAGCTCTCTGCAAAGCATAGCCCAGGCTCCTGCCTCTAGCACTGTCCCCTAATCCCTGTTACGGATGTGACCCTGAGTCTGGGTCTCCAGCCTGTTAGGGAAATGTTTCACTCAGCTGACAAGGCCTTGTCCCTTTGTCATCTGCCTGCTGCCCCTGGGTTACAGACAAGATACTCGCTACCCCTCCCCAACTTTCCTGTGCTGGAAATCATTGACTCCTTGATGCTACTGTCCCCTTAAGAAAGAAAGAAATGGGAGTCATGAGCAGCCATGTGTGTCTCTACAAACAGGACCCTCCTTTTGCCACTCACACTCCCCTCACTGTCCCATTCTTTCCCCCAAACCCAGACTGGTGAGAAACTGCTGAGTAACAATGTCCACCATTAAGTACAAGAGCACGTTTAGTTCAGCACCACTGGCTGCTTAATTGGCTGATTCTATAGCTGCTCTCCTCATCTGCCAACACAGCGTCTAACAAGCTGCTTGCAGGGCAATTAATCCTCAGGTTCCTGAGACCTGGCTGGAGAAGGATCTGTTCCCTTCCTGGGCATCCATTTGTCTGTGAGCCTGTTGGCCGGGGGCTGGGGAATAGCTTCTCATCCAGAGGTCCTGCATGGAACTTAATGGGGCTTAATGGGGCTCAGAGGACCAGCCATCCTAAGGAGAGGTGTCAGGTTCCTGGGGGGAAGCTGTAGCCTTTCTTTAGGGCCCAGAAAAAGCAGCCCTGACTGTCTCTCTGGGGCTTTCTGGGGTCCCTCCCTGCAGCCTGGGCAAACGGAATGGAGAGGCAAAAAGATTCAATGGTTAGAGAATGCATAGTCAGGTAGGCCTCGGTAGTTTTGAAACCCGGCTCCATCTCTTATTAGCCATGTGACTTTGGGAAAGTTATAGTTACCAATCTTTTTCTGGGTCTCAGATTCTTCCCATGTGAAAATGGGATAACAATAACAACTATTATTATACTGTCACCTACAAATAAGGATCACATAATGTTGTGCATGTGAAGTGTTTAGCATAGTGCATGGTGCCCATCATTAGGGCAATAATGAGATTGCAGAAGCAAATGAAATCATATTGCCAAAGGCAGATGTTTCAACCCTCAGTCAGCAGAGGGAACTGGAAATGACTTCACAGGCAACTGTGAAGTCAACAAAGTTTGAGTAGAGTTGAAACTTGGATTTTTAGGGAGCCAATTACTGTCATGAGGGAAGGCAACTGTGGGTGCTCCAGGGTGGGATATGCCCTCCTCCCAAGTTAATTCACTTACTGACTGTGGCCATTAGAAGGAAGGCAAGTATCCAGGCATGATGACTGTCATTATCATTATATCCAAATTTGGGGTGCAGTTTGCACACATCGATGTACATTAATGCATTTGATCCTCAGAACAACCCTATGAGATTTGTTGAGGTTCATATTTCCAGATGAGAAAACTGAGGCTCAGAGTAGCTGTTACTTGCCTCCACTGACCACAGGGCTGGGTGCAAATGTGGATCTAGAGTCTAATATTTTCTGAGTCCAGCGATGCATTATGAGGCCATGATAACAGACACTGCTAACATTGCTGAGGGCATGGGTTGCTTCTGACCTTTTTAAACATCGCTGGGAGAGGTTGTTGTCAATGTCTGATTTAACTTTCTGTCCATAACTGTGCAGGTCACCAAGCCCCATTGCTAGTGATAGAAAGCACTGGTCCTGCCGTAGACTGAATGTGTGTGTCCCAACAAAATTCATATGCTGAAACCTAATCCCCAATATTATGGTATTTGGAGGTGTGGCATTTGGGAGGTGACTAGGTCATGAAGGTGGAACCCTCATGGTGGAATCAGTGTCCTTATAAAAGAGACCCCAGAGAACGCTCCTCTCCTTCAGCCACGTGAGGACATATTGAAAAGACAAACAGCTGTCTGTGAAACAGGAGCGGATCCTCACCAGACATCGAATCTGCTGGAGCCTTGATCTTGGACTTTCCAACCCCCAGGACTATGAGAAACAAATGTCTGTTGTTTCTAAACCACCAGTCTATTTTGTTACAGCAGCCTGAACAGACTGAGACAAGCTCCCAGCCCCTATCTCCTACCCAGACTTACAGGCTGAATGTGGGACGAGTGGATTGGATTTGAACACGTTCCCCCCAGTTTTACCACCGAACGTCAAGCCTCTGGGTTACTCTCACATGATGACATGAAGGAGCTGGGCCTTTCTTTTTTTTTTTTTTTTTTTTTTAAATTTTATTGATTTATTTATTTATGGCTGTGTTGGGTCTTCATTTCTGTCCGAGGGCTTTCTCTAGTTGCGGCAAGCGGGGGCCACTCTTCATTGCGGTGCGCGGGCCTCTCACTATCGCGGCCTCTCTTGTTGCAGAGCACAGGCTCCAGACGCGCAGACTCAGTAATTGTGGCTCACGGGCCCAGTTGCTCCGCGGCATGTGGGATCTTCCCAGACCAGGGCTCGAACCCGTGTCCCCTGCATTGGCAGGCAGATTCTCAACCACTGCGCCACCAGGGAAGCCCCCGGAGCTGGGCCTTTCTAATCACGGCTCTCACTGCACCTGGTAGCCGAATTGGAAGTCTGTTCCACCAGGAGTGGTCAGGAGAAAGACAAATCCCAAAGGGAAATGGCTTGTTTTTAGAAATTGGGAAAGAATGTTCTTTAAAAAATAGAAAAGATGTCCGTTTCTTTTTTGTTTGAATTTTGTGAAGGAGACGTGAAAACCCAGGAGGCAATCATCAATCCCTGTCCAGCCTACCAGAGTTAGGAGGAATCAGCTGGATGAGGGTGGTGGGTAGAAATAGTGATCAGATGCTCGCTGACGGTGATGGAGGACTCCTGTTTGCTGGGAGCGGTGCCCACGAGCCCCACCTTGCCCCCGACCCCCTTCACTTTGTTTACCAGATTAAGCAAGGGCTATTGACTCCCATTCACTAAGAAATTGAGCTGTGGGGTCTGAGTTCTCCATCTGGGCAGTGGGGCTGAGTTCTTATCCTTTCAATAGGTCTTGAAAAAATCCTCTTGATTTAAAAAGAAAGGTTTATTTTAAAAAGTTAGCGAGATACTTGGGAGCCATGTCTGGGTGTCTAAGGAATGTGCCTTTTCTGGAGACTTCAGCTGTTTTTAATATCTCTAAGGAGGATCAGGGAAGGGATCCACAAAGTTATCACAGATCACGGAAATTTAAGATAATCTCATGCCACCATTTGTTTTCAACTTCCTCCGCAAACAATTTTACCAGGGTTGGTAAGAGGCTAAACTGGCTGATTTGGAGTTCCATTTCCTTTTTTTTTTTTTTTAACCCTATCTTTTCAGGGAGGCTTGTTAATGAGCAGGGGGATGGCTAAAAAGCCGGCAGGATGTGGGAAGAAAAAAGGAGACCTGATAATCCACAAACTAGATAATTGGCCTCTGCTTAATCAAGGGCAATATTTCAGCACTGCTTCTTTTAGGGGAAGCACAGAGAGCGAACAGAGGGAAGAGCTGGCATCTAAAAGCCCTGTAGCCTTAATGAAGGAGAAACCTGGTCATCGGAGTGTGAGCGAGTATGTGATTGTATAAGTACCCGATTAAGGAAGACCTTGTAAGGAAGTATTAAGAAGGGTAGAAAATTTGTCCATTTAAGATCAAAATAACAACAAAACCCTATCAGTTTTGTAGGCATTTCATAGACATTTTTTTTGTTTGTGTCTCCGGTATCATCCATTCTCCTCTTCCCCTTCTTAATGACACCCCCAGTTTCCTACGGGGAATCTACCTCCCTCCCCTTCTCAAGCTGTGTGCTTCCTGGTGATTCCACCCCCTGTGCTGCATTAGGGAGCAGGTGATCTGCTCTAAAGCATCAGTGCATTAAGTTTCTTTTGGCCTTGTTGGGTTCCCAGTTGGGAACATCGCCCTAGTCTGTCCATAATGGCCAACCAGACTCAGTTTGGGGTACTGCCGGCCATTCTGGGGGGTCACGAGAAGAGAAGCTCACGTGGCTGGAGTCTGATGAGGAAACAAAACTGAGAAATGGAGAGAAAACAAAAGGCCTGGTTGCTTTGTTTGAGGCACTAGAAACCAGCCCTACTTCTAGACTTTTGCACTTAAATGGAGCCAGTAAAATACCTTGATTATTTGAGCCAGTTTGGATTGGATTTTGTTATTTGCAACTGAAAGCAAACTATGTGAAAACAACTAACAACAGAAGACTGAACAGGACACAAATTCAGCACCGTTTCTGGGAGAGGACAAAAGAGAGAGACATCCAGTCAAAACTCAGTAGAGCCTTCCCGGCCCACCCCAGGGACAGAGCAGCTGATGCAGCTGCAAGCCTTAGGCCCTGTTCTTGCCTGCCATAGAGGCTGTTGCAATAGAACAAGTCCAGGTGAAACTCTGGATCAAGTGTAGCAGACATGTTCTACAGGTCACAGCCTGTATCCCTAAACTGGCTGAGCATTAACCAGGACTCACCCCTGGTGGGCAGGGAGTGCTGGGGCCCAGTGCAAACTTATGTGCACCTGCAGGAAAGTGCTCTGAGTGCAAAACAGGGGCACCCCCTTAGCACGAAGACTCGCAGTCCCTCTTCCCTCTGTTCTGACAAGTCAACAACGAGGCCAAGCTTTAGCTCCTTCTTGGTAAAATAAAAGAACTCTCACTGTGGACTGTACACGATCCTCTGTGCAAATTGTCCTTGCCTGAGGTGGGCAGTGGGCTTTTTAAAGGGAAATGCCAACATAACTTGTGTTGTAAAAGTCTGCCCCTGGCTTGTAAGTGGCCTGGGGCGGAAGGTCACTTCTTTTCTCCCAGCACAGGACCTAACACTTGGGAGGTGCTGGCTAAGTGTTTAGTGAATGAATGAATGAATGAATGAGCTCCTTGGAACTGTAGCCATAGCAACTGCCTCACCCCATCTCTCACTTTGGAGGATTCTTAAGGAAGGGGCACACAGGGCAGGGGAGTGGGAAAGCCACAAGCAAACTTCCCCGGGGAATGGCTACTGATCAACTGTGACCTTGAGCAAATGACCTGAATGTCAGCTCAATACTCTTCACCAGAAAGTGGAGTCCTAATACCTACCTTACCAGGCTGCTGTGAGGGTTAAATATGGTGCTCAATAAATGCCAATTCCCTTCCTCCACCACTGCCCTGAGTACTCCCAGTGTTGGCCGAAGATGCATGGTGTTCAGGCTGGGGGCATATCTGCCCAGAGGTGCACTGACGCTCCTTTGTGTCTTTCAGTAGTTCCAGGAGGCCCTGCCACTAGGGCGTCCCCTACACTTGGGAACATTTGCAGTTTCCTATTGCTGCTGAGACAAGTGGCCACAAATTTAGTGGCTTAAAACAACACAAATTTACACTCTTACAGTACTTACCGCAGGCCAGAAGTCAGAAATCAGTTTCATTGGGTTGAAGTCAGGGTGTTAGCAGGTCTGGTCCCCATCTGGAGGCTCTAGAGGAGAATCTGCTTCTTTACCTTTTTGGTTTCCAGTGGCTGCCTTACTCCTTGGCCTGTGGTCCTTCCTCCATTTTCAAAGAACGTCACTCCAATCTCTGCTTCAGGCCTCATATCGCCTTCTCTTCTTCTGTAGTTAAATCTCCCTCTGCCTCCCTCTCATAAGGACACTTGTGATTACATTTAGGGCCCACCCAGATAATCCAGGATAATCTCCCCATCTCAAGAGACTTAATCACATCTGCAAATTCCCTTTTGCCGTGTAAGGTGATGTTCTCAGGTTCCAGGGATTAGGACCTGGATACCTTTGGGGGCCATTCTTCGGCCTCCCCCAGGAACCAAGCCATGGGGAAACCTGGTTGGCCCAGGCCACACTCAGGGTCCTGCTTCTCTCTGCCTTGGTGATGGCCATGTCACTAGGGGAGAAAAAATGCACTTCTTAAAGGGCTCCGTGGCTGCCCTGTGAGTTGTGTTTTCTTTGCTGGTGAACTCATTCTGCTAGCCATTGTCATTTGTCAAAGGCGGCGGGCAATAAACGTCCCAGGCCACATCCATCTTAGCCCTCCCCTCCCCCAGGATGCTGGTCCATGACCGGTGCCCCTGCTGGCCCTGTGCCTCCTCCACAGCCCCACTTGAAGCCTCCGACGATGCCCAGGTGTTGGCCCGGCTCTGTTTCAGCAGGTCTGAGCTCTCTCCAAGGCTTGCAAAACATTTTTCTACTCGTTGGATGAGACTGGCGGTCTTTTGAGCCTGTGATAGGTGTCCGAACTCCAGGGAAGTCTTTCTGACACAGGGCTGGGCTGAGCTTCACGGAGGAAGGGCATTTATGTCAGTGAAAACACAGAGCCCTGCTTAGTGGGCATTTGTTCTGCCAAGTCCTTCCGGGCACACAGCTCTGCGCTCAGTCCCCTCCTCGCCGTGCTGGGACATCCTGACAGACCCAGCAAGAGCAGTGCGGCTGGTTCACAGGCAGAGCGAGAAACGGCTTCAGAGGACCATCCTCTCTAGAGGATGCGGGAAAGAGAAAGGGAGAGAAAATTCCCCTCAGACACTGAAGGAGGGGGACCAGGATTAAATTGAGATATTGCTCTGGCTGTTATTTCTGAGTGATGATTTGGGCTAAAATATTAATTTTTAATAGCAAGAAGGATGTACATGTTATAACCACCTCTAAAAAAACAGAGCTAGGAAAGAACAACCCCAGGTTCTGGGAAATCTCGTTTTATATGTATTTTTCATGGATGAATACAAGTCTGCATATATTTATCCAATGTCCTCATCTGGACAGAAATGAACACATTTTACTAATTCAGATTAATTGGGTGGGAGGCCTAAGTGAGATGTCTGAGTTACCATTTTTAAAAAGAAATTCAGTTTTATTATTTTTAAGAGCTTTGAGCAATGAAGCTAACAAGATGTTACCTAGGAGACATATTTACAGATTTATTCTTGAGGCAAAAAAGGCTCCAATTTAGACTTCAGCTATTGGGAGGGCAGCAGTGGCAAGTTGAAGGTATGTTCTCACGGCAGGCGGGGATGTGTTGGGTATTTTGGGGTTTTTTTTTGTTTTTTAAAAATTTATTTATTTTATTTTTGGCTGCGTTGGATCTTCGGTGCTGCGCACGGGCTTTCTCTAGTTGCGGCGAGCGGGGGCTACTCTTCGTTGTGGTGCGTGGGCTTCTCATTGCAGTGGCTTCTCTTGTTGCGGAGCACGGGCTCTAGGTGTGCGGGCTTCAGTAATTGTGGCACGCGGGCTCAGTAGTTGTGGCTCGTGGGCTCTAGAGCGCAGGCTCAGTAGTTGTGGCGCACGGGCTTAGTTGCTCTGCAGCATGTGGGATCTTCCCGGACCAGGGCTCGAACCCGTGTCCCCTGCATTGGTAGGCAGATTCTTAACCACTGCGCCACCAGGGAAGCCCGGGTATTTTGATTCAGAGAAAATGTTAACTCATTTTGTGTTAATCTTCCTGGACACGAGTGATGCAGATTTAGACACCAGCCGCCATGCACATACACCTCATACTCTAATTCTGTACTGCAAAACAGCCATGACATCTTAGGGCAGAAAGAGACCTCTGCAGTCATGTGGTCAACTGCCATCTCTCAGTCCATGAGGAGTCTGAGGGCCAGAAAGGTGAGGTGATTTATCCAGCAGGAGCCCACGAGTGGGTGGAAGAACCAGGACTGGAATGCGAATTTCCTGCTCCCAGGTCAATTCTCCTTCATCTTTTACTGCTACCTCTTAGGCGTCCATGGCCACTTTAGAGAAGGGGAGAAGGAGAGAGGGTGAGAGGGAAGAGAAGAGACACACATTTTGAGAAAGAGATGAATCATCCAAACGCAATTTCTAACTGGGTTTGGAGCGTGTTACTGTTTATGCTCACTCTTCTCGGCTGGGAAGCAGACCCTGGGGCTCGAGCGAATACAGCAGAACAGCAGCAGACGCCCTTTATCCAGTGCTTGCTCTGTGCCAGACACTTTTCTAAGCACTTTACATGGATTAATTTAATCCATCATTTAATCCTTAGAATAGCCCCGTGAAGTACGTACTATTATTAATCCTTTTACACCTGTGAGGAAACTGAGGCAAGGAGAGATTAAATAAATCACCTAAGGCCATTAGTGACTGAGCCAGGACTCAAATCCAACCCATGTCAGAAAACTAAAAATAGAATTACCTATAAGCCAAGAATCCCACTCCTGGGCCTATATCCAGACAAAACTATAATTCAAAAAGATACATGCACCCTTATGTTCATAGCAGCACTATTCACAATAGCCAAGACATGGAAACGACATAAATGTCCATCAACAGATGAATGGATAAAGATGACTTGGCAATATATACAATGGAATACTACTCAGCCATAAAAAAGAACAAAACAATGCCATTTGCAGCAACATGGATGCAACTAGAGATTATCATACTAAGTGAAGTCAGAAAGAGAAAGACAAATACCATAAAATATCACTTATATGTGGAATCTAAAATATGAAACGAACCTATCTATGAAACGGAAACAGACTCACAGACATAGAGAACAGACTTGTGGTTGCCAAGGGGGAGAGAGGTGGGAGAGGGTTGGATTGGGAGTTTGGGATTAGCAGATGGAAACTGGTATATATAGAATGGATAAACAACAAGGTCCTACTGTATAGCACAGGGAACTGTATTCAGTATCCTGTGATAAACCATAATGGAAAAGAATATGAAAAAGAATGTATGTGTATACACACACACACACACACACACATATATATGTAAGTATATGTATAGCTGACTCACTTTGCTGTATAGCAGTAAGTATTACAACATTGTAAATCAACTATACTTCAATTAAAAAAAAAAATCCAACCCATCTAACTGTACGGCCCTCTCCCACCTGGCGCCACTCTGTCCTAACCATTTTGCTCTCCAGAGCTTCCCAATAGGTGGCACAAAATACTGGCCCTTCAGCCACCGGGTGTCCAGGCAAGGCCTGGAGTGGCGGGAGCCACCTGGTTGCTTGCAAAGAACCTTATCTGCTTACTCTGGATTATTATTATTGTGTTACCGTTATGTTGTGTTATTGCCTCTATGTGCCTCCTTGTGAGAAAGGTTGGGAAACACCGCTCTATTCTGTAACATAGTTTTGATGGATGATTCGATTCGTTTCTATATTTTTCATGCTGTCTGGTTAGCTCAGGATGAAATAAGGCCACAGGTTCAGCCCTGCAGGCTGTTGATTTAGTCCCCGACTGGCTCCTCTGGGAGCCATCTCACAAACACAAGAGAGAGAGGGCAAGGTGTGTCCGGATCTGTGTCAACCCATCACCTCCCAGAAACGCTGTGGAGCACATGCCCTCTGGGTACAGATAAGCACCCTCATCTGCATATATCAAGGGCAGGAACTTCCAATCCATGGTGAACAAAGCATGACATCAGGGTCACAGAGCATCTTTTATTTCTCTATTTCTTGGGTGTCATTTCCATTTTTTAAAAACTTCTCTACCTGTCGTGCAGGGGCACCTGAATTTTGTACCGCTGTTGCAATGATATATTCTTTGAAGGAGAACTACCTGTTCTGGAGATGTCAAGGTTAGAGAGTCAGCAATTATGAGCTTATGAGATAATGACATGTGTGTTTAGTGTGATGGTAAATTACACCGTAGGAAAAAATTTTAAGATTCAGAGTAAACTATTTTCCCATATAAACTTACTGCCTCAGGAAAACTGTGGTTAAAATGATAAATTACCAGGAAACTTCAAATTTCCCCTAGAGAGCCAAAATAGAAATACAAGAAGAAGCATTGTTGAAATCATCCCAAATTAGAAGCAATGTTTATTCAATTAAAAATAAGTGTATTTACACTATCTGTTTATATTGTGTCTTCTACCAGTTTTTAGCCATGAGGCTCAAAGGGAAATCTAGTAATCCTAGATTTCAGTTTCCTCATGTCCATGATGGGCATGCTATCCTACCTAGCAGCTAACCGACTTCCTACAAATCTCCAAAGAAGTAGCTTCCTCTCCTCTCTCGTATGAATCTGCTTCAGTGGCCTTCATGTTTGGAAAGATCTTTCTAATGTTTACCCTGACTCTTTGTGCCATGATATAAATCCACAACTTCTTGCCTGGTCCTAGGAAAATGACAGACACAGTTAACTCTTCACATTCTTAGAGAGTAGAACGGGGTCAACTCCTAACCTCCCCTTCCAGCTACCAAGACAGCAAGGGCTTACTTCCCATGGCTTCCATTTGGGGTGGGAGTTTTCTGTGCCCTCTCCATACCCACCTCACAGTGGAGTTCCAGGGTCTGTGCCCAGATATGATGCGGTGGTGGATAGGGTGGTGTCCATGGGTTCTAGCCATCTTCACGATTGTTCCATCTGCAGAGTCAAGGGTTGGCCAGTGTCTAGCACCGTGGGAGGATAAACTTGTGGTTGCTTCACTCCATAAACACCCAGGAAACACAGGGCCTGTAGGAAGGAGTAGAAGAGGCACCCTTCTGAAAAGGCAGGACTGGTCTGGATACCACTGCATGCTGGCCTGGGATCTTGGGCACCTTAGCTAAGCCTTTGGAACCTCTCTGTATCCTTATCTATGTAAAGGAAAATGGCGTCTACCTCACACAGCCTCACAGGGTGTTGTTAAGATCAGAGATGTGGATGTCATTAAAAAGCTCATGGTTCCTTCATCTCAGCCCAGAAAGGTTAAACTGGCACTCTTTGGCCAGAGCCCAGTGGCTGGGTCTAGTTGGGTGAGAAGATGGAGTTACGTCTAGGATATAGTGGCCCAATCACTGGGCTATGCTCTACTGAGTTAAAGATTGCTGACAACTTTTTTTTTTTTTTTTTTGGCTGCACCCCTTGTGGTTCCCTGACCAGGGATCGAACCCAGGAAGCTCTAACCACTGGACCGCCAGGGAATTCCTGCTGACAACTTTACAATTGTGTGCTATCTCCCCTTCATTTCATGTGGTCATAGCCTCAATATGTATGACAAGTCTTACACACAGAAGGAAAAGGCATAATTCACTGCATAAGGTCAGAAAGTAAGTCCTCTGGGTCAAGGCCTAGGCAATAGAAGACCCCCATCCAAATACAAATACTTGACTTGGGAGGGGTAACCTACTGACAGCTGTTTCTGCATTGTTACAGGTAAATTAGTTAATTCCCTAGCAGATAGCCCTGGGGAGATGGTAAGTGTTGTTTGGGGGGAATGAGGGTGTTTGCCTCCTTGCATGGCAGGGTGCTGGGAAATGGGCAGTTTGCAGTGGGAGAAAGAGCACCAAACTTCAGTCTTGGATCTGCCATTTGTACAATGTGTGACCTTGGGCACCTTGCTTAACCCCTCTGAGCCTTTGCTTTCTCTTCTGAAAAAAGTGAGAATGCACAAACACCCCACAAGGCAGTTCCGAGGATTAAGTAGTAGGGTGTGGGTGTTTGTGCTTTATAAACCAGGAAGGGAAATGCAAATGTTGGTTGTTGTCATTACTGTGATCTCCATCTGGTTTGGATACAGGGTCAGCATGGAGAGAAGTATAAATCATAAGCCAGTTACTTTGCTAGGGACACTGGATGTGTCAGGCATGGTGTGTGTGTGTGTGTGTGTGGAAGGGGGGTGGGGTCTGTGAAAGACAGCACACACCAAGATCAACATAACTGTAATGGCTTTCATTATGGAGTGCCTACTGTGTGCCAGGCACTTGCTCACCACCTATCTACATTCCTCTGAGCCCTCCTAACAACCCCGATATTATTAGTATTTGTTTTTTTAATGAAGCAACTAGCTCAGAGAGGGCAAGTAATGGTCCAAGGTCACACAGCTAGTGAGGGCTGAAGCTAAGACTCAGAGCCAGGCTGGGTGAACTCCAAGGCTCATGCCCTTTGCACTCACTCCTTCCCATGTCTTTTGTTTTTCAAATTCTGCACCCCCAAAACCTTCATCAGGGAAGCCTTGGTTTAAACAAGATACAGGCAGATCCCAGCACCATTCCAACCCTGCAACAGAGGCAGCAACACGGCCCTGAAATCAAATGGGTTCCCCGGAAGTTCACTGGGAGGGCTGGGAGATCCCAAATGAGAAGTGACCATCTGTGTTTGATGTTACCCCAAAGTGCTGTTCCTCATTTGGGGCATTAGTGGTTGTAACAGAAGTAGTAGTATTTCAACAACAGTGGTGATTAGTTACAGAAGGAGCCAAGTGGCAGCTTATCTCCATGTAAAAACTGCTGCGGGCCCTTGGGACCCCCTGGCCTGTGCTGTCCCATGTCAACAGGGTGCATATTTCCTGCCTGGTGTCCAGCTGGCGGTGCAGAGCTCTGTGACACAAACCCCTTCTAACTCAAAGAGTTTTTAATGAGCCTTCAAGAGAGAAGAAAATGGAAAAAATGCAGCAGGAACACAACAGCAAGCAAACCAGTGGGGGTGTAGAATCCCTCCAAGAGGGGATTAACCCTTTCTGCACACAGGGGCTGGTCCAACCCACTATCTCCCTACAGAGAAGATACCAGCAGGGAAGGAGTGTGGAGATGGAGCCCGAAGGAGACAAACAAACCTCTGGAAGTCCAAACACCTATTTTTAAATTCTGGGGTCTCAGCTCAGCCTTAATTTGATGTCATTTGCTTGTTAACCCAGGCGCTGAGCTGGGTGTGTGTCACTTGGGAAGATCTGTTTCAATCGCATAATCCTTCATCCACAGGAAGTGGAGGGACTGCTGGCTTCCCCTGAGGCCTCTTGGACCAGAAGGCCGACTTTGTAGGTGTGCACTTTCACACCCTGGGCGTCTACCATCAGGGGACCATGGGGCAGACGGGAAGGAAAACAACCCGCCATCGGCTGGGATTGCCTCCTGCTCCGTGGGAGGGGTGGGGACCAGCCAGTGTGGAGGCCTGGGCCAGGACAGGGAGGGGTGTTACTGTGTGGCAGGAGCAGGAACAAATGTGGGTGAAGTGGACGTGGTTTAATTTAGCAAAGGAAGTGTCATAACTGTCTCTTTAGTAACCGCAAGGTACAAACTCTGGGAAAGATGACTGCACGCCTTATTTAAAGGATCTATATATATACCCATGAGTATTAATAATGCAAACAGGACTCTTTTCTTTTGCTTCGTGCTAACATTTTTGACCTACAAATCACTGTTCATGTTAAAGATTCTCTTGAAGCCACCCAGTTAAACTCAAGATTAAAGCAATATTCTGCCTTTATTTTCCCAATTTCAAAGCCCCCTTTCTCTTCTCTTAAACCTCGATCAGGGAGATAGGTTCAAGATGGCGGAGTAGAAGACGTGCACTCACTCCCTCTTGTGAGAGCACCAGAATTACAACTAACTGCTGAACAGTCATCCACAGGAAGACACTGGAACTCACCAAAAAAGATACCCCACATCCAAAGACAAAGGAGAAGCCGCAATGAGATGATAGGAGAGGCACAATCACAATAATATCAAATCCCATAACTGCTGGGTGGGTGACTCACAAACTGGAGAACAATTATACCACAGAAGTCCACCCACTGCAGTGAAGGTTCTGAGCCCCACGTCAGGCTTCCCAACCTGGGGTTGGGCAAAGGACCTGGGAGGAGGAATTTTTAGAGAATCAGACTTTGAAGACTAATGGAATTTGACTGCAGGACTTCAACAGGACTGGGGGAAACAGAGATTCCACTCTTGGAGGGCACACATAAAGTAGTGTGTGCATCAGGACCCATGGGGAAGGATCAGTGACCCCATAGGAGACTGAACCAGACCTACCTACTAGTGTTGGAGGGTCTCCTGCAGAGGCAGGGGGTGGCTGTGGCTCACCACAGGGACAAGGACACTGGCAACAGAAGTTCTGGGAAGTACTCCTTGGCGTGAGCCCTCCCAGAGTCTGCCATTCGCCCCACCAAGGAGCTTGTAGCCTCCAGTGCTGGGTTGCCTCAGGCAACAACCAACAGCGAGGGAACCCAGCCCCACTGATCAGCAGACAAGCAGATCAAAGTTTTACTGAGCTCTGCCCACTAGAGCAACACCCAGCTCTACCCATCACCAGTCCCTCCCATCAGGAAGCTTGCACAAGCCTCTTAGATAGCCTCATCCACCAGAGGGCAGACAGCAGAAGCAAGAACTACAATCCTGCAGCCTGTGGAACGAAAACCACATTCACAGAAAGATAGACAAAATGAAAAGGCAGAGGACTATATACCAGATGAAGGAACAAAATAAAACACAGAAAAACAACTAAATGAAATGGACATAGGCAACCTTCCAGAAAAAGAATTCAGAATAATGATAGTGAAGCTGATCCAGGACCTCGGTAAAAGAATGGAGGCAAAGATCGAGAAGATGCAAGAAATGTTTAACAAAGACGTAGAAGAATTAAAAAACAAACACCTAGAATTAAAGAAAAAACAAACAGAGACGAACAATAAAATAACTGAAATGAAAAATACACTAGAAGGAATCAACAGCAGAATAACTGAGGCAGAAGAACAGATAAGTGACCTGGAAGACAGAATGGTGGAATTCACTGCTACAGAATGGAATAAAGAAAAAAAAAAATGAAAAGAAATGAGGACAGCCTAATAGACCTCTGGGACAACATTAAATGCACCAATATTCATATTATAGGGGTCCCAGAAGGAGAAGAGAGAGAGAAAGGACCTGAGAAAATATTTGAAGAGATTATAGTTGAAAATTTCCCTAACATGAGAAAGGAAATAGATAGCCACCCAAGTCCAGGAAGCACAGAGAGTCCTAGGCAGGATAAACCCAAGGAGAAATATGCCAAGACACATAGTAATCAAATTGAAAAAACTTAAAGACAAAAATTATTTAAAAGCCACAAGGGAAAAATGACAAGTAACATATAAGGGAACTCCCATAAGGTTAACAGCTGATTTCTCAGCAGAAACTCTACAAGCCAGAAGGGAGTGGCATGACATATTTAAAGTGATGAAAGGGAAGAACCTACAACCAAGATTATCTTACCTGGCAAGGATCTCATTCAGATTTGTTGGAGAAATCAAAAGATTTACATACAAGCAAAAGCTAAGAGAATTCAGCACCACCAAACCAGCTCTACAACAAATGCTAAAGGAACTTCTCTAAGTGGGAAACACAAGAGAAGAAAAGGACCTGCAAAGACAAACCCAAAACAATTAAGAAAATGGTCATAGGAACATACATATCGTTAATTACCTTAAACATGAATGGATTAAATGCTCCGACCAAAAGACACAGGCTCACTGAATGGATACAAAAACAAGACCCATATATATGCTGTCTACAAGAGACCCACTTCAGACTTAGGGACACATACAGACTGAAAGTGAGGGGATGGAAAAAGATATTCCATGCAAATGGAAATCAAAAGAAAGCTGGAGTAGCAATACTCATATCAGATAAAATAGACTTTAAAATAAAGAATGCTACAAGAGACAAGGAAGGACACTACATAATGATCAAGGGATCAATCCAAGAAGACGATATAACAATTATAAATATATATGCACCCAACATAGGAGCACCTCAATACATAAGGCAAATGCTAACAGCTATAAAAGAGGAAATCGACAGTAACACAATAATAGTGGGGGACTTTAACACCTCACTTACACCAATGGACAGTTCATCCAGACAGAAAATTAATGAGGAAACACAAGCTTTAAATGACACAATAGACCAGATCGATTTAATTGATATTTATAGGACATTCCAACCGAAGTCAGCAGATTACATGTTCTTCTCAAGTGCACACGGAACATTCTCCAGGATAGATCACATCTTGGGTCACAAATCAAGTCTCGGTAAATTTAAGAAAATTGAAATCATATCAAGCATCTTTTCTGACCACAACACTATGAGATTAGAAATCAATTACAGGGAAAAAAAGTAAAAAACACTAACACATGGAGGCTAAACCATACGTTACTAAGTAACCAAGAGATCACTGAAGAAATCAAAGAGGAAATCAAAAAATACCTAGAGACAAATGACAACGAAAACAGGATGATCCAAAACCTATGGGATGCAGCAAAAGCAGTTCTAAGAGGGAAGTTTATAGCAATACAATCCTACCTCAAGAAGCAAGAAAAATCTCAAATGAACAATCTAACCTTACATCTAAAGGAACTAGAGAAAGAAGAACAAACAAACAAAACCCAAAGGTAGTAGAAGGAAAGAAATCATAAAGATCAGAGCAGAAATAAATGAAATACAAACAAAGAAAATAATAGCAAAGATCAATAAAACTAAAAACTGGTTCTTTGAGAAGATAAACAAAATTGATAAACCTTTAGCCAGACTCATCAAGAGAAAGAGGGAGAGGACTCAAATCAATAAAATTAGAAATGAAAAAGGAGAAGTTACAACAGACACTGCAGAAATACAAAGCATCCTAAGAGACTACTACAAGCAACTCTATGCCAATAAAATGGACAACCTGGAGGAAGTGGACAAATCCTTAGAAAGGTATAATCTTCCAAGACTGAACCTGGAAGAAATAGAAAATATGAACAGAACAATCACAAGTAATGAAATTGAAACTGTGATTAAAAATCTTCCAACAAACAGAAGTCCAGGACCACATGGCTTCACAGGTGAATTCTATCAAACATTTAGAGAAAAGCTAACACCCATCCTTCTCAAACTCTTCCAAAAATTTGCAGAGGAAGGAACACTCCCAAACTCATTCTATGAGGCCACCATCACCCCGATGCCAAAACCAGACAAAGATACTACAAAAAAAGAAAATTACAGACCAATATCACTGATGAATATAGATGCAAAAATCCTCAACAAAATACTAGCAAACAGAATCCGACAACACATTAAAAGGATCATCCACCATGATCAAGTGAGATTTATCCCAGGGATGCAAGGATTCTTCAGTATACGCAAATCAGTCAATGTGAAACACCATATTAACAAATTGAAGAATAAAAACCATATGATCATGTCAACAGATGCAGAAAGGGGCTTCCCTGGTGGCGCAGTGGTTGAGAGTCTGCCTGCTAATGCAGGGGACACGGGTTTGAGCCCTGGTCTGGGAGGATCCCACATGCAGCGGACCAACTGGGCCCGTAAGCCACAGGTACTGAGCCTGAGCGTCTGGAGCCTGTGCTCCGCAACAAGAGAGGCCGCGATAGTGAGAGGCCTGTGCACCGCGATGAAGAGTGGCCCCCACTTGCCGCAACTAGAGGGAGCCCTTGCACAGAAATGAAGACCCAACACAGCCATAAATAAATAAATAAATAAATTTATAAAAAAACAGATGCAGAAAAAGCTTTTGACAAAATTCAACACCCATTTATGATTAAAAACTCTCCCGAAAGTGGGCATAGAGGGAACCTACCTTAACATAATAAAGGCCATATATGACACACCCACAGCAAACATCATTCTCAATGGTGAAAAACTGCAAGCATTTCCTCTAAGATCAGGAACAAGACAAGGATGTCCACTCTTTTTTTAATTTATTTTAGGCTGTGTTGGGTCTTTGTTGCTGGGCGCAGGCTTTCTGTAGTTGTGGCGAGCAGGGGCTACTCTTGTGGTGCACAGGCTTCTCATTGTGGTGGCTTCTATTGTTGTGGAGCACAGGCTCTAGGCACGCGGGTTTCAGTAGTTGCGGCACACGGGCTCAGTAGTTGTGGCTCGCAGGCTCTAGAGTGCAGGCTCAGTAGTTGAGGTGCACGGGCTTAGCTGCTCCGCAGCATGTGGGATCTTCCCGGACCAGGGAACGAACCTGTGTCCCCTGCATTGGCAGGCATATTCTTAACCGCTGCACCACCAGGGAAGTCCAGGATGTCCACTCTTGCCACTATTATCCAACATAGTTTTGGAAGTCCTAGCCAAGGCAATCAGAGAAGAAAAAGAAATAAAAGGAATACAAATTGGAAAAGAAGAAGTAAAACTGTCACTGTTTGCAGATGATATGATACTATACATAGGGAATCCTAAAGATGCCACCAGAAAACTACTAGAGCTAATCAATGAATTTGGTAAAGTTGCAGGACACAAAATTAATGCACAGAAATCTCTTGCATTCCTATACACTAACAATGAAAGATCAGAAAGAGAAATTAAGGAAACAAACCCATTCACCATTGCAAGAAAAAGAATAAAATACCTAGGAATAAACCTACCTAAGGAGGTAAAAGACCTGTACTCAGAAAACTATAAGACACTGATGATAGGAATCAAAGATGATACAAACAGATGGAGAGATATACCATGGTCTTGGATTGGAAGAATCAATATTGTGAAAATGATTATATTGTCCAAAGCAATCTACAGATTCAGTGTAATCCCTATCAAATTACCAATGACCTTTTTTACAGAAGTGGAGCAAAAAATCTTAAAATTTGTTTGGAGACACAAAAGACCCCGAATAGCCAAAGCAATCTTGAGAAAGAAAAACGGAGCTGGAGGAATCAGGCTCCCCGACTTCAAATTATATTACAAAGCTACAATAATCAAGACAATATGGTACTGGCACAAAAACAGAAATACAGATCAATGGAACAGGATAGAAAGCCCAGAGATAAACCCACACACCTATGGTCAACTAATCTATGACAAAGGAGGCAAGAATATACAACGGAGAAAAGACAGTCTCTTCAACGTCTCTTCAGTAAGCTGGGAAAACTGGACAGCTACATGTAAAAGAATGAAATTAGAACACTCCCTAACACCATACACAAAAATAAACTCCAGATGGATTAAAGACCTAAATGTAAGATCGGACACTATAAAACTCTTAGAGGAAAACATAGGAAGAACACTCTTTGACATAAATCACAGCAAAATCTTTTTTGACCCACCTCCTAGGGTAATGGAAATAAAAACAAAACAAAAATAAACAAATGGGACCTAATGAAACTTAAAAGCTTTTGCACAGCAAAGGAAACTATAAACAAGATGAAAAGACAACCCTCAGAATGGGAGAAAATACTTGCAAACAAATCAATGGACAAAGGATTAATCTCCAAAATATATAAACAGCTCAAGCAGCTCAATATTAAAAAAAACAAACAATCCAATCAAAAAATGGGCAGAAGAGCTAAATAGACATTTCTCCAAAGACACACAAATGACCAAGAGGCACATGAAAAGCTGCTCAACATCATGAATTATTAGAAAAATGCAAATCAAAACTACAATGAGGTATCACCTCACACTGGTTAGAATGGGCATCATCAGAAAATCGACAAACAAAAAATGCTGGAGAGGGTGTGGAGGAAAGGGAACCCTCTTGCACTGTTGGTGGGAATGTAAATTGATACAGCCACTATGGAGAACAGTATGGAGGTTCCTTAAAAAACTAAAAATAGAACTACCATATGACCCAGCAATCCCACTACTGGGCATATACCTAGAGAAAACCATAATTCAAAAAGCACATGCACCCCAATGTTCACTGTAGCACTATTTACAATAGCCAGGTCATGGAAGCAACCTAAATGCCCATCCACAGAGGAATGGATAAAGAAGATGTGGTACATCTATACAATGGAATATTACTCAGCCAAAAAAGGGAATGAAATTGGGTCATTTGTAGAGACGTGGATGGATCTAGAGACTGTCATACAGAGTGAAGTAAGTCGGAAAGAGAAAGACAAATATCGTATATTAATGCATATATGTGGAATCTAGAAAAATGGTACAGATGAACCAGTTTGCAAGGCAGAAATAGATACACAAATGTAGAGAACAAACGTGTGGACACCAAGGGGGGAAAGCGGGAGCGGGGTGGTGGTGGTGGTGGTGGTGGGATGAATTAGGAGATTGCGATTGACATGTATATACTAATATGTATAAAATGGATAACTAATAAGAACCTGCTGTATAAAAAGAAATTAAATTAAATGAAACAGAACAAAACAAAACCTCAATCATGCCCGGGCTACAGTTTCTGTAGTTTTTCTCTGTGGAGAAAGGTCTCAAATCAATCTAGTGACTTTATTTATCTAATAGACACTACCAAGTCTACTGGATATCAAAGCAGAAGTGTGCCTGCATTAAAACCAGGTGGTCCCTGTAGTCCAAGTGAAAAGATAAAAACAAAGTACCAGAGGTCAATGTTGAGTTGTCCGGAAGCCTGGGAAGATCTGAACTCCCTTCTCTAGTCCCAGTGTGCTTTCTCTGCACCTTTAACCTCATTTCTGTTCTTATACTTTATATCATTAATGCCAATTGCTAACATTATCGAGTGTTTTCCTGTGCTAGACACTGTGATAAATCGATTAGTTACATTTCCCCTTTATGTCTTCATGTTAAGCTGGTATTCTTTGCCCATTTTTCAGATGAGGAAATAGGGGCTCAGAGGCAGTGACTGGCTTGAAGGTACACAGCTCATAGTTGGTGAGGCCTGTGCTTGAGCCTCCATGGCCCCTGCCTCCAAATCCTATGCACTTTTTACTGCACAAATACCCCTCTACAGCAACCTGTAAAACAGGTATTGTTCATCCTGTTGCCAATAGGGAAACAGGCTGAAAGAGTGCAAGCAATTGATCACCCAAAGTTTTACCACTAGGAAATGGAAAAGCTGGAGCTGGAACTTGGGTTTTTTGACTCCAAATTCAGTGCTATTCCATTTACCCCTGCATCAGCCCTGGGTCATTGGCAAATTCAGAAAGGAGAGAGAGCTGAGTTCATGGTTTCTCCAGGGCCCCTTGCCTTGGCCTGTCACTACCTAAGTCCTGAACTCAGGTGCCTGGGCTTTCTTAGGCCTTGGGCTGAGCAAGCTGAGTCCCATGCCCTCCAAGGCCCCTTTCATCAAAAACCACTTTCTAGTGCAATTTACCACAAGCATCCTCACCTGGGTTTGGCTACATTATTTCTCAGGGTCCCTCTTAGGTTCTTTTCCATTAAGATCCCCCTTCAAAGTCCCACTTCTGCAGGAGGCCTTCCTTCTCTCTTTGGCTCAGGTTACTCTATTTAAAACCTTCTGTCTATCAAGCTGACTGTTTTCTCCTTCACTTTTCTGCCCTGGGTCTATGAGCGTCTCCGCTAGATCCCAGATGTGGCCCCCCTAGAATACGGAAACTCCCAGCACGCCCTTGGAGACCCCTCACGTCTATGAGGAGGTAGATCACCCAACAGCACCCTCCCCTGCACAGGTTCCAGGCCCAGCCCCCACTCCTGTTGCTCCCATCTTGGGTTCACTGTCCTGGAAAAGGTTCGAGGTGGCGATAGAGTTAATGCAATCCAATCCTAGCCTGTGAGGAAGAGCTTGGCACTAGTTATAAACCTGCTCATTGCCAGGGCGGCCCTGTTCTCCATCATTCTCCGCTCCCTCTCCCCAATAAAATGACCCATTTAAACCAGATTTTTCTTATTAACAAGCTTCCTACTAAATGGCTTCAGCTGTGCTTGTTGATTTATAGGGCTTAGAAAGCACTGCTCAGCTGTGCCCCTCCCTGTTGGTCCAAGGGCCTGACTGAAACATCTTGTCCTGGTGACATTGTGGGAGGGCAGAAGCCACCTTGCAAGTGGCAGCTCCAGAAGGGGCTTCTTCTTTTCTTCTTAATATTTTAATTTTAGAAATGTTCGAACCCACAAACTTAGAGAAAATAATGTAATGGAGCCCCTTGAACCGTCACCTTGCCAATCTTGTTTTATCTGCTTCTGCCTGTTTCCTAAACTAACCCCACCAGCTAGATTATTTTAAATTAAATCCCATTTTATCACTTCACCCATTTCAGTATATTTTCTAAGAGATAAAGACTGTGTGGCCTTTTCACATAACCACCATGTCATGAATACATCTAAAAATATTAACAATAATTCTTTAATATTATCTAATATCCATCCAGTGTTCAAATTTTCTTGATTGTCTCATAACTTTTAAATACTTGATTCATTTAAATCAGCATCTAATCAATGTTCCCAACTGCATTTGGTTTAATATGACCCAAGTTTCTTTTTAATCTATAACAGTTCCTCTCTTTTTTTTTTTTCAGGGACATCTTGATGTAGACAAGTTCCCAAAACATATGTACACTGTGCCATCACCAAGAAGGAAATCCTGAAAGCACCCTTGTCAGCACAGACCCTCCTTATACCGTGGGTTAAGTTATTTATGTCCTTGGCTATGGCCCTAACCCACAGGCCTCTGCCTACTGTCCCTCAGAGCACCTTAAGACGGTTAAATCACACATAAAAATGCTCAACATCGCTAATCATTAGGGAAATGCAAATCGAGACCACAATGAGATATCATCTCACACCTGTCAGAATGGCTATCATCAAAAAGAATACAAATAGGGGCTTCCCTGGTGGCGCAGTGGTTGAGAATCTGCCTGCCAATGCAGGGGACACGGGTTCGAGCCCTGGTCTGGGAAGATCCCACATGCCGCGGAGCAACTGGGCCCGTGAGCCACAACTACTGAGCCTGCGCGTCTGGAGCCTGTGCTCCCCAACAAGAGAGGCCATGATAGTGAGAGGCCCGCGCACCATGATGAAGAGTGGCCCCCGCTTGCCACAACTAGAGAAAGCCCTCGCACAGAAACGAAGACCCATCACAGCCAAAAATAAATAAATAAATAAATAAATAAAATTAAAAAAAAAAAATGAAACAAACAAAAAAAAAGAATACAAATAACAAATAATGGTGAGGATGTGGAGGAAAGGGAACACTGGTGGGAATGTAAATTGGGGCAGCCACTGTGGGAAACAGTATAGACGTTTCTCAAAAAACTGAAAATAGAACTACCATATAATCCACCAATTCTACTCCTGAGAATATATCCGAAAAAACCAAAAACACTAATTCAAAAGGCACATGCACCCCAATGTTCATAGCAGCATTATTTACAATTGCAACCTAAGTGTCCATCAACAGATGAATGAATAAAGAAGATGTGGTATATACAATGGAAAACTACGCAGCCATAAAAAGGAACAAAATTTTGCCATTTGCAGCAACATGGATGGACTTGGAGGGCATTATGCTAAGTGAAATGTCAGACAGAGAAAGACAAATATTGTATGATATCACTTATCACTTATATGTGGAATCTAAAAAATACAACAAACTAGTGAATATAACAAAAAAGAAGCAGACTCACAGATATAGAGAACAAACTAGTGGTTACCCGTCGGGAAAGGGAAGGGGGAGGGGCAATATAGGGGTAAGCGTAAAAAAGGGGTTATGGGATTATATGAAATCACATGTGTGAAACTTTTGAAAATTGCAAAGCACTATAGAATTTAAAGAATCTTTCATTCAATAAAAAAAGAAGGCTAAATCATCTTAGACCAATACTGATTGCAATAATGGGATCCTAAAGTGCTGAGCAGTTACCGACCCATTCACTCCAATAACTCATATTTATTAGCATGTAAGCATTTACCACTACCCGTCAGGATTGGTCCTCTTCCATCTCTATTTTCCCAGGTGAGGAAGTAGAGGGATAGAAGAATCTGTTCTACTCTTTCTGATCAGTGGATGTGGGCTTTGAAATCAAGTTGTCTGAAGGGTGCACTTACTTCTTAACCACTGAGGAGCCCTGCCTCAGGGTACAAGGTCTTATTTCCCACCAGGGGCTTTGCTGGGATTCCTGGCTCCTCTCAGGCAGGGCCAGCGGGGAGAAGTGAGAATCTTGATCTCTAGGATGTGTTTGCAGTTCTGGGGAAAGGTGAGGGCAAGGAGGCGGCAGAGAGCCACAGCTGACATGGAGCTCCGGATCTTCTGTGGATTCCCTTTGTCCGAGCTGGGTTTGTGCCCATCCCCACCAACTCCCCGATGGAGGCTGTGAACAGGCCTCCCCACCACCTCTCTTTCACAGGTCCACACAAACCATCATTACCACATCTCTCAAGCCCATGCAAATACCACATCCACATGCCCTTAGACCCACACCACTCAGCTCACAGGCCAGCCCTCACACGGCTCAGGCCTGCAAGCACATACTTGCCTACACACACACCTCACTGTGCAGAATAAACAGACCCTGGAGGCGCTGGCGGGGCGGGGGTGGGGATTGGTGTTTTCCCGATGGTAGCCAGAACTAAAGGCTACCTGACTTCAGATAGAAAGGTTGTCTATCTATCTATCATCTATCTATCTATCTATCTATCTATCTATCTATCTATCTATCTATCTATCATCTATCTATCTACCTATCTATCTATCATCTATCATCTGTCTATCATCTATCTATCTATCATCTACCTATCTATCTATGTATCTATCTATCTATTTTTAATAGGTCTTCTTTAGTTCTGGAAAAGGCAAAGGCTTTAGAGCTCCTGGTCTCTGTCGGTCCAGAGAGTCTGGAAGGAGCTTGAGGGTTAGTGAGTGAGGCCAGGGTGGAAGGGTCGGAGTCGGACAAGCAGCCGGCTGGTTAAATAGGACTAAATCAAATTCCCCCCATCTGAAGGAGAGGAGCTCTAACCTGCGGTTCTAAGAGATAGAAAAACACCAACTGCTAGCAAGATAATCCAATTTCCTTTCTCCCTCGCTCTGAAGGGGACTGCCCCGGCCCTCCTGCTCCAACCTCACGCTGGGTTTCAGTCTGGCTAGAACTCTTTACCCCTGCAGCAGAATTCATATCAAAGCCTCAGCCCCCCAGGGTTCATTAGGAGGCATTTATTTCTGCATATTCTTGGAGAGCAGGAGGGAGGATAACTTGATTCGCAATGCAAATTACTTGGCTGTAATTTCAACTCTCCCTCCCTTCTCACAGGGAGATTTTGCAGGTCATTAAAAATATATGATTGTCTCCAAAACAGCAGTGACAGCCGCTCTGCTGGGCAGGACCAGGTGCTGGTGCTTGAAGGCCACTGAACGATGTGGGGTGGATTCCAGGCCCTCGCTCCTCTTCCAACCTCTATGCTTCAGATCACAGGGATTGTGGCCCAGTTGGGAGGCCAATCTGGGGATACAGACCTACTCTGTCTTCATTTCTGTTTTGCCTTTTACTGCTCTGGGGCATCCAAGTTCTTGGTTTCCTATCTGTGAGCTCTCGGTTTCCTCCTCTATAAAAATGGGGATAAATAAGGAGCTGGACCCAGAACACCTGGCACAGAGTAGGTGGGCAGTCAGCTTTTTGGGTTAGGCCCTTCCCCACCCCAGTCTTGCTGTCTAGCTTAATGACCCCTTTCTTCATCCCATCGCCCACCCCAATTTGGGCTACTGGGACCCAACCAGTCAAGGGAGTGTTGCCCAGATCTTCTGCTCATGATGGGGGTTTCACTTGGTGTTTCCTTTCCCGTATTGCTGTGGGAATTCAGAAACCACAGAACTATCTAGGCCTTTGCCTTCAACCTAATTGATCCCATAGACATTGGTCAGTTGTAGGTGGAGGGAGGAACTAAGAGATGTGAGCATTGATCAAAGCCAATATCTTTATATAAAACCAAGAAAAGATTTTAGGCCAGGCAGGAAGGAAACTACTCCTCCATGAGTCTGAGGCACTAACCTGGGATTTCCTGGGAGGAAGGAGATCTCTTTAGACATAGCCTCCCTGAGTCTCAGATGCTCTAGTCCTGAACTGCAGGCATAAGAGATGTCCTGCTTATATAATGATAAAGTTAATTCATAAATCTGGACCCACAAAATGGAGGCTGCCCCAGGGCCCAGCTCAAGTCACAAATCTAAACCTAAGTCGGCCTGCACTTACAGGAAACACCTCTCTGTCACGGAAAACTAACACCAACCACAATCCCCCAACTCAGCTTCAGCTAGCTCACCTTCCTCTAGAAAATAGGACCTGTAGCCTTGTAAGGAAATCCCCAACCTCCTAGCCAATCATGCCCTATTTCCAAGTTGCCCCTTGTTGCCTCTACATACTGTAAACTTCACTCTTGACCAAAATCCCTTGGAAAGGGCTTCCCTGGTGGCGCAGTGGTTGAGAATCTGCCTGCTAATGCAGGGGACACGGGTTCGAGCCCTGGTTTGGGAAGATCCCACCTGCCGCGGAGCAACTAGGCCCGTGAGCCACAACTACTGAGCCTGCGCGTCTGGAGCCTGTGCTCCGCAACAAAAGAGGCCGCGATAGTGAGAGGCCCGCGCACCGCAATGAGGAATGGCCCCCGCTTGCCGCAACTAGAGGAAGCCCTCGCACAGAAACGAAGACCCAACACGCCAAATAAATAAATAAATAAATAATAATTAAAAAAAAAAAAAATCCCTTGGAAAGAGCACTATATTCCCCCAAGACACGGATTGTTTTCCTTTGAACAAAGGACATCAGACTCATTACTAAACTGTTTTAGTTTTGTCATTTGACAATAATATGCACATAATCCTTGAGGAGCATGTGTTGCTGTGTATAACTGTTAAAGGAAAGTTATATATTTGAAGGTTTTAAATTACCTTTTAAATTCAGATTTAAAAGATATCTGGGAAAACAATTTGGCAATTTCTCAAAATGTCAAACAGAGTTCCAAATGGCCCAGCATTTCTACTCCTCCATCTACAACTTAAAGAAATGAAAACACAGGGCCACATGAAAACTTGCACATGAACTTTTCATGTGCAAGTTTATTCATAATAGCCAAAAAGTGAAAACAACCCAAATGTCCATCAAAGAATGAATGAATAAATAAAATGTGGTCTCTCTCTCACACACACATACACATGCACACACACACACATGCACGCACACACACACACCCCTGCCTGCATTCAGGAATTGGTTTCAACAGTTTGATGAAAAAACCAGTCTTCTTCTCCACACAAGGGGTTTGGAGCCAGGTTCACCCCAGGAGCCTGAGAAGAGAGGTCCCTTTCCCAGCGTCACCTCCTGCGGCTCCTCTAAATTCCCTCCTCCACATTCATCTTCTGCTTCAGCATCTTCAACTTTTTGCATTTCCGGAAGCCTTCCATGCCTTCGTGCATCCTGATCATGGAATGCTTTTCTCCTGCTTCTCTGCCCACGGACCACCTACTGGTCTTCCAGAGCCTCTCCCTGGAAGCAGCTGGTCTCTGCTTCCTCCTGGGTGGGGAAGAAGCACAGGTCCCATGGGATTGAGCTCCTCAGGTGCAGGGACTGTGGCTCACTCACCTGAATCCTGGTGGGATGCAGGATGTGTGGTAGGTGCTCAAGTGATGATGGGAAGGAAAAAAAAAAAAAGGAGGTAGAGGGATAGAAGGAAAAGGAAGATCATTTTTGTATTATTTCTATTTTTATGTAATAACATTTAAAAAGAAAAGGAATTAGGTACAGAAGTTCTCTGAGTTCTATGTAATTTTTTGTTGGTCTCTAATTCATTAATAAAGTGGAAAAGGAGAAAGGCATATTTTACATTCTAATGAAACAAACAGATTTGAGGATTTAAAAAATGGTTATCTTTTATAGACAATATTCATTTCTCCCCTATAGAGAAATCATTTTTCTCCCCTAGAATGACCTTGACCCTTACTGTTTCAGGAAAAGGGTTTGATTGACCTAAGGGCCGAATATGGAGCTTCTTTCTCTTTGTTCAAATGGAAAACACACACACACAGTCATTCCCTTTCAAATCAGAAGAGGCTTAACTTCTTTTTTTTTTTTTTTCTGGTCCAAACCCATCCACCTCAACACTCCCTGTGTGCAAATGTATCAAGTTTGTGGACTTCAAAGGGCATTCCACATGAGTGCTGGAGATATGGGGGTTCAGGAGGTGGGAATGGCCCCTCTTTATTAGTTAGCATTTACTAAGCCTTTATAATCATTAACTAGTTACCCTGATGGAGTAATTCTTTTTTTTTTAAATTTTATTGAAGTATAGTTGATTTACAATGTTGTGTTAATTTCTGCTGTACAGCAAAGTGACTCAGTTATATATATATATATTTCATACTGATGGACTCATTCTTATAGGCATTGATGAGAACTGTTGGAACATAGCAAGATGGAAACTGATCTGCTGACTTGGTAACCGTAGTCCTGTCCCTAAACAGGTCCCTTTATGAGGCACTTTTCAGAACTGGGGGCAGTATAGCACAGAGGAAAAAAAAAAAGCATTGAACTGATTCTTGCTCCAACTCTGTCATTAACCAGCTGTGTGACCTTGGCTGCAGCCTCAGCTGTACCGTGGCTGGCTTCAATCAGGGAAAGCAAATAGGTAGCATATGTGCCACCACTGATGCCCTCCTGTCACCAGGGCAGACATTGTTAATCAATCCCAGCCCTTTTCTTGAGCCTGGACAGACTTCCATAATCCCATGTGCCTACAGCTGATCAGACTGCTGCAGCTTATTTACCATGCCTGGACTAAATGGTCTCTTCACTGTTCCTTCCAAGGCTAACATTCAGTAATGTTAAGTATTATAGCTATTCCATTCGTTGTGGCAACCACCACCAACAGACTCTATAAAATCGTGCCATTCCATGCCAAGGATCACAAAGAATTTCCCTCCTCAAAATACTCCTGAGAAACAGGAAAATAAGCATTCCATTCCAACCATCCCAGAGGTTGAGTCTGCCTGAAACCAAGGGGGTGGCCTAGATACTCTAAAATAAGTTCCAAGCAGGGCTGAAAGCTAAGGCAGCCATGGCAAATACTTCTTCCTTCAGCACTGAGGGCCGGGAGCCAGTCCTTCTATCTAAAGGGGAATTCCTACAGGAGTTAACGAGAATTTGGCGTTAAAATGAATAGGTTCCTCTCATTCACTGCTGGTGGGAATGTGAAATGGTGCTACTGCTTTGGAAAACAGTCTGGCAGTTCCTCAAAATGTTAAATATAGAGTTACCACATGACCCATCAATTCTACTCCTAGGTATATACCCAGGAGAAATAAACACATATGCCCACATAAAAATTTGTACCTGAATGTTCACAGTAGCATTGTTGATAATAGCTAAAAAGTAGAAACAACCAAAATGTCCATCAACTGATGAATGGATAAATATAAAATGTGCTATATCCATATAATGGAATATTATTCAGCTGTAAAAAGGAATGAAGTACTGATGCATACATGTATGAACCTTGAAAATCTTATACTAAGTGAAAGAAGCCAGTCACAAAAGACCACAAATTGTATGACTTCATTTATATGAAATAGCCAGAATAGACAAATCTACGAAGACAGAAAGATTAGTGGTTGCCTAGGGTTGAGGGAGCTGGAGGGTTCAGGGGTGATGACTAAGGGCGGCAAGGTTTTTGGGGTGGTGAAAATGCTCTAAAATTGACTGTGGTGTTGGATGTGCAGCTCTGTGAATGTACCAAAAGCCAGTGAATTGTATGTTTTAAATAAGTGAGTCGTATGGTATGTGAATTATATCTCAAGAAAGCTGTTAAAAAGCAAAGCTGTTAGATTAAAATTTTTTTTTTAAATAAAATGAGTAGGTTCCTTCGAAACTGGGTCATGTGTTGAGACATGTGGATGGACTTGGAGACTGTCATACAGAGTGAAGTAAGTCAGAAAGAGAAAAACAAATATTGTATATTAACGCATATATGTGGAACCTAGAAAAATGGTACAGATGAATCGGTTTGCAAGGCAGCAATAGAGACACAGATGTAGAGAACAAACGTATGGACACCAAGGGGGGGAAGCGGCGGGTGGGGGGTGCGGGTGGTGGTGTGATGAATTGAGAGATTGGGATTGCCATGTATACACTAATATGTATAAAACGGATAACTAATAAGAACCTGCTGTATAAATAAATAAATTAATTAAATTAAACTAAAAATAAATAAATAAAATGGGTAAGTTCCAGTTTTGAGGAAATCTTCATGTGGCAAGTTAAAGGTTGTGTTTGTGTGTTTATGTGAATGTGTACCGTAACAGTGATGATAGAATAGCATCCTACAAAATGATCTGGTAATTAACATGACTAAGTACTGATCTGATTTTTTAAGGGTTGACTAATGTGTCCCAGTCCATCTCCAATACCTTTTTTTTTTTTTAAAGAAGGATATTTATTTTACTTTTTTTTTTTTAAAAGGAATTCCTTTATTTTTATTTTTTATTTATTTATTTATTTTTGGCTGTGTTGGGTCTTCGTTTCTGTGCGAGGGCTTTCTCTAGTTGTGGCAAGTGGGGGCCACTCCTCATCGCGGTGCGCGGGCCTCTCACCATCGCGGCCTCTCCCGCTGCGGAGCACAGGCTCCAGACGCGCAGGCTCAGTAGTTGTGGCTCACGGGCCTAGTTGCTCCGCGGCATGTGGGATCCTCCCAGACCAGGGCTTGAACCCGTGTCCCCTGCATTAGCAGGCAGACTCTCAACCACTGCGCCACCAGGGAAGCCCCTCCAATACCTTTAACTTGCTGATGAAAAAAGGGAAACTATATGTTTAATCCTCAATAGTGGACCCCCCTGTACCATCATGCCTGTCTCCCCCGTATAAGCCTTCAATCCCACTCCCCTGCTTGTATATAAAGTCAGAACATACATAACTCTAACAAGCTGCCCTTACTTAATGTACTAGGTCTCCTCCTGACACTTGCCCTAACACCCTCTGTCCTCTTGTCATTCAGAATGGCACACGCCTGCCATGCAGTCCTCCTGAGCAACTCCACGCCTCTGTGCCTTCAGAGATGGGGTTCCCTCCGTCCCTTACACCTTGCTCCGTCCGCTCTGCTCTTCCTTATCTGGCAAAATGCAACCCACTCCTTAGAAAACTGAAGCCCTCTCTGGATCCCCAGGCAACTGACTTGTGCCCATAACTCTGTACAGAGCTCATCGCTGACACATGCTTTGTGGACTTGTCCATCTCCCCCCATCAAGGGCAGGGGTGATGTCGTGGAGACTTATGGAATCCCAGGGCTTAGCAGCATGCCTGACACGGAGTGGGCCCTCGGAACACAAATGAATAGATAACTCTTGGTGGCCCTGAGCTTGTGACAGTAAAGCTGCATTATTTGGGTAGATGATATGCTGTGTTTTTTTTGCTTTTGGAATGGAGGTGAGGCAACCAAATTCATGTATAAACAGAACCGTTAAGAGTTTGTTTTCACTCCAGTGATGGCTGATAGCTTTCTCTGCAAAAATCCGATTGTGTGGAATTACAGACACACCACCCACCTAATTAAGGATGTCTCCTTCTTTTGACTCAGTTTGTGGAGGGTAGAGAAGACAATGAAAGGTCCAGTTTCTCTGGGTCTCATTCTGACCAGTGAGGAGGAAGTGGTTGGAGAAGTGATGGAACCTTGAGAGAAAACCCCCAGGTGGCCATTGACTCACCACCTCTGTTGGCAGCGTAAGCCTGCTGCCACGTCTTTGCTGTGTGGTGGCCCCGGCGGCTCTCCCAGCACATGTGTAGCTGTAAGTTATGCATGCACTGCTGTGCTGACTGCATACATGTGAGATCACGCAAAGGTTTTATACACACACACAGACACGCGCTCATATACATATGTACACACAATAGCTACATAGCCCTTGTGTGATTTTAGATTTATATATTTAATAAATATTTATATTTATTAACATGCATATAATCATATAATAATGTTATATAAATTTAATAACATTCTTGTATATTCTAATTTTTCCCCAACAGGTTATTGGAGTATAGTTGATTTACAGTGTTGTGTTAGTTTCTGCGGTACAGTGAAGTGAATCAGTTATACATGTTTGTTTTTAAATCTGTGCCTCTATTTCTCCCCAACAGTTTAAAGAGCCTTTCTCTATGTTGCTACTCCCGTCCCACTCTGTCCTCCAATTCAGAGACAACCGACCTAACTCGGCTCAATTCAAGGAAGCAGAGCTCATTCTCCCCACTTAAGGATGAGAAAAATAAGGTTCAGTGAATTGAAGGAGTCGCCTAAGCCCCACAGCTGGGAGATGACAGAGCCATCTCCCAACCCCTCCTAGATAAAGTCTCCTGCTCACCCTGGCTGCAGGGGAGGGCGCCAGGGGGTGCATGGGAAGAGTCTGTAAGAAAGCAGAAGGGCAGCTACAAGTTGTGCAGAGCCAGAAATGCCGTGTAAATCATTTAGGAACAAATAGGAACTGATCCTCGTCCCCCTTTGAAAATATTAGAACATGCGAGAATAAGTGTTTTCATGAAGCATCTCTGCTTCATACAATTCCAGGGCTTGAAACCTTATATGCAATGAGCAAGGTCTGATGGAAAAGCCGCCTTCTGTGGTGTATATACAGAATAAATGATGGCCCCATAAAACATGGATTTCTTTAATCTACTGAGGGAGCAGCACTGACAAGACACCGTGAGGGCACAGCTGTGTTTACTCCAGGGTCACCTAGTGTTATTTATAATAAATGCTTTCGCTTTTGCTCTCTGGTGACCACCTTTCCCTTCCCAGGATATGAAGTATGTTACCGCAGAACCAGACGCTCTTAATGGGCCCACACGGCTATGAACACACCAGCCGGTCCACGATTTTATAGCATCCATCACGGGACACCAGGATCCTTATTAAAGAAGAGAGGCTTTTACAGCGTTTTCCAGAGCACCATATTTTTTAGACCCAACCCACAGGGAGAGTGCTACAGGGAGTGCTATTGCATTATAGGCTGTAAGATGGGGTCTGGGCCAAGGCTGCAAGGGAAGAAAATCATCAAATGGTATTTATGATGTGTGGTCCTGTGTTGATGCGGTGCTAGGGGCCATATGAGGAAAGGTAGACTGTCTTGAGGCTTTTCCCTTAGGAGCTTCCATTTGGAAAGTGAACACTGAGGCATACGTAAAAATTATGACCCAATTCACCACGTACAGTGTGGAGCAAAAATGTAGTTAACTTTGATTTATAGCATGTAGTACAGACCTTGATCTACTCAACATTTTTGGGCCACCAGAAGTCCTTACTTATTTCAATCCTTGTTTAATATCTTATCAATTGGTCTCAGGCCCCTATTCCTATGTAGGAAGCAGAGTTTACCGGATATAATCTTATCTTTCTTTGATGGTCAAGGATCTTGTGGTGTCAGATGTTTGTAAACGTTCATTCGCTCCATGAGCTCCATGGCCGACTGGGGATTAAGGGGGCCGGCTTTGATGTCAAAACCTGGCTCCACCACTTAACGAGCTGGGTGGCTTGGGACAAGTTGCGTCACCAGCCTGAGCTTCTGAGCCTTAGTATTCTCATCTGTGAAATGGAACTCATGGTAGTTACTTGGCTAGGATTAGAGATGATGAGTGTAGAGTCCTTAAGCATAGTATCTGCTACATAAGAAGCACCAGGCAAATAAGAGTTCTTCTTATCCGTTGTATCAAGTCAAGATGGAATGTAGATAGAGCTCAGATAGATCTCATATACCCTAGAAATATCGATTGCTGGTGGTGAATACTATTATGCCTGCCCAGATCTCCTCCTCAAGGCCCACCCACCTGTCCTCTAGCAGCTCTGATGACTCACAGTTGTGTTCCTAGCTGGGCATGGCCCGTAGCCATCAGGCACTGCCCGGCCCAAGGTTATACTCCCTCCCAGGCTGGATGATGTGTAGACAAAAGTTCAGCCCCATTGCCTCAATTTGGGACAATCCTGAAGGGCTGCCCCAGCTCCAGAGTTGCCTGTTGGGTCAGCTAAACCCTCAGATGCAGCTGCGTTGCAGGCCAGTGTCTCCCTCTGCTGGGTCCTCACCCCTTACAGGTGCATCTCCTGAGAGCTCTCCCCAGGAAACCCGTGGCCCCCAACTTTCCATGTGAGAGTCTGTCTCAATCTAAGAGCTTGCTTAAAATAGTTGATTTAAACTTTTCTTGAGATTTCTTTCTTTCTTTCTTTCTTTCTTTCTTTCTTCCTTTCCTTCCTTCCTTCTTTCTTTCTTTCTTCCTTTCCTTCCTTCCTTCTTTCCTTCTTTCTTTCTCTCTCTCTCTTTCTTTCTTTTCTTTCTTTCGTGTTGGGTCTTCATCGCTGCTCGCGGGCTTTCTCTAGTTACGGCGAGCGGGGGCTACTCTTCGTTGTGGTGCACGGGCTTCTCATTGCAGTGGCTTCTCTTGTTGCAGAGCATGGGCTCTAGGTGCGTGGGCTTCAGTAGTTGTGGCATACAGGCTCAGTAGTTGTGGCTTGCAGGCTCTAGAGCGCAGGCTCAGTAGTTGTGGCGCACGAGCTTAGTTGCTCCACGGCACGTGGGATCTTCCCAGACCAGGGCTCGAACCCGTGTCCCCTGCATTGGCGGGCGGATTCTTAACCACTGCGCCACCAAGGAAGCCCTGTATATTTCTCTTGAAAGTGATAAGCAGAAAAAATATCAGTGAATTGTATTTTCTGGTTATTTAGGTCCCAGGTAACTGTATACGTTTCCTGTTGCTACTGTAACAAATCATCTAATCATCAATTTAGTGGCTTAAGACAACACAAATTTATTATCTTAAATTCTATAGTTCATAAGTCTGAAATGGATCTCACTGGACTAAAATCAAGGTCTCAGCAGGATTATGTTCCCTTTCGGAGGCTGAGGAGAGAATCTGTCTCCTTGCTCTTTCCAGCTTCTAGAAGCTGCCCAAGCTCTTTGGCTCTTGGCCTTCTTCCTCCACCTTCAGGGCCAGCAATAATGGGTCCATTTAAATATTACATCACTCTGACCTCCTCTTCTGCCTGCCTTACACTTTTAAGGACCTTGGGATAACATTAGTTCTACCTGGTTAATCCAGGATTATCTCCCTGTTTTAAGGTCAGCTGATTAGCAACCTTAATTCCATCTGCAACTTTAATTCCCCTTTGCCATGTAATGTAACATATTCACAGTTTCCTGGATTAGGATGTGGACATCTTTAGGGGGCCATTATTCTGCCTACCACACCAATTAAAGTTTTACTATTTAACTTGATAAGACAAATGGGAACCAGAGCAAAGTAAGTGAAGATGGACTTACATGGACAATTACAATGTGTATACATTTTGTCATCTGGGATGTTTCAGGGTTGCGAACATCTGGGAAGCACAGTCTGGTGAGAGGGGGAGCTTTGGGAGGAACTGGGCGGCAGTGTAGGCAAAACTAAAAGTGACAAGAGCTTGAAGAAACCTAACTTCTGCAATGCAAAAAGTAGAAAGGCTGTGTTCTGAGTACATTTGAAAGGAGGGATGTAAGTAGGGTCTGATGTAATGACTAAACCCAGTTAGAATGTCTTTGGGCTGTGTTAGCCACCCTGACTTATCAAGTGCTGGAGACCAAGAAAGGCTGTGGAAGGGTGGTCCCATGTGTCTGACATGAAACTGATTGTCATATGGCTGGCCACATAAAAATCATATGAAGAAATTTTGTCTAAATTTAACCAGCACTGTCTGGGATCAGAAGCAACACCAGGTTTCCAGCAACTGGGAGGCGTTTAAGTTCAGGGTAGCTCCATGAATGAGAGAACTGCTGACTTCCTATCACAAAAGCTGTACCCAATACTCTCATTTGTCTCTTTAGAGCCCGAAACTCTCAAGCTACTAACTGCCATTTCTGTCTTAGGGCTCAGCATTGCAGGACAGAGAGCTGGTTCAAGGTGCAAGTGTGGGGATGTCCCTTTCCTCAATGAACCCTTTTGCTCATGTTTGTAATCCACTGAATAAGAGTTTAAGAGTCCAGGCAAGACACAATTGAAAAGGACTCAGTGACCTCATCAGTTTCCTCTGCCTCAGCAGAGTTGAGTGTCTGGGGCTTCCAGGCAAGTTACTTGTGAATATATATAAGGAAATTTAAGGTATGTTTTAAGTAAACATACCAGAGCATATGCATCCCACATGAGTCTCCCCTTTAAAGCAGTCCCCTTGGAAGATGAATCACTTATTCCAAAGATACTGTTAAAAACAATCTGGATCGTTTCTTTTTAGACACTTAAGTGCATACTTTGGAGTATCTTGATGGGAGCAAATATTTATCCTCTAAAGGTGGATTTGATTTTTACCAACAGCCAAAATTCATTTGTATCAAAGTCTGGGAAATAAGATGAATAATCAAATTAAGTGATACTATTTTAGATTAAAAGATGAGTCTGATATAATTGAATGAGACTAGTTTTCTCCTGAGGGTTGTAGATGGTTCTGAGGGCCAAAGAGTAAGAACAATGGACTCATTGATGGGATTAGTTGGCACCTTTCAAAGTGATTTCTTTAAAAGATTATGCACAGCTGAGGGTAGTAACTTCTGGAATTTTTCTTGAGGTTTATTACTTCAGAGAGACATTGTATCTTAGTGATTCAAAGCATAAGTTCTGAAGTCAGTCCTGGAACCAAAGTTCAGCTCTATATTTTTTCAGCTGTGTGACCTCAAGCAAGTCACTTACCCTCTCTGAGCTTTGTTTTCTTCATCTGAATAGGAGGCTTATCCTATAAACTACCTCAGAGGATGCCTGCAAGGAATAAATAAGGTCATATACATAGAACACAAGGTCATATATATAAAACACCCAGTCTACAGCATGACACACAGTAGGTGCTCAGTAAGTAGGGGCTATTGTTTTTCTTCATCAACACACTGGGTACACACAAACAGGTGGGAGCAACTTCATAATATTGATTGTATTTTGTGACATGATAGTACTAGTAACTATCATTTATTAAACACCCCTGGTGGGTAAAACCCTTTCAAGCCTCACTATAACCCCTTTAGAGGTAGGTACTATTATTGGACCCATTTTAACAGATATGGAAATTTGAGGCCTAATGAGTTAAGTAACTTGCCCCAAAGCATTCAGCTACAAAGCTGTGGAGTCAGGATTGGAACCCAGGTACTCAAACTTCCAAACTAGCACCTTTAACCCTTTCTCACACAGCTGTTTATGAAGGCCTGTTGGTCCTCTTCACAGTGACATGAGGACAGCGTGAGTAGGGGTCCAAGCATGGGCTTTGGAACCACATGGGCTGGATTTAAGCTTGAATCCCAGCTCACTCCCTTATCTGTCATGTGGCCCCTCCCAGTTTTCTCAACTATAACGTGGGGCGAATGAAGAGAGGCTGCAGGAGTAGCGTGTAGCACAGTCGGTGCAGGGAATGAAATGTGAATGAAACCCCCAATTAACAGAACATTCTGCCCAGAGGAGCTTTTGGTGCCACACCCCAACCCTTGAGATCCACACGCCTGCCAGGGGGAGAGCAGTATCGCTGCTCTGAAAGCCTCTGGTGATAGCCTAAGTACGAAACACAGCCTCACTGATAGGGGGAAATTCTCCTGAAAGTGGGCAAAGTGTTTCCATCAGACTGTGGCCGAATTCCAGGGGCGGTGGAGGAGGTGACAGACAAAACCACTTAGTGCTCCTCCTCGGCCCACAAGCTGACACTCTGATCAAGCACTTTTCCTAACACATGTTCCTGGAGAGCAGCTTGTTATCTGGGGCCCGGGGCTGGCTGTCCACCCCGACTCCTGCCTGGGACTGCTCCCCGCCCGCGTAGTTCCTTTTCACACCGTGACTTAAGAAAAATCCTGAGTGGCCAGAGGAAACATAGCATCAGTTGCAGCTTAGTGTCCAGCTGGTCTAGAGCACTCATTCATTCATTCATTCATTCATTCATCTTCCGCAGGAGAGAAGTCGGCAGCCAGTCTTGCAGCTAAGAGGCCTATTATGGACTGAATTGTGTTCCCCCCAAATTCATATGTTGTGACTCAGAATGTGACTGTATTTGGAGATAAGACCTTTAAAGAGGTAATTAAGGTAAAATGAAGTCATATAGGTAGGCCCTAATCCAATATGACCGGTGTCCTTATGAGAAAAGGGTATTAGGACGCAGATAACAGACTGAGGGACCTTGTGAGGATACAGTGAGAAGGTGTCCTCTGGAAGCCAAGGAGAAGCCTCAGAAGAAACCAACATTGCAGGCGCCTTGATCTTGGAACTGTGAGAAAATAAATTTCTTTGTTTATGCCACCCAGTCGGTGATACTTTGTTATGGCAGCCCAAGCAACCTGATACAAGGCCTAAACTTCATTTTCAGCCTTGCACACAAGGGTCAGGGCGGATGCCTGCCAGGAGAGCCCTGCAGTGAGATGCTTCCTGGAGACCAGGGCACCAAGGCCTAGTGGTGCTGGATGTTTGGCACAAAGAGCCTCCTGGATTTTCCGTCCCCACGTCTGTGGCCAGTGCCCCTGGCTGTCCCCCTTGCACCGCCTGAGCAGCCTTCCGGACTTCTAAGCCAGTCACTCGGGGTCACCAGGGAAACTCCACACTAGACTGTCCTGAAAGCTGAAAGTGGTTTTCAGACCTCTTGGGAGTGATTCAGACCAGGAGGACACTCTATTGAAGTGATTTTTTGTTGTTGTTGTTAAAGAGGCTTATTTATGCAATCCTATCTGCTAACCACTTTTATCTGTTGTTGCTTGAATAAGAACTTGTTAAATGACCCAAATTGTGCCTTCTACCTGCCTTTTGAAAGGACAGAGTAACAAATTTAAACGCGTATTGGGTAAATGTGCTTTATTTTCCAAGGGAGGAACTATATGATCTGGAACTGAAAACGCTCAAAGGTGCCACCCATGATTTTTTTTTTCCCTGAAATTCTTTTCCACCTGCCAGCTTCTCACCTCATGGAAAGTCAGGTGCTTTCCTACTTATAGTGCTTACTCAACAAGTCGCTGATGGGGCCAACTTTTACAAACATGGACTTGTATTCCTACTTGGTCAGCATCAATTTGTAACTCAGAAAGTCTTTGTTAAATATCGAACTTAAAATGGCTTTCCTGTGGGGTTATTTCCATTTCTTCATCTGTAACTAAGGAGCTTTAAGGTGATCTCTAAGATACCTTCCAGCTGCCAAGATTGTGATTCTGTTTTGTAAGATGCGCAAATGTGTGAGTCCTTCTATGCCGCCACACAGCAAGCCATCATTCGAACCCAAATACTATTTATTTCATTCATTAGCTTAATAAATGCTGTTGAGTGAGGGGCTGAATTAATTAATGAATGCCTACTGGGTTCCCAGCCCCAGGGAACACGCAGATAAATAAGGCAGCTTCTGCCCGTCAAGAGCTCACGCTCTGAAGGGGGAGACAGATGTGTAAACAGATGTGCTGCTCAGTTCGACTTGCTTTGTTTTCAGTTAGTTTTACCTATTATGATAATAACAACTTTAATTTATTTCGTGCCTGCTCTGCGTCAAGCACTCTGCTGGGTGCTGTACAATGAGTTCTCACACTCACTCTACAAAGTATGTATTATTGACGCTATTTTAAAGATTAGAAAACAAAGGTCAAATACTTAGGTCTGGTTAACTCCTTGTCCACATTGTAATAGGAGCTACATGAGCTTTACTGTTTCTGGAAAGAAAAGCCAAAGGACACCATGATTCCATCTCAGTGAAAGGCAGCAAGTGTGGTTGATTTTATTTTCGATTTATTCACTTAAACAACGTTTATTGAGCACCTTCTCAGTGTCAGTAAAATTTAAAAGCTAAGTATTCTTCTGACCTGTTCCTGGTGCAGACAGTTTTAGCAAAGGAGAAAAAGAAGTGTCAGCTAATGATTATACCAAAATGGGACCAATACTCTGATGGAAAAGCAACAGAGTGTTGTGGGATCCCAGAGGAGAGAGCAGCTAACTCAGGGCTGGAGCAGTCAGGGAGGGTGACCTTCGAGCTGAGTTTTGAAGGATAGATAGGAATTCATCAGGCAAAAGGAAGAAGGGTGCTCCTAGCAGAGGGAACAGAAAGTACAAAAGCCTAGTGATACGAACAGAACACCGCATTTGGGGAATGATGAGCAATTCTGTGTGGCTGAGGGTAGAGGGAGTGAACGAGCCTTGAGGATGGAGGAGCCAGATGGAGAGGTCGAGTGGGGCCACGTTGAAGGGTCCTGTTCAGAATTTATCTTTTGACTGATGAAGTCTTTTCTAGGGGGGATGGTGACATCATCTGATTTGCTTCAGTACAGAGCAGTGATTAGCAGTCCTGGCTACACATCAGAATAACATGGGGAGCTTTAAAAAATCCTGATGCCTAATGCTGCACACCAGATCAATTAAATAAGAATTCCTGGGAGCAGGGCTCAGGCATTTGGTATTTAAAAAAAAAACGCTCCAGGTGATTCCGATGTGCAGCCAAGGTTGAGAACAACTGGTGTGGAGAAAACTCCAGAGAAGAAAGAAGTTGGTGACTGGGAGGCCAGTTAGGGGACTACTGGAGGCCTGGAGAACTCCTCCAGGGCAGTGGTTCTTGAACTTCAGTGCATCAGGATCACCTGGAAGGCTTGTTAACTTGCTGGGCCCCAGCACCCAGCTTCTCATTCGGGAGGTCTGGGGTGGGGCCGGAGAATGTGCATTTCTCACCGTTTCCCAGGTGGTGCTGATACTGCTGTTGCAGGGACCTCACTTTGAGAACCACAGTTCTGAAGCCAGGCAGTGGGATGGAGAGGAGAAAATGGACTGGGAGGTATTTTGGAGGCAGGGAGAGGGGGATCTGGCAACGGGGTGAATGACAATGCAAGGCAATTAATCAAAATGGGAACGGAGAAGACCTTTTTGCTCTGTTTATGATATGGAGGGAGAAGATTTCGGACATGTAGGACTAGATGTATTTGTTGGAAAGATCTAAGTGAAGGCACCTAGTCCGCAGCTGGGGATACTTCTCTAGCTATCTGGAAGAAGTGAGGCAAATTCTGGAGCAAATCAGGACCTCGGATTTAGCCTAACTCAAGATAGACATGAACTGTTGACTGTATATAGCTTGAGAATATATCAATATATTACTTCTATTGCTGCCATTTTTTTCTGGTATGTTTAATCAATAAAAGACGGTGGTGATGTCTTTGTAGCCGGTCTGAAAAAAAAAAAAAAAAGAGATCCACATAATACATAAGCCATTAAACCTGGTCGTTAAGTATACATAGGTCAAAAGTTAAAACTGCAGGACTTCCCTGGTGGCACAGTGGTTAAGAATCTGCCTGCAAAGGCAGGGAACACGGGTTCGAGCCCTGGTCTGGGAAGATCCCACATGCCGCGGAGCAACTAAGCCCGTGTGCCACAACTACTGAGCCTGCACTCTAGAGCCCGTGAGCCACAACTACTGAGCCCATGAGCCACAACTTCTGAAGCCCATGAACCTAGAGCCTGTGCTCCGCAACAAGAGAAGCCACCGCCATGAGAAGCCCGCGCACCACAATGAAGGGTAGCCCCCACTCGCCGCAACTAGAGAAAGCCCGCATGCAGCAACGAAGACCCAACACAGCCAAAAATAAGTAAATACATAAATAAATTAATTAATTAAAAAAAATGTTAAAACTGCCTCCCCCAGTTTTTCCCATTTATCTTCACACATGAATTTGAAAAGCAAAAATAACCTCTGTTTCTCTATTATATTGATAATTATTACGTTTTCCGCTTATTTGTGAGAAGAATCTAAGGCATTTTGCTGAGCCTCAGTTTCCCCAGTGGGCTGGATTTAGTAACTGCCAAGGACCCTTCCAACTCCAGGGTTCCATGAGTTTGCCTTTGACTTGGTGTCAGATTTGCCAGAAGGATCTTCAGGAGCTGGTAACACTGGAAAAGTTTTTTTTTTTTTTTTTTTCCCATTTGAATTTAACTTTCTTAGAGTACATTTCTATCAAAAAAATAGTAAGGCCCTATTGTCAGAGCTCTGTCCTTAAAGGTATTTCCAAACTTGTTTCTTATTCCTCATTTGACAAGTGCTGTCACAGAGCTCCATCACTCCTGCAGGAACAGCTACCAATAAACAGAAAATTATTTCCAACCAGCTAACATGCTGTTTACTTTCCAGAAAAATTGCACTTTCCTATCTGACAGTTGATCAAGGGGTATCCCGCTGCTGTCAGCAGGGAGAAATGTTTAAACACAGAGATGGGAGTTTAAACATTTTCTCATTATCACAGAATAAGGGGGAAAAAACCACAAATAAATAAATAAGTAAAAATGGCATCCAGACTCTCTAACCCCCTGCTGGGAGCGTAATGAAGCTGTGTCATGTGACCCAAAGGAGTGGGCTTTTATCTCTGGCCTCAGTTCTGTTACTCAAGTGACACCTGTCACATGACCCAACTTTGGTCTTTTATCTGCCTTCCCCAGGCACCCTTGTGGGGAATTGTCTTTTCCAGAGATGTGTGGCCTGTGGTGGCCATTGTAGTGGGTTCTGTTAGTGCCATTAGCCTGGCCCTTTGCATTTCCTGCCTCAAATCCCCTGCATCTCTCCTCAAACATTGTTTAAACATAAGAAAGTATGAAACACCTGCAAAACTAAAATAAAGACAAAAAAAAAATCTCAGAAAGGACCAAAAAATTCAGTGCCATTATTATATTTCATGCAAGTTTGCAGGAATTGGAATTTGGAGAGAAACAAATTTTAAAGCACTAATATTCATGTCCGAATGTTTATTAGAGCAGGTGGTTGATAAAACCCAAGTACACTTCATTATAAAAATGTCTGCAATTTTAACTAGCCAGGCTCACCAGGGAGAACCACAAACAACCAGCACCAGGTGTTGTGGCTTTTCCTTCCCCAACTTCATTCTAAACCCCAATCTAACCCTTTTACTCCTTTGCTTTGTTTCTTATTTTCCTCCTGGCCTCCTGCCTCCCCTTGCTAGCTAGAACCCCATGGCGCTGAACCTTTCATTTTCCTGGTCTATTTATCTTCCGCTCTCCTATGATGGCTACCGACACCCATCATGACCACCACCTCCATACACATCACCCACCACCAAAAGTTAGCTGATTTTCATGGTGCTTACTATCTTCCAGGCACTATTCAAAATACTTTAAATGTATTAAATCATTTGATCCTCGCAAGCAACTCTGTGACACAGATATTATCATCATCCTCATTTTACAAAGGAGGAAATGAGAGCACAGAGAAGTGAAGTAACTTGCCCAAGGTCACACAGCTAGTTAGTGCAGAGCCAGATCCAAAAGCAGTCTGGATCTTGATCCTGCTCAATGCTGAGCAATCTTCAGAACTTTTCTAAATCTTGACCCACGTACTTCTCTTTTTTCTGATCACAGAGGATACGTGTCTCTTATCCTCTTCCAGGCAAACGTAAACTCTTGATCTCATTTCCTTCAATCTCTGATTCTTCACTGATTCATTCATTTATGTATTCCACAAATGGTTATTAAACACCAATTATGTGTCATGCACAATTCTAGATGCTTGTGATATATCAGTGAACAAAACATTAAAATTTGCTCCTGTGGGATTTACTTTCTAGGAGGGGGAGAGAGCAAATACACTTGACCCTTGAACAACATGAGTTTGAACATGGGTCCACTTATATGCAGATTTTTTTTCAGTAGTAAATACTACAGTACTACAAGATCTGCGGTTGGTTGAATCCATGGATGTGGAGGAACCACCAATAGAGTACCGACTGTAAGTTATTTTCAAATTTTTGACTGTGCAGAGGGTCAGTGCCCCTAATCCCTGAGTTTTTCAAGGGTCAATTGTAAACAATAAATATAAAACATCAGTATGTCATATATGAAAAAAACAAAACCCAAAAAAACCCAGATCAGGTCAAGGGAGTAAAGGAGTGTGGGGTTGCAATGAAACAAATGGCAGAGGAGTTCATTCACTCAAAAGATATTTATCAAGGTCCTGCTATGTACAAGGGACTATTCAAGGTGCTTGAAATACATCAGTGAATAAAACAAAGTTTCCTATCCTCAAGGAGCTTACATTTTAGTAGGGGTGAGAAAAACAATAAACGTCATAAATCAGTAGACCATAAATTATACAGCATGAAAGCCAGCAATAAAAGGCTTTAGAAAAAGCCACCAGGGTAAGGGGGATTTGTGTGCAGGAGGCTTGGGTGTTGAATAGGGTGGCAGGTGTAGGTTTCGCGGATAGATGGCATTGGAGCAAGTCTTGAAGTTGGCAAGGGAGTTGGCTGTGTGGATATTTGGGGGAAAACGTTCCAGGCAGAAGAAAGAGCCAGGCAGAAGCCCAAGGAGGGAGCATGCCCAGTGTGTTTAGACTGTCCACTGATTCTCCCAACTTCTTTCTTTCTTTTTCCTTCACTCCATAAAATGCATAGTTCTCTCCTGTGCTAAAAAAAAAAAAAAAAAAAAGTAAAGAAAAGGCACCCTCTTACTGCTTCCACATTCTAGCTAGTACTCCATCTTTTTCATCCTTTTGTGCTAGTTTCTGAAAGATATGTCCTGCTTCTACTTTCTTACCATTCACTCTCTCTTTAATCCGTTGTATCTTTCTATGACCACCATTTCGCAGAAGCTGCTCCCTTAGAGGTCACCCATGACCAGTAGCCACCAAAATCCATGGCCTGCCTTGGTTTACACCCCTCTGACATTTTCTCTGTGGGCCCCTCAGTCTTGGAACACTCTTCTTGACTTTTATCACCCAGAATGATTCTAGTTTTCTGCCCCACCCCTCCAATTTCTAGCCATTAATACTTTGTTTCCTTTGCGAATTCTTCTTTCTTCCACCCTTGTGCTTCTTCTCTTTGTATATGTTCTCTTGGGGAATCACATCTTTGGGACTTCAGTGACATGTATGTAGGTGATGCCCACATATAGCCAGTCTTCATTTCCTAGTCCCAGGTCAGCAGTTCCAGTTGTCTGATGCACACCTCCAACTGAAGATGTCCAGAAATGAGCGCATAGCCTCCTCTCCTGAACTAATTGCTTGACTAAAAATGATACAACAAGTCATCCAGGCCCACAGACGGGAAACCTTACAGCCATTCTTCATCCCCCACCACTCCCTGCAGCACTACACCCCACAGACAGTTGCCGTGTCAGATTCTTTGGTCGACTGTTCAACAGTCATTCCTCACTTCTTCCCCAGTTAAGAGAAAACTGATTATTCAGGAACTTGCCCCTCAGGAAAGTGATCCCCACTTCAGATCAGTAGCAAATCCTGACCATTCTAAAGCAGTCATCTAATTTCTCTTGCTGGCTGTTTAGGAGTGGATATGTGACCGTCTGTTCAGTAAGATGTGAAGAGAACTATGATTTCTTTGAAAAATAAGCACACAGGAATAGACATCCTCTTCCTCTACCGGACATTGTCATACCTGTATGTGATGCCTGGGGCTGTGGCAGCATCTTGTGACCATGATAGGAAGCAGCCTGAGAATTAAGGCGATGAAGGACACCAGAGATGCAGTGAAGAAAGACGGAAGGAACCTGGGTTGTTGATGATGTCTTTGACCCATCAGTTAATCAATCCTGGAACCAAGTACTTCTGGATGTCTTATGTGACCTAATATCCTCATGGATTAAGCCACTGAATGGGGGTTTTCAATTTCTTACAGCCAAAAAACATCCTGTCCTTTCTTTACTTCCCACACACAGGGCTATCTTCTTTTCACCCTCCTCCCCACGCCCCCCCACCAATTGCCTGCCTGGAAAACTCTCACTTGAAGACAAAGATTAATTGTCATCTCCTCTATGACAGGGAGGACTGAAATGTCATTGGATCTTGTATTTATTTCTACCTAATGCCCCAGTTGACTACAAGATCCTTGGGGGAATGTTTTTATATTTCTACTGTCCAGATGTTTGTGGACTAAATTAATGAATAGATGGGAAGGATTATTTTATATCTTGGTTCAGTTTTGGGCTCCCACAAGATTTTTCTTGTAATATCCAATGACAGTTCTTACAAAAGAAACAATTGTTTACAAGAATGCCAATAAACTTGGATGAATTCATTACCCAGCACCTCAGATCTTATACCAGGTGCCTATTAACCTACTTAGGGATGGAGAGGAGTTAGAAGTAGAAAATGTGAATAGATTCAGAGAGGATGGACTAAAATAAAACTGCTCTGGGAATTCATTTATGAAAGGCGTTGAGAGTAACAAAAAGGTGTCAGTCAATGTAACCTTCAGGGAAGTCTGAGCACTTTGGTTCTAAGAAATGTAACTGCTCAGAGTAATTTATTTTCCTCCAGAAGTTAACTTCCATTGAATGTTCCCAGAGGTTTCATTATAAAAAGGCAAAATTTTTTGAGAATAACTCCAAGGTGGTATTGGATATGCCCTTAAAAATATCAAGAAATGTTAGAAGACAACGTTACCAACTCTCATAAAAATCCTATCACTCGGGCTTCCCTGGTGGCGCAGTGGTTGAGAGTCTGCCTGCTGATGCAGGGGACGCGGGTTCGAGCCCTGGTCTGAGAAGATCCCGCATGCCACGGAGCAATGAAGCCCGTGAGCCACAACTACTGAGCCTGCGCGTCTGGAGCCTGTGCTCCGCAACAAGAGAGGCCGCGATGGTGAGAGGCCCGTGCACCGCGATGAGGAGTGGCCCCCGCTTGCCGCAACTGGAGAAAGCCCTCGCACAGAAACGAAGACCCAACACAGCCAAAAATAAAAATTAATTAAAAAAAAAAATCCTATCACTCTATGTCAGCACTGTTCAGCAAAACTTTCTGCAATAATGGAAATGTTCTATATCTGCATTGTGCATTATGGTAGCCACTAGCCACATGTGGCTATGGAGGCCTTGAAATGTGGTTAGTGTGACTGAGGAACTAAATTTGATCTTGATTAAGTTTAAATATAAATAGTCACATGTAGGTAGTAACTGCCATGTTGGACAGAGACCAACATGTTTTATGTGACCTAGAATAGTCAGGATAGGCTAGGTGATACTGCAGTAACAAATAATCTCCAAATATTAATGGATTAAAACAAAGTTTTATTTCTCTTTCTCACTATATATTCATTATACATCATCTGGGGACTCCGTTCTACATCCTTTCATTCTGGGACCATCTTGAATGCTGCTGGTCACCGTAACAGAGGGAAAAATAAAGAGAGATCTGGAGGGTCTTGCACTGGCAATCAAATAAATGCTTGATTCAGAAGTGATACCTATCACTTCCACTCACAATTCATTGGCCAGCACTAATCATACAGCCCTATTCATCCACCGGAGAGCCAGGAAGTGCCATCCAAGTATGGAGTCTGGGAGACAGAAATACTAGGTGAGTAGCACTAGTGACTGAAATAGAAAGCGTTATTAAATAACTAATACATCTAACTGAACAAAAATAGCTCATGTTTTTAAAAGTCAGGTATATGCCTATACAAAAGAATCAACAAAAACATGGGAGGAAAAAAATATGCACAAACACCAGGAATGCTCCTTTGACAGAATCAAGGAAGAAACGAAGATTAGAATAATGTTTTGGTGTTTCATATATAATTTTTATTAAGCTCTTGGATAGGCAAATCCATTCATTAAAGGAGAAAAAGAAGGAAACACAAGCATGATTTATCTTCCATTATAATTAAAGAGAATAATTTTGTCAATTTTTACTTTTTAAAAAATCCTTAAAAAAAACCCCAAAAACGAGCCTACCTGTTCTTACAACAATAGGATCTTACTATAATTCCAAGTATAGTCTGTCCACAGCTCTTCAAAAGCCCTTATTAGACATCTTTGAATTAGATGGGACCTTAGGGGTCAGCTATTCTAGTTTCCAATATGGGAATCCCTCCTACAGCTTTCTATCTCTTTTGGGGCACAAAGGAAGTCTACTACTGCTGTGGGAGCTCATTTCATTGGTGGAGAGGTGAAATTTTTGGAGAACTCTTCCTGCTGTATCAAAAATATCATCTCTGAGATTTCAATGTACGTATTTGTCCCGGCTCTACAGCCACTCAGCAGAGAGCCAGCCCCTTTGCTCCATGAGAACCCTCAATTCCTTGAAGGGAATTTCTCTGCCCCTGCATTTTCCCTTTTTGGAGTATTCCTTCTTGTGCCCTGCTCTGTGTACCCTCTGTTCTCCTAGCAGCCCTCCTTGGAGCATGCAGCCCAGACTTTGGGGACAGAGTCTGAGCATCAAATCCTAGATGCTTAAATTCAGTTCTGTGTTCTTCTCTGCAAGGCGGAGAATAATTACACCTACCTCTTACTTGTTAAGAGGATTAAACAGGATTAAATCTGTAAACTAATAGATGCACAATAAATATTTACTTCAATATGATGTTTCTTTTAAAGCGTGATGGGTAGAGTGAAATTTAACAATAATTAAGATGTGATCTGACTAATTCCCTTCTCTAGGACACCCTCTTATTCCTTCATTTATATCACCCACAAGTATTAGCATTATCTTTTGTGGGCAGCCAGACATACTATTAATTCATATGATACTTAAAAGTGCCAACTTCCACTAAGCCTTACTTAACTTGTTGACATTTTAAGCCTAAAGTGTAAGAAATTAAACCAGATGAAATTTGATAGGAATGTATTGGCTGTTGCTCATCAGCTTTTTTTATTTTCTAGGGTTTTTTTTTTTTTTTTTTTTTTTTTTGGTTTTAATAGTCTTTATTTTTCAGAGCAATTTTAGGTTCACAGCAATATTCAGCAGAAGGTACAGAGAGCTCGCATACACCCCTCCCCCCCACATGCACAGCCTGCCCCATTACCGACGCCCTCCACAGAGTGCTACGGTTTGTTACACTGTATGAACCTACATTGACTCATCATTATCATCCAAAGTCCGTTTTACATTAGGATTCATTCTTGGTGTTGTATATTCCATGGGTTTGGACAAATTTTTGATGAATGACGTATATCTGTATCCACCATTTATAGTATCATACATGGTTACCCTGTCCTAAAAATCCTCTGCACACCATCTATTCAACATTCCCTCCCTCCCCTAGCAACCACGGATCTTTTTACCGTCTCTATAGTTTTGCCTTTTCCAGAATGTCAAATAGTTGTAATGATGTAGTACGTGACTTTCAGATCGGCTTCTTTCACTTAGTAATATTCAGTCAGGGTTCCTCCACGTCTTTTCATGGCTTGATAGCTCCATTTCTTTTTAGTGTTGAATAATATTCTATTGTCTGGATGTACCACAGTCTATTTATCCACTTATCTACAGAAGGACATCTTGGTTGTTTTAAAGTTTTGGCGATTATGAATAAAGCTGCTATTAACATCTGTGTGCAGGTTTTTGTGTAGACATAACTTTTCAACTCCTTTGGGTAAATACAAAGGAGCATGATTGCTGGATCTATGGTAAGAGTATGCTTAGTTTTGTAAGAAACTGCCAAACGGTCTTCTAAAGTGGCTGTACCGTTTTGCCCTTCCACCAACAATGAGAGTTCCTGTTGCTCCACATCCCTGGCAGCATTTGGTGCTGTCAGTGTTCTGGAATTTGATCATTCTAATAGGTGTGTAATGCTACACATTAGCTTTTAGCAAGAGCTCAGGCTTTTGAATCATGATCCAATGCTAAATATCAGCTGCCTCTTCAAGAGTTGTGCATTCTACAGATTTGATAGGTACGTGATTACTGGAAAGATCATAGACATTGGAGACTGCCAGACCTCAGGTGTGTACCTTACCTCTGCTGTACTACCACAAAGGAGTTAGTTAACTTCTCTGAGCCTCAGTTTCCTCTTTTGTAAAATGGAAGTAATAAATGAGTAATAACAGTACTTACTTTAATGAGTTATATGAATAAATTGTGTGCCTTCTCTAGTTTTATTCAAGTGATTAATAACAAAAACATTTGACCAGAATAGGACTTAGGGCTGAAACTTGTACCACACCACTGCTGGCCTTTCTCCAGTAAGGCCACTGTTCTTTGGGCACATATATCTGCCTCATCATCCAGCCCACACAGTTTCATCTTTCAGGTATATCTGGACAGGCTTTGTCAAATGCCTTACTAAAATCAAATACTCAGTAAGGTAGATTTCTTTAGACTATCTGTGTACATTTTTCCTCCTTCCATCTCAGACTCTGAGTGCATAGGTACTATTTTTAAATTCTCTCTTAATTAGTTCCTCCTTGTTCTTCTAAAGGCTATATAGCGGTCTCTGGTTTCTAGGCTACTACATTTCCTGAGTAGATCATCCCCAGATGAAGTAATTTGAGTTTCCCCGGCTTCTTTTAGAAGGACCCATTGTAGAAAATGAAACACATGTTAGCCGAGACAGATCTCTCATTTTATTTGAGGCTTATGTGTGTGCACACAAGCATGTGTATCTCATGGTGCAACAGGACTTGAATTACAACTTTGGAACTCTTTGCTCTTATCTATCTATTCAGTATCTCTGCCATCAAATCAGAGCTGAGATTACTCATCACTTTTGCTGTCATCACAGACAATTAGGATTCAGTAGAAGGAGACAGCCTGAAATTTAATTCTAACCAGCAGCTCAATCCAAACTCCCAAAATCTGGCTGGGATGGGGTGGTAATGTGTTTTGACAATCCAGTTAGTGAAGGAAGAAGCGCCCCCAAGAAATCATAACAAAGAGTCTTAAGCAAGACTCCTCTTGTTGACAACTTTATCCAAGAAACCACCTTCCCTGGAGACTTTTCTAAACTTTAGACTAATCCTCTCCTTGCCACAGAAGTCCTTTTGTTGCGGGAAATTGTAAGTGACCACAGGAGTGACAGGCCTCTGTAAGCACCAGCTCTGTCTCCAAAGTCTTTCAATTGTTGTCTCCCGTCTGTCCTGTTCTCCTTCTGGCCCAGGGATCACTCTATCAAATAACGAAATGAATGAAATTATTCAGAAGTTCTCTTCTCAGATGATTTCAATCTATGTCTAATTTTTGAGCCAATCACTGTTAAATTCTAGGCAAATGACAACAGCAATAACCTTTCATTGCTTTTTCCTCAAGTATTATGCACTGTTGCCTTGAACATCATATTTAAAATATTCCACATCACAGGTGATGGTATAAAATCCTTGGTCCAGTGTGGAGTTAGATTTGAAGCTTCTTAGTAAGTGGAAGCAAATTAAAACGGAAACAGCAATACAGTAGCCCTGGAAGTGAATGAAGAATAAAAAAATCAGAATCATGAATAACAGATTGAGTAAGGAAACCTGTTAAATATTATTGCAAAGTTATTGATGGAATTATATATAAATATAGATGGATAGATAGATAGAAAAGGTGATAATAAATTTTAACAGAGGCAGCATCTTACCCCTGGTAATCAAAATCTATCTCCAAATGTACAAACTATCGTTATACCTCACCACACCCTAACTATTCAAAACACACCAAGCTTTGAAATAATATGTGTAAAGTGCCTGGCACATGGTATATACCCAGTAAATTTTAGTTCCATTTCTCTATTGTAGACATTAGCATACAGTTTTTCCATACCTGAAACTGACATTTTGAGGATCTTTTAAGAGTCTTAATCTTCAGGCATTGCTGCTAGTTATAAGTCCTAATATCCCAATTTACATTTTGAATCTCCTGAAAAGTGAATATTTTAACATAAATTCAATTTAGTGGAAAAGATTTACAGGCCCCAAGTGTCCATGTGATTACCACTTTTAGTCCCTAACTCCAGCACTCCCAGATTTTGCTGATCCCAAGCCGTTTATTAAACAGTTTAATTGCTCCAGCTTCTCCCTGTTGTGGTTCATCTCCTGTGGGTTTTATCTCCTTACATTAGTACCAAGGGCCCAGGGACATCGGGAGATTACTCCAGTGCACATTCCGCCTGCCCCCTCCCTTCCTCAATGGCTGGCACAGACGCCAAGTTTGTCACGCTGCTTTTAATTGATTTTCTATTGTGACCAATTTACATCTACAGGTAATGAATGATTCTTTGCAGAAACTGACTGTAGTTCAGAGAGGCAGGGTAAGCTCCCTACCTTCTGGCGGGTTAGTAAAACAAAATAACAATAGAAATAATTGTTATTTCTTATGGGGCACCACCATATGAGACCATTTCCATCAATGTCTTTGATAATTTTATGAAGGGCAAATCCTAAAGTATACCCTATTCTCATAACTGGTGGGTTGAAAATGGCATAATTACACAGTAAAACTTCTGCTTTAGAAAATATTTTACTTGGGAAATACCATGTTGTTATTGTATTGCCTATTGTAATTCCAATTTTATATCGTCAAAATATAAACTTCAGTATTTCATAAAATGCTCTGATGAAGAGCTATAATTCTAAACTTCCCTGATTTTTCCAAATTTCTAAATACAATGATCTTAGAAGATCCAAAAGGCAGACATTCTTGATGCGTATATGCCTTTAACAGAGAAACTGGCAAAGAGCTGAATCCTGCCATGTGAATGACGTTGGGGCAGGGGTGGTGCAGGGAGTATGCCAGTCATTACCATCTAGGCCCCAAAAGTTCTGCTAGGAAGCACAGCAAGCTGTGGTTGCCAGAGGCATGGCCAAATCATAGGTTAATGACTGTGGTCTGGGATATAGCCAGGGTCACTTACAGGGCTGGCTGGCTGGCTGTGTGCATGGGTCTCACCTTGATTCCTCTATCTAGATTGCTGTCCCCTCTACCCACCATGCAAGGCCCAGGATGAGTGCTCTTGTAAGGTCTAGGGATGTCTATACTATGGCGGCTTTTGGAGTTGTCCCACCTGGCTTCCTGTGCCTACCAGCAGTACTCTTTAGGATATGGTAGCCTTGGGGAAATCCTCTACAGCGCCCCTTCCTCTTCAAGATTACCTTGGAAGGCTGGGTTGCCCTGGGCTGATGGAGGAGACTCCTGAGAGCAGCTGAGTCTGTGACATTTGAGGATGGCTCCTCCCTCCCTATCAGGTCCTCATGGTTCCCAGAGCTCACCCTGGAGAGGACTTCCTATAACCAATGGTGCAAAAAGGTGTAGCCTAAGAAGCCTGTAGCAGTGATGACTGGACACTCACAGGCCTCTGAAACCACCTCCTGGGTGGGGCTAGACTCTGCACCAGGTCTGCTCTGGCACCTGGGGGCAGGCTAGGTGGTAAATTGCAGCACTATGGTGACCAACCATCCTGGTTTACCTGGGACTGTGTCAATTTTGGCACTGAACATCCCACATCCCGGGACACCCCTTGGTCTCGAGCAAATGGGACAGTTGGTCACCCTGACTGCTGATTTTGTCCTATCAGCTGACAGCGAGAACTACGTAGTTAAGGGAATTTAACATGCCAGTGGAGTCCTGTATTCCAGTGTGTCAGCTCAAGGCCTTACAGTGACGCGTAAGGGTTGTCTCAGGAGTCTTACCAGTCCCCTGGCAGCGGGAGCTGATGCACACTGCCATCCTCCTTTCACAGCCTGTGAGGCCTAGGCCTCTGTGCCCAGAGTGGGAATGAAGAGCCGGGCACAGAACAGAGGTGCTCTGAACCCATGAACCAGGTCTTCACTGGACAGTGGTTGATTTTCATTTCCATCCATAAGGAACTACACAGTTGGAACCACTTACCTGGAAAATCTTGGTGATCTTGCCCTTTCTTTTCACCAGCATTTGCTAAACCCGGCTAGGTGGTGACCTTTCCGGTAGGAGGCCAAAAGGTCACACATTTCTGGCTTTAGCCTCACTCCTGAAACTGTAAATAAAGACTCCACTGTAGGGAAGAAAAGAGAAAAGCACCAACATATTATTTCCTGGGATTTTTCACGGTGTATTTTTTATGTCTGTTGTAATATTTGTCACCTGAAGAGACATCAAAATGTGAACCAGACTCATACACCAATAATTTATCCTGACTCATGGATAACTCACATTACTGAATAGCTGTCAAGTGCCTCCTATTCAATTCACTTCAATTCAATTCACTTCAATGCATATTTACCAAATGAACACTTGGGTAAGGCACCTTGGTGCTGAAGGTGGTCAAAATAGGAGAAGAACTGGGGGCCACACACACACTAACAACAAGGGCCAAAATCAAGCCAAGGAGTCTGGACACGAGTCCCAGTGATGACAGGCAGTGAGCATGGTGCTGGGCTAGATAATGTTTTGGAAAGTTTCAAATTTCTGTGACATTAGATATATTTGGCAATCCATTTAAATAGACTCTAAGGTGCAACTTTTGTAGATTAAAAAATGTTTTTGAAATATATGTATATTACCTATGCCCTCAGACTCATGTATTTGGTTAGCTCAGAATGCTGACAGTTTGCATTTTTATAAATGCCTGTGTTTGTTAAATGTGTGTTGTCCCTGGGTGCTTTACTATGCTAAACGTATGGGCCACGTCCTCTAAAAGTTAACATTTTAAGGGGCTCATCTGCAAAATGGGGATAAGAAAACTTGCGGGCAGATTGCTCTCAGCTTAGAGAAGATAATACGTGCCAAACGTCTTGGGTTGCTCTGATACACCATGTATCTTTAATAACCAGTAGCCATTGTTACAAGCATTAGCACAGATACCATCTGAGAAAAACATCCGGGGCAACAGCCACATTGTCACCAAAGCACATCCACAAAACCTGCTCAGGACATCCTTCCACTTGGGCACTGCTTTTCCAAGGCTCACAAGCTGCACAAACTGGGTTGCTCTAAATACCACACAGTTTCACAAAAAAAGAGAAGCTCCAGCTTTGGTGCACCGAAAGCATAAAATGCCGTAATAATATTGTTTGCTGGAAGCTATTCACACCCAAAGGGAAGAAATAAACCTGCAATGCTTACTCTGTCTTGGCTACCTTGGGTAAGCTGTGGCCCTGACTCCTTCGGTTTGGAGTTACATATTTGCTAGACTGGAAAGGCAAGACCTCAAGTCTTGTTGATATGCATAATGTATTTTCCCAGGTACATTATAACACGCAATTTTGTAGTCTACTTTCTTTTATCTCGGGTCATAGTGTAAACAGTCAAACAGTTCAAATAAACAGTGCATATTAAACTTTACAGATTACTCTCAAATCGACTCAAGTCCAAACCATTTTGGGAACGTCCCTCAGGGAGAAGTGTCCTCTTACCTTGGGGACAGTGGCATGAAGATGTCCCTCAAAAGCAATAGCTCCTCAACAGCAATGAGGGAGGCGGGGCGGGGAGGCGGAGAGACAGAGGGAGAGAGCAAAAAAGAGTGAGAGAGGGAGGGAGAGAAAGAGACAAAGACAGAGAGAGGGAGAGAGAGAGAGAGGAAGAAAAAGAGAGATGGGGGGTGGGAGGATGTGAGAGAGAGAGAGAAACATGTGGCAGAACAGTGCTGGGAAAGCAACCAGTTAATCAAAGGGATTTCAATTTGGCCATGGACTGCCCGACTCTCCTTCCCAACTCACAGAAAAAGAAAAAGAAAACAAGAGGAAAAAAAAAAAAAGAAAGAAGGAAAAAAGCAGCGGAGTGGTTCTCCTGCAGCAATCTCACAAATGCAAAACCCTCCATTTGCTGACTCCTCATTAGCTTTCTGAATCTGACAGCATAATTATTGCAGCTGCTTTGCGCTTAGAATAAATAAATACAAAAGTGGGTGTTTAAAAACTTTTTGAGAAGGGAAATTCAGTCATCTAGACAGTCAGTAGGACAAGTTTATTTAAAACTTTGAGATTCTTATGTATTTAGATCATTTCGGAATGAGATAATGAGATAGTTGTCTTTCAGTCTAATTGAGTTCCTAAGCTCCTGGCTGTTGGCTGTCACCGCTTTCAAACTTTGCTTTAACTTTCCTTCCTTTAGAAATCTGATCCTGGTGTCTCCATTTACTCTTCCTGGGCTGATAACCTGGTGAAGTCTCAGTGCACTGGAGTGCAGAAAGTGACTTAATGGGATTGAGGAGCTAAATAACCTTTCTCAGGAAACAAGATAATCAAATCTCTTCTACTTGCCTGTAATGGCTGAAAGAGAAAGCACAAGTTGAAAAGAAAGCTTGGAAATTAAACCATCATTTCAAAATGTCTTGTAATTTTCCTTGTCACGTGGTTTTCGCACTACTCTTGCACATCATCAATCCATCAGCTGGAGTTGCTTAGTGCATTTAATTATTCATAGTGCACACAGCCTCCGTGACTGAGCGGTAATTTTAGCTCATGTGTATGTATATAGGCTTCATATCTTCAAAGCCCAAAGGATCACACAGTACTTTAAATTGAAGTTGCTAACTAACATGGAGTGCACTTAAAACTCTGACTAGGGGCACAGCACACATGCATTTCCGATTAAAGCAGATGATCTTTCCGTTTAAAATTAATTAGTGCCTATTTATCTTTTCCTCTCCCTCCCTCCTCTCATTCTCCCAGGACGGCATTTATGTGAACCCTTGAAATCAGTGAGTTAAAAGGTTTATAAAATAAACATTCTGTCAATCTGGGGTGCAGGAAACTAGTGTTAACCCATTGTGCAGACTGAGAAATTGAGGTTTATGAGGGCCAATATAGCATGTGACGCTGGGGGAAAAAAGAAGAAAACTCAAGTTTTTTAACTCTCAATCCAGAGCTTGAAGTCCCTGTACCATTTGTCTTACTTTATTCCTTTAAACAATAAAGGCAATATAACATCAACATGAAAGAAAACTTTGAAAAAAGGGAAAAAATTATCCACAATACCCCTCAACTAGAAGAGCATTTTTATTTTTGTACTCTACCTTCCAGTTTTGTTGATATGCATAATACATTTCCACAGGTGCATTATAATATGCAATTTTGTATCCTACTTTCTTTTAGCTTGTGTCATAATGCAAACATTTCCATACTACCCCACACTCCTGTGAATTATCATTTTAAATGGTATGCTGAGTCAATATAACAATATTTATCCAATCAATTCTCTTGTGTTGAATATTTAGAGTTTCTTTTATCTTTTAGAATTTAAAAAAATTATAGACAACACCGCAATGAACATTTTTATGCATCTAGGGTTTGGTTTTTTTTTTCTTTTCTGTTCAATTGTTCCTTTGGATAATTTCCAGGAACCAAAGTATAGGGCTGAATGTTGTTAGCATTTTTATAGCTCCTGATAGGTATGGCAAAATGCTTTGCAAAGGTTGCCCCAACTTACACCACCATCTGCAGAGAATCATTTTACCACAATCTTCCCAGCACTGGGAGTTAGGAGTCATTAAGTTGAGGGAAAAAAATAACTACTTTAACAGTTATTTGTATTTATTTAATCACTAGTTAGACTGCCTATTTATCCCATGTGTTGGTATGTTTTTTTCATTTCCTTTGTGTAAATTGCTATTTTGTGCCTTTACCCAATTTTCCATTGGATCCTGATATTTTTCTTACAAAATTTAATAAGTAATAGTAAGGAAAAAATAATAACCAGCACTGATTAAGAAATCTTAAAACCCAAGGGTGACCGTGTTACAAAAAAAAAAAAAAGAAAAAGAAAGAACAAACTAAGACTAGATGACATTAAGGATTAAGGAAGAGGTCAGGGGCTTGAGTCTTTATTCAACATAAAATTGAGCTCTCTTAATTGTGAGATATTGAACATGTTACCTGGGAACATGTGACATCTTTCCTGGGAAGGCTTTAAAATAAACATAGAGCACGACGAGAGAATGGAAAGGTCGCAGGGCTGGGAGTCAAGATCTTGGTTCTAATCCTGGTTGTGTTACAGTACTAAATTTCCATGTGATCTTTAGCAAGCAGTGATGAGAAGTGGAAGACAGTGGCTTGGGAGTCTGACTTACAGTCAAATTTTGCCTCTCCCACTTACTAGCTGTATGACTTTGAGCAATTAGCCTCTCTCAGCCCCAGTTTTCTAATATGTAATATGAGGATAATAACTCCAGATTTGACAGTTAGTATCTAGATTCAATGAGAATTTTTTGTAAAACACATAGACGCCCAATAAATGGCAGCCACTTCTTCTCTGGGTGTTAGGGACTCATCTATATAATGAAGACATGGAATAATGAGTCCCAAGATCCTTTTCTTGTCAAAGGGTCTCTAACTCTTTCCTGAAGCATTTATCTTTATTTGGAGATTCTTTCAGTATATGATGCTAACAAATTTAACCAACTTAAGGGCTTGGTAGAGCTGAGGGACTTGGTTTACCCAGACTTTTCCTACCAACGTAACTCTACACAACACCTTAAGCCATGTCTCAACCCAACATCTTGTATTCTAATGTATTAGAGTGGGTTGAGGACAGCACTGAGTAGAAGGTGAAGACGTGTGTTATGGAGGACACTTCCTAACTTGCTTCTTAAGTACTGATTAATGGAGGATTTAAAAGGTAGAGTGGTCTGAGTTAGGTTAGAAACTCCTAGAAGCAGAATAGGATTGAGAGACCTGGCTCAGAATCTCCCTTCCCTCTTCTCTACGAAACCCAACCTCCGAAACCTGGCCTGTGGAATGACAATATATTCTGGTTAAACTTTGAATAGACTAGACAATAAAAGCAATAAACAGAGTAGATTTGAAATCATTAGCACAAAAAGAGCTAAACTAAGCTTTGCTGGTACGTGTTAAAGAATGTTTAAATTGTTGCAAGAAGGCATACAATGATGAGGAGTAAAACCTAGGATGGAATATGAGTCAGGATTGTACTATTATTAAAGAGAAGATACCTTCGGATAATATTAGATGGCATTCAGAGGAGGATGACATTCCTCTCCCTGGATATCCTTCCTCCCCAACCATCCAGACCCCATCATCTTTCAAGACCCACTCACAAAGCCATCCTGGACCCCTACAGCTGGAGTTTAATCTCACCTCCTTTGAACTGCCAGAGCACTTCACACTTGGTCTACGGCCGTTTATATACTTGTTTCATTTCCTTAAGGACTGTAAGCTCTTTGAGGGCAGAGTCCATAACTAATTCATTTTTGTATCCCTCAATCTCATATCTAATAGACCCTCAGTAAATCTTCCATGAATGAACTGGAAAATAACTCTCCCAGTATGTTAGAAACCTGAGTCTAGGGTGGGTCCATAGTCTCAGAGATAAGCAAAATAATTGGAGTAGGTTCAGAATAGAATAATGAAGCAAAATAGTTAAAAAAGGTAAAACAAACAATCTATATTGGGTATGTTTGGTGGAGGGAGGTCAAAGGAAGTCAGCCTAGAGAAGTGAGCTTTAGAAAGTGATGTCAAGGGATCTTCAAATATATTAAAGAGATATTATTAAAAGAAGGCCTGAACTTCTTCTATTGGAGCAAAAGAAAAAATTACTCAGATTTTAATGGCGCAATATGAATAAGGCCTGCTGAAGAGGTACCAGAGTATAGATACTAGGGTGATGTGATGAAGGGTAGAGGTAAGTGCCATGCCTTCTTCCATCCCTATAGGTACCAAAGTATATGATGACAAGAAGGACTCTGGTAAATTATTTTTACAAAATTACAAAATCAATTGCAAGCTTTTAAGTTGTAGGGTTTTTTTTCTTTTGTTTTTTGTTTTAAGATGCTGAAACCTGTTTTAAAGGAGAAGGGGGATTTAGACCAGGAAAGAATGGGAGAGACTCACGTCTGGGATTTAGAAAGCAAAATGGGACCAACCCACAGAGAGAGAGAGCCTTTGATGTCCTGACGATCAAGGACCATGGCTTAAGGACCAGACTCTTAAATCACGTGGCATTTACTGCCCGAGATAAAAAATACTTTTGGGGATCAGTGTCTGTGGCTCAAAATGGCTAGGTTCCAAAATCAGTCTTAACTTTCCAAGGGTAACATTTGGAAGGCTCCTTGCAAGAACGGAGTGGAGCCAGTTTCTAGAAGGGGCAGCTCAATGATTTTCTACTCCTCTCACTCTCAAGTCGTTAAGCAGCGTTCCTTTCCCAGAGCCCAAGTTCATGCTGAGGGCAAAGGGAATTAAAGGAAGGAGCTGAACCTGCAGCTAAGATTAGAGAGTTGCCAAGGGCCTAATTTTAGGTCCTAGCTGCCCCAGCTGATGTCCTGCACTGCTGGCTCAGCCGTGAGGCCACAAGTGTGGCCGTAAGCCGATGACTTGAGTGGGTAGAGTGTCTCCCAGGCCATCTGCAAAAGCAATTAGCTTGTTGTTGGGTGTGTTTTGAGAGAGACTACCAATTATTTCTCCTTCAACTAATGTTTCTTCAGGTGTTCAAGAGTCAATAAGGGAAAATGTCAGCGCTTGGCAGAAATTCCCACATGCTTGCCATTCTAGTATTCATGCTTCTCCACTTAAGAATGTGCTCCGAAAGGGAACTAAGCCCAGAATTCCTGGATTTTCGTGGCAAGTGACCCCCCCGATTTCCTCTGGCCATAAGCTTACTGCCACAAACTAGGGACAGTGTTGTTTGGGATCTCTTGGCTTCGTGAAAACAGACATGGATGGATGAGAGCAACTCTTGCATTTTGTGGGGAATTTCTGTGCCCTGCTTCCGTTGGGATTTAGGCTGTCTTTCCACTCTTCACACGGTACCCAGCCTCAGGTTTCATGCTTAAATTGTCTTCGTCAGAGGGCAGACAATAAGAGCTGGCATCTCCCAGATCAAAGGGGAAACAAAATATATTTTAAAGTGACAACTTTGTTATCCTGCAACCGGAATAAAACCAGAATAATAAAATAATACAAATATTACCCCATAAGTGATTCCATACTGCCACCAGAGAGCAAAATTTCTTGCATAATTATGGCAGGGAAACTCTCTTTACACACCACTCACAAGAGCATGTCTTATTTTTGCACAGTTCTTATGCCTGGGGCAGCCCACCCCTTGGATGGAGACTCTGTGTCCCTGAGGGTCGGGAACTGTGATAACCGGCCAGTTCTTCCTGTCTGCAAAGGAGGCTGTTAATAAAGGCTCATTGCCATGGACAATGAGAAAGTAGGCTGGCACTGCCCGGCCAAGGGAGTGCACCCTTAGAAGACGTGCCCTTGGTGAGGGCCACTGTTCTCAAGGTGCACAAACTGGCCCCAGCGGCTGCTCTCTCTTACTCCATTTTTCTTTCCAATTTTCCTGGTACCTTTGCTTTCCCTGTCTTCTTGTCCACGTCCTATCTGTCGATCTGTCTCTAAACCTATTTCTGCACCCCCCCCCCACATGCACACGCGCACACACACACACATACACACACACCCCGATCTGCCCCCCTTCCCCTGTCTGTTGGCGCTGGCCCTTTCATCTTCTCCCTCGGGGATTCGAGATGTCGCTGCAGGAAGTGCTTGTCGGCCGAGGCAACAGCAGCAGAGCCCTGTGGCTTTGACAAACCTCATTTAATTGGGAGGAAGCCAGGAGAATTTGAAAGAACTGAAACATCCACGAAACTCCTTTTATCAGGCATAATTTAAACTCTGCATGGAAAAACCCCTATATGTATAAAGAAAAGTCAACTTCCCTCCTGCCGTGAGCACTCCTTGTCTCCCCGCCAGCACAGGCAGGCTCCTGCAAGATTCCATCTTTTCATTTTTCTAAAAGTGTCAAAGTAGATTTGGGCTCTGTGGCTGGGTGAACAGAGAAGGCATACAGATTGGTCCCTCTCCTGCACCTGCATGTGCACACACACATGTGCACGCACACACATGTGCACACACACACACACACAACAGAGTCCCTCTGTTGGTGGCTTTGCTTCAGATGACCAGGATGAATCAAAACCCAGGTTTCTAACAACACATCAGTTTGCACAGTGATTTTCTCCTAATTACTCTCCATCAAGGAAAAGCTGGTGCCCAGAAAACTTTGAAGATCCCCAGTGGTTCTCAGTACACAGAATAATAAATCCTGGGGGAGGGCCCATGGGAGAAGTTTCTTTAAATGGAGAGAGGGAGCGTGAATGTATGTGTGTACACCCCCAGTGTGTATACTTGCGTGAAGTGGTAGCTGGAAGCCCCAAGCCCAAGAGGAGAAAGCTAAGAAGGGGGGATCTAGGGGTTCAGACTGGGAAGAGGGGATTGAGATGGGAGTGGGGGAGCGGATGGGGATAAAGCTCGGGGTGAGGTACCAGGAAGGGAGTAAGAATTGTAGGTCGGGTGGAATGTCCTTTATTCTACCCATATGCCAAGCCACGTCCCTCCCCTCCTTCCAAATTCTACTCCAGAGTCACCTCCAGTCTCATCCATCTTACTTGAGTTATTCTAGTTCCTCCAAAGAATTGCCTTTAGCGCACACATATTCTCTGAACATCTGCAGCTGATTATGCACAGACTTTAGCTGTTTAGATATGATTTGTGCTAATATGTGTATGAGGGTGTCCTGTTTCCTCTTCCTCACTCTCTTTTCCTCCCACTTCATAGGATCCTTGAGGTCAAGGACAAGCCTCTTTTTTCCCTCAAATTTTATAGTACTTAATATGTTCTTGACACTTAATGGCAACTTAATAAATACTGATGACCGACTCTTCCTACAGGGTTAAGTAAGACATTAACCCCAGTTGTATGATTATGGTTATTTTTGGAGATACTAAATGACTCACTTTAATAATAAAATACCTCAAGAGATCCCAAACTAAGAGCTTTGGGCTGATGCAGGACAATGTCCCGGTTATAGTGGAGCTGCGTTCGCAAACCCTGGAGACTTTGGCCAGATCACATGCCTAAGACTACTGAACGGTAGCTCCCCGCCCCATGCCCATCCTCGCCCCATCACACCCCCCAGCCCAGTACCCTCCCCCCAGTCTGAGCCCCTAGACCTTCCTTATTAGCTTCCTTCTGTCTGGCTTAGGACCTCTAAAAACTGTTTTCAGTTGAACGCTGGATGTTTTCAAAGAAACTCCACCTAAGGATGGCCCCCGCCAACAGCCGGGGCCATGACTGCTCTGCCCACAACTTCTGCACGGCCTTTCCTGGCCACGTTCCGAGAAACATGAGCAGCACTCCAGCCACATGATCTCTCAGCAGTTTTCCGATTTGGAGGATGACTTCAGGCCCAGGCAGCAAAGCTGATTTCAGGGTAACTTGTGCTTCCCGTGGGCGTCCAGCCTGGGAGGACACTCCCCTCTCCCCATGCCCCACCCCGTACTTCCTTGGGCAGCATCAGATTACCAATCAAGACAGGCCCGGCTCTCCTCTCCTGATATATCCATGTCACCTATCATCTTACTCTACGGAAAGAGAAAAGGGGGTTGTTAGAAACTTTGCTTTTGCTTCTCCTGGCAGATGCTAGTGAAAGCAAACTCAGAGGCAACTTTCATCTCATCCAATTCCTAAGAGTAAGTGAGTGCATGGGAAATGTTTGGATCATTACAAGGAGGTCTGTGTCATCTCAACCCTCAACTTTTGAGTTTTAGAAAATCGCAAGAAAAACTCAGGCAAGATTTGAACCCATCTTGCTTCTCCCAGCTCTAAGCTCACTTCTGGTTGCAAATTCTATAATTCTCCAGTGCACTGAGAAAATACTTAGACACCGAGACTTATATGTGTACATGTACACACCACACACACACACACACACACACACTCCCTTGCTCACCATCAGGAAGTTGGTGCAGTTGAGCAGGCAGGGCCCTGAAATAATTGTGAACCAGTGCTTCCTGGGCAGAGACACGGTCTCTTGGAAAGCCTTTCAGCATTTGGGAGGCCAGGTCTTCAGCTTCCGGAGCCCTGCCTAACCTGGAAAAGTAAGAGAGAAAAAGAGTTTCTCCAGAGGCCTCACTTCTGAAAAATCAAGGGGGAAAGAAGAAAAGAAAAGAAAAGGAGATGGCTAGAAGAGTTTCAAATAGAATTTTCCTGGGACTAGTAAAGTTGATGGCAAGTTGAAACTCTTACCTGTCCTGTTACTAAGATGAAGGGAAATTTTCAGCATTGCCACCATTCAGCCCCCACCCCCGCCCCCTCCACTGTGGCTCTGGGTACCAGGTGTACATAAAGGACCTGGAATTGTAATAATAGAAACAGAAATATATAATTAAGGATTCTTCTTTGAGGGACACAGCGGCCTCTAGCAAGCAGAAAAGCCCGGATGGAAATATGTTCCAAGGGTGGCAAGCACAGAATCCTGGGAGGGGAAGAGGGAAAGAGGAGACTCTGGAGGGTGAAACTTGGGTGAAAAAAACCCTTATTTACAGTGTTTCTGAAGCTCAGCTCCCAGGGTTTGTCTCTAAGAAGCTCTATTGGTTTCCCCTGAGATACAGCATAGGCAAGAAAGATAATTAAATACCCAAATTACAGTAAGGACAAATCCTCAAGTCGACCTTATGTTGAATTATAAATTTGGAGTTGAGCAAATCCATTAGCTGAGCAACTACTATGTAGGCGGTTGGATCTGGGAGATGCAGGGAAGCTGTCTTCTGGCAGCTTAATCTCGCAGAGGAGTCAGACACTCATCGAATGGTCATACAGATGCATAAGCACAACTGGGAAGAAAAAGGTCCAGACTTGGGAGGTGGTCAGGGAGAACTTTCCTGAGGAAGCAGCATTTGAGCTGAGAGCTGAAGACCTGGGGCAGGGGAGGGGCAGGCGTTGCAGACCCCCAGGGTGGGAGGGAGAAGAGTGATTTTAAAGAAAGGAAGAAAGGCCAGTTTGCTGGCCTGGGACAAAGAGGAGAGGGGCCTGATATGAAGCCAGGGAGGGTGGCAAGGGGCTGACCCTGCAGGCCCTGTGGGTCTTCCATGCTTCCTATTTACTTACAGTGGCTGAAAGTCTTTGCTAATCTAGTGCCAATCATTTAAGTACACCCGTCTCTAGAGCCCACAGATAGGTTTACAAGTGGAAAGCACAAGACAGAAAACTGTGCTGATCCCGAGAGACAGTTAACTGCCAAACTGATGCCTGACATTCAGAATTCAGTTGCCTGGCCATGCAACTCCCCAATTAAGCAAAAACAGGTGGGCTTCCTTAATGTTGAATGTACATACCAACCTGAAGCGACAAACAGATACCCTTTCCCTCCCCAGGTGCCATGATGCAGTGATGCAGGAGGCCCTGCCCAGAGTTGGAATTTGCCTAATTTTTGCATAAGATTTGCATAAAAAACTTTCAGGTATCTGATTCCCATGACATAAAACTGTTTCTGCAAACAGATAACTAACTCTACCCTCAAACTCAAGAGTAAATGCTTCACAGACTTAAGATAGAGAAGAAATCTGCAAATCCCCGGTCCTTGCAAATTTCCAGGCCAGCTGGAAAAGAAGGGAACCAGGGGTGGAGGCCTGCTTAGTAGTTTGTGGCCTGAAGTGCTGGCGGGTCTTTTCTCCATCTAGGGTGCCCTGCCCAGGCGCAGATTTTCAGGGCCAATGAAATAGGAGTCCAGAGTGCGGAAGCTGGTTCAAATCAGCAGGACCCAGGACCAGTCTGGAAGGAGGCTCAGGGAAAATCTCGTGAAAAAGATTTTAGCCAGTCCGTTTTCACTATCGGGTGGTGGAGTGGGACGCATGCCGAAATTAGGGCCTGAAACCTCTCTGAACTTCTGGGGGTGGGCGGGCGGACAGGTGGTTATGGGGGGGGGGGAGGGGAGCGATGCACCCACCTCCACACTGCACCGCAGTCAGAGATGTGTTTCCTCTGCACACTCCCACCCAGCTTGCTCATAACAACTGAATTGTTACAGAACTGCTCTGGAGAAGGGGCTTAGGAGCTGCGATCTGATTGGGCAAGGAAGACTAGGGGACTTGTTCCGAACCCGTGTTAGCTCGGGTGTACATACTGGTTTTATTGAGACTGTATCTAGGTGGGGTGGCACCGAAGCCAGGAAAGGCTGATGGAGCTTACGGGGCTTGTGGGGACACATAGAAGCAGAGCAGGCCACTTCTGGCAGACCAATGAAAGAAAGGAGGGTAGGAACCGGTCAGTAATACGGGGACTTCTTCTTGAGGACTTTCCTCTTCAACTAACCAACCTTCCCCTGACCCCACCCCACCCCCCGCCCTTCCCACGAGGTTGTGTCAAGGCTTTTAGTGGCGTTGGGACTTATTTCAATCTCATGGCCTCCAAACTGTGACCGCCACCACCTACTTCTTTCTGCTCCTCAGCTGCCAGAGGCGGAGTACACACATGAAGCCTTTTCCTCGGGTGAGACAATTTCACGTTGGTCTTCCCTGTATAAACCAAATACGTGCCCTCCTGACTACAAGCCTTTACTAGTAGCATAGTAAAGGCTTATAGTAGGACCACCTGATCTGGACAAGCATCCTAAGAATCTCCACCTTGCTATGATCTCTTATTTGGGAGCTGACAAAAGAGCCCTAGGGATACAGATGTTGCTTCTTTGGGCACAAATGTTAATTTACTTCCATGTTTGTATAATTCTGCTTCTTTCTGCCATCTATAGTCTTGTTTACTATCCATTGCCTTTATTGGCACATTTCTACAATTTTCCACCTCCTCTAACTCCTACCCGAACAATTCTTCACTGGTTACAACCCCTGCTTTGGAAATGAAAGTTGACATGAAAAGCGAACATCACAAAATTAATTTGCCTACTAGCACATTTCCATATAGGCTAAATGTTAATAGATATTATTTGTTAGGCTTGTGATATTAGCTATGGAACATGCCAGGAGTACCTTGCAAAGTTAAGAGAACCTACCACCCAATTAATGAGAGTCTGTTAACAAAGACAAAGAATTCTCTGGTGAACCTCTCCTACTAGCAACATTTCCAGAAGTGAGAAGTGTTCCATTGCCAAAATAATACGTTTGTTGTAGAACACTTAGAAAATGCAGAGAGAGAAAACTGAAGCTATCTCATCACTCTGAGATAACCCTTTTCACTCACAGATAATCACCATTGCTTTAGTGTTTATTTATTCTTTAGTCCTTTATTTTTATACAGATATATTTTTTGTTTTACAAAAAAATGGGATCACACTCTACATGCTGTTCAACCTACTTTTTGCACTTGACTGTCTTGATCATCTTCCCAGGACTTTGAATAGCCTTCTGGGACATAGTTTTAATGACTGCAGAGCATTTCACTATGTAGCTATACCATAGACCACATAGCCAAACGTTTATTGAAGTTGTTTCCTTTCTTGTTGGGGTGTAAGGGGCTATTATTAAAATCATGCTGTGACAAATATCCTCAAAGAGAAATCTTTGTGTACTTGTGCAATAATGTCCTTAGTATAAATTCTGGAAATTGAAATTCCCAGGTTGAAGGATACTATACAACATGTTAAATTTTTTGATTATCAGCTAGTTGTCCCAATTTCCATTTCCACCAGCAGTCCAGGAGAGCTCCTGTCTGTGTGTGCAAAGAAAACAAATTCATTCCAGCCAACCTGAATTGCCACGGGCCCCACTGCTCATGAAAGTGGTAAAAAGGATTATAATTGTAAATCAATCCTGAAAGATGTGCTGGGTGCGAGGACATCCACATTTAATTTTAGAAGTCCAGAATAGAAACATGAACAATAAGAAAAAGTCACTCAACATATCTGGAATCTGGTGGCTGTCAGGGGCCTAAGGCAACGGCCTTGATTTTTCTGCACAGCCTGGCTCTGAGTATAAAACTCTCCCACTGCCATTGCTGCCAGCAGGTTGATGGGGGAAGGGCTTTATCTGTTTGCAGCACAAGGCTGGTCACGGTGAGTTCAGCTGGCTTCTTTGTTGTTTTCCCCTAGATCCATAGAAAGAGAAAAAGGGCAGGGATAGAGCGGTCACTTTCTTTTTTCCAATTTTTCAATTTGTTTTTATTTTGAAGTGATTTTAAGTTTACAGAAGAGTTTCAGGAGTAATAGTTATATGTTTCACTAGCTTCCCCTAATGTTAACATTTTAGATAATCACAGTAAAATTATCAAAACTAAGTAATTAATAGGCACAATATTATTAACTGCAGACTTTATTCAAATATCAAATATTGCGGTTTTTCGATGGTGACCTTTTTGTTGTTGTTTCAGGAGAGTGGGTACTTTTTTAGTGCTGTCAGTTTAGGAAGTGGTAAAGCAGATACCCCCAATAAGAAGTATCTCCAACACTAGAGAGAAACAGCATCAGAGAAGCTGTCCTATAATTTCCTAATCAGTCTAACCAGTGAGTGTGCACTTAACTAGGCCCATGTTAATCGCAATCCCATCAAACCCCAGACAAGGCCTCGAGGTGCATTTCCAGTCCGCTCACAGCTCCTCTGCTCTTGGCAGAAATATTGTAAAAAAGCCAGTGACAACAAGGCTGCTCTCTATTCATCACACTTGCAACTTGACTCAACTGACAAAGCCACAGAGTCCTGGGTACCAGATGAAGCCCAGCCCTACCGCTCACTTAGCTTGATGACTTTGGCCAAGTTACTGAACTTCTTTGAGCTTCAGTTTCCTTCTCTTTGAAATGGGAATGAGATTTGTGAGGCGTAAGTGAAATAACACGTGCAGCCCCCTACTAGGCACACAGCAAGCATCCCACCTTAGTCCCCTATTAATGACAAAGCCCTTCTCAGAGCAAAGAGTTTTCTCATGTGATAACTTAGGCCAGTGCTGTCTAATAGAACTTTCCGTGCTGATGGAAATATCCTATTTCTGCCCCGTCCCATATGGTAGCCACTACTCACATGTGGCTATTGAGCCCTTCAAATGTGGCTACTGCAACTGAGCAACTAAATTTTTTTTAATTGAAGTATAGTTGATTTACAATATTATGTTTGTTTCAGATGTACAGCGTAGTGATTCAGTTTTGGGGGTTTTCTTTTGCAGATTATATTCCATTATAGGTTATTACAAGATATTGGATATAATTCCCTGTGCTATACAGTAAATCCTTGGAGTAACTGAATTTCAAATTTAATTTTAAATAATGTAAATTGAAATAGTCACATGTAGTTAGTGGCTATGGTATGAGAGAGCACATCTCTAGACATTACTCCTTGCTTTGAGAATCTGAGCAGAGAGAAGCCAGGAGTCTGAGCTAAGGCAGAGGTATTGCTGGGAACGAGGCAGTGGGCCGGGGTGTTGCCTATGGTCAGAAAAGCCAGCGGGATATTTAGCAACTCCACGTCCTGCTCAGCCTAGAAGGAAGGGCTGGCTGGGCGGCTGCAGGCGCTTTCTCCTGCCGTGCGACAGTGACAACAGCGGCAGTGCAGGGTAGTAAGGCGGTCTGCAGGTTTGGAGTTACCGTTTATTTTGGAAGCCAGTGGTGAAATGGAAGAAAGCCACAGGGCAGCATGAAAATCCAAATCCCTCTAGTTAGGGGTTAGGGAGCCTGACTATGCGGGCAAGAGGAAGTTTGCACGTCTTGCATGAAATGATAAAACAGCAGTTCCCTGGAACCTGTCTCCAACACAACGGGGAGTTTCAGGTGATACAGTGCGTTTGAAAATAAGAGTGCAGCGTGCGGACGCCCTGGGGAGAATCGTCCCTCCCAAAAAAAGATCCTTTGCTAGTCCATAGTTCTGTGTTCCGACCTATTTCACTCTTTGTGCTCTGATATCCACTCTCCGTGGAGGCTTTTTAAAGTACATGAACAGTAAGTATGGGAAAAGAATCAAACAAACGTTGGTTGGGTTAAACCCTACCGCATTTTCAGGGAAGAACAACGTTCAAACGTTCACTGAGGGTCTCTTTCTCTTCTCCCCACCTGCGGGAGGGTGTTTTTCTTTGACATTTGAGCCCCTTTCCCCTGTCTCTGATGTTTTCCTCACTGCCCTGTTTGCCTCCTCACTGAAGCAAAAAGAACAGAGCCTCGGCTAATTACTCTCAGATCAAATAATACTGGTTATTGTAATTGGTCATTGTCCGAAAACACTGAGTTCTTCTTAGCTCTGAGGTTGCCTGGCACGGCTTAGTTAGCTAACTATTCCGGGAATGTCTCTATTATCTGTTTTACTTTGCAAAAGAAACCGGGGACTTGTTGAAAGCTGGTAATAAAAGTCTGCCCTGGTCCGAGCGGAGGCTGCGTAGAGAGGGCCTGGGAAAGCGTGGCCTCCATGAATCACGTTGCCCCCCAACAGCTGCTCAGTGACGTCATTTGGTTTCTCTGTGTCGGAGAATAATAAACCCACTAGGTCTTCTTACAGGCCAACGCTCCCTCGTTCTCAGGGCCTCGGGCAGGGTTGAGGGGCACAAAACAATTTTAATGACCAAACTCACGGGAAGTAAAATGGTTCACAGAGAAAAACTAACAGACTCACAGGTGGCTGCCTGTCCGAGAGGCGTCTTCCTGGGGCCGAGGGCCCCCAGATCGAGGCGCTCAGGGGCTGGGTGTTCATCAGGTTGAGGCCCAGGGAAATGTCCCTTCAACCCTGCTGAGGGATAAGCTTTCCAAGGCGGTACTCACCAGTTGCAGACATTCTGAAGGCTCTGAGGCTTAGGCAGTGGGAACCATTCTGGAAAGCATACACAGACACGTTAAAAGACAAAAACAACCCTAAAATCCTGTTGTTAAAAATATTATTAAAATTCTAGGGACTTCTCTGCTGGCGCAGTGGTTGAGAATCTGCCTGCCAATGCAGGGGACACGGGTTCGAGCCCTGGTCTGGGAAGATCCCACATGCCGCAGAGCAACTAGGCCCGTGAGCCACAACTACTGAGCCTGCGCGTCTGGAGCTTGTGCTCCGCAACAAGAGAGGCCGCGACAGTGAGAGGTCCGTGCACCGCGATGAAGAGTGGCCCCCACTTGCCGCAACTAGAGAAAGCCCTCGCACAGAAACGAAGACCCACACACCCAAAAATAAATAAATAAATAAATAAATATATTAAAAAAAAAAAATTCTAAATGCTCTTCTTGGCTTGGGGTAACAGGGAATTCAGTTATCAGGTAGGCAAACTAAATGAGTTTAAGTTTAAATGGAAGGTCACTATTCTGAGTTGAATTGTGTCCTTCTCCCGAATTCATATGTCAAAGTCCTAGGCCCAAGTACCTCAGAATTTGACCTTATTTGGACACAGGGTCGTTGCAGATATAATTAGTTAAGATGAGGTCATTAGGGGGGACCTTAATTTAATATGACCAGGGTCCAAATAAAAAAGGAAATTTTGGACACAGAGATGTATAGGGGAAGACAAAGATGATGTGAAGAGACAGAAGGAGAAGACAGCCATCTACAAGCCAAGGAGAGAGGCCTGAACAAATCCTTCCCTCAGAGCCCTCAGAAGGAACCAATCCTGCCAACACCTCAAGTTCAGATCTAGCCCCCAGAAGCGTGAGACGATAAATTTCTGTGGCTTAAGCCACCCAGTTTCTGGTACTTTGTTACAGCATCCCTAGCAAACTAAAATAATACAGTCACAATATTTAATGTCTGCTGTGTGCAGAACATGTGCCGAGTGCTGGGAGAATACAAAAGTAATCACGAGAAGCTTCCCCACTCTTACAGAGCTTACAATTCATTTGAGAGAACAAAACGTGCTTGCCCCGCCCCCCTCCAAGAAAACTCATGTGACAAATGAGGGGGCAAAGTCTTAAAAACTCAGAAGTGGTTAAAAAGTAACGGGACTGGGGCTTCCCTGGTGGCACAGTGGTTGACAGTCTGCCTGCCAGTGCGGAGGACGCGGGTTCGGGCCCTGGTCTGGGGGAATCCCACATGCCGTGGAGCGACTGGGCCCGTGAGCCACAATTACTGAGCCTGCGCGTCTGGAGCCTGTGCTCCGCAACAAGACAGGCCGCGATAGTGAGAGGCCCGCGCACCGCGATGAAGAGTGGCCCCCGCTTGCCGCAACTAGAGAAAGCCCTCGCACAGAAACGAAGACCCAACACAGCCATAAATAAATAAATAAAAAATTAAAAAAAAAACAAAACAAAAAACAAACAAAAAAAGTAACGGGACTAATTTTACATGTCACTTACAGTAAAGGTGGAAGTGAATCCTGGCTTGAATAATCCAAAATGGATGATAATAAGATTTGTAATTTTCTTTGGAGCACTCTTTACAACATTTACATGTGGATACATGTGTTTCTATTATTTTTTTTTTGATATTGACACTATTTAACCCAAAATAAAACCACTATAAAAGGAGACAATTTCTTATTCATTCAAGAAATACTAATTAAATGCTTACTCTATGTAAGGGTGCTAAAAGGGGCTGCAAGGATGTAAGCCTATGCTGCTTATCAAATCCTTCTATTTCCGACTCCAAATTGCGAAAAGAGTATTTCAACTCTCATATAAAAGGCTGTTTTTGCTTTATATTTTCCTTGGGCCTGAAATGTAATTCTCTTGGTATTAAAAGCTCTCTTCTTCCAGCTCCTATAGGAATGGAAAACAGCAAGACTGTTTATCCAACAAAGAATTTAATCATAGTTGGGCAAAAAATGGTTTTGATAATACTGACCTATTCATGTCTGTATGTGTATAGAAAAAGCCCTGGAAGACCACTCACCTGATCGTGATAGTTGATAATGGTCACTAGGGCTTACCCTTCTCACTTCTATGCTAATTTTCTTAAATTTATTTATTTTTAAATAAAAAGCACATATTACTGTGTAACTTCAAAAATATGTTCAATTAAAGATGGACATTATGGTGTTAAGAGTTGTAGAATGAAAGCTGTGATCAAAGAACATGATTTAAGCTGAGTTTTCAAGGTTAGATGCAATCAAATGTGAACTACTCTGCTGGAGGTTTTTTAAAAAAATAAATTTATTTATTTATTTATTTTTGGCTGTGTTGGGTCTTCGTTGCTGTGCGCGGGCTTTCTCTAGTTGCTGCGAGCGGGGGCTACTCTTCGTCCGAGCCAGGGCTTCTCATTGTGGTGGCTTCTCTTGTTGGGGAGCATGGGCTCTAGGCGCGCGGGCTTCAGTAGTTGTGGCTCGTGGGCTCTAGAGCGCAGGCTCAGTAGTTGTGACACAGGGGCTTAGTTGCTCCGCGGCATGTGGGATCTTCCCGGACTAGGGCTTGAACCCGTGTCCCCTGCATTGGCAGGCGGATTCTTAACCACTGCGCCACCAGGAAAGCCCTCTGCTGGCGTTTTATAGTCCCAGGCGGGCACTAAGGGAAGCACTTGCCTATACCGGTTATTTAGTCTCTCTTCAGGTGATTGTGCCTAAATTCAAATAACCAGTAAAGATAAGAATACCTGGCATTTGTTCAGAATGTTTATTTCCAGACCACTTTCTGCTGCCTACTGACAGTTTTCCCTGGCTAAACAAAATTAAAATATTTCCTCATTCAGTCATATCCCAATTTCCAATTGATATAGTGAAATCCGTTTCAGTGCTCTCCCATGTTTTATTTTTAAGTGCTGGGGGTTTTGGCCTTTAGTATTTAATACAGTTGCTAGCTTTAGTATTGTTCTTGTGGAACATGGGTTTGGAATTAGCTGAATTAGGGTTTGAACACTGAACTTAGGGTTTGAAACCACTGCTTCAAGTTCACTGTGACCTTAAACAAGATACTTTCGCCCTGGCCAGCCTGTTTCCATAACTCAAGTTGGAGGTCATAGTCGCCTCACAAAGACTAAGTGATTTGTTGAATTTGCTGATGCAGTGAGATAACGAATGCAACGTGCTGGCCTCAGAGCATTAAACAAAATAAATCCTATTTCCTTCTCCTTCTTTCTCTTCCTTTGAAAAGTGATGGGCAATGCAAACTATGTATAGTTGGGACCTGGACTTGGGTTTTGAATGCACACTATGCCACTTAACCAGCTGTATGACTTGAGGGTGTTGCTTAACCTCATCGGGCCTCAGTTTTCCCATCTGCAGGAGCGAGATAATTATAGCTCCTACTGCACAGGGTTGTTGTTGAGAATTAAAGCAGTGAGTGAAGTATAAGTATTTCCTCATCCTTTGCCTTTTTTCTTTCTTCCTCTTTCTCTTGTTTGATGTACCATGTATTTCTCCTCTCAGGTTTAAATAAGGTTTCTGTCTTATTGTTCTCCTTGGAAACCCATAATTTGCTGTTTCATTCTACTGAAATTCCAGCGTGTTCCAAGCTTGAGTTCTTAACAAGCCTAGCTTAATTTCTTTTGAGTTTTCAGTGTGGGCCAGAGGAGTGTGCCTTAGCTCTGTGGTGTGGTAACATGAGCACAAGCCCAGGTGTAAATCTCCTTTCTGCCACTTATGAGCTCTGGGCTTTGGGGGAAATTACTTCACCTCTCTGGTTAAGTAACTCAGAAGTTTCTCAATCTGTAAAGTGGGAACGGCTTTTCCAGTTGCCTGGGAGGATTAGATAAGATTAAGCACTTGGCCTGTAGTAGGGGCTCAATCAATGTTCGTCTTATTCCTTTTTCTTTTTCTTCTTCTTGTTTCTACCTCTTATTTTGGAGAAGCAACCTGGCCTCACACAAGTGGTCCTCAAGCCAAGCAGCACACTAGCCTCACCTGGGAGAGTTTTTGAACCAAAAGGAGGCGTTGGCTCCACCCCACAGAGTCTGATTCAACGAGCCTGGGGAGGGCGCAGCATTGGTCGGTTGTTGTGTTGTTGTTATTATGTTTAATGGTCTCCAGATGTTTCTAGAGTGGCACTAAATGAGGCAGAGGACACTAGTCTATCAAGGAGGGCAGGGTCGACCACTCACCAGCGACTCCCACGCACTTCTCTGGGGCCCATTTCCTCAAGTAGGCTTGTGAAAATTCAGTTAATCAATGTACATAAAAATCGCAGAACGCCGTGTCTGACGCATACTTCACATGTTTTTCAAGGATGTGAAAGAGGAAGCATGATGAAGGAAAAAAATCAGTGCTCGTAAATTCTACCAGTAGAGGATGACTTGTAAGAGTTGGCCCCAGGAGGCAATGTGACAACATTGAACTTGAGGTTCCGTGTCTTGCGTAGACTGTGCCTGACTCTCTTCCTACATCTATTTTGTAGCTACGTTAGCCCAGATAGAGGATTGAGGTATCCAGGGTCAGCCAGGTTGCTGGTTAGGAAGCAAAGCCAAAGCCCAGCGCCCATTTGTGGCCAGCCCTCTGCTCTTATGCAGATAACCTGATGCTGGGTGACCCTGCCTCGTTCCATTGATTTTTCCCAGTAGTTAAACCGCAAGCGATCAATGAGAGAATGATCCACAAACAGGCATTTTACCCAGCACCATTTCAGGAGAAGTCTGTTCCTCTGGCTTCAGTAGCCTCTCAAATCGTAGGTCTGTAGGTAGCTTATTTCCCTTCTCCTTCCAAAGATGATGGTTAATCATTAGACCAGATTCCTCTCCATCTCCTCCTTCTGCAGTTCTCTTTAAAGGAGTTCTCGTTTGAGTTCAGTTGGAATTTGAGGCAGGAAGAGCAAAGTAAACTTTGCTTTTGTAAAAGCCAAGTTTAAAAGCTGAACTTTTTTTTTTTTTTAATTTATTTATTTATGGCTGTGTTGGGTCTTCGTTTCTGTGCGAGGGCTTTCTCTAGTTGCGGCAAGTGGGGGCCACTCTTCATCGCGGTGCGCGGGCCTCTCACTATCGCGGCCTGTCTTGTTGCGGAGCACAGGCTCCAGACGCGCAGGCTCACAGGCCTAGTTGCTCCACGGCATGTGGGATCTTCCCAGACCAGGGCTAGAACCCGTGTCCCCTGCATTGGCAGGCAGACTCTCAACCACTGCGCCACCAGGGAAGCCCAAAAGCTGAACATTTTAATTTCCCAGCTGAACAGAGTAAAAGTAAAATGAGGGCCAAACTGTTGCTACCATAGTAAAATAATGCATTTTTTCATAAACCTTTAAGAAAGCTCATTTCACAACTGATTCAAGTCAATAGAGATTTGTTGGTTGGTTGATAAAATATCACCAGGACCATTTTGAGCCTTAGCTCAAAGTGAAACATTTTCTAGTTACTATAGTCTTTACCACAATCACCCTAAGGTTATCTTATAGTGCGGTCTACTGAACTACACCTCTGGAATTTCCCGAACACAATGCATTCTTGAGATACCATATATTTAGATAGTCGATAATGCTGTTAGCCTTACTGCGCTATCTCAAGCAGGAACTTTAAAGCGGCTTTGCAAAAATCTGTAGCTCTTCTACCTCACCCTCAGCCTCACCCCAGATATACACACTCAAGCCCTCACAGCTGCTCGCCTCCCTCTTCCTCAGGTAGCTGGCTTAGTCTTTTGCTCAAGGAGTCTGAACTTGGCATTCCTGTTCGAGTGTCATCGGGACACCAAAAGCCAGTGCTCTCACGGAGGGCGCTCCTTGGCATTTGAGCCTGGCACTTCAACTCTCATTGGGGGCTTATCACTTTTCTAACCCTGCATCAAAACTTCTTGTGGATTCTAAGAAAATATCTATCCTCGGAAGCCGGTTCCTAAGGTAATGGTCTCTGTAGAGGAAGGGGAAGCCAGGCCTGGCTCCTGGTGCGTGGATGGAGAAGGTGGAGGTGATGGGCACAGTCAGGAGTCTCCCCTCTCCCGGGGGCAGTGTTTAATGTCTGTCCACCCCGACAGACGATGTTTGAGCTATAGCCTGATCATGCCATTCGGTGTTTATGGTATTTAACGACGCATCATTTGACAACATTTATCACTCCCCTGTAGCCTCTACAAATGTTTAAGGGCCACACGTGCAGGTGTTGTGCTCAGCACTGGAAATGCACAGACATGGTACTTGGTGCTCCCCCCAAGTTTACAGCCGTATGTTTTCCATGGGATGATGATGACGACGATGATGGTAATTATCATCATCTTTTGGTCTTTTCCAGCCTCTCTGACTCTTTCTTCTCAGCTTCCAAAGAACCCTTTCTGTCTACTGGATCCTTCAGCACTGGTCCCCCTGGGTGCTATCATAGTCTTCTTTCTCCACACGGTCTCCCTTGTGTGATTGAACTCACACATGGAGCTTTAAATACCACTTTAAGCAGATGACTTCCAATTTTGTATTTCAAGATTAGACCCCTATAATCACAGGCTTGTATTTCTTTTCTTTTTTTTGCCGCACTGCATAGCTTGTGGGATCTTAGTTCCCTGACCAGGGATTGAACCCAGGCCCTCGGCAATGAGTGAGCAGAGTCCTAACCACTGGACTGCCAGGGAATTCCCCACAGGCTTGTATTTCTAGTTGCTTTTTAGATATCTCCATTTGGTGGTCTCACAGATATCTTCATCTTGAAATGTTCAAACCTTATACTCATTACATTCCCCACAAATCTGTTCCTTCCCCCTTTTATTTCCTGTGCCAGTAAATGGTACTATCATTCTCTCACCCACTGGATTTAGGTTTCTCCTTCACAAGTCAAATCCAATCAGTTACAACCTCCCCTTGACTCTACCTCCTTCATGCTTTTTAGATTTGCCCCAACATTCCTCATCCATTGCTACTGTTCTAGTTGACACTTATTTATCTTATAGAATCTAGAGCATTGCCACACTGACTACCACCAATTTAATTCTACATGTGGTCTTCCAAGCAATTTTTTCTAAAATTTAAATCCTGCCATATCACTTCCCTGCTAACAATCATCCGATGCCTTCTCTTTGCTTATTAGTCGAGTCCAAATCCTTAGGATGATTACAAATCACTTTCCAATCTGTTCCCCAACTGTCCTTCCAGGTTAATCTCCGACAATGGTCTGCCACAAAGCCAACATTCTAGCTTCCCTGAGCAATTCACCTGCTTGTATATTACCAGGTACACCCGCTTTCCTACTCCTCTGTGTCAAGTTCCTTTGTCTGGAATGTCCTTCCCCCTCTTGCTCACCTGGAGAAAGCCCACTTCATCATGCCTGAAACCCAGCTCATGTCTCTTTCTCCCAAACAGTCCCTAAATTCCCCAGACAAACCAAGGCCTTTTTCCAAGTGTTCCTAGAGGTCCCTAGGGGATCCTGCTATAATAATACTTTCCACACTGTAGTATTTATTTGTTTCTCCCTCTAGATTGTATGCCTTGAAGGCAGGTATCAATGTATTATTTATTTTTGAATCTTAGTCTCAGCACCTAGCATTCAACAAATATTTGTTGAATGACTGAAAAATTGATGCTTAGGTGAAAAATTTAAAATGAAATTTACTAAACCTTATTCTTAAGAGGTAAAAGTGACTCAAGAGAGACCACTTGTGATTCCCACCCTATATCTTACAGAGATCGATGATGCCAGGCACAGGCCACGAAGGTGTGGAAGAAGTTTCTGATTTGAACCAGATCCATGATGTTTGCGACCTTAAGGCCTTTTTCCTGAACTGGGAAGAAACATGGCAGGGTTTACTTGAAAAAAATTTCTTTTAACCTGCTTTCCTTCATTTGTAATTTTTCCTAATCTTAACTACTTTAAGATTATCCAGTCCCCCTCAATAAAAACTAATAATTGCCACCAAATAAATTAAAGATGAGAAAACTAAAAATAAATGTAGAAACTATGAATGAAGATCAAAGTGGGCCATGTATCTAAATGAATTTCACTGCTTGATTTGGGGGATGGGTTAATAAAGATGTTAATAGTAACTCCCAGGAGCTTTTGCTGTGCTCCAGAAGTGGGACGGCAATGCGCCTGATGGTGGTTCATAGATTCGGTGAACATCGTGGCTTCATTACCTGAAGCAGGTGGGGTTGCCTGCTGGAGTCCCAGGGCGGGAGCTCCACTCACATTACACTTCAGAAACATGTCACCAAGCTCACAGATTCTAAAAGCAAGTCTGGGTTAAAGGACATAATCATTTGGGAATGAACTTGGAAAAGTGTTATTGGCTGATGCCAACCTAGGGCATTGTTTTATTACCAAATTATATTTGCCCTTGGAAGGTACTATGGAATTACCTATGAGCACCAACTTGGAGTTCACCAGGCTGGATATTCTGGGTCACCCCCTTCCTGGCCAGGTGACCCTGGGCAAGACACATACCTCCCCAAGCCTTAGCTCTCTCGTCTATAAAGTAGGAATGATAACATTGCCCCTGTTGGATAGAGCTGTTGTGAATCCAAGTAGTATGATGTATGAAAAGTGCCTAATTCATAGTTAGTGCTCAATAAATAACCGTTATTTTACCCAGCAATAAGGTGAATAATAACTTACATGTACTTCCTTGGCAAAGCAGGCAGAACAAGGATTATTAGTCCAGAAGATGCTAGAACCTGTAACTAGAACCCAGGTGGCCATTGATTTCATCTAACAAATATCTATTTACTATTACGTGCCAGTTATGGGGGCAGGTGTAAAATACTAGAAACACTGGAAGTGGTCAGGTTTGCTTTGTAGAAAACCTCAGCACTCTTTCCACTGTACCATGCTTTGGGTGAAACCAACAATGACAACATGACTACTGTCTGTGATTTAGTGGCCCTTACTGGACACCATTATGTAGATAATAAGGGTTCTCCTGGGGAAGAGCCCTGTGGCCACAGTGTGGGCAGGCATCTCACAGCAGTTTAGGATGGGCAGCAGAAAGGAGCCTTCGCCAGAAGGGACAGCTTTAACAGGCTCTCAAACTGACTCAGGTAGGTGTTTGAAAACTGCAGGTCAGTTCTTAGGGTATGTGAATTCAGGCAGTGTTTAGGCCCAAGCAAGGAAAAACCAAAGTCAGTTCTGGCCTAGGAGGTGTGCCTGACATCTATAAGGAAGCCAAGAATTCTAAGGGAGCTAAACAGAAAGAAACAGACATTGCATCAGCTCTCACACAACTACCATTGAGTCTGAACCCTGGTGAGCCACTGAGCAGCTGAATGAACTTCCACCCCGTGTAAAAAAAAAAAGGATGGGAACTAACTTTTATTGGGCATTGCCTAAAAGTTAGGCACTGTGGATGTTAACTATCATTTTGTAATATATACATATATCAAATCATTATGTTGTCTGCAAAATGAGACAGAGGGACATAACATGGTTAACAGAAGGAGAACAAGGTTTGCTGTAGACTGACCCATCTCCAACCTAGGAAATGCCTCTGTGTGGAACTGGGAGAAAGCCTCTGTTTCCTCAGGTGTAAAACTGTGCTACTCCAACCAGCATGGACCCTAGCAGACAGTTTAAGGATTAGCTATGTATGTCCTGTGCCTGGCACACAGGGGACACTTTTTAAATGATAGGATTGCTCCCATTTTGCAGATTAGGGAGCTGGGAAAGAAATAACTTCCTCAAGTACCCCCAGAGAGTACAAGGTGGAGTGTGGATCTGCAGCTCCATGAATTGATGCCAATAATTAAAACGTCTCTTATCAGTATCCTTTCCCTTAGTTCAGCCCACTGAGTAACTCACTTGGCTAATAGCTCATTCTATTGAGTGGATGCACAGCTTAGATTGTGTTCACAGCAGGCACACAAAGACACACTCAGAACTCTTTGAGCCCAAAGTGTGGTAGCTCTATGTAATCCCAACATAGACAAGGATCATTTTAGATTTTTAATTATCATCTGTCCTATAATGATGACAGATGAAGCGAAGCTCTCACACTGGATTTCAGGTCAAAATAAAACGTTCCCAGGGTAAGGCTAGATTGCTGTATTGTGAGCCTGTATGATGCCAGTATTCCGCCCCCATTATTTCTTGCTTCCACCTGGTGGTCAAAAGTTGAAAAAGCAGGCGTACTGAAAATAACTAGGTGTCAGCAGGATCCATTTGCCTATCGTTTATAGGACATCTGAATCTGGGTCGCTGCAGGGCTTTTAGTACTGCTTTCCTGCCTTTTGATTTCTACCAAGTTCCTCCAGTGGAAAATCTTTCCATGTGCAGTGTTCTGTCCTGGGGCTGAAAGGACCAGGATAATCCCGGATGCTTCCCTGCAGCTGAGCTCATGTCACACATCAGGCATGATTTTCAGCAGATATTTCTTTAAGAGTTTGAAGGCCTCGGTGGACTCTATTCCCTTCTCAACGGGAACAGGCATCAAAGAGACGGGAATAAAATGCTTTGCACTCACATCAGGAACTAATTGCCAATTTGGCAAATGCATTGACTAATGTCATGCACTGTTATTTCTAAATCCTCTCCTGTCCTTGACCCCCAGTATCTAGATGTAAACTTGGGACCATTAGTGGAGAAGGATAAAGTCTTCTGGTGCCTCAAATGGAATTGAGAGGGATTTAAACTAGGCGCTTTTGAGTGTGGTGAAATGAACCCAGCAGTACATTAATGCTAGGATTTGAGCTCACACAGCATGAGTGCTTTCAAAAACCGTGTTTAAGGAAGCAAACAGAGCCACGACAGACCCTTTCAGTGGAGCAAAAGGAGTTGGATGAAACAATCAATGACACATTAAAAAACCACAACTGGGCTGCAATCATGTGGGCAGAAAAAAAAGTTTTTCTTTATCACAGGATCTTTGCATCTAATGAGATGGTGCCTGGACAACCTCCAGAGGGGTAAGGCCTCTGTTTACTTTAGCTGAGAAATGTCTAAATATTTAGTTGGTTCTCTTAAAAGCCTTACACCGGTCTGTAGCAAACTGGTCTTTAAGGTATGATCTTATTGGGTCTATATTGCCATTGGGAGAGCTATTTAAAGGGAATTTGGAAAAGTCAGAAGATATTACCACTGAAGGTGCAAATGTTAACTTTGTTTTTCCCCCTCTCAAAATTAACTCTTTTTAATGTCCTCCAAATATTTAGTTTAGGACCAATACCTTGCCAGTCAATACTTTCTCTTAATTCATCCTAAATGGTTCTCTACTTTTTACATACTTTATTCTTATTGGTTCCAGTTGGGCCCGAAGTGCTTGAGGCTAAAAAGGGGAGGGACTCCTGAGTGCATTTTCTTGGGAGCGGGAGGGGAAGCCAAGAGGGCTGAGAGAGCTTTGTAAAAATGTCTATAGGGGTCCACCCTTTAAATTCACACTACTGTCATGTATCGGCAGATTTCAGTCAAGACCAATATCCAGTTTGCTCTAAGCTTCTGGGATCCTCTGTGTCACAGACAGAGTGCACCCCAGATATGGCATCAGTTGGGGCTTTAACCTTTTTAGACTTTCCGATAGTAGAATCCCCTCCAGCATGCCTTCTTTATTATTGCTTCTTGTGGACTCTCACTAAGGATCACCGAACTGCTCCCCTCCCCCGCTGCAGGAGGCCAGCACAGACCCTGTTCCGCCAGTTTGATGAATGTGTCTTGGCTAATTGTGTGCAAGATGGCAGGCCTTTAGCAAGTGTGACCAGTTTATTGTTCAGCCAATCACAGGCGCCTCAGTTAGCATGTGAAAAGGGGGTGTGTTGCCGGGGAGGGTGAGTGTTCTGGCGGCTGAGTCAAAGGAGGAGCGTTTTGGGGGGTCACAGAGCAACACCCACTTCTTTGAGGGGATGTTACTATGCTCTACTAAACCTGTAAACCTCTTACTCAAAGCACTTTTTTTCTCTTCCCTCTTGTTTCAAGGAGATCTTTTTTTCCCATGGTGCAAGCAAGGCAAGACACTGGCTACTCTACAGATGGAGCTCACGTTCCAGGGTTTTTAATATTTCACTTTTATATTTCTGTTAGAGAATGATCCTGCTGAGAGTGTGGGAGTCCGTGCTCGTCAGAACCCCCTCACTGACACTTGGATATATTGCTCTGAAAGCTATCCCAGGAGAAAAGATTAAACAAAAAAAAGCCTACTTTTCAAAGCCTACTTCTCAATCTGCCCACATCAAAATAAGACAACTGGCCCTTTGAAGTGGAAGACACAAGAGTTCTCAGCCAGCTTGCTTAAAGCAGGGGGTGGGGCTGGGGGAGATAAGGAAGGAAGGAAGGAAAGAAGGAAGGAAGGAAGGAAGGAAGGAAGGAAGGAAGGGAAGAAAGAAAGAAAGAAGGAAAGAAAGAAAGAAAGAAAGAAAGAAAGACCAGTGTCTAAAATTATATACCTTTCTTCCTTCACCCAGATTTAATCAGGCACAAGAGTCTGAATTGATGGCGAGAAAACTTACAGCCCTGCTCATCAGCGCCCCAAGAAAACAGGTAACTGGTCAGAGGAACCTGTCCAGCGGGGTCAGCACCAGGTGTTTTTTTAAAACATGTACAAACAGAAACTGTGTTGTTCATACATAGTCGAGACAAGACCTGGTAAGGGCAGCGTGGGCACAGATGGCCACTGGATGGTTCCCTAAGTTCTGAGCTCTCCAGCTCCCTCAAAGTTGTTGTGCAGCTGAATTCAAAGTTTGGGGGCTCTAAGAGTGAAAAGGAGAGGAATGAAAATCTCATCAAGAATGGCGTTAACAGTTCTCCTCTGTGACATTTTACTGGCTCCCGTCCCCTCTTCTGGTCCCTTAATCACTGGAGCTCAAGTCCCTGGAAGCAGCAGCAATAGCTCAGGGGTGGGGGTGGGTGGGAGGCTGCTCAAAGGGACTTCTTAATTCATATAAGGGGATGTTCCTGGAACACGGATGTGGGTGGCTGTTTTAAAACATAGTCCTTGCGATTGAGTTATCAATAGTACTGACCCCATGCCCAAGATATGCTGGACTTTTAAGATTTACAAGTAAAAGTTGAGACATCTTGGCTCTGACTAAGGTTACAACGCCCTTCCCTTCGTAATCCTAGCCTGGCCCACAGCTATACACTGCCCAAGCCCATGGAAGTGGGGCTCACAAATGAGCACCCCCCCCCCATAAGGAGAGCTGGTGAAAGAGTGTGGATGAATGAATACAAACCCAACCTCTTAGAGATCCATGAATGTGCCGAATTCATCTATGCAGACCCAGCACGTTACACAGTGCCTGGCAGATAGTAGGTGCTCAGAAATTTTTGACTTATTTGAATTAAATTGAATCCTTACTAGAAAAACAATGCAAAGTATGAACCCTATTGATGTTGGGGCTGGAGAATTCTCTTCATAAATAAAAAATTGCATATTACTTTGAAATGACAGCAAAATAAAAAATGCAACATATTTCTCGATGTTTTATTGGAACCCAGTTATCTTATTTAGTACAGAATCTGGCAGGGAAGCATTTTGGACAAGTTTCTATCATTATTGTTCTCATCAAGGATCACTGTTTATTGCCTGAATCAACCTGAAACCCAAACATTTCAGGTTTGGGGGAACAGCATATGCTCACCATGGCAGCTTTGTATTGAGATCATTCAAATTGTTTTCTACAACCCATCTGTGACCCTAAACTTCTGCTTGCATCCATGTTAGGAAGCTGAGGGGTCCCATTTCACTCAGAGAGTGAAAGGGAAAAGGCGTTATTCCAAGCCCTGCGGCGAGAGGGTGGCATTTTTCTCAAGTAGTAAACTCAAGCAAAATCATTAGAAATGATAAACTATTTGGAAATGATCCGAACACCATTTAGCAATGCATACAGGTCATTCACAAAGCAGCTGAAATGACTTTACAGTTGGTCTTTAGCTGGTGTAGGTTTTCCACAATCCTGGTCAGTTCAAGATGCCTGAACCCTATGTAAAGCTGTTTGAGCAAAACTATTAGATGCTGGAGAAAAAAGTAAAAAATTCCCATCCTCCTATGTCTTTTGTTTTCCATTTTAAGTGTCTTTGAAATCTCCTTACAATTTCTTGCTCTCATAAAACCCTTCCAGGATAACCTCATACCAAAGTTAGTAATGACAACAATTTGGGGAAATTCCATTTTTAGTTACGGGACAATGGAATAATATAGAGACTGGAAAATCAGACTTGGGCCACATTCTCCCTAATTTGTACATATTTACCTCCCCTTTAATCCTTTCTGCAAGAGTCCAGCTCTGGTATGGCCATTACTTGCTTCTCAGCCTCTGATATGGTCCTTCATCTTATAGCTCATTGCTTGTCTCCTCTCTTCTGTCTCAACATCCTTAAAGTGACAACTGGGTAATCTGACCTCTCTGGCATGTCCTTGGGACCATTCCTCAAAGACATCCCCCATGGCAACACTTCCACCCCCAGGAGCCAGTATTGGAGGACAAAATGTGTGACAGAAAATGACCAAGTGTTACGTTTGGAGACAATGGATGAACTCTGATACAATCTAGAGACATGTTACCTGGCCTGTCCTAGGCCCAGTGAGCCTCTACTTCCCCACTATTGTATCAGCTTTCTTTTTATACTTTATGAGATACAATAACCTAGCTAATAAACTCAATGATAGTCACTGGGCTCAAAAATGAGACCATCTTTTGAGTTGTCCTTTTAAGCCATTGGGTATTTGGAAATGGTTGTGGAATCCACAGTAACAGTCATTCCAGATTGTTATTCAGCTTGTTACTTGTGTTTTACAGAGTTGGAGAACTGATCTAACCTCAACTACTATTTCAATGATGTCCTCCTCGTAAAAAGATTAGTCAGGGAATATGAGTCTAAAAATCTGTCTAGAGCTATCTACACTGTTAACAATTAAAGAAGGACACCCTGTTTGTGTGGCCAGTGCTCGCACACTGCTAATTCTCAGAGCTTTCGGAAGCTCAAGTCAATGTTACCTGGATTGTAGTTAGGTAGCTTGGAAACTCCAGGCCAGTTATCCTCCGTAGGGACGCCCAGCACCTATATAAAGCCAAAGAAAGACAAAGAAAGATGAGGGGGAGATGAGGTGGATGGAGCAGGTATGGAGACATGAAGGACACATCAGGGAGGAAGAGGGAAGAAATGAATGTATGTCACATTATGCCAGCTGATGTGTAAAAGAAAGAAACTTTAGTGTTTCCAGCATTTGCAGTTTCATGGGCAAAACTGCAGTGTATTTCTACGGTCCTATGTGTCAACATGACTGGGCTAAAGGATGCCCGAGATAGCCGGTAAAACATTATGTCTGGGGTGTCTGTGAGGGTGTTTCTGGAAGAGATTAGTATTTAAATCAGTAGACTGAATAAAGAGATTGGCCCTCACCAATCTGGGTGGCATCATCCAATTGGTAGAGGACCTGAATAGAACAAAAAGGTGGAGGAAGGGCAAATTTTCTCTCTTTCTTCTTGAGCTGGGACATCGTCTTCTCTTGCCTTTGGACATTGGAGCTCCTAGTTCTCTGGCCTTCAGATTCTGGGACTTAAACCAGTGGTCCCCTTAGACTGAATTATACCACCAGCTTTCCTGGTTCTCCAGCTTGCAGAGGACATATCTCAGCCTCCATGAAATCACATGAGCCAATTCCCATAATAAATCACAAGAGATATATACACACACACACACACACACACACACACACACACACACACACAATACATACATATCTCCTATTGGTTCTGTTTCTCTGGAGAACTCTGACTAATACAGATCATATAACCTTGCTTAAAGTCATATTCTCATCCCCAAATATCTACAGACATACCTCGGAGATATTATGGGTTTGGTACTACAATAAAGCTAATATTGTAGTAAAGTGAGTCACACAAATTTTCGGTTTCCTGGTGCATATAAAAGTTATGTTTACACTATAATATGGTCTATTAAGTGTGTAACAGAGCAATGCACATACCTTAATTTAAAAAAACAATGTACATACCTTAATTTAAAAATGTTTCCTCACTAAAAAGTGCTAACCATCATCTGACAGCGCAGGGTTGCCACAAACCTTCAATTTGTTAAAAAAAAAAAAAAAAAGCAATGTCTGCAAAGTGCTATAAAGTGAAGCACAATAAAACGAGGTATGTCTGCTGTACTGCATGATCACCATACATTAGGATGCTGCATTGGGAGTTAGGAATATAAAAAGGCAGGAGTGGTAAAGTGTCCCTTTTCCTTACATCAGATGACTGTATTTATATATATATGTCTCAACAGGAGACACTTGACAGTTTAAATTATGCCTCAGCATGGGCATTCAGCTGTTCCCCGATGTGCTCAAATTAAAAAGGATTCAGATTGCTGACCTTTAAGCGGTGGAATGTTGGCTAAAAATGATCCCAAACCTAACTCTAGTCTTTTCTACCAAATTCATCTCATCTGCTTGTTTTCCCTGTGGCCCAGCAGCTTGGAATATGGTATTTGGTTTTTAACTGGTGGATAGTAATATTAACAACATCACTTGAAAAAGAGCTCACTTGTGCTTTGGATTACCAAATTGAAGCTTTAGTTTTTAATTACTATGAAAAGTCTTTTGGAGTATAAAGACAAACACTTCAGATTTTAGATGGCGCTGTTACTGTGAGTTCCCTTGTAGGCAAAATCTTACCATTCTTTTAAGATAATCATAAAAGCCCAATGTCAGTTATATCTAGGAGCCAGAATAATATTGTTTTTGTGAAATATTAATAAAACACTAGTAGTTTTCATACACCACTACAATATAACTCTTCTTAGAAGCATATCTCAGTACAAGTCTTTATAGAAGCATCTCTCATAGAAAAAGCCTAGTGAATCCGTTTGTAAAATGCTGGATACAGATGCTGGCCCAATTGTTATGGCAGGAAGTCAATTGCCCAACAATGGCTGATAATAATCAATGAGGAATCCAGAAGGCTCTTAATATTTACCAGCTTGCTGACTAGGACTCTAGCCGAGAAGTACACTTTGTGGTGTCCGTTAAGCTTGTCCTCAAACAAAAGACACTGAAGCACCATTTTCCCTCACATAATAAAAAAATTAAGCCACCCAGTAGAAGCTTCTTTCTTTGATCTATTCCCTAAACAAACTGAAAAGCTACTGAGAGGATTACAGGCTTTTCCTAGCAGCCACCCTGAGCCGGAGGAAACACTAAGAATCCTGGAATCCATTTTGAAAAACCAACTGGACTAATTCTTCTTTTGTGGGAGAGGGCCAGAGGATGGGAAGCTAATTCTTCTTTGTTAACCTACCATCTTATGTATTTGCACAGATGTGCATGTAAACAAGTGGGTGGGATGATTCACATGTACCCCTACGTCTTCTGTTGCCTGGCAAAGCACAATGAAAGAAAGTAAAGATAATGAAGAGAAAGCGATAAAGGAAATAAATAACGACCATATCCATATTTTCACTAAGGTGAACGTTACCAGAATTGTTGGTTACCTTGTATTATTGTGTAATTAAAGCCAGCAAAATGGGTACCAACAATTTTGGAATATTGTGCCAAAAGCTTTAAGCCTGAGATTTTAAAAGTTTAAACAAAAATTCAATATCCTTTATTTGGAAATTTGATGCTCAGTTTTTATTTGAAAGTTACTGAATTCATTTTCACTTGAGAAAATTACTAAATCTCCGCTTCACTGACTGGGAAACTGAAAACCAAAAATTGTTGATTTACTCCCTCCCTGAAGGCTCTTAAAAGGCAGCTAGTGAGTGCTGTGTTTGAAACCACAGTGGGCTGCAAGGGCTGTTTTCTGCCTTTGTTGGAATGGAAACTGAAGGCATTTTGATTAATGGCTTTAAAGTCTGCATCGTTTATTTTATTCTGATTTTAGAACCACATCTGGTATTATTTGCTAAAAATACTTATTGAAAGAATTAGATTTCTAAAAAATTGATTAAAAATCGATGACAGCCATTCAGATGTAAACACACACACACACACACACGGAGGCATTTCAGAAAGATGGTAAAATAAAAAAATAAAAATTCAGGACTTATTATTATGCCTTTATTCCTAAGTGTGAGATCTCAGAATAAATGTAAAGAAAAGTTGTGATTAGAGGTTGGGAGATGTAGACTAGACCATTGTTTTCAAAGAAGCAATTCCTACATCAAGTATCATAGAACCCGAAATAGACCACCTTTAGTAAAACACAACTCAGGAGCCATTTGTAATGTTTGAATTTCCAAGCTGCTTGGGATGTAGTAGTGTAAGAGATAACACACCGCTGAATGTGGTTCTCTCTTTGTCCTCAGAGCACGGAACTACAGATGTGGTAACAAAACTGTGGCCTCTACCTGCTTGGACAGAACCAGGGGGGAAAAGAGATGTAATGAATCTGACCTCTTGGTGCCCATAAAGGAGAACTAAGCAATATGGAACTATCTCCTGATCAGCACAGATTGAAAATCAACAATGAGCTATACAAGTCAATAAACCTGAGAAATAACCATGGGGCTTGTGGGGAGGGGACAATAAACAGAGAAGAATATTATGATTAAAAATGATAGAAGCTACAATATTCTCTTAACACTTTGTTCAAAGAGGTCACAAGTTCATGGAGTCAGAAAATCAAATATACTTTAAGATGCTAGAGACCCAGGGAGATAAATTATGAGACTTGCGTTACCACCTAACTTGAAGTTAGGGCTGGGTTCAGAACTCATGTCTACTAACACCAAGCCAGTGTTATTTCTAGTGTGTTTACTTGTTTTATATTTGTAATGAGTTGTCATAAATGTCAAAATAAAGTCCTTCTGATTTATTGCAGTGTGATAAGAATAATGGTAGACGTGAACATGGCTTCCTGGGCAGGACCTGTTGGACTCATTTGTTAAGACACATTTGTTTTGGCTGCATCACTCATGCTTTGGTACTTTATGTCCAGATACAAGTCCAAAATTTTCACTTACTGAATTACCTAAAACATCTTCAGATGGCCAGTGTCAGCCACCAAGACCAGTCCCGGAAACTTGAACCAATAACTAGAGAGCCATCAGGTCCTGGGAAACGTCTAACTCATTCTTTCTGTTCTATGATTTCTAAGTGCTATGCTAAATGCAAAGAACTGTAAAATGATTGCTTTTAAGAACACAATCATTTAAAAATAGGAAGTAATGTAAAAAAATCAGTTTATATATAACTCTTCAAATATCCTAACAGCATACCTTATCTCAGTATTATAATTTTTATTAACTATCTATATATACATACATCTTTTTGTATCTATACATAGTTTATGTTTGTTTTACATATATTTACTTATATTACACCCATCACCCCACCTAGACTGAACAACAGGTGAAAGCATAGATCATGCATTTTTCCTATTCTTTCCATTTTTCCATGCCTTGTAACATCTTATAAGATAATGAGTGTCCAATAAATATTGTGTCCTGATTTAATGGCTAGGAAAAACTTTCCAAATGTGTAAAAGATCACTGCAGGGTCTGGTCTAGGCAGTGCTAGCTGAGCTTCCTCTAATGTGGACAAGAAGTAATATTAAGTGGGAGAACAGAACAATTAGGTGAAATATTAGGAAATGCCTGTTAACAGTTTGGTCATTGAAACATCTCTATGAAAATAATTTCTATGAGAGAGAAAGACAGCAAACATTTATCGAGCACTTATGGCACATGGGGCTTGTTATGCATTTGATCTTATGACATTCTCACAGCAAGTTTAGAAAGTAATTATCGCTAGCCCCATTTAACAAACGAGGAGACTGAAGTTCAGAGGGACTACATAATTTGCACACGTTCGTCTCGCTAAAAAGTGGCTAGAATTCAAATGCTGGTCTTCGACTCTAAAGCCATTAATTACATTAGGCTGCCTCCAGTTTAGATGATGATATCATCTAGTGATACTTTTTGAAGGTAGCAGTTCTTGGTCTTGCAGGGGAGTTTTGAGAAAAAAAAAAACTTTTGGCTTGAAAAATGTTTTTATTTTTAGTTTGTGAATGCGTCTCAATTTTTCCTATGTTCCTCCATAATATCCCCAATGTTTCCAAAAGAAAGCTTAATGGCAGTGATTAATCTCTATAAAATGTCTTAATTTCACAAAGGACATTTTATTTTATTTTGACATTCACAAAGCACAATGTTTTCTGGGTCATGAATCTGTAGCACTAGACTGGTTTGCACAGAATATCTTCGTAAAGGTGAGCCATTGACCCTCCAGACACTAGCAACTAACTCTTCCCTTTTCCTAAATGTTCCCTGAGGATTTTCCTCACCTTCATGTGTGTATTAAAGATAAACTCAGCTTTCTTTTTTAAATAAATGAAGGACTCCACAGTGGAGACACAATTCGAAAATGAAGCTTTTATACCATTCCTGGAAAGGCAAAATATTTGGGGCCACTGAATCAAAATCATAAAGAAGTTTGAGAAAAGCCAAGTTTCCTCACCTGCACACAAAAATCGCACTCTGCAATATTTCCCAAGATACCTGATTGGGAAGCTGTTAGCAAGTATGCTCTAGATGCCTGCTTGAAGCAAGCAAACTTGAAAGGGAGCAGAATCCAGGATACAAGCGATACCCTCCCCCCACCCTGGTTTAAAGCACTTGACACATGCTACAATATGGATGGATCTTGAAAACATTACACTAAGTGAAATAAGCCAAACACAAAGGACAAATCCTGTTAAGATTCTACTTATATGAAAACCTAGAATGGGCAAATTCATGGAGACAGAAGGTCGATGAGCGGTTACCAGGGGCTGGGGGCAGGGAATATGGGGAGCTGGTTGAGTGGATGCAGAGCTTCTTTTTGGGATGATGAAAAAGTTTTGGAAATGGATGGTGGTGATGGTTGCACGGCAATGTGAATACATTTAATGCTATGAACTGTACTCTTAAAAATGGTTAGAATGGTAAATTTTATGCTATATATATTTAACCACAATTTAAAAATCATCAAAAAAAAGACAGCAATATATAAATGACTATAGTACATGGCATATAAGCTACCAGGGACATAAAAATGAAGTACATAATGGTGCAAATGAGGGAGGGATAAATAATGAATAAAGAAATGGAAGCCCACACACAAAAGCACCCTGTTACCTTAGGAATCTGGTTTTGGAGAAGCATGATACACAGCATACTTCTCTCACACTAACACGGGAAGCCTTTGTTTTATCAGGGGTCTATGAAAATTCAGTGCCTTGTCTTCAGTTGACAAAGATCCGGGGCCAAATATATGGTAGACTTAGAGCTGGGAGTGGCAGGGCAGGGTTGTGTTTAATTAGTAATGGCAGAAATTGCCCTGGGAGGTTGAGACAATAATCACCGGGAGCAAGTGGATTCATGGGCTGCCACGGGACAACGGGGAGTTCCTGACCACTCGTTCCCAAGGTGCTTATGCCGCTGGCAAATACCACAGTTTCCACAACCCTTAAAATACGGCTCACTCTCTCAAAGCAGATGGACTGCTTCGTTTGTCTCTAAGGAAAATTTGGTTCAAAGTTTGTAATGCATATATTTTTTTCTTCCTAAGAGGAATTCTTCTCTTACCTCCCAGATCTTCTCCAGCTGTTCAAGGATGTTGGAAACCCCAGGAAACAAGGGTTGACCCTGGAACATTTCAATAAAGATGCAGCCTGCACCCCTAACAAAGAAATAAGAGTCAACCCAATACTTTCAAGGAACCCATACATGCAAAACTGAACTACTAGCATTTCACCTCCCAAGAAATACTTTGAGGACAATTAGATAGGGGCCACATACTATGAAAAGTCTTGGCAGAAAAAGTCCCTATGTTAAACAAAAATAAAAACAGCCTGCAGCTTTTTGTTAAAATGGGACACAATGGGCATTTAGGAACACAGTATAGAAAGCAAATATTTGAGTTCATTCAAGCTCATTAACAATCTATTTTATGAGAGGAGGGGAAAGTACTGAATCTCCAAACTGAATACCCTCTTTCACTGAAACTAAGATGCTACCATTGTAAGAAGCATCATTATTGTATGTACTTTTAAGAAACAAAAAAAAAACAACCCCACAAGTTAAACTGTGATGATCAGAATGTTTCTTTCATATTCATTGAAAGCGCTGTTACAAATTTAATTAGACAGATTATTTCACCATATATCATACTTGTACATCCAAAAAAAAAAGGAATATTAAGTGGAAGAAATTGGTTTAGCCACTCATCAAACTTTTTGACATTCAGCATTTGACTCGGACTCTTTGATGTCTGTGTTTATCCATGGTATCGTCCTTTGACGGTATCGTCAGGAGTTTGATGATACAGCATTTCGTAAAATAATCCATAAAACAACCAAGAGTCATTGGTGCTGGGGCTCCTAAGCTGACCTTGCAGTTACGTGTTAGCCCACTTTTGACTCCAGCTTAAAGAATGTTGCTAAACATGTCTGATTCACGCCTTCTCCACAACCATTTGGTTCCTAGGGGTTAAAAAGAAAAAAAAAAAAAAGAGGTCTCCTGTCTTCCAAGTTACTGACACCCATTCTGCAAGTTTTGATGCTGCCATGTTGGATGTCCACACATGTACAATGGTAACTACAGTCATAACTGAAGTATGGCTGACGGCTACTGTAAGATGCTACTGATTTTAAGACGCATCCTGATTTAACAGAGAATGTGCATCTTAAAATAGATTAAATAGGGAGAAATATAAATTTTCTTTCCTACTTAGTCAAACTGGAGAATAATTCCTCAGGAACAGTAAGAAGTAAGATTTATTTTGCTAATAATGCACATTTTTACTCTTTTCTTTTTTTTTTTTAGAAATTCACGGTCTTTTATTTATTTATTTATTTATTTATTTATGGCTGTGTTGAGTCTTCGTTTCTGTGCGAGGGCTTTCTCTAGTTGCGGCAAGTGGGGACCACTCTTCATCGCGGTGCGCGGGCCTCTCACCATCGCGGCCTCTCTTGTTGCGGAGCACAGGCTCCAGACGCGCAGGCTCAGTAATTGTGGCTCACGGGCCTAGTTGCTCCGCGGCATGTGGGATCTTCCCAGACCAGGGCTCGAACCCGTGTCCCCTGCATTGGCAGGCAGATTCTCAACCACTGCGCCACCAGGGAAGCCCTTTACTCTTTTTTAAAATTTTTATTTATTTATTTATTTACTTTTGGCTGTGTTGTGTCTTCGTTTCTGTGAGAGGGCTTTCTCTAGTTGTGGCAAGCGGGGGCCACTCCTCATCGCGGTGCGCGGGCCTCTCACCATCGCGGCCTCTCTTGTTGCGGAGCACAGGCTCCAGACGCGCAGGTTCAGTAATTGTGGCTCACGGGCCCAGCTGCTCCGCGGCATGTGGGATCCTCCCAGACCAGGGCTCGAACCCGTGTCCCCTGCATCGGCAGGCAGACTCTCAACCACTGCGCCACCAGGGAAGCCCAACACATTTTTACTCTTACAAATCTTTATTTCTTTATTTATTTATGGCTGCGTTGGGTCTTCGTTGCTGCATGTGGGCTTTCTCTAGTTGTGGCGAGCGGTGGCTACTCTTCGTTGCGGTACACATGCTTCTTTTGTTTCGGAGCACGGGCTCTAGGCATGGGGGCTTCAGTAGTTGTGGCACATGGGCTCAGTAGTTGTGGCTCATGGGCTCTAGAGCACAGCTCAGTAGCTGTGACGCATGAGCTTAGTTGCTCCGCGGCATGTGGGATCTTTCCGGACCAGGTCTCGAACCCCTGTCCCCTGCATTGGCAGGCAGACACCAGGGAAGTCCCAACTCTTACAAATCTTTTGAGAATGGTTCAGGTGACTGATTACAGAGATTATCCCCATGGTCTAATACTTCCCCAGTTTTGATGCCAAATCCCTTTCACCAGAACACATAATCTTGCAAACTCCCTTAATTGTCTAGAAGTTTTGCTGTGGCATGATAAAGAAGAAAATTTCAGTAAAACATTTTATTATAGATCATCATATTATTAAAGATTTATTATGAAGTTCATTTTAAAATGGTCTTTAATATTATTCATACGTATTTATTACATATGATAAATTTTTACTTTTTCAATCTGACTGTAAACACATGCTATTTAACTTACTTTGTGTAGGAGAAAGCAGATTTCTTGATAAACAAGTTTAAGAATAATTTTGATCTTGTGTCTAGTTTGGGGAGAGAATATATATTAAAAGAAAGACTGACATTTAACTGTATCTTATCACCTCAAAAGACACAAAAACTATTTTCATGACCTAATATTTGGTTTGCATGTAAAATAATCAATTAGCTTATTCTTAGAATTTTGTATACTTATAAATAAGAGGTATCAGACTAAGTTTTGCAGGTAGTTTTTTGTTTTTTTTCCTCAAACAACAGGTTGTCTTTATCCCTAGTTGTTAAAAAGCTAATTTAGATTAAATGGCCACCATATTTTCTTTTTACTGATTTTTCATGTACAAGAGACATCTTGATATGTGACACAAGAATTTTGGGAATTCCCTGGCGGTCCAGTGGTTAGGACTTGGCGCTACCACTGCCGGGGCCCGGCTTCAATCCCTGGTGGGGGAACTAAGATCCCATAAGTCACGCAGCACGGCCAAAAAAAGAAAAAAGAAAAGAATTTTGATCAGGCAAATATAGCTTAAGAATCTGGTGCACAGTATCTTGAGGTGAATTTTTAGAATTATTATCATTTTAAGACTGCTTACTAGCTTGTTTTCAAATATCCATGGTCTTTTTGCTTCTTGCCTTTAAAGCAACAGATATAAAAGGTAAAAATTAAACAATACATGGAGAATAATGAAAGTAATAGGAAACTGCCAAATGGTTAAAAAACATCCTGGTTGCTAGTAATGGTCAACAGTGAGATAAGCCAGCTGAAAAACTGAGGTGGTGAATACCATCAAATGCTCTCCATCCACCTCCCCTCATGCCTTGTCTTTGCATACTTGAAAGGTCTCAAATCATTTCATTTTGAAGTAAAACACACACACACACACACACACATATATTTATGTATCTGTATGTATAAAACACATGTAATTGTTTATTAACTGACACAAAATAGAAATGGAAATGTAACAGCTTTTGAAGACTTGAACCAACCCGCCATCCAGTACCCTACCACCTTCCAGAAACCCAGGGGCTCACAAATCACCAGAAGACCTGCGGGCATTTTAAACAAGGTTCAAACCATAGTCATTGCTAGGTTTAAACCTGTAGTCCACTTTTTTCCCTCCCCTCAAAAGGCTTTCATGGCTTAGAAAAAGCTTGTTGCCTTTTCATGTCCTTTCATACTGGTGGCTGTGGGGAGCCAAGAAGGAAGCCCTTTTCGTTACACCGTTTCTTAGTGCCCTTTATCTTCTGCACCACTAGGACAGTGTACACAATTGTGTAAACATATTGGAGAAAGCTGGACTTCAAGGCCATTATGCAAGTGCTGCAGTCTAACACAAGATATTTGCACAAAGAAATAAAATGCTAATATTTGGTTGGAATTCCCATTTGTATGGTTGGTGCCATATAGGCATTCTCTTGAGTCTTTTTTTTTTTTTTAATTTTATTTATTTATTTATTTTTGGCTGTGTTGGGTCTTCGTTTCTGTGCGAGGGCTTTCTCCAGTTGCGGCGAGCGGGGGCCACTCTTCATCGCGGTGCGCGGGCCTCTCACTATCGCGGCCTCTCTCGTTGCGGAGCACAGGCTCCAGACAGCGCAGGCTCAGTCGTTGTGGCTCACGGGCCCAGTTGCTCCACCGCATGTGGGATCTTCCCAGACCAGGGCTCGAACCCGTGTCCCCTGCATTGGCAGGCAGACTCCCAACCACTGCGCCACCAGGGAAGCCCGAGTCTTTCTTTTTAAGCTTCACTTAGGGGCAGGTTAAAATCTTTCTCACCTAACAATCTGGAGTCTAAGGTTTTATATATGTATATATATAGTGTGTGTGTGTGTGTGCACATGTGCAATGCACTTAGAACACTTACAAGACAAACAAAATTCCTAAATCAATTGTACTTCAGGACCTAGAATACCCGTATCATAAATATCAGTGCACTGGTAAGAAAATAAGGCTGTACACCTTAAGTTTGAAAAGGAAAGATATTTTTCAGGTAAGCACTGCTCTTTAAAAACTATATGATTCATCTTCCTATTTTTTTCATTTATTCTTCAGAACTGTTTTTTTTTTCATTTGCTTTGTAAACAAGTAGTATGGCTTTCATGTTTTTTATTTGCTTCTTAAACAAGTTGTGTGGCCATCATCTATTTTGCCCACCCCAGACTAGCCTTAAAGCAAACATTTTAAATAATCTGAACATTCAGGTCTAGATAGGGAACCAGCTCCTATTATTTCCTTTTATTCCTCTGTTTTGTTCTTAAATCTTCATTCCTGTGGCTCCTCTTACCCTACATATCTTTAGGCTTCTCAGAGGATTTCTGCTCTGTGGAGATACCCTTGGGGCAGCTCATGTAGATGAAGCGGAACTTCACATGCAGGAGAAAAAAAGACCTGGTGATATCAAAGAGTGAATCCTTCCAGAAGGGAGAGATGCAATGGGTCATTTTATTGCTCCAACTGTGGTTCTTCAGTCAAGTTAGATGAGACAGCTTACATATTTTCTGCTTTTTCTGGCTCTCTTCCTAGTCTTTTCTCTATTCTGAGCATGAACAAATTCTTCCATAAGAAAGAAAAAGATTCCTCAAATTCCTTAGGCAATCTCTGGAGAAATAAACCATCTCAGGAGTTTTAGGTTTGGGGAGGTGCAAGGAGTACATAAGAACATTGTTGGGAGAAGTGAATCAGTATTTCATTTTTCACTATTGACATTAATTCAGAACAGCATGACATATGGCAGTGACACGATATTTCCATTTGCTTTCCCTGGGCCACTCTTTATATTTGGAAGTTTGCAGCAAGAAATCTGACTATAAAGAATCTCTCAGGCAGTGACAACTTTCCATAGTCCTAAATCCAGCAGCTGCCTGCAGTTAGTTTTGGATAGAGGACTTGTCTACCAAATTAAATCCTTCTTTAAAACCCAGTTTACATGGTTCTGAAGAACCTAGGGGCAGGACAGGAATAAAGACGCAGACTTAGAGGATGGACTTGAGGACATGGGGAGGGGGAAGGGTAAACTGGGATGAAGTGAGAGAGTGGCATGGACTTATATATACTACCAAATGTAAAATAGGTAGCTAGTGGGAAGCAGCCGCATAGCACAGGGAGATCAGCTCTGTGCTTTGTGACCACCTAGAGGGGTGGGATAGGGAGGGTGGGAAGGAGACGCAAGAGGGAGGAGATTTTGGGATATATGTATATGTATGGCTGCTTCACTTTGTTATAAAGCAGAAACTAACACACCATTGTAAAGCAATTATACTCCAATAAAGATGTTAAAAAAAACACAACCCAGTTTACTACAACATGGATGAACCTTGAAAACATTATGCTAAGTGAAATAAGCCAGACATGGAAGGATAAATATTGTATGAGTCCACTTATGTGAGGTTCTAGCGTGGTCAAATTCATAGAGACAGGAAGTAGAATAGTGGTTGCTAGGGACTGCGGGGAGGGAGTAACAGGGAGTGATTGTTTAATGGGTACAGGGATTCATTTTGGGATGAGGAAAAGTTCTGGAGATGGATAGTGGTGATGGCTGTACTCGATGCCACTGAAATGTACATTTGAAAATAGTTGAAATGGTAATTTTTATGTTATATATATTTTAACACAATACAAAAAAGTAAAAACAAAACCAAAAACAGTGTAATCATCCTAAAACACTGAGTTTTTCTCTTCACTGAAGTTGCTAATGCAATCTTTTAAGGTCTGAAAAAGTAGCAGAAAGAGAAGAAAAGATGTTGGGAGATTAGAGGATGCTGGTTGTAAGTGTTGGGAATAGCCGATATGTCTTACTTGTATATTTTCCATAATCTAACTGTTTGCTCTGGGCTTCCCACGGACTCTGCTGTTCCCCAGGGTTTACTGTGAATGAGAGGCTCTTGCACTACATGTTATAATTAGTTTCATTGAGACAAAGGCTCTAATGCTCACCCACTGTCACCTGCCTCCTACAAAGGCATTCAGTTTGTACCCTACAGGGTTGCATGCCTGGCAAAATAGGATTTTTTTCCCTTTTCTTCTGTTGTAATCTTTTCCCTGCCCATTTCCCTCTTATCACTCTGAAAAGAAAAAAAAATGGGGAAGAGGAATCCCAGGGTAAACACCCAATATCTAACAGTTACATAGAGAGTGAACAAATATAATAAACAGTGGAAAATGCCTATTATTCTATTTCTATGTTACTTTCTGAGTTTTACTGGACAAACAACAATAATGAAATCAATAAGAGTAATGACAATAACTTTAACTTACAACTGAATTTTTATTCTGTAAGTGCCATCATTATTCATCAATGGAATAGCATACGTTTTTGTATATGTAGTAAAAAGTAAGGGATACATAGTTTAAAAGAGATTTAAAGAATTGGTACATGAACTGAAGAAATTATCCAAATGCAGCACAGAAAGTCAAGGAGACTGAAAATATGAAAGAGAGGATAAGAACCATGGATGATAGAAAGACATAGTCTAATAATCTTTCATTGGAGCTCCAGAAAGAGAGAACGGAATAAAGGCAACACTCAAAAAGAAAATGGCTGATGAAAAACGTGAATTCATAATTGGAATAAGCACAATATGCAACAAGCAGGGTAAGTAAAAAAAAATCCACGCTAGACACCTTATAGTGAAAACTGCATAGTAACAAAGGCAAAGAAAAAATTCTTTAAAGCATCCAGAGAAAATGGGAGATCACCTGAAAAAAGGGAAAGACAATAAGGCTAAAAGTAAACTTCTCTACAATTAGGCTGAGAGCAATCTTCACAAGAGCAGCAATGGAAGACAAAGCTGGGGAAATGGTATCTCCAAAGTTCTGAGAGAAAATAACTGTCAACTTACAATTAAAACCTTAGCATGACTACCTTTCAACAATGAGAGTTTACCTTAAGAAACAAAAGCAGAGTTTGCCACCAACAGGCTGACACTAAAGACAGTTCTAAAAGATTTATAGCAAAAGAAAGGAAAATTATTCCAAAAGTAAGACTTAAAGTGCATGAAGGAATGATGAACAGTTTTAAATTTATTTGCACTGAATGAAAATAGCTTCAAAGTATATAAAGCAAAAATGAATAGAATTGTTCATTGTTGACAAATCAACAATATATCAAACGACTTCACTACATCTTTCCCTGATAGCTTAAGCAGACAAAAATTATATAAAGACAATGTGAATAACACAATTAACAACCTTGAAGTTTTGAACATATGTAAAAACCTGTACCCAACAATTCAGGAATACACACCCTTCTTGAACACACAGGAAATAATTGAAAACACTGATCACGTACTGGGCCAGTGCTTCTAACAAAGCCAGTGCTACTTCACTATCTTTGGTGAAACACCAGGTTTTTCTCAATTTTTTGCTAACCTTTAATTTTGAAATAATTTAACATTTAAAGTTGCAAGAACAGTAGAAAGAACTCTTTTATATCCTTCAAACAGATTCACCAATTGCCAACATTTTGCCTCTTTGGTTTTATCATTTTATCTATCTATCTATCTATCATCTATTTTTTTTTATCATCTATTTTTTCTGAAGCAGTGGAGAGTACATTGCAGATACAATGACTCTTCACCCTTAAATACTTCCACATGTATTTTCTAAGTACAAAAGCATTCTCTTACATAACAACAGTGCAATTATCAAAATCAGGAAATTTAACATCAATCCCAATAGTACTGTCTAATCTACAGTCCATATTTAAATCCGACTGATTGTCCCAGTAGTGTTCTTTAGCTCCATCTCCCCCAGCATCCAATCTAGGACCATGCATTGTGCTTAGTTGGCATATCTCTTTTTAGTCTCTTTTAATCTGGAACATTTCCTCAGCTTTTCTTTGGCTTTTAAAACCTTGACTCTGTAGGGGAACGGAAAATGTCACCCTAAAATATGCCACCCTGCCATAAGAATTGTTATGAGCTGAAGGCAACTGAGAAAAAGCAAACACCGGATGAGCTCTTTGCCTCTCCCTAGCTGCCTGAAAGGAGGGCATAAAATCCCCTTATGAAGATGTCCCCCATTCCCATCCCAGGAGGGGAGAACAACCTTATCACCATATGTAGAGATGGCACCAAGAAGAATCTATGTAAACAAACCTTGCTAAGTAACCCTTATCTACCACCAGGGTGCCCCATATACATATTCACCTTCCACAATTATCACCCCTAAAGAGTCCAGAAACCCCTTTCCGGGACTTCCCTGGTGGTCCAGTGGTTAAGAATCTGCCTTCCAAAGCAGAGGACATGGGTTTGAGCCCTGGTCAGGAAATTAAGATCCCACATGCCAGGGGGCAACTAAGCCCGCACACTGCAACTACTGAGCCTACACACTCTAGAGCCCACGCGCCACAACTAGAGAGCCCGCACACCACAACTACTGAGCCCATGCGCTCTGGAGCCCGTGCGCTGCAACTAGAGAGAAGCCTGTGCACCGCAATGAAGAGCCCTCACGCCGCAATGAAGATCCCATGTGCTGCAACTAAGACCTGACGCAGCCAAATAAATAGAATAATAATAATAATAATAATAAAAGAAACCCCTTTCCTTTGTCTTGTTACTTCTCTACAAGTGTATCGTCCTTTGTAAGAATGGTATAAAAGCCTCCAAGGCTAGCTGTTTCTCTGGGGATTTTCTCTTCTTTCCATGAAGTCACTTCCCCTGTGTCACATAAAACTCTTAACGTAAAATAAAATGTGTGTGCTTTTCTCCTGTTAATCTGTCTTTTGTCAGTTTATTTCACAGACCCATCCATTGAACCTCAGAGGACAAGGAAACTTCTTCTTTCCCTACAACGTTTTTAAAGCGTACAGTCTAGTTACGTCGTAGAATGTTCCTCAGACTGAGTTGATCTGATGCTGCCTCATGATGTGACTCGGTTTATGCTCTTTTTCTGCAGGAAAACCACGTACATGATACTGTCTCTCCAGTGTGTCCTATTAGGGGGCACACGATATCAGTCAGTGCCGTTATCAACAATACTAACTCTAATCACTTGATTAAGGTGATGTCTGCCAAGCCTCTCTACTATAGTTACTATATTTTTCTTTTGTAATTAATAAGTAATTTGTAGAGAGGTACTTTGAAACTATGTAAATAAATATTTTATTCCTCATAAAACCTTCCCCTCTAGTTTAGCTATGATGCTTTTTTTTTAATCAGTCTATTATTTTCCAGCTTTATTGAGGTATATTTGACAAAAAGTACGTTTATTAAGCTTCCTGAGATGCTTCTTGTTTGAACCAATTACTACTATATTGCAAAATAGTGATTTTCTAATTCCATCATTTCTTTTCCAGTTATTAGTTGGCATTCTACTGTATAAAGGAGCTTCCCTTCCTATCTATCTATTGATCCATCCATCCATCCATCCATCCATCTATCTATCTACCTTCAGTATGGACTTATGTATTCTTTTTTTTTTTATAAATTTATTTATTTATTTATTTATTTTGGCTGTGTTGGGTCTTCGTTTCTGTGCGAGGGCTTTCTCCGGTTGTGGCGAGCGGGGGCCACTCTTCATCACAGTGCGCAGGCCTCTCACTGTCACGGCCTCTCGTTGCGGAGCACGGCTCCAGATGCACAGGCTCAGTAGTTGTGGCTCACGGGCCCAGCTGCTCCGCGGCATGTGGGATCCTCCCAGACCAGGGCTCGAACCCGTGTCCCCTGCATCAGCAGGCAGACTCTCAACCACTGCGCCACCAGGGAAGCCCTGGACTTATGTATTCTTATGTTATTCAGTGGTATAATACATTACATTACTCTCACTATTAGGATGCTCAGAATGTACCAGCTTTGGCCAGTGGCAGTCTCTTCAAGCTGCTTCCCACATCTTTTTACATATTCCCATCATTTTTTGATCACTTTGTTAAAAAATGTTCTGGCTTAACAAGATGTTCCCAGCTCATCTTATACTTTCCCTGACCCAGCCTCAGTATTGGCTACTTCTCCAAAAAGGCCTAGTTCTTTTCAGTAGGGAATGGTATTAAGAAAGCAATATTTGAGTAGCAGACCAACACTTATGTAAAATACAATAATATATTTCTTTTTTAAAAATGTACCTAGCAGAATCAAATGCAAATCCTCTCTGAGAGACCACACTTCATCCGAGCCCTCAAAAAAAAAAAAAATCCCACAAATAAAATTCCAAGGATAATTAGCATATCATTGTCAAAAACAACAAAACACGCATGAAAAAAGATACCATATGCAAGAACCAAAAGAAACAATGAACAACAGAAACAGACTTACAAGGAAGGACCTTTGCTCTAGATATGTAAGAGCTTAGAGAGGAAATTATAAAACTTTACTAAACAGCATTAAAAATGAGCTAAACAGATGGAGAATTATACCGTGTTTAAAAATTGGAAGAGGATATTACAAAGGTGTTAATTATCCTCAAAGTGTTCTATAATTTCAATGCAATTCCAATGAAAATCCCACTAGGGTTTTTCATGAAACTTGAAAGACTGAGTGTAAAATTTATATGGAGAATCAAAGAGGAAAATTAGGCAAGATACTGCTGAGGAAGAAGATGAAGTAAGTGGTGCGACTTGTCCTAGCAGATATCAAGTATTATTATAATGCTATAGAAATTAATACAGTAGGATGTTGGTACAGGGACAGATAAACTGACCCCAGTAGAACAGAGTAGAGAGTTCAAAACAGACCTATGCGTTTATAGAAACCTGATATATGAGAGATTTGGCATGCAGATTGCTGAAGAAATTAGGGTGAGATCACTGGGTTAGCATAGAAAAAGTCAATTTCCAATGTATTAAGGATTTAAAGTGAAAGGAAAAATTTTACAACTTTTAAAAGAATGTATTGGATATCATTTTGACCTCAAGGAGGGAAGGATTTTTTAAACAAGAAATAAAAGGGCTAACCATAAAGGAAAAGACTGATAAAGTCAGCAGTATTAAAATTAAGAACTTTTGTTTAAAAAGACAACATAAAGATATGAAAACATAAGCCATGAACTGGGGAGCCTGCTTGTAGCACTCATAACTGATAAAAGATTAGTATCCAGAGTATAAGAACTCCTATAAATCAATAAAGAAAGAAAGGGAGGAAGGGAGAGAAAAGGAGAGACAGAGACATAGAGACCAAAAGAAAACAAAAGACACACAGAGGTATTTCATAGGAGAAAAAACACAAATGTCAAATAATCCATGAAAAGACATCCAACCTCATTAGTAATTAGGGAAATGCAAATTTGATCACAACATGCTACCATTCTACCCACTAACTTAGCAAAAATTAAGAAATCTGATTTTATGAAGTTAGTGCGGATGTGGATAAGGGACTATGATACACTGTTGGTGCATAAATTGTTACAACCACTTGGAGAACAATTTGACACTATTTCATGAAGTTGAACATTCATATACCCTGTGACACAGCAAATCTACTCTTAAGTAAGTACTCTAGGCATATCCTTAAATATAAGTACCAAGTATATTCAAAATAGCAAAAAGAAATAAAACAAAAGGCAAACTAAATAACTGAAATGTTCATCAACAGAAAATAAAGTGTAGCCACATAGATCAACATGGATGAATCTTAGAAACACGCTGAGTTAAAAAAAACTAAGTCACAGAAGACTAAAAACAATGTAATATCATTTTTATAAAAACTCAAAAGCAAGTAAAATAAATAATATTTTAAAAATACATAAAAATGTAGAAATATTATTTTTAAAAAGGGTAAGGGAATGATGACAAGAAAAAAAAAATTCAGGGTAGAAGCCCCTCTGGTGGAGGGGCAGGCTGATGGGAAGGGGACACGAGTGGATGTGACAGTACTCATGATGTTTCTGGTTGTTACATCGGGTAGTGGGCTCATGGAGTTCACTTTACTATGCTTTTAATCTACATCAGTTTTCTCAATCTTGACACAATTGACATTCTGGGCTGGATACATCTTTGTCGTAGGGGGCTGTCCTGTGCATTATAAGATATTTAGTAGCATCCTTGGCCTCTACCCACTAGATGCCAGGAGCACCCCACCACCACCCAGCTGTGACAATAAATGTCTCCAAACACTGCAAGGGTCCCTGGGAAGCAAAATTGATCCTGGTTAAGAATCACTGATGTACATATTTATATATTTTGAATGTTTTAAATGTTCCATAATAAAACAAAGTTTAAAAGTGATGAGAAGAAGCTTCACTGTCTGCGAAGCACAACTAGGAAGTGATCATTAAGAGCTGAGAAAGCCAGAGCCTGCTGAAGGCCTTTGAAGTGACAGTGCAGAGCAGTGAGAGCTGACAGTTTCAGGGGGGTTTTGACTAGCAGGTGATATTTCCAGAAGTGCGACTGGGTATCAGGAAATCAGTGACTCCAGATACACTGGAGGAAATTCTCTTCAACTTTTCTCAATTCTTTGGGAAATTCAAAAGCTTAGTTTAGCCTTTTAGTGTTTTTCTTTTTTAAACAGGGCCTTCTGTTTATATAAGGCCATCTAAGGAGTTGAAGGAAGCCCATACATTTTGTTACCTTTGAGGAGGTGGCCGTGACTGCAAATTTACCACACAAATGACTGGGATATTTCCAGGGATCAGAGCTAGATTACATAACACCACTGCTCTAGGACGATGAGTGGCTGAGAGCCCATTCTCACCACTGCACCCAGTTAATCCAACAGCCTCTCCAACAGTGTGGCTCTACTTGATAGCATCTATCTGGTTCTTACATTTGCACTACAATCCCCCTTAACCCCTCATGCGGAGAGTTTATTACCCTTATTTTAAAAACAAAGAAGCATAGACACAAAGAGGATACATGGCTTTTTTGAAGATAACGTAATCCAGAGTAACTGATTAGAAATATTGGCATGAAAATCAGGTCTACAGAGTCCTGGTATTTATGTTTTTTTCACCAGGTTCTGGATGGTGTTTGGGCATGTGCAGACAGTTGTGTGTGTGTATCTGTGGTTTGGGAGTGTATGTATGTTTCCCTGAGGACAAGGGAGAAGACAAAGGATTGAAGAGAAGAGCTAGAAGGAGGGGCATTGTAAAAATCAAATGAGATATGTATTTGAAAGTACTTTATATTTCTGTATACAAATGTGATTGTCATTATTAGAATGATTATCTAAAATGTAATACAGGTAATAAAACAACCTTCACGGGTAGGATGACTCACATTTTCTTGGCACTAGCTCTTACCATATGTCCAGTTCAGAGGAATATTCAGTGGCTCCCAGCAAGGCATCAGGAGGGCGGTACCAGAGAGTCACAACTTCTGAAGAGTATGTCTGGCTGGGAATGGACTTGGCCCGAGCAAGACCTGACCGAAGGGGGAAAGCACAGAACTCACTGTCCTGAGACTTTCTGGAGAGCCACAGTGATACAGTCTGCCAAGGAGAGTGTAACTGGCAGAGTAAACAACATTTAAAAAATAATACACAAACTTTGGTGCTTTTAATAGAGCTACTCAACTATCTTGATTCTTGCATACCTCTTCATCAAGTGAATTTCTCAAAATTTGGCCTACTTTGCAGCTAGATGTGGGCTTCCTGGCAGCTAAGTGTAGCAAGGCAACTAAATTTTTGCCTATTTGATATGAATAGAAGTGATGTGTGAACTTCATGGAGGGGTTAAGTGTTGGTCTCTTTTCTCCTTCCTCCAGGCTGTAGTGAGGCGGAAGTGGCTGCCATCTTGAAATAGGCCGTGGGGCAATGGCTAGGGGTGGTGGGGCTTCATGACAGAAGAAGAGTGGACCAATGCACCATGGGGCCACCACAGAGCTCTGACTGCTTAGGTCAGACTGTTACATGACAGAACGTGAAGCTTCGAGCATGTATACACCTCTGTAATTTGGGTTCTCTGTAACAGCAATGGAAAATCGATTCACGACTAAAAGGGCAACCCTCCATTTCTGCAGTCCAGGAATCCCCAGTTTAGCAGATACAGGGTGAGGGCTGTTGATCCACGTTAGTTATTTGGCAGAACCTTAGCTGGATCATTCTCAAGTGCTCTTTTACAAAATGAGAGTACTTTCATCAGTTAGCTATTTATCTCACTGGATCACATGATCTATAGCTAGAAAAAAACCTGAATAGATGAGTTCACTGTTGTGGGGAATTTGATAAATGAATGTCTGTTAAAGGCTTACTGCCGCTATAGTAGCATCATTTGACATCTGCCAAACGGAGAAGAGTGGTTCCTCAGCTTATACGGAACCAGTTTTTCAACAAAAATTTATTGAGCACCTGCTATGGTGCCAGGCACTAGGGATATAATGATAAGCAAAAACGGATCCAGGCTGCCCTCATAATGCTTATAGTTTAGTGGAGGAGACAAAATCATCGCAGAAGTATATATGTATAATTATAAACTGTGATACGTGCTAAAGTGGAAAGACACAGTGATACTCAGAGGAAATCTGAATCACTTTGATGAGAATAAAAGCCTCAGGTACCCATACAGTCCCACCTATATAGATACATAGGTGAGCAGAAACAGGTGTCCTGGAGCCTCCATGCCAGCAGGAGTCCATCCTACAATCTGGGCTTAACCTCTTTATCCTGTCACCCTGGGATAACTTTGATCTAGTCTGATGGAATTTGTACATCTACCTAGATTTAGGGAAACCTACCAAGTATGTTCACTCTACAAAAGTCTTTACATCAAAAATGGCAGTGAGGTAGTAGGGGTAACCAAGTTTTAGGATCTGATTAGACTGAGGCTTGATGGAACCCTAAGAAGTTACCAGTCTCACCCTATTTCTTGCCTCAATCTTCCTATATGGTTGTTTGAAATCCTGACAAAGCATCATGTTCCCCGGTTCCCACTTTTCAAAAGCCAGCCCTAGTCGATGCTTTAAACATGTGCACACAAAAGCATCATTGTTCATAGCCCAGGAAGAGACTCGGGGGGCGACTTACCAAAATCAGCCAGTTTGAGCTCTCCCAGGTGACTGATGAGTAAGTTCTGAGGTTTCAGGTCCCTGTGGAGAACGTGTTGGTGGTGGATGTACGCCAGGCCCCGCAAAAGTTGAAACATGAAAAGCTGGAAGGAATGAACACCTTATCTAAGCAGATTTGAGCCACTATGTGTTGATTTCTCCTCTAAATCAAAAACAGTCATCTGAAAGAATATAGTAAAAGGGTCTCTTGAGAGACGAAAAAAAAATGAAGATTTTGCATTCAAACAGGGAAAAAAAGGACAAGGAAAGTCAAGTAAGTAGACCATGTCCTAAACAAAGGGATTCTGGCTTTTCCTGACATCTCATTTCTTTGATACTGAAGGAATTACCCTTCTTTAAAAATCTAAAGTGAAACTTTGAAGTTTCCTTTGGAACAGTAGTTATTGATTTAGATGTGAAAGATTTAATTTTTTTCCCACTGATGAACTTGGCATATAAGATCAAAGTTGACCTGGAAATGATATTCTAACATTTACAACTGCTTAAGTTTTCCAGGCTCTCTGATATAAAACCCTTTTAAAAACAGAACACAGGGAGACCAGACTGGGAAATATATCCTTAGATGGTATTAGGAAATAAAGGAACCATTATCTTTTTAAACGAATTTTAAAAGTATTAAGTTCAAAGTGAAAACAAGGGAAATATACAGTATAGATTCAGAGGGAAAAGATACCAAAATAAATTAGACCAAAAAAAAAAAATCAAAAGAGAATAAGGAATAAATAGTATAGAGAAGAAAAAAAGGGGGCGGGGGAAACAAAAGGAAAAATACATTCTAGGCCTAAATTTTAAAATGTTGCTTGTGGTTACAAGGCACAGAAACCAAAGACATTATTAGGTTCCCACCAAAACACAAGCTTAAGGAAAAAAGAAAAAGAATGCTAGTATTCCAAGTGTCTTTTGCTATTTTCCAGTGCCACTGGCAACTGAGAATTCAAACACCAACATTAGGGTTTACAAAGACCTATGCCAACTGAGAACATGTGCTGGCAGTTTTGAAAAGAAAAGGCCAGCCCCAGCATTCCTGGGACACGGGCAAAATAGTAGATGCAGAGCCATGCGGATAAATCCACTTTTTCCATCACATCTTGGAAACCAGGAACTTCAGAGATGCTCGAACTTGCAATGACCTAACAATGACTTGGACACACTGGAATCAAGGTGATGAGTGCCATGGTCTGACCAAAGCAGGATCCTGGGGAGTTTACCTCCCACTGCATGGGTTCCATGCAGTTCCCACATCAGGGTCCTCAAGCCGTTTAAGAATGTTAACATTTTCTTGAGGCTCCTACTTCAAATGTTCGCTGGTTCAATGAGTCTTTCTCATCCCAATTCTTTCTCTTCCTGGTGCTTCAAACACACACACTGTATTATTCATTTTACCATTCATCCCATCACTCAGCTGCCAAAGCACAAAAGTCCCATAACAACATCTCAACCCTCCGATCGGTTATAAACATAAATATTCATGGAAAAGACAATATAAAGGACCAACTTAAATTCCAGGTAAAAGATAAGATGCCATAGTAGGTGCTTAAAAATATGTTTTTCAATGTGATAGTAGTAAGGAAAGAGGGAGATGAAGACAGGTGAGAGACAGAAGACAGAGAGATGGTGACCAGCAAGGGACAGAGACAGAAGGAAGGGAGGGAAAGGAACATGTACTGAATACCCAGGACCTTTTGTAATCCTCAAAACAACCCTGTGAGGAAGATATGCACGTCCTCGATTTATAGATGAGAAAAACAGGGCTCAAGGAAACATTAGAAACATGTCTAGAAAGAGTCAGGGCCAGGTCTCAAATTCAGAACTGCCTGACACCATGACACTATCCTGAGAAACCAGAGAAAAGTTAGAAAATTAAAACCTGACAGGGAAGGAGAGAGTTGGCTAGCTGAGTCAGAGACAGAGCTTCATAGTGGGCCAGCCTGAAATCCCTTTCACGTCCCAAGCATAGACTGTTCTCACTGATTAGTCACACCCACCCGCCACTCACCTTCTTGCTCTGTAGCTCCTTTCCTCCCTGGCTCCGCATGTCTACAAGCATTTGTAAATGGCAAAACACTGCAGTCTTAAGGTATGGGATTTCATAGCCACACTTGTCAAAACTGCAGTGTGTGCTGAGAAACCTCACCACCCACTTACTCTTTAATCCCTTACAACCTGTATTCCTCCTTTCCCACTGCCAAAACTTCACCAGTAATATGACCCAATCTGATGGTGTTTTCTCAGTCACCATCCAGATCGTGACTCTTTCCAGAGGGGTTTCCCATAGCCCAGGGGTTAGTCCTGTTTCCAACACAATGAGGCTCTTGGGAACAAAATAATTCCATTGGGCTAGTACCATCTGGGCTAGGAGTCCCACAAAAACACAGTCAGATCAGTCAGCCAACTCTTCCAGGGAAGCCCGAGTCCTTCCACTCACGAGGGAATTCCTGGGATTTGTTCTATTAGAAATCTGACACAGGCTAATCTCACTATGATTCCCATCCTGTCTTCTGTGGTCACTAAAAATATAAGCCTCTCTGACTATTCCTTTTTCCTCCCTAAAGCTCATCTCCATACTGTTCTCTGCTTCCTCTCATTTAACCCACCATCCATCGTCCCTCTCTCCCCCAAACCTTTTCATTGTTCACTTTTCACTCCTCAATCCTGGTTTTAAAACTTCCTAAAACCCACTCTCTGATGAATTTTCTCCTGTCTCCTTTGGCTTAAATTAGACCTTGAGTTCACTGCTTCCCTACAGCATTCTCAAGTGGATGCTAGTTCTTCTACAACTTGCTCATACCTTTGATCATTGCGAGGTGGGGTACTGGGTGACTTCCCAATACCCCTTCAAAACCATTGCTTCTCCACCCTCAAGTAAAAGCCCTTGTTGTTTGGACTTTCATGCCATTGAGCCACATCTTCCTCTATCCCTCTTCTCACTGTCATCCACACGACTCCCCACCAACCCCATCATTCACTCAAGACTTGGGCACCCAGATCCCAGCTGTTGCTTCCCTAACATCAGTGCCCGTGTGAACATGTCCAGACACCCTCCACACTCCGACGATCTGCTTTTCCAACCCACTTTAGCCCCTCACTCCCCATGGTCACACACTGGGCCTTGCCATCATATGGAATTGTTTTTCCTCTGAAATGTGAAATTCATCCCCTTACAAAATGGCTTCTGCTAGGATCACTTAATTCATAACGTTTTTACTGTGGTCACCAATGTCTTTTGCTACGAAAATCCAATGGATACCTTTCACTCCTTCTCTTTGCAGCATCTGGCTTTGTTGACCGTCTTCCTTCCTGAAGCTCTCTCCCCACTTTGGTACCACAATCTCTTAATTTTTCTCCTACTTCTCTGACTGTTCTTTTTATAGGTTCCACTTTCTCTACTGATGTCTAATATATTGATATTCCTTAGGGTTCCATCCTTGACCTTCTGTTATCACCTTACATGCTCCCTTAGCCATCTTATCCACTAACATTGCTTCAATTAACAACTGTATTCTGATTATTTAAAAGTCTTTAGCTCCACCTCAGATCTCTTTCCTGAACTGTTAGACCCATATAGTCTGAAGTTCACCTGGACATCCCATAATCACCTCAAGCTCAGTATGCCAAAACTTAACTCACTATATCCCTCTAAAATCTATTTTCCCATTTCTCTGTTTCAGTGAATGGCACGATCATCCACCTAATTACTTAAAGTTAGAAAAAGCATTGCTGACTCTTCCATCTCCCATTAATTCCGGCTAAGTAATTAATTGCACATATATCCAGTTTCCTCCACCATCAATTCACATCTGCACCACTGTTGTCCTCATTAGCCTCACTGTCAAGGTTGGAACCCTAATGGACACCAGCATTTAGAGAATGACTGGAGGAAATGAGAGTATGGGGTGGGAGTAGAGAAAAAACAAGGGAAGAGTGAGGTCAGGGGACTATAACATTTCACCAAAAAAAGTATTGCTCACCTTCCAATCTATTCACCACAGTGTCATCAGAGTGAGCTCTACAAAAAGGAAATCTGAATTTATCACCTATTAAAACGATTTAATGGCTCCTCATATGGAATAGCATGGCATAGCTGGGCCCTTCATGCTCTGGCTCCTACTTACCTTTCAAGTCTCAGCTCTAACCAACCTCAACTCTGTTCATTCTAATCCAGCCTTGACTCCTGAGTTATCTTCAGTTCTTGGAATATACCATACCCTCCCTGGCATCCCAGCATTTTCACTGCTGCCTCTACTGTGGGGAACTCATCCCTAGTCCTATCTGCTTTGACTGGATAACTTCTTCCTTTGTGCTTCCATATACCCCTAATAAATTCCTCTATTTATTAGTGTATCCCTCACAAACCCACAAAGTCCTTGCTATCAAATATGATTTTCAACTTTGTGACACTCTCAACCATGCCCTCCTTGAAACTGTCTCTTGCCTTGACTTCCATAAAAATGCATGTTTCTGGATCTTCTATATTCCTAAAAGCTGCTTCCCTCTGCCCCTTGCTGTCCTGTTCCTCTTCTCACCCACTAAAAGCAAAAGTTCTATCATCAGTTCTTTCCTCTTTGTGTTTGCTCTTTTGATTACCCACTCTCTCGTCTTTAACTACAAACTCCATGTATCAACTACCCTCAAATCTACATCTCTAGCATACACCTTCCTCCTGAGAACCAATCTCCTCTTCAGCTGCCTGCTGCTCATTTCCTTTGGCTATCCCACCTCAACGAGAAGCTCATCATGTCTAAAATAGGACTCTTCTGCCTTCTCTCTAAGTCGACTTCTTTTATTTCTGTTAATAGAGCTATAATTCTCCAGGTCAATCACACCCCAAATCAGTCACGTTTGACCTCATCCTTTCCCTCCATAAGCCCAGTTAGTCACCATGTCCCGGCTGAACTCTTGTTTTTGTTTTTCACATTCCTTTCTATTTGTACCTTCACTATCATAGTTTATCACTTCTTACCTAGAAACTTGCTACTCAGAGTTTGGTCCTCAGCCAGCAGCATCTGTATCACCTTGGAGTATGCTAGAAATGCAAAGCTCAGGCTTCACCCTAGACTAACTGCATCAGATCCCCAGGTCATTCATCTGCTCACTGAAGCTTGAGAAGCACTACGCTAGCCCACATCAATAAACTCCTAACTGGAATCCCTGACTCCAGTCTCCTCTCTTTAATCCATCCCACAGACCACAATTACATAAATTTCCTTCTGATCGTGTCATTCTTTTTCAATCAAACCCCTTTAATGACTCTACTGTCTAAGGAATAAAGTCCACATCTTAGAAAGTAAGGCTCTCAGCCACCTACCCAATCTATTTCCCCAGACTAATATACTCCATTTCACTAAGATAGTCTCTATTTCAGGCCAACAGGACCAGAGATGCAGTATGGCACTGGTAGAAAAGAATCTTAACCAAGAATCCTTTTTAGCAATGGCAAAAGCTGGTTCTATAACTTCAGGCAAAACATTTGTCCTTTCAAACCTTGTATTCTAATTCTGCAGAAAAAGAAAGTTAGACCAACCCAGTGTTTTTAAGGCTTTTTTTAAAAATTGTATCCCCCAGTAAGAAATATATATGTTTCCAGTTTTCACATTCATACATAGATAGAAGCACGGCTTCAAATGGAAAAAAAGTTGCACAAAATAATACTTATTCTTACTAAATGTAATATACTATAATATTTTCTATTCTTTTCTCATCCATACCATTTCATTTTTTTAAATGCTGGTTGCTAATCACCAACTGATTTCACAGCCCACTAGTGGGTCAGAACCTGAAGAGTGAAAAACACTGTGGTCCCTTCAACACTAACAGTCTATGGCTCTGGGGTCCTCTTCCTTGAACGCATCTTCTACTTCCCTGCTCTGTACCTTTGCTGAAAATACTCCTTCTTCCTCTAACATCTTCCCCTATTCCAGCCTCTTGAAATGCATTGCAACTTTAAAGGTCTGGCTTATTAAAACCTCTTAAAATGAGAAGATATCTTTTACTTCTTTGCATGTCTACAACGTTAGGTCTTATTTCTTACTTGGTGTTATTCACAAATGTCCTGTAATAGTATTGGTGTGTATGTCTTATCTCCTGTTTTTGGCTCTATGTCCCTTGAGGAATCATGTTTTCTATGTCTTTCTATTTTGCTAAGCACTTAGCACAGTGCTTGGAATGAGAGTCACTCAAGCCTGAAAATATTCTATCTTTCTCACAGTTACTCTTTCTCCAACTGTTCTTCTATTTAATCAAACCTCTAGTTCCTTGACTCTTCTGCCCTCTCCCTAGCAGTCAGCAACATGCCTATCTTCACTTCCTTCCCTCAGATTGGACTCAGTTTAGAAGCCTCTGACCATCCCTTTAACCTCTCTCTTGACAATTGCCAAATATCTTGCCTACTTGTCTTTTCCTCTCACATGTCTGGCAAAGCCCCACTTCTCAATCAATCCAACTATCTACTTTCTCTGCTCCTCTATTTGAACTGCTAAGCACTGCCAGAGAGAAAGAAGAAAGAACGAATGAAAGAAAGAAAGAAAGAAAGAAAGAAAGAAAGAAAGAAAGAAAGAAAGAAATCTCATGATCATGCAGATAATTTAATGGATTTCATCCTCACCAGAGTCCTTAACACACTACTAGACATTCCTTCTTGGTTTCCCTAGTTAGTTTTCTATTTCATTTTCCTGTAACTATTTTAAAAGGTTTTCACTCTTTTCAAACCCCTGTCTTCAAACCTTCCTTTCCCCCTTGCCTCCACGACTGGATTAGGTCCCCTTACTATGAGTCCTCATAGTATTCCTAGTTAACATGGCCATAGCCCTTATAACTTTGCTTCTCACTACCTGTTTAAGTCCATATATCCTACTGGGCTTTAGCTCACTGAAAATAAGAAACACAACTTATTCATTATTGAAACCTCAGGATTTAACATGGCACTAAGTAGTCAATAAATATTTCCTGAATGAATGAATTAATAAACACATAAATATTAGTTAAATGAATGAGTACATCATATATAAATCTCATATGGTTATGTTAAGGGCCAATCAATTAATTAATGCCAATAAAACCTTAGGGAATAAAAAGTATGAAATACAAATGCTTTCTAAAATTTATAACAGATGTAGAATTACAGCTAGTTAAGAGTTTATTATTATTTCTATTCCAATGACTGGAAAAATGGAAGTTGGTCCCACATATAATCGGATCTGATAGAACAGGCAAAAGGATAACTGATAAAGATCCAACAAAGGTAGTTTGTTTGCTAGTTGTAGTGGAGAACTATAGGTACAACACAAACTTTATCACAGACCACAGTAGTCTGCTATGAAGAAAGTATTTATTTTATGATGGCCTAACTTCACATTTTTTCTTGTAATGCAATTCTTTTTCATTGGTTTGTACTTCTAAAGACACATTTCATGATGACAATGACTGACAGGGTTAGGCTGCCCAGAAAATAGCCAGACATTGCTCCATATCTTGAGGCAAATCTTTTTTTTACTTTCGCCTAGAATAGCAATGATGTCCATCTTCTTATTAGTATCATGGAACTTCAGTTTGTGATGGCAGTCTGTTTCAAGATTCTTCTGCTGTGGCCAAGCCAGAGGAGAGTCCCGACCCTCAAAGTACTCACCCTGACATTGTGAGGATGAAGCCCTCCTGGATGCTGAGACATATACTGAGCCAGGTCTGTGTGCTACACAAAATGGTGGAGAGAGTGACATTAGCAGTGCTTGGTCAGTGTCACAAAGCAGACCACAGACTTGACTCTCAAAGGTATTACAAAGTTCAGAATTTTTGAGAATAAGGTGCAAAAGGTACACAACCAGGTTTTCTGAGACACCACTGTTAAAGTCAAACACAGTGTGCCTTCCTAACTGGCTGCTCTTAGAAGGAGGCCTGTTTCTCGGCACAAGAGAGGCTCATTTTAAATGACTGCCCCTGAACACAATGACATGGGGATTTTGTACTCTTCAGTGTCCTTGGAGGCAAGTCAGGTACACATGCCTTATGATTCCTTTCTGCTAATATTTGAAGAGTTTTTTCTTTCAGAAATACAAAACGATGTATTCTTTAGTAAACTTGTATACAATTTTTTAAAACCTTGTGGTTTATGTCTTTATTGTCAATGAAAAAATGTTGGGTTCTGCTCAGATAGTGATTAAAAATAGATTAAAAAAATAAGTGCAAAAGTTTTATTTAGGAGGCAGACTCAAAGTGTTTATTATTGCTGGTGAGGGGGGAAAAAGGCAGCAAATATAGCGGGTAAAGGAGCAAGACTAAAGAATGAGCATAAGAACAATAGGCTCCACTAATCACAATAATGAAAATTTCCATGACAATTTCCACATTGTAATGAAAGTTTTATCATGCCATAAAATATTAACAGATTCATTATACAAGCACCAGGCTTTTTCCTTATGCTTTATAAAATGCTGGGGCAACTCACCATGTATTCAAAAACGAATGTCAGTGTCTCTTTGGTGTGGATAATGTCATGGAGCAGCACAATATTGGCATGTTTCAAACCCTTCAGGAGAGAAGCTAGAAAAATTAAACAAAATTTTAATTCAATCACTGATCATGAAAGTACTGCTTTAAAAATGTCAAGCACTATTTATTTTTTAAACATTTCAAATCAACCATTCTGGTTTTTTAATGTTGGAAAAAAAATCTCTTGTTGTGAAATAATATTCAAAGCTATAAAACAATCTTCATTATTTATTAAATGGTGAATCATTGCATTTACATAACTTATTTTTCTTACAGGCTAAAGCAGTTGCAAAAAATATGTTTCTATTTACCCAATCAATTTCATCAAAGCACTCAGAGCACTTTGCAAATGCCTTCCTCTGGGAAGCTTATCATCTCTGCTTCAGAGCTACAGGAGAGGAAGCCTGGAGAGATAAAGGCCATTGGAGGAGCAGGAAAAGGAGTGCTGTGCCTTCTAGAGCAGGACTTTGCACCATGTGACCATTCTCTAAAATTCAAAGTCCCACAGGGGGTCAGCAGGGCCTGTAGATATGACTGATGGAAGGCAGGGATAAGAACATGGGATGAAGGATTGCTGAATCATAATATAGAGAGTGGATGGGATTTCTTAATGGGAGAATTGAAAACCTGTGAAAAGGAGGAAATTCACACTTAAAAAGAGGAGAGGGCCAAACTTGGGGAGCCTGGATGAGTGGGAAGGGCTGAGGACTGTCTCTTGCATCTTCAATAACAGGTTATTATTAGGTCACTAAAGGCAGCTCTAAAGGGGAGAAGTCACCATAAAAGGCCAGTGAGTGGCTGGGAGAGGGTTTGAAAGGATGACTCTGGGGGCTCCAGAGATAGGAAGACCTTCAGGAGGGTGGAGACCAGAAAAGGCACAATAAGGAGATGGTGAGTCTCAGCTCAGGGATCCCTGCATGAAGAAATAGTGTCTTTAAGACTTAAAGGAAAGGAAAAGTGAAGTGTAAAAACTCAAATCAATGTTCTGCAGGGTCTGCCTGCATATCATGAATCTCTTCCGCCTACTCTCTCCCAGAATTCCATAAGATTAAAAACAAACTAACTCAAATACTCAAATTTTTACAATTACTTCCTTCAGGAATCTTATCCTGTTGTAATGATCCTGTTGTTTTACGTCCTGGCAGCCATTCTCCTTTCTAGTGGGGATACCTCTATTTTACTCTGGGGAACCAACCCTCTCCTTACTCAGCCCATGCTATTCTGATGGGGCTGATACCACCCCTACCTAAGATTGGGCATGTGACCTAGGTCTGGCCAATCAGAGCACAACATCCCCCAGCCACAGGGATTGGTTCAGAGACAGGCCCAAAATCCAAGCCTTAAGAGAGCTCTAACTTTGCTTGTGCCATTAGGAAAGACATGCTTTCTTTTCCACTGTAAGGGCTGAGTTTGTAGGATTTAACTGGGAGCTGCTGTGGCCAGATTACCAACGCCTGGAACTAAACCTAAGGCAGAGAAAAACAGTGTTGGGTGTTGGACAGATTCTTGGTGACGTTCTTTGCACCCTGCAAGCCTGTATTTATCAGATCTGTGAGCCAGTGAATTTCCTTCTTTACCTCAGTTTGAGCTGGGAACCTTACCATCATAGGAGCCCTACTGCACCTGCTAACCCTACTCTGCTTGAATGACTAATGTTCTAACTTATAGTTTTTCCCCCCTGAATTCTTATGTGCTAAATTTATTATTTCACTTTTACAAGTACATTGCTTTGTAAACGTAGTAAATTGTTTCACAGGCATCTGTTTACTGTCCCTAGTCCCAGACCAAAGACTACAGGGAAATGGAACAACTTTCCCTCTCTTTCGGATGCTGCCACATTACCTAGTACAATGCTCAACCAAGAGTAAGCACTTGATTTTTTCAAATATATTTACTGGGTGTCTTAATGGAGAACTGACTGTAGAGCCACAGGCCTCATGCGAATCCTGGCCTTGTCACTTTCTACCCGAGCGAGCTCAGGAAAGAATCCCAACCCACGTCTCCATTCACTCCTTGTGAAAAGGAGATAATGCCTTTCCTGACCTGACTTCACAGGGTTGACATGTGGATGGAATCAGATCCCATGCATTAATATAAAGCATCGCCCCTGTTGCAAATTAGAATATCCCAGCCATTAGCTTCTAAGCCTCCCTATCACTTTGAACCCCTCTAAACCTCCACTCCCAGATTAACATCTTAAAATTTTGCTTATGTCATGTTTCTGCTAGAGTTTACAACACCATCCATATTTACAACACTGACTTCGGACAATCGGTTGAGAATGCTTGTATTTTATGTATATTTTTATTTATAAATTATGTTCATGAACTTCTCTCTCTCTTTCTTTCTCTCTCTCCCCCTCCCTCCCTCCCTCTCTCTCATCTCTCTCTCTACACACACACACACACACTACAAAGTATATACCAAAATTAGATTTTAAAAGGATATGGTAAAGCTGAAATTGCTAAGAATATTATTGACATTTTAATTTTATTTTAATACAATTTTAGTCTTGCTTAAATATGATATTATTAAAACTCCTGATGCTTATGTTTAACCATGATGGTATGTTTTGTTAATCACAATGGCCTCACACTGTCATTTGGTAAAAAGCTCAAGGAACAATATCTACTTAGGATGAGGCTCACTGCTAGTGACAACATTGGGTATAAATCTTTACTTCATATAGTTTTCTCGATCATTTGTTTTATAGGAGTAGGAAAAGTGTCACTTTTGCCATTTCTCTGTTGTTCTCTTACATTTGCATTATTAATCTTATCTTCACAATTTTTCAGAAATCTTTTGAAGCCATTAATCCATATGATGAGGATTCCCCACTCTAGTAAGTGACAACTCCTCTCAACTCTTTCTCACACCCTTAACCAATCCATCAGCAAATCTTCTGGCAATACCTTCAAAACATGTCCAGAGTTCCTCCCTTCTTACCATCTCCTCTGCTCCCATCCAGGGCCAGGCCACCATCATATGGTGCCTGAATTACTGCAAATGTCTCCTAACTAGCCTCCCTGCTTCCTCCCTTCCTTCTGAGAGTCTCTTCTCCACAGAACCCAGCCACTGTGACCCTTCTCAAATGGAAGTCAGGACATGTCCTCCTGGCTCCAAACCCTCCCGTGGCGTCTCATCTCACTCAGAGTGAGATGGAAGGGACATACAATGTCTGTCCACCCTCAGTACTGCCCTGCCCTCCTCTCCTCACTCCATCCTCATTCACTTGGCTCTGGCCACTGTGGACATCCAAGGCTGTTCCTTGGATGCTTCCAAACACATTTACACCCCAGGTCTTACACTTGCCCTTGTACCTGCCAGTAACCTTCTTGTCTCAGCTCAGCATGCTTCTTCCCTCACTTCCTTCAGGTCTCTGCTCATATTATATATATAAGTCCGAGCCCCCACCCCTGACCCACCCTCAGGTATCCTCTATCCCTGTGCCCTGCTGTATCCTTCTCCAGAGCACTTATCACCCCTGACATATTATATGTTTGTTGTCTGTCTCCACCTTTCAGAATATAAACTCCACAGGCACTTTTGTCTATTTTGCTTATTGCTGTATTGGCAGTGGCTACAACAATGTCTGGGATATTATAAGCACTCGGTAAGTATTTGCTATTGAATTAGTGGTCACTAATTACCTAATATTTCTATACATACTATTGGTTGGCATAGAGTATTTCTGTTGAAGACGCTTTTATTCCATGTTTATTTTAGTTATAAATGTCGTGTGTGTTATGGCATGTCTACTACTGCTTTTTTTTTTTTAATACCCCAGAACCACTGAAATAGTTATATGGAAACTGTGACTTTTGATGAGTAATAATAGGGAATTTACGTGAAAGAGTAGATGATGTTTAAAGCAGTTTTCTCATGATATGGGTATATTGTTTGGTCCATCAACCAGAGATATCTAAGATGCCTACCACCTCATATGTGTGGGTCTTAAACCCAGGAAGGAAAGGTCTTTTCTTCTAATTTCAAGGCTACCTCATAAACTTCACAGCAGAATATGGTGTGTTCTACAGGATAATTAGCTGAGGGATGCAAAAGCCAACTGAGAAGAGGAAAAATCCTAAAATCAGAGCATTCTGATTCCTGTAAAATTATTGTTTTTATAATTCACATAGTCTAGATATACTTATTTTTGTTCTTCTTCAAAGTAAAGACACAAAGATAAACAAGGGAGTCTTTAAAGCTCCAGAAAAATGGAATCGCAATAGAATTACTTAAAGTGCTTCTAAAATAATTTTATAATGATGATGATGGCTAACACTCATTGAGCATTTACCACATGCCAGGCACTGGTCTAAGAATTTTACATATACTAACTTGGTATGATCATGAGAACACTCAGAAAGCCAAAGAGGGGCTTCCCTGGTGGCGCAGTGGTTGAGAATCTGCCTGCCAATGCAGGGGACACGGGTTCGAGCCCTGGTCTGGGAAGATCCCACATGCCACGGAGCAACTAGGCCCGTGAGCCACAACTACTGAGCCTGCGCGTCTGGAGCTTGTGCTCCGCAACAAGAGAGGCCGCGACAGTGAGAGGCCCGTGCACTGCGATGAAGAGTGGCCCCCGCTTGCCGCAACTAGAGAAAGCCCTTGCACAGAAACGAAGACCCAACACAGCCAAAAATAAATAAATAAATAAATAAATAAATAAATAAATAAATAAAAATAATAAAGGAATTCCTTTAAAAAAAAGAAAAGAAAGCCAAAGAGAAAACCTGAAGAAAACAACATAATCCCAAAATCAGAAAAAATGACCCATGATGAAACGTTAGTCAGCTCATTTTAAAAATGTAAAGTATTTCTTTCTTTAAGTGTCCCAAAAGGTGTTTAATATGACCAACTAAATACCATTGAAATTCCAGCTAATGAAATTTAACCTGATTCTCATATATGTAAGAGAGTAATAATTTAGAAAAAAATTATCATTTTCATCTTGCAATGATATGAGAATATTTAATTTCTTTGTTTTGTTAATTTCATTGGGTTTGTGGTTTAGTGAAGTTTTAGGAAAATTGAAGCTTTGCAAGTGAAATGGGTCAGGATGTTTTGTTTTTTTGTTTTTTTGTTTTTTGTTTTTGGTCAGGATGTTTGATGTTACTCTCTGTTCTACTTTAGAAGAAAATGTAAAGATGACAATGACAAAGAACAAGGCTGATTCTCAAAGTCCTGGGACACAGCTATATAGAGTGAGCGCCTGGTAGTCAAAGCCCTCCTAGGTTGTGAACTCCTTGAGCACCTAGCATACACCTGGCATGTGGTGCTCAGTAAGTGCTTGTGAATTAATGAAGACCAGACAGTTGTCATGAGTTTATGTAGAAGTCAATAATGGAGCCAATTCTCAGGCCCAACCCACATTGGGCATTGAATTGAAAAGAATTTGTAGTTCCTGATGCCATGTTTTCTCTGGCCTGAGTGTCACAAATCAAGTCAATGAGCTGAGTCATGCATTCCAAGAAATCACCTACATAAATTTAGAAAAATATGAAGATAAATGTTAGATAATAGTTATCATCTGACTTCTTTGGAATTGTTATCCCAATCACACGGCATTATTTTGTTTTATAAAAATACAACTATGGGGGCTTCCCTGGTGGCACAGTGGTTGAGAGTTTGCCTGTTGGTGCAGGGGGAGCGGGTTCGAGCCCTGGTCTGGGAGGATCCCACGTGCCGCGGAGCGGCTAGGCCCGTGAGCCACAATTGCTGAGCCTGCGCGTCTGGAGCCTGTGCTCCGCAACAGGAGAGGCCGCGATGGTGAGAGGCCCGCGCACCGTGATGAAGAGTGGCCCCCGCTTGCCACAGCTGGAGAGAGCCCTCGCACAGAAACGAAGACCCAACACAGCCAAAAAAAAAAAAAAAAAAAAAATACAACTATGCACATATAAATGTGTTATGTCCCTGACGTGATTTGATTGCATTTAACGGAGGACTTCTTGACAACCAGGCCTATCGTAATCTCTATGTGGTAACCAGCAACTCAGTGCTTCTAATTGCTATCCTCCACCTCACTGTATGACCTCACAGAGGTGCCTCTGTCTATTTTTGGCTCAGTTTTCTCATATATGGACCGGGAATAATTACTTTGTAATGTTTTCTACTAGAGAATGATCTTAAAAGATTCTCAGCTGAAACAGTTTTCTAACTTAAAGACTTGCAATTACAGTGCTGTAGAGTGGATGAAAGAATCAGAATTGACAAATATTCAATATTGTATGTTATTTTCTTTAAAATGTCTCTCCTGTATTTTGCTTAACACTTATACAAAATGTATCATAAAAATAGATTTCTATTTTTATTTTAACTGTTGCGAAAGGAAAAATGCTTGAGTTAAGGATTTCTAAATTTATCATAATAAAGTAGAAAGGATATTTTGAATATAATAGAATGGATTTGAATAAGTAATGACTCTGATTACTAGCTCTGTGACCTCAGATGTGTTACCTAACCTCTCTGAAGTTCATATTCCTTCATCACTATGACAAAAATAACACTTTACCAACTAGAGTTGATGTAAAATTTCAAAAAAAGGATTGAGTTGGGGGGAAGATTATGTCATGTGCCTAGCCTTCAAAAAGATTAGTTCTATGATTGCTTCCTCACTAATGCTGCTAACAGGCTGAAAGTCCTGGAAGTTCTTTTTAAACCAAGTTTCTATTTTTATAGAAACATATTTAAAATAATGCACATTATTAAGACATTTATACATAAGTTAATAAAACTAGGGAACTTGTTCTTATATAAAAACTTTTAATATTTGTCTATTCAAATGAAAGTGTTATCTCCTAGTTGCAAAAATAAACATTTAAAATATAATTATGGGGGGCAGAGTCAGGATGGCAGCATGGGAAGACATGGAGTTCGTGTCTCCCCACAACTAGGGAGCCTGCCAGATGCTGGTGGGGGACCTCGATGCCCAAGGAGATGGGAGGAACCCTCAAGCAAACTGGTAGGACATGGGGGAACCGAGAAGGGAGGAGAAGTGGAGGCCAGACAGGACTGGCGCCCCTGACGGGTGGCTGGAAGCGGGGAGGGGTTCCCACGCCTGGAGGGACCCTCGGGATCTTGGATCAGGGTGGGGAGTGTGATGAGCATTTCCCCTGCCCAAAAGGCCTGGGAGCCTGCCTGGCTCTCAGGCCAGGTCCTATGTTCTCAGAGGCCCCCTCCAGGCCATAGTGGTCCTGGGGGCATAGGAGGGAGGGCAGGGGAGAACAGGAGAGGCAGGTGGGAGGGGCCCTCCAGGACCAGAGGAGCAGGAGAGGAGCAGAGGGTGCTTGCCCCATCCACTCGGGCCCAGGAAGCCTGCTGGGCTCCCAGGCCGGGTCCCCCACACTGTGAGACCAGAGGCACGCCTGGGCCCCTTCTGTTGAGCCTAAGCCTCACCTCTGCCCCCGCCCCGCAGGGCCTTTTCCAGCCCTTTGGGTCCTAAGCATAGGCCCTGCCCACTGCCCAAACCCCGCCCCTGCCTAGGCCTCATCCTCCACAGCCAAGGCCTTTTCCACCTTTTTTTTTTTCTTTTTTCCTTCTCCTCTTTTTTACAATTGTGGTTCTGTTTTACCTTCATCTATATTTTTATTTTTATATTCTTTCTAACATATCTGTTAGTTTCCTAGTCTAAGTTTATTCTTTACTCTTTGTTATTGTTCTCCTTTTTTCTGTTTTTTCTTTTCTTTTTTCTTTTTTTTTTTTTTTGTCACCCCATGCGGCTTGCGGGGTCTTGGTTCACAAGCTTCAGTCAGGCCAAAGCTCCTGTGGAGCTCCGAGGAGCTCCGAGTCCAAACTACTGGACTAACAGAGAACCTCAGACCCCAGGGAATATTCATCAGAGTGAGGTCTCCCGGAGGTCCTCATCTCAGCACCAAGACCCAGCTCTACCCAACAGCCTACAAACTCCAGTGTTGGAAGCCTCAGGCCAAACAACCAGTAAGACAGGAACACAATCCCACCCAACAACAACAACAACAAAAAGACAGAAAAAAAATATGTCACAGATGAAGGAGCAAGGTAAAAACCTACAAGACCAAATAAATGAAGAGGAAATAGGCAATCTACCCGAAAAAGAATCCAGAGTAATGATAGTAAAGATGATCCAGAATCTTGGGAATAGAATGGAGTCACAGATTGAGAAAATACAAGAAATGTTTAACAAAGATCTAGAAGAACTAAAGAACAAACAAACAGAGATGAACAATACAATAACTGAAATGAAAAATACACTAGAAGGAATCAATAACAGAATAACTGAGGCAGAAGAACGAATAAGTGAGCTGGAAGACAGAATGGTGGAAACAACTGCCGAGGAGCAGGATAAAGAAAAAAGACTGAAAAGAATTGAAGACAATCCCAGAGACCTCTGGGAAAACACTAAATGCACCAACATTCAAATTATAGGGGTCCCAGAGAAAAATAAAGGATCTGAGAAAATATTTGAAGAGATTATGGAAAAGTTCCCTAACATGGGAAAGGAAATAGTCACCCAAGTCCAGGAAGCACAGAGAGTCCCATACAGGATAAACCCTAGGAGAAACACACCAAGACACATATTAATCAAACTATCAAAAATTAAATTCAACAAAAAAATATTAAAAGAAGCAAGGGTAAAACAACAAATAACATACAAAGGAATCCCCATAAGGTTATCAGCTGATTTTTCAGCAGAAACTCTGCAGGCCAGAAGGGCGTGGCAGGATATACTTAAAGTGATGAAAGAGAAAAATGAACAATCAAGATTACTCTACCCAGCAAGGATCTCATTCAGATTCAATGGAGAAATCAAAAGCTTTTCAGACAAGCAAAAGCTCAGAGAATTCAGCACCACCAAACCAGCTTTACAACAAATGCTAAAGGAACTTCTCTAGGGGGGAAACACAAGAGAAGAAAAAGACCCACAAAAACAAACCCAAAACAATTAAGAAAATGGCAATAGGAACACACATATCAATAATGACGTTGAATGTAAATGGATTAAATGCCCCAACCAAAAGACACAGGCTGGCTGAATGGATACAAAAACAAGACCCATATATACGCTGTCTACAAGAGACCCACTTCAGACCTAGGGACACATACAGACTGAAAGTGAAGGGACGGAAAAATATATTCCATGCAAATGGAAATCAAAAGAAAGCTGGAGCAGCAATACTCATATCAGATAAAATAGACTTTAAAATAAAGACTGTTACAAGAGATAAGGAAGGACTCTACATAACAATCAAGGGATCAATCCAAGAAGAAAATATAATAAATATAAATGTTTATTCACCCAACATAGGAGCACCTCAATAAATAAGGCAAATGCTAACAACCATGAAAGGGGAAACACAATAATAGTAGGGGACTTTAACACCCCACTTACACCAGTGTACAGGTCATCAAACCAGAAAATAAATAAGGAAACACAAGCTTCAAATGACACAATAGACCAGATAGATTTAATTGATATTTATAGAACATTCCACCTGAAAGTGGCAGAACACACTTTCTTCTCAAGTGCACATGGAATATTTTCCAGGAGAGATCACATCTTGGGTCACAAATCAAGCCATGGAAAATTTAAGAAAACTGAAATCATATCAAGCACCTTTTCTGACCACAATGCTATGAGGTTGGAAATCAATTACAGGAAAAAAACTGTAAAAAACACAAATACATGGAGGCTAAACAGTGCACTACTAAATAACCAGAGATCACTGAGGAAATAAAAGAAGAAATTAAAAAATACATAGAAACAAATGACAACGAAAACACAACGACCCAAAACCTATGGGACACAGCAAAAGCAGTTCTAAGAGGGAAGTTTATAGCAATTCAATCCTACCTTAGAAACAAGAAAAATCTCAAATAAACAATCTAACCCTACACCTAAAGCAACTAAAGAAAGAAGAACAAAGAAAACCCAAAGTCAGTAGAAGGAAAGAAATCATAAATATCAGAGCAGAAATAAATGAAATAGAAACAAAGAAAACAATAGCAAAGATCAATAAAACTAAAAGTTGGTTGAGAAGACAAACAAAATTGATAAACCCTTAGCCAGACTCATCAAGAAAAAATGGGAGATGACGCATATCAATAAAATTAGAAATGAAACAGGAGAAATCACAACTGACACCACAGAAATACAAAGGATTATAAGAGACTACTACAAACAACTATATGCCAATAAAATGGACAACCACAAAGAAATGGACAAATTCTTGGAAAGGTACAATTTTCCAAGACTGAACCAGGAAGAATTATAAAATATAAACAGACCTATCGCAAATAATGAAATTGAAACTGTAATTAAAAATCTTCCAACAAACGAAAGTCCAGGACCAGATGGCTTCACAGGCAAATTCTATCAGACATTTAGAGAAGAGCTAACACCGATCCTTCTCAAACTCTTCCAAAAAATTGCAGATGGAGGAACACTCCCAAATTCGTTCTATAAAGCCACCATCACCCTGATACTAAAACCAGAAAAAGATATCACAAAAAAAAGAAAATTATAGACCAATATCACTGATGAACATAGATGCAAAAATCCTGAACAAAATACTAGCAAACAGAATCCAACAACATATTAAAAGGATCATACACCATGATCAAGTGGGATTTATCCCAGGAATGCAAGGATTCTTCAATATACGCAAATCAATGTGATACACCATATTAGCAAATTAAGGAATAAAAACCATATGATCATCTCAATAGATGCAGAAAAAGCTTTTGACAAAATTCTACACCCATTTATGATAAAAACTCTCCAGAAAGTGGGCATAGAGGGAAACTACCTCAACATAATAAAGGCCATATATGACAAACCCACAGAAAACATCATTCTCAATGGTGAAAAACTGAAAGCATTTCCCCTAAGATCAGGAACAAGACAAGAATGTCCACTCTCGCCACTATTATTCAACATAGTTTTGGAAGTCCTAGCCATGGCAATCAGAGAAGAAAAAGAAATAAAAGGAATGCAAATTGGAAAAGAAGAAGTAAAACTGTCACTGTTTGCAGATGACATGAAACTATACATAGAAAATCCTAAAGATGCCACCAGAAAACTACTAGAGCTAATCAATGAATTTGGTAACATTGCAGGATACAAAATTAATGCACAGAAATCTCTGGCATTCCTATACACTAACAATGAAAAATCAGAAAGAGAAATTAAGGAAACAATCCCATTTACCATCACAACAAAAAGAATAAAATACCTAGGAATAAACCTAACTAAGGAGGCGAAAGACTTGTACTCAGAAAACTATAAAACACTAACTAAGGAGCGAAAGACTTGTACTCAGAAAACTATCAAAGATGATATAAACAGTTGGAGAAATATACAGTGTTCTTGGATTGGAAGAATCAATATTGTGAAAATGACTATACTACCCAAAGCAATCTATAGATTCAATGCAATCCCTATCAAACTACCAATGGCATTCTTCACAGAAATAGAACAAAAAATTTTACAATTTGTATGGAAGCACAAAAGACCACGAATAGCAAAAGCAATCTTGAGAAAAAAAAAAACGGAGCTGGAGGAATCAGGCTCACCAACTTCAAATTATACTACAAAGCTACAGTAATCAAGACACTATGGTACTGGCACAAAGACAGAAATATAGATCAATGGTACAGGATAGAAAGCCCAGAGATAAACCCACGCACATACGGTCACTTAATTTAAGACAAAGGAGGCAAGAACAGACAATGGAGAAAAGACAGCCTCTTCAGTAAGTGGTGCTGGGAAAACTGGACAGTTACATGTAAGAGAATGAAATTAGAACACTCCCTAACACCATACACAAAAATAAACTCAAAATGGATTAAAGACCTAAATGTAAGACCGGACACTATAAAACTCTTAGAGGAAAACATATGAAAAACACTCTTTGACATAAACCACAGCAAGATCTTCTTTGACCCACCTCCTAGACTAATGAAAATAAAACCAAAAATAAACAAATGGGACCTAATTAAGCTTAAAAGCTTTTGCACAGCAAAGGATACCATAAACAAGATGAAAGGACAACCCTCAGAATGGGAGAAAATACTTGCAAATGAAGCAACTGACAAAGGATTAATCTCCAAAATATACAAACAGCTCATGGAGCTCAATATCAAAAAAACAAACAACCCAATTAAAAAATGGGCAGAAGACCTAAATAGACATTTCACCAAAGAAGACATACAGATGGCCAAGAGGCACATGAAAAGATGCTCAATGTCACTAATTATTAGAGAAATGCAAATCAAAATTGCAATGAGGTATCACCTGACACCGGTCAGAATGGCCATCATCAAAAAATCTACAAACAAAAAATGCTGGAGAGGGTTTGGTGAAAAGGGAACCCTCTTGCACTGTTGGTGGGAATGTAAATTTATTCAGTCAGTAGGGAGAACAGTATGGTCGTTCATTAAAAAACTAAAAATAGAACTACCATATGACCCAGCAATCCCGCTGCTGGACATATACCCTGAGAAAACCATAATTCAAAAAGAGACATGTACCACAATGTTCATTGCAGCAGTATTTACAATAGCCAGGACGTGGAAGCAACCTAAATGGCCATCGAAACGTTTAGGTATATGTGATGTGGCACATATATACAATGGAATATTAGCCATAAAAAGAAACGAAATTGAGTTATTTATAGTGAGGTGGGTGGACCTAGAGTCTGTCGTACAGAGTGAAGTAAGTCAGAAAGAGAGAAACAATACTGTATGCTAACACACATATATGGAATCTAAAAAAAATGGTACTGATAAACCTAGTGGCAAGGCAGGAATAAAGATGTAAACATAGAGAATGGACTTGAGGACATGTGGGGTGTTGGTGGGAGGTGGAAGCTGGGGCGAAGTGAGAGTAGCATCTGACATATATACACTACCAAATGTAAAATAGGTAGCTAGTGGGAAGCAGTCGCATAACACAGGGAGATCAGCTCTGTGCTTTGTGACCACCTAGAGGGGTGGGATAGGGAGGGTGGGAGGGAGGCTCAAGAGGGAGGGAATATGGGGGTATATGTATGTATATGGCTGATTCACTTTGTTGTACAACAGAAACTAACACAGCATTGTGAAGCAATTATACTCCAATAAAGATGTATAAAAAAAAAGAAAAAAAAGAAAATGTTTGCAAACTTGAAAAAATATATATAATTATAGAGCTAGTTATGAAAGATTCTCTAAGTTGCTATGAAAGTGGCTAATCTTTTTAATTAGCAGAGGAATAAGGGTAGGGAACACGCCTATTGTGTCTGCTGCTGTGTATCTAGCAGCCATCAGAGTACCTGGCCAAAATAGGTGCTCAATAAATACTCATGGAATGAATGCTAAGAGATTGTATGGATTTTTGAATTAGAGAGATTTGGTTTGAATCATAGCTCTGTACTGGAATCGTAATAATCTCTATCTCCAAATGTTATTAAGAAGATTGAAAGAGGTAACACATGAAAAATATCCTTAGTGCTGTTCATACTTTTGCCAATTTCATAACATTACATGTTACAGTCAAATAGTATTCCAAATGACCAGATTAATAAACTGCTGCATGTTTTCTACCTATATGTAGAGAGACTGTACGTGTAGTAAAATCCTACTCAATAAATCCTTGGCTGATATACCATTAGAGCAGCCAAACTGTTCAGGAAAAGTATTTCCTACTTCAAGGTTTTTTAGAGAAGTCTGTATTGCTCATTTAGTTTTTCTGCACATGGCTTTCAGTTGCCTTTTTAGCTAGTGACCCTGGATTTTAACTAATGAACTCCAGCTGTTCTTATTTTGCCTTTCAGCCCTTCTCATTTAACCTCCTGTCTCCCTGGTCTCACATCCTTAAAGTTCTTACAGGAAAAATGGGACAGTGCCAAAGTTTTCAAATGAGGCCTTATGTCTTCTTGAGGGGAGAGGGCTCCTCTATGAAGGGCTCCCAGCTTTTACACTAGTGGAAAAAGAAACATCCATTGTTGGAAACTGGATGCCTAACAACCTCCAATGTGTCAAAAAAATCCTTTTGTGGTTTTTCATATTAAACAAGCAAAGCATTCAGTAAGGTAAGTCTATAAAACAAACCAAGAAAGTCCACAGTTGAATACTAAATGTAATTGCAAACACCTGTGATGGAGAGGCAATTCCTCGGTAAATATGCAATAAAAGAAACATTTAGCACACAGAGCAATACACATCCAGCTTTTCTGAACCATGCTAAGAACCATCTGTTAGCAAAACCGGCAAACGTTTCCACTGTTAAAGTCAAATGTCATCCCGAAAAAGTTGGCTGTGGGCAAAATCTGAGCGAGGCAGGGCTGAAGCAACGGGCAAGCTCAGCTCACAAAGGAAACACCATGAGAACAGGGTGAACCTGGGCCTAGAGACCCTCCCCTTATGCTGGTGACCTGGGGATGTCTATTATGCTCAGAAATACTCTTTAGCCTATCCACACATCTCTTTCTAAATCTGATCATCCTTTCAGGGGGACCACTAATACATACATCAGTAACTACAGCTTCCATTATATTGAACACTTAAGGCCACACTTTCCTCCAGAATGCACCTGATCCTACCAGGCTGAATCCCCGGCTAACCTGATAGCCATTTGGCCCTTCTGCTGAAATTCAAAATGATGTATTTCCCAGGGGCTCTGGAAGACTTTTGAAAATGGCATCAAATTCAGTTATAAACTCATTTTCTGAATTCCTTTTTCCATGCCTATTTGCATGACCCATCCTCCAAGCTCAGTTCAAAATCTATTGACTCTATTAGACACATTGAGACTGACTTGTTCTCATCTCAGTTTACAAGGTCTTTGTTACCTCCATCATAACACTGGTTGCAACTTGAATCATCTGCTCTGTTACAACTGAAAAGATAGAGAGCAAAGATCAGGCTTTTTCTTCTCATTCTTCACAACACCCAGCAGCATGCTTTGCATATAGGATGTGCTCCATAAAGAAGGGAAGATGAAGTAGTTAAAAGGGAAGAAAGAAAGACCAGGGAGAAGCCATTTCTCTGGGTTTTTGATGAAATGAATAGCAATCCTGTCATCATTTTATTTCAAATGGCTTATGTAAAAAGGTTAATAAATTGCATTTTAATGATTTATTTTCACTATACTGGCTTCTTGATTTTTAAATTATAAATTGTTAGTTATCTTGATAGTGAACAAGACATCACTAAGGGAAAGTAACAAAAATGGAATAATAATAATAGCCAACATTTGTTGAACTCTGAAGATAAACTCTGTGACTAGTGTTTTATATGTATATTCTCATTTAAGCCTCATAACAACTCAATGAAATAGGTACTATTATCCTCTTTCTGCAATAAACTGAGTCTTAAATAGGAAAAGTAATCTACCCACAGTCACACCACTAGTAATTGGTATATCTAAGATTCAAGCTCAAGTCTATCTGATGCCACCAGACTTCTCACCCACTTGCTCTACTGTCCAGGGTTCAGAGAAAATACAGGCATAACACTAAAAACACACGTTTTCCCAAGGAGTTTTTCAAATGCTATCTCAACAACTTATTTTCAGGCAAACTGCTTACTGAGAATTTGTGTGAGTATATTATTTACTTTCTCTTTTGTATGGCTTTTTCTAGGGTTATATAGAGACAGCCTTAGCACTTAGCATGGGACCAAACTCGCAGAAGATATTTAGTAAATACTCACTGAGTTCATAGTTTGGATCAACTAATATAATAGTTTTGAATTCTAATTTCCTCAGGAATAAGTAATAAAATGATTTGGAAAACCGGTGTGAAGAATAAAATTGCAATTATAACATTACTTCTATAAATATAAAAAGCTAGATGCTGAATGGATAGGCTCAATGCATTTTTATCAAATCAAAAACTTAAAATATCTCTTGGGTCCACTCTACTGTTCTTACCTTCCCGGATGGCTGTAAATGGGACTCCTTCCTCTGCATTCATGCTGATGACTTTTAAAGCCACTAGTTGTCCATTTATCCTAGAAGAGTCGGGGGAAAGGGCACACATTTGTTGACATGGCCCATAGCAGCAATTTATACTAAGGATGGTTTAACAAAAGTAGCTTTCCTTCAAAATTTATTCCAGTATATGAAATGTACAATTTTCTCAGAATAAAAAAGTTTTAAAAGTCATATGTATATATCAAGCCATCGTTTTCTCTTTACCCAAGTGATATATATTTATTACAGAAAATATGGAGACTATGGGAAAGCACAGAAAAAAATAACCCAACAAAGCCAGCTTCATATTTTGATATATATTGTTTCTTTTATTTCCCTTTGTGCACTTATTTGAGCCATTCTTATTTTTCATCTGAATTATTGTAATGACCTCCTAACAGTCTTTCTGCTTATATGTTTGTACCCCTACCCTCTACTTCCAGCAGTAGCCCAGGGCATCTTTTTTAAAGTGAAAGTCAAAACAAGTCACTTCTGTGCTCAAAACCCACCGTCATCTCCACATTTCATTCTGAATAAAAGCCAGATTCTTACAATTGCCTCCTAGGTGCCACCTGACCTGCCCAGTCCCACCATTCTCTCTCTCTTCATCTCTTACTCTCCCCTTATTCATTGTTCTGTTTGCTGATGTAAGCTAAATGCCAGAGAACAGAGAAGATTTTAATGTAAGTATAACTATATTGTTTTTAATACAGTGGGATTCACATCGTATTATTAGGAACCTGTTTTTCCTCCATTTAACTTTTTCTGTTAGTCATTCTTGTATTATTTGACATTTAATAGTAACATTTCATCATATAAATATGTACAATGTATTTTGCCAATTCCAAATATTTTAACATTGTTTCTAACTTTTGGCTATTATAAAAATACCTGGATGATCATATTTGTTCATATTTGTAGATAAATCTTTTCATACAGCCTCTGTTATTTTCTTAGGGTCGTGGTGGAATTGCTAAATCAAAGAGTATGCAGTGCACAAATTTTTATTATTTTGAACACATGTTCCCAAATTGTGCCGCAGAGTGATCACACCACTAACTGGTCATGAGCCTGGCCATTCTAGCACCCCCTCGCCAACAGCGGGCAGCGTTGTTTGTTTTTTGTTGTTGTTGTTGCTGTAAGATTTCATATTTTAGAACAGTTTTAGATTTACAGAAAAGTTGAGAAGATAGTACAGAAAATTCTCATATACCTCACATCCAGTTTCCTCTGTTGTTAACATCTTATATCAGTATGATACATTTGTTAAAATTAATGAGCCAACGTTGATATATTATTATTAACCAAAGCCCTCAGTTTATTAGGAATTCTTTAGGTTTTTTTTTTTTTGCAGTAAAATTGTATTGCTTGCTGTGGGTTGCATTCTAAATTGGTAAAATTTGGGGGAATGCAACATGATCATATGTGTGAAAAACCATAAAACTACCACACTCAGGAATTTTTCTCAGTAGTTACTTAGCAAAGATTTTAATAATTCCAAATGCATGAAAGATATCATTCACTGTGTTAGTTACAATAGAAAACAATAGAAATAGCTGAAATATTCAACATTAGAGAAAAAACTGATTTGATACGTTTACATATTGCAATATGATTACCAGGATATCTTTAGTTTTTACCTGATGTCCCTTTTCTATTCCAGGATCTCTTCTAGGACACCACATTGCATTTAGTTGTCATGTCTCTTTAGGCTCCTCTTGGCTGTGACAGTTTCCCAGACATTCCTTGTTTTTGATGACATTAAAGGTTCCGAGGAGTACTGGTCAAGTATTTTGTAGGATACCTCTCTATTGCAATTTTTCTGATGTTTTTCTTATGATTAGACCACAGTTATGGGTTTTGGTTTCATCACATCATATTAAAGGTACATACTGTCATCAAAATTTATGGCTTTTGATGTGGCCTTAATCACCTGGCTCAGGTAATACTTGTCAGGTTTCTTCACTGTAAAGTTATTCTCCCCCCACCCCTTTCCATACTGAACTTTGGGAGAACGTCACTATGAGTAGCCCACACTTAAGCACTGGAAAGTTACACTCCACCACCTTGAGGGTGGGTTATCTGCATAAATTATCTGGAAATTTGTCTCTTCTCTCCCATTTATTAATTAACTGAACCACTTATTTACAGCGCTATGGACTCATAGTCACTTTATACTTTGGGTTACAACCCAATAAATACTATTTTATTTATTTTGTTGCTCAAATTTTTCCACCTTTGCTCTTTGGGAGCTTTTTCAGTTGGCTCCTAGGTATCTTTGACATATCCCCATAAATGTGGGGCTTCTTTTTGGGGGGCATGTTTTTATCTTCATTTTTTGGCCTATTTAATAGGTAAAAAGGATTATCACATTTTAATTTCTATTCCTTTAAATAACTGTGGAACTGAATTTTCATAAGGTTATTGGTCTTTTCTGTTCTTTTTTGGTTTACCTGTTTGCCCACTTTTTATTGAAATATTTTGCATATACTTTTCACCAATTTCTTTTGTTTGCCTTATCATGTCTTTGAAATTTTAAACTTAAAAATTTTTATGATGCTCAGTATTTTCCAAAATGTTTTACCCAGAACATAGCTCTGTGAAATTCTCCCTATCCCCTACCCTAAATTTTTCTGTTCAAATATGTTTAGAAAATGCTTTATACTTTAAAATTTTTCTTCATCTTTTTTAGAGAGTCATGGTATACATCAACATTTTAAAGATGCTGAGAGCACCTATAATAAAGGATCACATTTTATTTTGTCCTAGGGTTACCCGTGTCAAATGGACAATGGTAATGGTTTCAGTGAAACTTCTATTAAGGTGTCTCAGAATTGGGGGGGTCCCTAGAACGTACTTGGATAGATGGGGCACCACGGACATGTCCAATCTTCCCTTACAGGTTCTGACTTAAGTGTTACATATAGACAGACCTTTCCAGTCCAAAAGTTACACAGACTTCCCCTGTTTATTCTTCTAGCTCTTGTATGTTTCCTTTTTCATTTAACTCTTTAATCCACTGGGAATTTATATTGTATATTTACCTTTTCCAAATTGCTAACAATCGTCCCAACTCCATTTATTGGACTGCTTATTTATTTAATTATTTTCCCTGCTGATTCGACATGCCACCATGATTGTATATTAGATGTTACTAATACTTGGATTTGTGACTGTTCTAGACTTTTACAAATCATATTTCTTCGATCTGTCTTATGCTTGTGCTACACTATTTTAATTATTGTAGCTTTTGAACATATTTAGAATACATTAAAACTCTAAATTACAGAATCATTGACATCTTTGTACTACTAGATATTCTAATCCAAATATCCTTACAAGGGTCCCTGAAATGATCTACGAGACCCTATATAAGGCCCTACTGCATCTTCACCTCCTCCCTGTCCTCACATCCTTCCATTCTCCCAGTCCAGTGCCAGGCCTGCTCCTGCCTCAGGGATTTGCTAGTTGCTGTTCCCTCTGCCTGAAGCTCTCTTCCACTATACACTCACACAGCTCACGCCTCACCTTTGTCAGTCTCTGTTCAAGTGTTTCTTTCTCAGTGAGGCCTCCTCTCTCACTATTTAAAATAGTAATTCACCACCCCACTCTGGCAGTCCCTATTCCTCTTCCTTGTTTTATTCTTTTCCAAAGCATTTTTACTCTTTGACAAACTCAGTCAAAGAGTTCATTTGTTTATTGCCTCTCTCACCCCCACTAGAACATACACTCCATAAGAGCAGGGATTTTTGTCTCTTTTGTTTTCCAATGAGTCCTTATTGGCTAAAATAGTGCCTGGCACAGAGTAGGTGCTTCATAAATATGAGTAGAATGAATGAATGCCTTTCTGGCTGGCTTTTTCTTCAAGTCTTTTATGTCCCTTACTAAATCTTTATATAAATCCTGCCCTTTTTTTTTTTTTTTTAATTTTTGTCTGCGTTGGGTCTTCGCTGCTGCGCGTGGGCTTTCTCCAGTTGCGTTGAGCGGGGGCCACTCTTCGCTGCAGTGCACGGGCTTCTCATTGCGATGGCTTCTCTTGTTGTGGAGCACGGGCTCTAGGCACGTGTGCTTCAGTAGTTGTGACACACGGGCTCAGTGGCCGTGGCTCGTGGGCCCCAGAGCGCAGGCTCAGCAGCTGTGTCACACAAACTTACTTGCTCCACGGCATGTGGGATCTTCCCGGACCAGGGATCGAACCCGTGTCTCCTGCATTGGCAGGTGGATTCCCAACTACTGCGCCACCAGGGAAGTCCCAATCCTGCCCATTTTTGACTGTAATGATTTTTTTGTTGTTGCTTTTTGAGAATAATTTCCCCTACAATATTTTCTATTAAATGGTTATTGCTAATACATAAGACAACTTTTGATAAGTATATTTTGATTTTGTAACTGATCAACTTATTGTTCTATCTCACTACTTCTAATAGTTTCTTAGATGATTCTCTTGGGTTTTTTTAGGTAGACAATTCTATAATCCACAAAAATTATTTTCAGTCTTTTTCTCCTCGTTGCATTGGCTAGAATGCTTATGATAATCTTTAACAATAGAGAATAGTGGGCAGTCTTGCCCTACCTCTAACTTAATGGTGATGTCTCTAGTATTTAACAAAGAAAAAGTATGTAGGCTATTGATTTGAAATTATTCTACAACATAATGAGTAATTATCATTCTAATCCTATTCTGCTCAGAGTTTTAAAAACTAGAAATTGATGTTGAATTTATCAAATGCCTTTTTGACATCTATCTCTATATGTTTTAAAATTATAAATGTAATGCTTTTGTGGTAAGGAATAAAGTGAAAAGTTTGAGTGACCTTTCTCCATTCCAGTTTCAACCACTAGAACTAGCTACTTTTAATAATCCCTTGTGTATTTTTCCAGATTCCTCTAGGCACATACAAATTTATACATGAACAGTGCTTTTTTTCTAAATGAGATCATATATTGTTCTGTAACTTGCTTGTTTCTCGTAAAATATTGGGCATCTTTTCATACATCTTATACTCTAGATGGTTGCATACTATTTCATTACGTAGTGATAATTTAGCCAGTTCTCCATTAATGGATATCTGTAACCAGGTTTTTACTTTTTCTATTATAAATCTTGCTGCAATTAATACACTGTTACATATATCTCTGTGCACTTGGACAGGGTATATATTTGTAATGTATTTTTCATTCTATTACTAGGCTGAATCCCTTGAAGGAAATCTTTTATATTCTTAGTACCTAAGATAGTTTATGGAAGTGAATTAAATCCTGTTTCTACATAATATATTTAAAATGGTATCTCCTCCAAAATCCTCTTTAACAAGTAAAAATTATAACACAAGTCCTAAGATAAATAATAGTCTTGTAGTATTTATATTAAATTTTTAAAAATAACATTTAACTACTTTGAGCCATTATTTTTTTCCATTGGAGTAACATAAATTAAAGAAATCAGACCTTCTGACTATCCCACCTTGACTAAAAGCTGTGGAGTTTGTGAATCTTTCAAATACGTTTAACAAAGTTTTTATTAGCCAAAATGGGCACTTGCTTTCTGGATTAACAATCTTTTTATTCTCCAGCCATTTTGTGTAGTTTGCAACTGTAGAATACCCAGGATTAATCATTCTTTGTGTACTATGTCATACTTTGTAGAAACCAACTTCGGTTTCTTCTACAAAGGCCAAGTGGAAGAAGGAAGGAGAAAACTCAAGGCTGCCATTGCAAACCTCTGTCATTGTGTTTTGGGCTGAATGGGGGGGGATATGAAAATATCTGTAGAGACACCTTATCAACTGTACTTCCCACCAGGTGAAGAGCAGTAATTGTTCTTTGGGTCACTAGTTGAGAAAGTTTAATTTGAATTGAATCAAAAAAAGAAAAAGCTGATAAATTAGTGGGCTGATTTTAACTGGGGCAGGGGAAGTTTGTTTTCTTTCAAGCCTACTTCAATAATCATGTCTTTCCCTATTGACTGTGGGGTCTTGCATAGGTCCTGAACTTCTGTCCTGTGTCAGCTGGCTTCATAATGTCAAATCCTGGGGGTGAGATCCTCATCTCTAGTCTCTCCCAGCTAATGAGTCACTCACCGGCTAATCCCCTTGTAAACTGTAGCGTAAGAACCTTCACCCAGCTTCTCCAAGTTCAAATAAGATGAGGCTGCCCCAAAGGGGAGGCTCTTCCTCTGCATAAGGGGAATGAGGAGGAGTGAGAGGGGGGGAAAGAAAAGAGCATTTTTTTAGTGTTGCCTTTTTTTTCCCCCAGAGAAATTAGACAGCATTGCAGAATGTACTTGGGAAGGTCTGCTCAGTAATTGCCCTGGAAATAAGGCCCAGCCTCTCTAGACAAGCACACATGAAATTCTTGATCAACATCAGCTGCTCACTCACCCACTGAAAACCCTGACTCAGATCCTCTTCCTGAAAAGAATCGCTGTTACTCCGTGGCCTTTTACTCTTGAACTTCCGGGCACGGACAGCCTGAAGTCCCCTGGGGTGAAATGAAGTCATGGAACATGATGCTTCTTTTAGGTCTGTTAGCTAGAGAAAAAGGAAAGTGCAGGAATAAAATTTATGCAAAGTCAAGACTCAATGGCTAGCATAAACCACTTTTTCTTTATTTGCCTGATGTTAACTCTTCAAATGTTTTCCAAGCGTCCTACACGCCCAAAAGGCACCTTTCCTGAACATCAGTTCCTTAAAAAAAATAAATAAATAAAATAATGATATCAACTGCTGAAACACAACATTTTCTCTTCACCTAAAAATATATCTTTAAACACTTAGGTTAACCTAAATTTCTTTGATTGATGGTTTCAAATTTTTCTTTGTTAAACCTAGACTTTTTTTTTTCCATGTCCCCTTAATTTCTCTTTTCAGGGGAAAAATTTTCTAGTATAACATTGCTAATAAACATGAACTAATTACTGAAATTTTTAATCCGTAGGGTACCGATACTGCAGCTTGCTTTTTGAGCTTCAGCTCTCTAATTTAGTACTTCAGCTATTTCAAGAGAACAACTTTCTCGACTTCAAGTCAAGGGAGTTTCATGCAGCCCAAAGCATAGGATTATTTTTCCCTTTTGGCTTAAAAGAAAATCTCCAAATTTGATAACAACAGTCACAAATTCTCTGTGACTTTAATAGAATTTTCTTTTTATTGCTTTAGACCTAGTGCAGGAAAACCAGACCCTGCTACAGAAAGGGAGCCTCTGAACTCCTCGGTTTATGGATAGAGGAGGACGCTGCTCCTGGAATACGAGTACCTTGATCGCAGCCTCCATCATCACCGGAGCGCTCCTCTGACGGCTGTGTGCATCGCCTCCTTCCCAACAGCAACGGCAGCTGCATCCGGGCTGCAGAGTCTTTGCACACAGCTCTTGACCCATAATCTTCCAGGTTCAAGGAGAAAACCCGGCACTTGAACCTCTCTCCCTCTGCCTCTCCTGTCCTTGTTCACTCCCTTTTTGCCAGAGGTCAGCAATGCTGGAGCCTTCATATGACTCACATGAGGGCTCTGCTTGGAGCAGCCTCATGACTTCAGCAGTTTTTTCTTCATCAGTGCAAGAAACTACACATCAGAAAGGCGGCCGCCTGCATTCATATGTGCACAACTGAAACCAGGACAGCTAGTATTGGAAAGAATAAAATTTGGCACAATTAAAGTTCTTATTCCAGTCACAAGTTAGTGCTACTGGTATACACAGTTTTTATGAATTTACATTGCTTATCCATATTATTGATAATATTTATTAGGCTTTCCTGGTGCTAAAGCGGATATGTTGAGGAGTATTTTCTCCCTGCCCTTCATCTGAAAGTATTTTGTTTTTAAGACTTCAAAATAAATTGGCAACCTAGCCAACTTTTAGTAGTCAAAGAAACCACAGAACCCTAAAACAGGAAGAAAGCTGAAGATATCTACTCCATCTCTTTGCCTTTAAGCAATAGTGTAACTAAGAGTCCCAAGGGGTACTCATTCATTGACCAATTCAAAAACTATCTAGTGAGCACCTGTGTTGTTCTTATTACTAAACAGGTAACAATGTTACACAATGGTGGAGAGAAGTTTGCATGAAATAGCTCCTTCTCTCCCTCTCTCCTCCCCTCTCCCTGCCTCCTTCCTTCCGCATAAATGTAATTAACGTTTACTATATTAATACCATGACATGTCAAGGAACTACCTCAAGCTAGTTTGCAGTCTTTGAACAGAACTTTTCTCTCTCATAGACTCCTAAGGTCACTGTCACTATAATGTGCTAATTAGAGTGAGATGGAAAATAAGACACATAAACACACACACACACAATCATTAAGGAAAAAATAAGTCATGTCTATTATCACAACAATATTTATATATATTTGATATCTGAATCTTACAAGAAAAGCCTTTCAGATAATTTAATTATGAGCGTATATGAAGTTTCATTTCAAAATTGCCACAAGAGACCTAAAACAAGTCAATTCAAAGATTCATTCCAATTAGAGACATTTAGTAAATGCAACAGCAACAACAAACAGACTAGTTACACTAATACAAAAAAAGAATTTTTTGTTAAACGATTAAACTTTTGCCTGATAATCAACAGAGAGAGAGAAGCTAGTTTCTCAAAATGTTTAATTCCATTAGAATTGAACATAATTTGATTATAATACATTTTATCAGAAATGCTGATTTCTTCCTAAAAGATTGTGAATTTTGTTATACAAAAGTTATATCTCAGACCAGGTTTGAGACAGTTATTCTTTACCACCCTCTAATTATTGTAAGTTTCAGAATTTTTAAAAGATTAGCATTTTTATTAGCCTAGGGGTAATTGACCTAAGTCTCAAGTTGCTAAAATAGAATAATTTGATTTTTTTAAAGTTTAAAACGGTATGTTTAGATACTAGAATGGGCTACTGAGGGAAATTGTGAAATACCCTTAAGAATTTTCAAAAATAAAATAATTTATGGTCTTGTTTAAAGTCAAGGAAAAATATTAGATGACTTAAGATATTTTCTAGCTCTATGTGATAAACAATTTTTGTTACCAAAGATTTCTGAATAAGGACAGAAGACTTTGATGATTTCATTTTGAATTGTGAATCGGACCCAGTTCATGTGCCACTCCAGGTTGGCCGGACCTACCTCAGGGCCTGGTTGGCTTCCTAGTGGGAGAAACCCACTATGCTGTCTTGAAGCATGGCCACTCTTACTCATAGACCAAAGATCCCTCACACCAGAAGCTGACAAGAAGAGACCCCTGTGTCTGGCCACCAGTCTGAATGGACCAACAGAGGCTCTGGCTTCTCTAGCAACTACCTGCAAGGGCCAGGTGACACAATCGAGGAATGCAGGAAGTCCCATGGAAGGACTTCCACTATGAAACCAGCGATGTTTGTTGTGGAGCTGAAGCCAGCTCAGAAACATGCTCCATTTATGCCCTCCTTTCTTCCCTCCGTTACTTCCCTTTCCCTCTCACTTCTACTTCCCTGGGATTGCAATGACCCCTCCCCCTCAAAATGAAGTGTTTGCATGTAAGCTTTTGCTTGAGGTTCTGTTTCCAGGGAATCTGTGTTGACAAATGAGAGCCATTTTTTTTTTAATTAGCAGTAAAATTATAGGTTATTAATAATTTCAGGCTAGATTCTCCCACCCTACAATTATGGAGTCTTTTTTCCTTTCTCAATTGGTGTGTATTCAAACAGCTATGTTTAGTTGAGAGTTTGCACTTTCTCTAATCTTGCATTCTGTCTTTATTTGATTTAGCCAGATTATTAGGAATTTTGGTCTAATTATAACCTTTCTAGAATATGTAGATTATCATAAACATTCAACAGATATTAACATGAGAAATAATGTGAAGTCTGTGTCAGAAACATTAAAAATAATCCACATACATCCAATGGAGTGCAGCTGTAAAAAAAATAAACTCTATATAATGACATGCAGTGATCATCAAAATATACTTTTAAATGAAAAACAGACAAAGATGTCACAAAAAAAGAAAATTACAGACTAATACCACTGATGAACATAGACACAGAAATCCTCAATAAAATTCTAGCAAACAGAATCCAACAACACATTAAAAGGATCATACACCATGATCAAGTGGGATTTATCCCAGGAATGCAAAGATTCTTCAATATACACAAATAGATCAATGTGATACACCATATTAACAAATTGAAGAATAAAACAATATGATCATCTCAATAGATGCAGAAAAAGCTTTTGACAATATTCAACACCCATTTATGATAAAAAAAACTCTCCAGAAAGTGGGCACAGAGGGAACCTACCTCAACATAATAAAGGCCATATATGACAAACCCACAGTAAACATCATTCTCAATGGTGAAAAACTGAAAGCATTTCCTCTAAGATCAGGAACAAGACAAGGATGTCCACTCTTGCCACTCTTAATCAACATAGTTTTGGAAATCCTAGCCATGGCAATCAGAGAAGAAAAAGAAATAAAAGGAACACAAACTGGAAAAGAAGAAGTAACACTGTCACTATTTGCAGATGATATGATACTATACATAGAAAATCCTAAAGATGCCACCAGAAAACTATTAGAGCTAATCAATGAATTTGGTAAAGTTGCAGAATACAAAATTAATGCACAGAAATCCCTTGCATTCATATACATTAACATTGAAAGATCAGAAAGAGAAATTAAGGAAACAATCCCATTCACCATTGCAAGAAAAAGAATAAAATACCTAGGAATAAACCTACCTAAGGAGGTAAAAGACCTGTACTCAGAAAACTATAAGACACTGATGAAAGAAATCAAAGATGATACAAACAGATGGAGAGATATACCATGGTCTTGGATTGGAAGAATCAATATTGTGAAAATGACTATACTACCCAAAGCAATCCACAGATTCAATGCAATCCCTATCAAATTACCAATGGCATTTTTCTCAGAATTAGAACAAAAAATTTCACAATTTGTATGGAAACATAAAAGACCCTGAATAGCAAAAGCAATTTTGAGAAAGAAAAACAGAGTTGGAGAAATCAGGCTCCCCGACTTCAGACTATACTACAAAGCTGTACTCAAGACAGTATGGTACTGGCACAAAAACAGAAATATAGATCAATGGTACAGGATAGAAAGCCCAGAGATAAATCCATGCACATGTGGTCACCTAATCTATGATAAAGGAGGCAAGAATATACAATGGGGAAAAGACAGTCTCTTCAATAAGTGGTGTTGGGAAAACTGGGCAACTACATGTAAAAGAATGAAATTAGAACACTCCCTAACACCATACACAAAAATAAACTCAAAATGGATTAAAGAGCTAAATGTATGACCGGACACTGTAAAACTCTTAGAGGAAAACATAGGAAAAACACTCTGACACAAATCACAGCAAGATCTTTTTGACCCACCTCCTAGAGTAATGAAAATAAAAACAAAAATAAACAAATGGGACCTAATGAAACTTAAAAGCCTTTGCACAGCAAAGGAAACCATAAACAAGATGAAAGGACAACCCTCAGAATGGGAGAAAATATGTGCAAATGAAGCAACTGAAAAAGGATTAATCTCCAAAATATACAAACAGCTCATGGAGCTCAATATCAAAAAACAAACAACCCAATCCAAAAATGGGCTGAAGACCTAAATAGACATTTCACCAAAGAAGACATACAGATGGCCAAGAGGCACATGAAAAGATGCTTAATGTCACTAATTATTAGAGAAATGCAAATCAAAACTGCAATGAGGTATTACCTTACACCAGTCAGAATGGCCATCATCAAAAAATCTACAAACAATAAATGCTGGAGAGGGTGTGAAGAAAAGGGAAACCTCTTGCTCTGTTCGTGGGACTGTAAATTGATACAGCCACTAGGGAGAACAGTATGGTCGTTCATTAAAAAACTAAAAATAGAACTACCATATGACCCAGCAATCCCCCCATTGGGCATACACCCTGAGGAAACCATAATTCAAAAAGAGTCATGTTCCCCAGTGTTCATTGCAGCTCTATTTACAATAGCCAGGACATGGAAGCAAACTACATGTTGATAGAGGAATGGATAAAGAAGATGTGGTGTAAATATACTATGGAATATTACTCAGTCATAAAAAGGAACGAAATTAGGTCATTTGTAGAGATGTGGATGGACCTAGAGTCTGTCATACAGAGTGAAATAAGTCAGAAAGAGAAAAACAAATATCGTATATTAACACAGATATGTGGAATCTAGAAAAAAGGTACAGGTGAACGTATGTGCAGGACAGGAATAGAGACGCAGACATAGAGAACGGATGTGTGGACATGGCGGGGGAAGGGGAGGGTGGGACGAATTGGGAGATTAGGACTGACATATATACACTACCATATGTAAAATAGATAGCTAGTGGGAACCTGCTGTATAGCACAGGGAGCTCAGCTTGGTGCTCTGTGATGACCTAGATGGGTGGGCTTGGAGGGGGAGGTTTGAGGGAGGGTGGGAGGGAGGTCCAAGAGGGAGGGGATATATGTATACATATAGCTGATTCACTTCTTTGTAGAGAAGAAACTAACACAACATTGTAAAGCAACTATACTCCAATAAAAAAATTTTTTAAAAAGTCCATAGTATAAAAAGTTGAAAAAAAAACTATATAATGACATGCAGTGGTCATCAAAATATATTTTTTTGGTTTTTAAAAAATTTTTATTTTATTTTATTTTGATTCTTTTCTCTTTTTAAAAATTAATTAATTAAATAATTTTTGGCTGCGCCAGGTCTTTGTTGTTGCACGCGGGCTTTCTCTAGTTTCAGAGAGCGGGGGCTCTTCGTTGTGGTGTGTGGGCCTCTCATTGTGGTGGCTTCTCTTGTTGCAGAGCACGGGCTCTAGGCACACGGGCTTCAGTAGTTGTGGCTCGTGGGCTCTAGAGCACAGGCTCAGTAGTTGTGGCGCATGGGCCCAGTTGCTCCGCGGCATGTGGGATCGTCCCAGACCAGGGCTCGAACCCGTGTCTCCTGCATTGGCAGGTGGATTCTTAACCACTGTGCCACCAGAGAAGCCCCAAAATATATTGTTAAGTGAAAAAAGCAAAATGCTTTTGTGTGTTACCTTTTGTGGCCAAGAAATGTGGGAAAATAAAGTGTAGTCATTAGTTTTACTAATAGTAGCAATATTACTATTACTATTTTGAAACTGTTATTGGTGTATTTTAGGATTAGACAAGTAAGTAATTATGCTAATGTCATTAGAAACCAAACTTTTCAGCTTATGAGAAAATAAACATAAATATCAGATTGAAGAAATCAAGTAAAAATTATATGATCTTAAATTTGATTTGTAAATATTGGTATGCATATTTTTATTTTGATTATGATTTTTTCACTAAAAAAAAAAAATCACACAAGCAAACAAACAAACTCTGTCAACCAAAAAGATATATTAGAAACAACGACAACTCAACAGCAATGAGCAATTTGTGATCTCTAAATACCATTTTCCTTTAAAAAGAATCAAGGATCCATGGAGAAGTGGTGGCTGAATGTGTGGAGGATGAAATCTAGAAAGTTATCAAGAATTTGTCCAAGGCTCATCTTAAATCAGTGGAGTCACATCAAAAAGGACACAGGGGGGCTTCCCTGGTGGCGCAGTGGTTGAGAGTCTGCCTGCTAGTGCAGGGGACACGGGTTCGAGCCCTGGTCTGGGAGGATCCCACATGCCGCGGAGCAGCTGGGCCCGTGAGCCACAATTGCTGAGCCTGCGCGTCTGGAGCCTGTGCCCCGCGACGGGAGGGGCCGCGATAGAGAAAGGCACGCGCACCGCGATGAAGAGCGGTCCCCGCACCGCGATGAAGAGTGGCCCCCGCTTGCCGCAACTGGAGAAAGCCCTCGCACGAACCGAAGACCCAACACAGCCAAAAATAAATAAATAAATAAATAAATAAATAAGAAAATCCTTTAAAAAAAAAAAAAAAAAAAAGAAAAAAGGATATATTTAAAAAAAAAAAAAAAAAAAAAAAAAGGACACAGGAACCAACTTGAAAGGACTCCCATTTGCCTTAACATGGGACAATTTGAACACCAAAAAGAATAATGACTGCAATGGATTGAAACACACCAAATACATAAAATCCATAACTTCATAGTGATTCTAAATAAAAATGACCACTTGGAGGTTTCTAGTGCAGCAATTCATTACTCAGAATACTGATAAATAAAGGGGAAAATCAAGGGTTTATTTTGTCTTTTCTATACAAATTATTTTTCCAGGGTTATCAAGTAGTTAATGAGGGGGAAATTCTTCTTCATGGAAGAATTCCAGCTAATAAGTGCAGAAGAAATGACAGAAGTAGAAAATTCACTATTATGCAATCCCTAATGCAATAATAGTTCTAAGCAACAGTCATCAATGGGTGCTAAACTGATCAGGTGAAAGATTGATAAGGAATTCTGCAATGAAGGGTCAGGTTGACACCATCTGAGTCCTGTGATCAATTTTAGCCTCACTAAATTTGGGACATCCAGACAGTATGTGCCTCCTGATGTGATACAACAAAAATTGCACAGCATCACCTGTGAAGTATTTTTTTAAACTTTTTAATTTATATTGGAGTATAGCCGGTTAACAATGTTGTGATAGTTTCAGGTGCACAGCAAAGGGACTCAACCATACATATGCATGTATCCATTCTCCCCCAAACTCCCCTCCCATCCAGGCTGCCACATGACATTGAGCAGAGTTCCCTGTGCTATACAGTAGGTCCTTGTTGGTTATCCATTTTAAATATAGCAGTGTGTACATGTCGATCCCAAGCTCCCTGACTATCCCTTCCCCCCATCCTTCCCCCCGGGTAACCGTAAGTTCGTTCTCTAAGTCTGTGAGTCTGTTTCTGTTTTGTAAATAGGTTCATTCGTATCATTTCTTTTTAGATTCCGCATATAAGGGATACCATGTGATATTTCTCTTTCTCTGTCTGACTTACACCTGAGAAGTATTTTTGACTAAGGAAAAATGTTTAACCCGAATCTAATTAAATATCTACATCTAAAACCAAATTACGACAAATACAGAGGACAGAAAAGTTAAATAATACCACAAGGAAGCAAACAGCTAAATCAGAAAGGACAAATAACCTGATTTCTCTTAAAATATTGATGGCAAAAAAAAAAAAAAAAAAAAGAAACAGTCAAGAGACATGACAAACAAATGCAATATGTAGACCTTGTTTGGATCCTGATTTGAATAAACTAACTGTAAAACAATGTTTCTTTTTTTTCCCCCAGCTTTACTGAGGTATAATTGACAAAAAAATTTGTATGTAATTAAGATGTACATGGTGATGTTTTGATATAGGTATACATTGTGAAATGTCTACCACAAGCAAGCTAATTAACATATCAATCCCTTCACATAGTTAACTTTTGTGTGTGAGAACAATTAAGATCTACTCAGCAAATTTCAAATATACAATCCAATATTGTTAACTATAGTCACCCTGCTGCACATTAGAGCTCCAGAATTTATTCATCCTGCACACCTGAAACTTTGTACCCTCTGACCAACATTTCCCCATTTCCCCCACTCCCCAACCTCTGGTAACAACTGTAAAATGACATTTCTTAGACAAGTATGGACATTTAAATATTGTATTAGATGACCTTAAGAATTCATTTTCAATTTTGCATGATGATTATGTTTTTAAAACAATCTTATGGTTAAAGATGAATACTACGGGGCTTCCCTGGTGGCGCAGTGGTTAAGAATCCGTCTGCCAATGCAGAGGACATGGGTTCGAGCCCTGGTCCCGGAAGATCCCACATGCCACAGAGCAACTAAGCCCATGCACCAACAACTACTGAGCCTGCGCTCTAGAGCCCACGAGCCACAACTACTGAAGCCCACGCACCTAGAGCCCGTGCTCCATAACAAGAGAAACCACCGCAAAGAAGAGTAGCCCTTGGACTTCCCTGGTGGCGCAGTAGTTAAGAATCCGCCTGCCAATGCAGGGGACACATGTTCGAGCCCTGGTCCGGGAAGATCCCACATGCCACGAGCAACTAAGCCCGTGCGCCACAACTACCGCAGCCCGCGCGCCTAGAGCCCATGATCCACAACAAGAGAAGCCACCGCAATGAGAAGCCTGCACACCGTAACGAAGAGTAGCCCCCATTCGCTGCAACTAGAGAAAAGCCCGCATGCAGCAATGAAGACCCAATGCAGCCAAAGATAAATAAATAAATAAATAAATAAATAAATAAATAAATAAATAAGAAGAGTAGCCCCTGCTCAGCACAGCAACAAAGACCCAATGCAGCAAAAATAAATAAATAAATAAGTGAATGAATTAAAAAAAAAATCTACCTTTAAAAAAAAAAAGATGAATGCTAAAGTATTTGCAGGTGGAATGATTTAATTTCCTTGCTTTAAAATATTCCAGAAAAATAACGTTGGGGATAAAAAAACCAAAATTGGTAAAAATGTTGATAATTGGTTAAGCTGAGTGATGGCTATACGGAGGTTCATTTTTGTTTAAGAATTTTCTAAACAAGAAAGTAGAATAAGAATAATAGTTTTGAAAATACATTCACATGAAATCCATGTATTTTGATTATTTATTTATTTCCTTATTTCCCTGCCTATTTCCAACAAGGCGGGGGCAGGGGAGGCTTTAGATAAAAGTACAGTAGTAATAGTAACAGCAACAGCTACCACGTCAGTGCCTGCTCTGTGCCAGACTCCATGCTGATCCTCCAACTCCATGACAATGAGAAGGTACCGTTATTATCCCCACTTAATCACGAGGGAACTGAATCTTAGAGAGTTTAAGTAACTTTCCCAAGATTACTAAACTAGCAAATAGTAGAAGATAATAAAGCTGCCCAAAGACTACTAAATTCCCCAGATTTTATTTAATGAGGACACACTGATAATTGTATCTGCATAAAGAGCATAAAATCTGTCTGTTTGGTCTCATTCTTTATTAATTATTAGGCTTACATTTAAATTAGTTATTATATTTAGTATAAATCAGTAATAGGTAAGTGACTCTAGTTTGTTAATCACCAGGCATGTGACATCATCTTCGGTCCAAATAAAAGCTAGAGTACGATTCTGAAATCCCATGCCTTCCTTCTTCCTGGAGTTCTTTAACTTGACACTTCCACATGCTGAGAGCGCTGTCTGCTGACAGTAAGCAGAACTGCAAGCACATGGCATCTGGGTCTCCTTTGCACCTTTACATGCATCTGTGGTCTTTATTTACATCATACTATTATTGCCTATTAGTGTGCTATTTGTTTACTTGTACTCAGTTTTCACAATGAAGCTGATGGTGTAAATCCTAGTGTTATATTTTATTTCTATTGCCTTCAAGAAAGAGTAAAATTCAAAACTGATGAGTTAATTAGGAAGTATGTGGAGCAAGGTGGCCATATTTCCAAATTTCACAAGTTCTCATTGATTTAAGAAGACAATTTTGGGGCTTCCCTGGTGGCGCAGTGGTTGAGAGTCTGCCTGCTAATGCAGGGCACACGGGTTCGAGCCCTGATCTGGGAAGATCCCACATGCCGCGGAGCAACTAGGCCCGTGAGCCACAATGACTGAGCCTGCGCGTCTGGAGCCTGTGCTCCGCAACAACAGAGGGCGCGATAGTGAAGAGGCCCGCGCACCGCGATGAAGAGTGGCCCCCACTTGCCGCAACGAGAGAAAGCCCTCGCACAGAAACGAAGACCCAACACAGCCAAAAGTAAATATTAAATAAATAAATAAATAAATAAAAAAGAAGACAATTTTGGAGCCCCGGGAATTTCTGCTCAGAAATGCCAAATGCCCCAGTCACAATTTTCTAGACTTAAATTCTGTGCCCCTGACTCTGATACTAGACTCCTCGCATCCTGGCCTTACGTGCTGTGAATCAAAACTGTGAACTACAGATAGAATGCTGAGGAATGCTGAGTGATTCCATATGTATAGGTCCATATCTTAAAACCACTGGAAAGCAATGACAGGTTAAAAGAGACATTTCACAAGCAGGTAAAGAAATCTAATTGCAAGGTGTTCCTGTGACAGAATGGCTTAGCCTGTGAAAGTATAAAATTACACTGAACACTATACCTAAAGAGGACCCTTTGTCTAAAACTGTAGGAATCCTTGGGATATCTGTAGACGCAGGGAAAACAGAAAGACACTGTTTCCCGTATAAGCAAAAAATAAAATTATGCTTCTACAGACTAGATGTTTTCTCTGTTGTTATTTGCATTTGTATGATTGTTTGTTTGTTTTAATTTCTTGAGTCTGAATGTATTAAGGGAAAATTCCAGAAATGACTTGAAGTGATGATTTGGTGCCCAATAAAATGGGGGATACCAATTTTATATTTTATTTTTGATTTTTAATATATTATGAAATAATAATATGATTTTTAAAAAGTGATTTCACGTTCTTTTCATAAAGAATAGATTTGTATTTATAGCATAAACAGGTTCCATGGTGAGGCAACTAGTCACATATTTAGTCCAAGTGTTCTGGCTAAAGGTAGAAAACAAATGACAATAATAATAAGGCAAACACATGGTTTACTTGTATTTATTCATAACAGTTCTGTAGTCAGAAGCATTAAACAATTTGCCCAAGGCCACACAAGAAAAAAGTGGTGGAACCAGGATTTAAACCAAAGCAGAAAAGCTCTGATGTCTATACTTTAAACCTACTTGACCATTTTCCTTCTTGATATAAATTAAGAGTTGGGAGATAATGTCATACCAAAGGCTTACCACGCCTGTTCTTGGTCCTCTGTTCTTTCATTAGGCATTGCCACCTAATACGGCTACCATTTTTTGATCTGTTCTAACCAAGCACTTCATATATATTATCTCATTTAATTCTGTGACATAGATATTTATTCCCCCAATTTTAGATGAGAAAACTGAGGATTGCCCAACATTTTTTAGAGTATAAGTGTCACAATTAGAATTTAAACCCACTGGTATTGATTCTAGGATCTGTGCTCTTAACCATGTCTCCACACAATGAGCACCAGGTGCTATGAGCACCCTTTTCCCTGACACACAGTGGGTCCATTAACTCAGCACAGTGTTCTCTTGTACACGGACAGGAATTTTGTTTCTTGGTACCCAGAATGGTACTCTAAGCCATGTGAAAGAACTTCCTCTCTGACAGGAAACATGCATCCCTGAAAGCAGAGGCTGAAGTGAGTGTCTTCCTCCTGTGGTCTTCAACACAATCTGCATCTCTTCCCAGTAGCCCCTCAAGTCAGTTTACAATGAGAACAATTCGTCCACTAAAGAAGTGCTCAGGCCGGTGACTAAAAATAATGCTACTGCTGTACAACTTGCCATTGTTAATTTCTGTGAAATGGATTAAAATGCTCCCATAATCTTCTTTAACATTGTCCTAAGGTTTCTTGCTCTGTCAGAGTAAAATGGTCTAGCCCGAAAACCCATCCTTTTTCATGCGAAGCGTAGCACTCTCCAGACTACTAAAAGTATTATAGTAGTTTTAGAACTGTTTGAAACCATCTCCTGCAATTTACTATTACTTTAAAATCTGTGTATATTGTGGGTCTGTAAATACAAATAAACACAACTTACAAAACCTGACTTGTAAATTTCTTATACCCACAAACTGTGTGGCCCACTCTGAGACTCCCTGTCCCCATCTCTGTCCCAGGATGCCTGATCCCCATCTAGTCTTTCATTCCGGAAAGCAGCCGGCCTTGTATCGACAGCACCACTAGGTGGCCAGGATGGAGAACTGGCCAACTCGACTTTTCCTCCCTCCAAACGTCTTTTTTCCTCAAGAGAATGCCCCAACCTCCTCCACCACACACTCACCTCAATTTTCTTTGGACGTTGCCACTCACAGCCACGGTGATTCCACTTCAGGCAATCTTTCTCCAATGTACACGTATCCGTTTTAAAAAATCTTTTTTTTCCTTCTCCTCACCCAGTTACTTCATAAGTTTTTCTTAATCTTCCAACTGCCCTTATCATATACATAAGCCTAGCAGTTATTAGGGCTGGGCAAACCAAACTTGGCTCCAAGGCTCTGAAATTTAGAGGATTTAACCACATTTAAAAAAAATTAAGTGTTTTTAAACCTGTGCAAATCGATTAGGCCTCTTCCTCTCAGAAATACTGAGCCCTCCCCAGCTCCCAGTCCTCCAGAAGCCAGTTAGCTCCTGGCCAAGGCAGAGCCGTCAGTAACAGCTAGGGGAAAGCTGATGGGCTGGAGACCCAGAGTAAGAAAAGTATTTAAAAAAATTAAAAAGAAAGGTAGGGAGGGAAAGGTGGGGTTGGGGAGAGGGAGAGAGGGAAGAAGGAAGAAAAGGGGGGAGAGGGAGACAGAGACAGAGAGAGAAAAAGAAAGAAAGGAAAGAAAGTTTAACCTGGGGAGACCCTTGTAGTTTCCTTTCTCATTGCTTCCCACCGGCCACTGCCCGATTGGGATGAGGCATAAGTGGGGAAGAAGGGGGGCACCAAAAATGAACAAACAAACCAACCCTCAGTAATCAAAACAAATTAAAATGATAAATAATCTTGATGCAATAGTTTTTGATGCAATAGTTTTAAATATAAAAATTTTTTAAATTAAAATAAAAATGCAAAAATCCATGATGAACAGAATACATTATTAACATTTTAAACGAAGACAAGCTGTTGCTTGTTTATTTACGACCTCTCATCTCTGCACACACAGAGCAGTCATTTCCAATCAACCCCTGGCCCCTACAGCGTGGCTGCTGACCCCTGCCCTTCCTCCCACCCCCCAACCGGCTGTGACGGTTTATGAGGGCTGATTGACAGGGGTGTGCAAGCAGATTGGCAATATGGGATTTTATCCCTATCTATCTATCTATCTATCTATCTATCTATCTATCTATCTATTATCTATCTATCTATGTTTTTCCAAATTATAGGGCTTTTATTAACTTTTTCTGATTGATTAAAAAATATGGGAGGATATTTAGATCCATGTAGGTATAAGGGCGCAGGTTTTTCCTGTTGCTCGGGTTCCAATATGGGGCGCTGCTTCCCACTCTGGAACTCCAAAACTTTCATCCAACTTTTCTCCTTGACCCTTAAAACCTGCCTTTCTTTAACTACCAGCATTCATGAAAAATTATTCATTCAATACCAAGGGGTTTTCCTTCTTGTTTATTAAATTGTAAAATATTGCAGAAGTATTGATTTCAGGTATATTTATATATATATACATAGGCCCCATGGCATGGCATGTGGGACCTTAGTTCCCCACCAGGGATCCAATCCGCACCCGCTGCATTGGAAGCACAGAGTCTTAACCACTGGACCACCAGGGAAGTCTCTCAGTTATATATATACATATATATATATATTTGTTTTAATTAATTAATTAATTTATTTTTGGCTGCGTTGGATCCTCGTTGCTGCGTGTGGGCTTTCTCCAGTTGCAGTGAGCAGGCTTCTCATTGTGGTGGCTTCTCTTGTTGTGGAGCACAGGCTCTAGGCGCGCGGGCTCCAGTAGTTGTGGCGCACGGGCTTCAGTAGCTGTGGCACGCGGCTCTAGAGTACAGGCTCAGTAGTTGTTACGCACGGGCTTAGTTGCTCCGCGGCATGTGGGATCCTCCCGGACCAGGGCTCGAACCTGTGTCCTCTGCATTGGCAGGCGGACTCTTAACCACTGCGCCACCAGGGAAGTCCCACCTCAGTTATAGTTTTAATTGCAAATGCACATTATTTGAATGACATCGTAAATCAAATAACATTTGTAGATTAGTCCAGGAACTAATCCATTATTTACCTCACTGTTACTATGGGAAAGCATGTTCTAAGTTTCAAAAAACTCACCTGCAAATAAATATTTGAGATGCTAGTTTTTGTAGGCTGGGGGCTAAATGCTTTCTTTAAATATTTATAACAATTTACATGTTATATGTGTAATACACACCAAGGAAGGAGGCCCTTTAGCCCAAACTACTGCTCTTTACTTTTAGGAAAAACAGTGACTTGTAATGTCCAGCTTGAGATCAGAAAGCTAAGCTATGTCAGTAGAATGGGTTTCGTCAAAAAACTAAGGTAAGGAAAGAATAAGAGAGAGAAGTGTAGCATTATTAGGCACATATTACATAACAATAACTCAGATCCAGAAGAATTTTTTTTTAAAGAAATTCAGGCAAGGTTTTATTTCATTTAAATATAGATATTTACTTTTTTATTAAAATATGCTTGCTCTAATGGTTACTTCTATGTCATAATATAGGATTCATTAATATATGTCTCAACATATCTCATACAGCTATGTGCTTCCATTTTAAAAATAACAAGTTAGCATCTGCTTACCTACATCTGGTGGTGAGTCATTTAATCCACTATTTTTGGTATGAGGTGAGTAAAAGCATTTCTTTTTAAACCATTCCCCCAAATTACAGTATGTCGTCAGCAGGTCTTTGTTCCTCATCTTGGTCATTTTCTTCTTACATGAAGTTCAGCCACAGAGTAAAATGCTCCCAGATGTCAATGAGATTTGGGTGCCCCTTTTCTAAAATCTCAGCCACTTAGAATCTCAGCATCCATTTTTAAAAACACAGGTGTAAGTTGTTTTAAACTACCTGTTTAACTTGGGAGAGAAATGTAATCTAATTCAGTAAGAATAAAAAGTGTAACACACACACACACACACAGAGCCTCTGTTTTTTTTTTTTTTTTTTTTATAATGAGAGCCTCTGGGAACTACATTTTTGTCTTTTTTTTTTTTTTATGGCTGTGTTGGGTCTTCGTTTCTGTGCGAGGGCTTTCTCTAGTTGCGGCAAGTGGGGGCCACTCTTCATCGCGGTGCGCGGGCCTCTCATTATCACGGCCTCTCTTGTTGCGGAGCACAGGCTCCAGACGTGCAGGCTCAGTCATTGTGGCTCACGGGCCTAGTTGCTCTGCGGCATGTGGGATCTTCCCAGACCAGGGCTCGAACCCGTGTCCCCTGCATTGGCAGGCAGATTCTCAACCACTGCGCCACCGGGGAAGCCCCACAGCCTCTGTTTTAATGGTTAAGTAGAATAAAAAACACAGGCTACAACTTTACTTTGAAAGCCCAGAAGATGTTTCTGTGGTATACTTTTAAAATTCCTCTTTGATCATTTCTGATTAAACATCCTCACAGACCCTTAGTTACCTATGAAATCAAGTCTGAATTCCTCAGCTTGGCCTCAGACAACCTGACTCTATCCTGCCTCACCCACCACTATTCCCCACTCATCCCCCTGCTCGTCACTGTAGTCACGCCAGTAGCTTCACTGTCCAACAGACCTTCCCTGCTGTTCTGACTCAACCTTCATGTGTCTCTCCTCTGACACGTTCTTCCCTCCCCTGTACCCATCCATCCTTCAAGTCCTGGCTGAGGTTCTATCTCTGCTCGAAACCTTTCCTTGCTTCTTTGATTCTCCCCACTCCACACCCCCATCTCTTCCAAGGATGAGCTCCTGGATCACTGATTGTCTGAACACCCTAATAACTACTTTTAATGTTTTCCTAACAAGTTGAGAAAAACATTCTTTGAGGGTATGAACTATATCTTATACTCCTTTCAGATTCCTATTAAATGGCTGTTAAATTAAATAACAGCATGTACATATGTGTATGAATGCATCCCTACTCCCACACATATTCACATTCATATAGAGGATGGGAGCCTAAAATCAGCGTTCACTTATTGTTCATTCTGATCCTACTCTGAGGCATATCCCTGAACCCTGCCCTCCCATGAGTCTTATTCTCAGTTTCTAATACTGGCCTTCACTGACTCTGTTACTTCTTTTCTGCCATCCTCTATCATCCTCTTTTGGAACCCTACTTTTTAGTCTTAGTCCTGAACTCTATATTCAACACATCGATCCAGCTGGAGTTGAAGTAGGGGACAAAACAGAGAACTTGGAGTTTGGAGATCCAGATTTGGAGACCTGGGTTTGAATCCCTCTGCCACTTAAGAGTAGTTAGATTAACTTGGACAAGTCAGTGGGCCTCAGTTTCTTCATCTGTATTTTAGGAATAATTACCTATCATGGGGTTGTTTTGAGGATAAAGCACACATATGAAGCATTTTGCAAATTGTACATTATAAAATATATTATATTGCAATATTATTAAAATTAGTCCAACTATCATTACCTTCAGAGGGTGCATCACCACTAACCACCCCTCACACACATTCACACACTCACCCATGGATTGCCTCAGGGCAGGTAAACCATCACCTTCAATCCTTTTGCCCTTTGAGCCCAGAAGGATTCTTGTAGGGCTTTCGCCAACAGAAACGTTAGTCAACAGCCAATCTAAGAAAGAAATAGAAAATTTTATTCAAGCCAATCTGAGGATTATAACCTGGGAGACAGTCTTCCAGAAAGCTCTGAGGACTGTTCCACCCATTAGAGGGCAAAGTACAGTTATACAAGTTTTTGAGAGAAAGGGTTATATTATACGTCAAATGACATATGTCAAATGACATATTGTTGACAGTTTACACAATACAGATCTACATGTACAAAGTGAGTAGTGGGTCATGGATCGTCATGACCCCTTACAAGATTTAGAAGGAAGGTTATCTCCTAAGGAGTCCTGACCCTTGATGAGATTAAGAAGGAATGGTATCTCCTAAGGAGGTCTGGTTAATATAGATGCAAAATACACACTAAAGGGAAGTGAGGAGGCCCAAATGGGCAAAGAAAAATTTTATGTTTTAATTTTCCTCATCTTGCCATTAAATATGAATTTTATTTCATCACTTTTAAAGACAGGAAAGTGGGAGAATCATGCCTCAATTCTTCCCAGGGAGCAATCAATCTGAGAATAGGAACAAGATCCTATGTCAGTCAGGGTAGCTGGCAGAAGAGGCAAGCACTTATGTCTATTTCAATGAACTGCATTTCAACAAATTGTTAAATTGTTAGATCTCAATAAACAATTTATTGAATAATTATTAAGTTTAAGGGACTGCTGCTAGTCTCTAGAGAATTAAAAAATAAGAAAAATACTGTCTGGGACCTTAGAATCTAACAAGAGAGACATATAGGTTTGCAAATTAGTGTAATACCTGCCATGCTAAAAGAGCTTATATTTATAACTAAATTCAACTCAGGTTGTGTGCTGACAGTATTGATTCTATGACAATATCTAGAAAGACATGTTTGGATATCTTTTCTTGTTTTCCTTGCAAGGTCAGTTTCTTTCCAATGGGAAATCTGGGTTTGCTCTCATATCAACTATCTGTTTTTTTAATGCTTGGGTTTTGGGTATCTATTCTATACCTTGACATCACATTCCCCTCCAACTACTACCCCAGTTTTCTATTCCCTTCACAGCAAAACTTCTTGAAGGGGATGTCCCTGCTACCTCACCTCCTATTCTTTCTTAAACTCACCCCCAGTAAAGCCTCTTTGTCTATTGCTCCACTGAACCTGCTCTTGTCAATGTCTACTGAAAGAAAAATACACAACGCAAAAGTTGTGAGTTAAGTTTTATTCAGGGACCTTACTGAGGACAATAGCCTGGGAGACAGCCTCTCAGAGAGCTCTGAGGAACTGCTCTGAAGAGGTAAGGGAGGAGCCAGGATATACATATGAACTTCTTTAACTGGGAAAAACGTGTAGTCAAGCATCAAAAGAGTACTGCTAATGACAAAGAACAGATAACTGAAGTTAATGATTTTAGTGCTTTTCTGTGTATGGGAATAAGCAAGAATCTGGGGTCATTTGAAAATTTTCCTTAGATATGCATCTTAATTATCTAAGGGCCATTATATCCAAGGCACAGAATGTTTCCTGTTTTTCTCCATCCTGAATTCCCCTCAGGGTGCACTGTCAGTGGGCAACTGCAGTGGCTAATGGCTTGATTCCTGTAGAATTGGAATGGCAGGCAACATTTTTTTTCTTCACACCAAGTCACCAGAGATTCCATCTTAACAAATCACTTCCCATACCTTATCTTACTTTACCATTTAGCAGCATTCAACACCGTTTATCATGCCATCCTTCTTGAAAGTCTCTTTGATTTCTGTGAAGTGGGCACCACTTTCCTAGTTTTCCCCTTACCTCTCTGGGACTCCTTTGCAATCATCCTTCATGGCTCCTCCTCCTCTGCTCAACTTCCAAGCTTGGGCAACCCAGTACTTAGTCCCAGCCTTATCTACACCTTCCTATCAACACTTTCTTCCCAGGTAAGTTCATCTAGTCCCTTTAGCTCTGAATGGCACCTATGTGCAAATGACTCAAATGTCTATCTCCAGACCTGACTTCTCCCTAGAACCCCAACTTCCAACTTGATATTTCCACTTGGATGCCAAAAAGGTATCCCAAAGTCAATATGCCAAAAACAGACCTCTTTCATCCATGTACAATGCTTGGTGTCAATCTATTTCTCTCTTGTAAAAATAAAATACAGTGTGTGTGTGTGTGTGTGTGTGTGTGTGTGTGTGAAAAAAAACAAAAAACAAAAAACAGACCTCTTGAACCATGCCAAATGCTTCTCCTTAGTCTTCTCCAGTTTAGAAAACAGAATGCCCATGAATCATTTGCTCAAGAAAAAACCCAGGCAGGAAACGAATCAAAATTATGTCTAATCCATCACTAAATCATGACAATTCTACTCTCAAATCTACCTAATTCTCAATTTGTACTGCTATCACCCTAGTCCAAGTCATTATCATCGCGCATTTGGCCTAATGAAATACCTTCTCCTTGGACTCCCTGCTTCAATTCTTACTCTCCTGTAATCTATTCAGTCAGAATGAAATTTAAAAATATTAATATTACTAAATCTCAACCCTTGAGTAAACTTCTTTTTAATATTCTGTGTAATGAAGTTGGAGGTATACATAAAGTACTAGACAGAATGAACTTTCAAAAATATAAATAAAATCAGGTCACTTCCCCACTTAAAACTTTCTGATGATTCCCCTTGCATTTAGAATCAAAAACAAACTCATAGGGGGCTTCCCTGGTGGCGCAGTGGTTGAGAATCTGCCTGCTAATGCAGGAGACACGGGTTCGAGCCCTGGTCTGGGAAGATCCCACATGCCACGGAGCAGCTGGGCCCGTGAGCCACAGCTGCTGAGCCTGCGCGTCTGGAGCCTGTGCCCCGCAACGGGAGGGGCCGCGATAGTGAAAGGCCCGCGCACCGCGATGAAGAGCGGTCCCCGCACCGCGATGAAGAGTGGCCCCCACTTGCCGCAACTAGAGAAAGCCCTCGCACGAACCGAAGACCCAGCACAGCCAAAAATAAATAAATAAATAAATAAATAAAATTTAAAAACAAACAAACAAACAAACAAACAAACTCATATCCTGGCCTGCCAACCCTCACGTGATCACTACAACTTCACTTTCTACCACTCTTCCCTCTGTGCTAGATACTTTTGCCTTCTTTCTATTTCTCAAACACAAGTTAATTCTCCTCTCAAAGAACCTAGCAGGATTCTGGGCTAGATCTTCCCTATCTTCTTAATCTCTAAATAGAGTTAGGGCCTCAGGCTGCTTATCTTTTCCGTGGACAACTTCCTAAATTTTATCTCTAGCCCTGATCTTTCTTCTCAACACAAGACTTATATATGCAATTGTCTACTTGGCATTTCCATTCAGATGCTTACTAGCAATATAATCTATAACACGTTCAAATATGAATACTTGATACTTCCTCCCTATATCCCCAGACATACTTTTTCCCAATCTTTTCCATCTCAGTAAACAACAATGCATTTTTACCGATAACTCAGGCCTTAATTCTTCTTTTTCTCTCAGTTGCTCATTTCTAATACATGAGCAAATACTGTAGGCTCCACTTTCAAAATACATCAGGAATCCAACTCCTTTTCACCTTCTCCTCCACTGCCATCCTAGGCCAAGCCATCGTAACTGTTTGCCTTGGCCCTCCTGTGTCTGCGGGTTCTGCATCCACTGATTCAACCAACAACAAATTGAAAATATTTGAAAAAAAAAATTCCAGAAAGTTTCAAGATGAAAAACTTGAATTTGCTGTTCCAGGCAACTACTTATATAACATTTACATTGTATGAGGTATTATAAGTAATCTAGAGGTGATTTAAAGTATACAGGAGGATGTGCATAGGTTATATGCAAATACTACACCATTTTCTATAAGGGACTTGAGTGTCTGCAGATTTTGGTATCCACAGGGGTCCTGCACCCAATCCCCCATGGGTACTGAGGGACAACTGTACTGCAATAGCCTCTTTCAGCTCTCCCTGCTTCCGCTCTTAAACTTCTACACTATGATCACTCTCCACAGAGCAGAAGAATCATCCCTTTAAAACAGAAGCCAGATTACAACACCCTCTGCTCAAAGCCCCAATGATTGCTCTTATCATTCAGATAAACCTAAAGTCCTTTCCATCCTTTGCATGGCCCAGAGGATCTGCTCCTACTACCAGATCATTGTCTACCTGATCTTATCTCTTACCTTTCAACCTCTTCTCATTTAACTCTAGCCTCATTCAGCCTCTTTCAATCTCTTCTCGTTCAGCTCTAGCCACACTGCCCTCCTAGCCTTCACAGTTACTTATTCCCTTTGCCTGGAGTGTCAGATATTCACATGGCTTGTGCCCTCACTTCCTTTTAGATCTCTGTTCAGACGTCTTCTTGGAAAAGGGGCTTGCCCTGCACACCTTACATGAAATTGCACTCTTCCCCGTCTATTCCTTTACATTTCTTTATTGTTCATACAAAACAACAACAACATTTATATAGCACTTATATGCCGGGTAGCATTCTAAGCACTTTATATTTAGTCCTCATATCACCCTATAAAGTAGCTGACTTTACAATCCCTGCTTTATGGATGAAGAAACAGCAGTACATAGAGGTTAAATAACTTGTGCCAAGGTCATTAAGCTAGTAAGTGCTAGAGCTGAGATTTGAACCCAGGCTGTGCTTTTAGCTACTATACTATTTTGCTTCTTTGTAGCCCTAGTCACTGCTGTATTTGTTTACCTCTCACTCTTCCCACTTGTTTCAGTTATTGCTGCATAACCAACCATCCCCCAAACTTAGTGGCTCAAAGCAACAAGTTACTATTTCTTGGGAATGTGGGTCAGGAATTCAGGCAGGGTTTAACTAGGCTGTCACACTCACCTTGATGTCGGCTGGTGTCACTCACTCAGCTGCATTCAGCCAGTAACTGGGCTGGCCTGGAAGGTCCCAGAAGACTGGCACCTTAATGCTCTTCCATGTGGCCTATCTCTTCATATTGTCTTTTATCAATCTATAGTATAGTTGGAGTTTCTTTAGAGCATGGCAGGCAGCTGGCTTCTCAGACGGGGATGTGGAAGCCGCCAGTTCTTTCTAAGGCCTTGATTCAGAAGTATCAGAACTTCATTTCTGTCACGTTTTATTAGTTGGGAAAACAACCATAGGCTAGCCCATATTCAGGGGAAAAGGATATAGACTCCATCTCTTGATGTCAAGAGTGGCATTTGTATACATGAAGGGGGAACTGATGGTGGCCATCGCTGGAGACTATCTTCCACACCACCAGAGGGCAGGTTCCATGAGAGGAGGCACTCTTATCTGTTTTGCTCATTGTTGTGTCTCTCTAGTGCTTAGAACAGTGCCTGGCACATAATAAGTGTGCAATAAATATTTATTTAGTCCATGTATGTAAGGGACAAGTGAAAGAAAGAGTCTGAAAAGGTAAAGGAAAGGTCTGAGGAGTAGGAGAAAACCCAGAAGGAATGCATCCCAGAAAACAAGGAAGAAAAGAGGGAAAGGAAGATAAGAATGAAAATTGTACCTATTTTTTAGATTTAAAAGTTTTAAAAATAAGTTTAAAAAAGCGTATTCAATCTATATTTGTAAAGTTACAAGTTCAAACAGTGCAATATGGCATAGAGTGAAAAGTGAGCTTTTTTCCTACCTTTGTTCCCAATTTTCCTCCCCAGTGTCAGTCACTTTAATGCGTCCTGTCAGAGCCAAGATATGAATATACAAAGACAAGGATATATATCCTCTCTCTTTCTCTTCCTGTGAAAAGACATACATAACATGTAACTGGTAGAATACACTTCATATGATTCAGCATCTAGCATTTTTTCTCTTAACCTAACTTCCAGATCATTCCACATCAATACATACAGAGCATTCTCCTTCTTTTAAATGGTTGCATAGAATGGTTCCATTCTTAGAAGGTATCATTAGCTTTCAAAATTAGAAGGTGATTACTGGTTTCAGTAGAGCTGAAAAAGCAGAGACTGCAGATTGGGAGGTCAGAAAGTAAAAGAAAGGAGGACAAAGGAAAAAGAAATTAAAGATGGATATGCAGGAACAGCTTATATCCTTAGCAGTAAGAGTAACAAGAGACAGGGAGGTTGAAAATACACAAAAGAGAAGCGATAAGTAATGGAGCAAGCCTCTAAGTGGATTGGAAGGGATTAACCTTGAGAGGCCAGAACACTTCCAAGGAGAAAGAGGGCGAAGGAAAGGAAGGCTGGGGCTGCAGGTAGGCTTTGTGATAGCGGCTGCTGGGAGTTAAGGAAATTCATCCCTGGGGGTCTCATTTTCCTCAGAAATGTAGGAGGCAAAGTTTATTTTTTAAAATTTTTACCAAAGAGGGTGGGTGGGTAGAGTTCAATAAGAAGTTAGGAGAGTGTACGGGTTGGGAAGAGCAGGGGATAGGGATAGGAGAAATTCTGAATAGCAATGTGTTAAGGACAATTTGGGGCTTAACAAGATTGCCTGGCCACATGGTAGTCCTGACTGAAGTTGGACACCCTTGGTCTGCAGTGGTACCAATCCTCAGGGTTATGTTTTCTCCAGCACTGGTGCAAGAGTGTACAAGGTTGGTTGAACTGTTGCAGACTAACGGTTTTGCAGGTGATGGAGGATCAAGGAGGCAATCGAGTTGAGGATGTTGGTGAACTTAATAGACCATTTATGCACAGTAGCTTCAGACCCTGACTGCACATCTTTCGCTGATGGTCTGAATACAGGTTTGCAGGTCCAGCGATGGCACACTGCCCAGCAGTAGAGTTTGCACCCACTGTGTGTCATGAGTGGCGGCTCGGGAAAATCTTCACGAGGGGACTTAGGGAGCGCGAGCTGAGTCGTGGTGGGGCTGTGACTGCAACAAGCAGACAGCCGTGAAACTGTGTGCTGAGCAAACTGGCGTTACTCAGACTGTATACGGGAGAGCTCAGTGGGGATCACAGGAGAGGCCAACTCATTCCCTCCTACAACACTCCATCCTTCGGGGTTGCAACGAAGTAGTAAAAAGTGCGGATTCTAGCGCCAATCCCCGCCGCCTGGCGATGACGTCATTCTCGGGGGAGGAAGTGACTACCATTAGGGTACAGTCCATAGAAGCAGTCTGAGGACATTTTAGCCTTTTCACTGTCAAGAGTAGCGAACTTACCCTTCGGACTACAGCAGTCTGAGGTAGCAGCAGAATGACTGCAGCTCCCAACCACTCTCCTCACCGTTACCATGGAACCGCTCGGGTAGTTAGGCCCTCGCGACGCCACGTTACGTCATTGCCCAAGTGCATCTCAGGAGTCGTGGCTCTGCCTGGTCCTAAGGGAAAGGCAGTACCTCGGGAACGTTGCCCGCGGTGTCTAACGCCCCTTTAGTAATTTTGATCCCTACCAGACGCCGTTGGCATCTAACCCCACCTACGTCGGGAGTGATCTCCGGCCTTCACACTCGCTCGCCGCCCAGCCCCTGCCGAGAAGCCCCGCCCCCCGTGAATCAGCTGATCTCACGGGCCCGCGGGACTGCCAGGCTCGCGCCGGATGCAGACCGGGGTGTTGCAGGGGGAGCGGCAGGTGAGCGAGCGCGGGTCCTGGGTTGGCCCGTGGCTTCGGAGGGCTGATCGGCCGGGGCCTCCAGCGTGCGGGAGGCCGGGGTCCGGGAGAAAGGCGGAGGCGCAGGCCGAGGCCCGGGAGCGCGCTGCGGAGACCCACGGAGACGGCGCCCGCGTCTTCCCAAGTCAGCGTCCGACCAACAGACCTGCCTGTCGAGGAGCACCCAACGGCTCCAGGTTCTCCCAGTCGCCCCGGTTCCTCCTCCCCAGACCGGGCGCCACTGCAGAGATCTCAGGGTCGTGAAATTACTTCGCGCCCCCCTTCCCGCCTCCCCCCACGCTGCCTTCCACCCATTCATTCAGGAGGATTTATTGAATGCCCACTCTAGGCGCCGACCAGATAAAGCGGGGTCCCTGGCGGCGAACCTTGGTGAGTGTCCCAGGTGGGTTTGTTCCTAGATGCAGATCGCGGTGGAGAGTGAACCGAGGGTTTTGCCGGCTTGAAAAGGCGGTTGTGGAAAAAGAAAATGACTTTGATATTAAGCATTAGTAGTTTAGCCTTAGTCCTTTGTCGTGTCAAGTTATCCAGCAGAGGTTGGTTAAGTTCTTTTGAGAAGTGAAGATAGGAACAGAATAACATAGGGGCTGTCGTAAGGAAATGGTCCTGGCGGTGGGGTTGGTCCTCTGTGTAATAGGACTACTTTGGAGACAGACAAGTGTAGGTTCGCCGAAGTGTTGTACTGCTTAGGTCTTTGTTGATGAGGGAAGAGGAAAAGCACACGGGCTGAAGTGGCTTATCCAAGTAGAGTATTCTCTTTTTGGTTTAGAATGGAAAAGGAAATCACTGTTGAACACAAACGCAGATCCTTAGTCTGTTGCCTTTTGGATTTGTTGGTGGCTGTAAATGTTCTTTAAAAGGCTGTAAAGAATAAAATTAAGAATTTAAGGAGTGAAAAATTTGCTTTTGCAGTAGATTACAGTATTTTAATGTTGATAATACAAGCATAGTGGTGAAGTGCTTTAGACCTGAGCATAACTGGAGTCACATACACTTACATCTTTGAGTTTGGGCAAGTTATGTATCTGCCTCCATTTCCTTATCTCTGAATCGGGTATAAAAGTACCTTCCTCATAATGGTACCTTTACATGTAATGGTTCATGTATCATTTTTTTTTACAGTGCTTGGCACTGTATGTAGATATTCAATACATATTAGCCATTTTTATAAGTCATTTCCTTTTCCACTACATCATGATCCACTGACTCACTGTTTTCTAAATGATGTGAAAGATAACTGAATATTTTTTTAGAAAAGAACTATAGTTTGCTTTTTAAAATCAAGGGATAGTTTCCAGATAGTTTTATGATATAGGGGTATATTTAGAGGAAATATGATTTCATGTTGGTTTGTAGTAACTTTGGTGTTCCATTAGAACCTTTTTTTTTTTTTTTTTTTTATTTGCAAAATCATCAGAGTACACCCAGAACTGTCTGTAAATGACAAAAGACTTAAAAATGACCATGGTTAAAGATTTGATGAAAGTTCATAATAATGCAGTTGACAAGAAAATTAGTTATTTCTGAGATATACATTTTAAAGTAATAACTAGGATTATTACTTATAACATTATACCAGAACATATAAGATTTTTAGACGTTTCCTGTAATGTCTGAAACATTTATATTAACATATTTCCATACATATTTCCATACAAATACAAATATAAGATTTTTAGAAATTTCATGTAATGTCTGAAACATTTATATTAACATATTTCCATACATATTTCCATACAAATACAAATATAAGATTTTTAGAAATTTCATGTAATGTCTGAAACATTTATATTAACATATTTCCATACATATTTCCATACAAATACAAATATAAGATTTTTAGAAATTTCATGTAATGTCTGAAACATTTATATTAACATATTTCCATACATATTTCCATACAAATACAAGATTTTTAGAAATTTCATGTAATGTCTGAAACATTTATATTAACATATTTCCATACATATTTCCATACAAATACAAATATAAGATTTTTAGAAATTTCATGTCCCATTAGAACCTTTTAATGTGGAAAATGCTGATGGAATCTATACCTAGTTTAAATTTATTACTTAGTTTCCAAACTATGACTAGTATTGGCAGACTTAAGATTCATAGCTATAGCAAGAAATGTTAAAAGCTGTTTCACAATATTAAAATTTGAAAAGATGATGCAGAACATAAAGAACCAAACATGTAATTTGGGGGGGGGGATTTGAGTGGCATTATGTGAGCCCCTTATTTTTTAAGTTGATTTATACAATGTGAACTGGAATCCCTTTTCTCCAATTTCAGCCTTTCAGAATTTAGGTTGTCATTGACTTACTTTGGGCATTTTGACTGTCAAAGAAGCAAAAGGTATGGTAACAACCTCACTGAGAACTGATTTTAGTTTTCATGTGATTAGATGGGAAGAGTACTATCAATCTTACACATTTTCATGAAAAACATGGGTTAAATGCAGTATTGCTGGGTCCATTCTAAAGGTATTTCCAAAGAATATGACTGACTTGTAAAAACATTTTATAATTCTTTATTAATATGGGACTAGGTAAGGTATGAGTTGAAAAACTAGGAAGGAAGGTAGAGAGTGGTGATTTTTGAGCTGGTGTGAAAGAAGGCTTGCTTTGATGTAGTGTGAGGTTGAGCCCTTTTCTCCGACACTCAGAGGAATGCTGTGAGGATTTTAATAACTTTGTGGAATTAAACCTACCGCATACTCTAACTGTATTAGGGATATAGATATTTCTGGTAGAGATTTTTTTAAACTTTTTTTTTCTTTTAACTTTTCATTAATGACCAATTAATTCAGTCATCAGTTATAAGAAAGTAGATTTCTTAAGGATATCAGTCCTTAAGAAAATGCGTGGTAACCACAAATAAAAGAGCAACCAATTATGACATGGTCCTTTTTAGCATTACGTTTATTTTCCTATCCCCATTTCCCGTTCGTCTATAGATGTAATGGTGCCGTCTTTACATTCTGTCTTGATGTTTGCCAGCATCACACAAGTGACAAAAGAGCTGAACAATTGGTGAAGTAGGTGAATTAATTGATCCACGTGAATAGGGCAGAAATATTCAAATCAGAGATGTATTGAGTACTTTTGGGGGCTCTTGTAGACTTACTCTTTTATTGTACAGTTCATAGAGTTTGGTTTTGAAGAAAAATGTACAGTTTTCTCAACTCCTATGAAAAAAAAGACTGGGTCAGTGGGATCTGGGTGAATTTACTTTCATTCTAAGGGTTCTTTTCTTCCGCAACCTAAATTTTTGTTGAGCTGAATTCTTAACTAAAATTGGGGCAATTGCCCAAGCAAACATCTAACAAAGATGATTATAGCAGCTCTTAAAATAGTGATAAAGTAGAACAATCCAGCTGTACTTTAGTAAGGAAATGGATAAACTATGGTTTATTCATGCAATGGAATACTATCCCTTGGTAAAAGTGAATAAACTAGATCTTTGTTTATAACATGGATACATTTCAAGTACATAATCTTGAGTAAAAAAAGCAAGTTGCCAAAGGATATATGATTACTGTATTATGCATTTATGGAGAGTTTTGAAACAATATAGCATATTACTGTTTATTGATATGTATGTATCTAGTGAGAGTACATAAAAGTATAAGAATGTACATGGAAATAAGACACATTAACTTTAGGAATAGTGGGTAACTCTGGAGAAGGAAGGTTTGGGTAGAGCTCCTTCAAATCTATGTATAACTTTTTCTTCTATTTTAAAGGGAGCTTAAGCAAATATGAAAATATGTTAATATTTGTTAAAACTCAATGATGGGTACATGGATTTGTACATTATTATTATTAATTTTTTTACAGATTTGTGAATGGTTAAGATAGTTTGTGAAACTAGCACCTTAGAATTTATATATATAATCGGGGCTCTCTCCCGATATGCTTTCTTTTTTTTACTTTGTAGCTTCTCTCCCCGCAGTGAAAAGAATGTGCCAGTGCAGCTCCACTATGTAAAGCTTTTCTAAAGAGAGGAGACAGACTTTTCATTTGACTTGTGCTCCTGGGAAGATGCTTGCCTTAGGATATGAGGAATGATCCTTCTTGAAAGGCTGCAGGGGAATTTAAATTCTAGAGACTCTTGAGAAGTGCAGGCACAATGTACTGATCATGAACTCTCAAAGTATAGGGGAGTGCATTGTATCATAAAGCCCTGCAAGGAATTTGACAGAGTGACTCACATACAAAATTACTGCAGAGGGACTTCCCTGGTGGTCCAGTGTTAAGACTCCACACTCCCCCAATGCAGGGGGCCCGGGTTCCATCTCTGGTCAGAAAACTAGATCCCGCACGCCGCAACTAAGACCCAGCGCAGCCAAATAAATAAATAAATATTTAAATATTAAAAAAAAAAAACCAAAATTACTGCAGATATCATGTAGTCATTAACACTTTTTAAAAGTTTTCATTGGTTAAATTTTATTACAGTGTAGTAAACCTGAGTTTTATACTGTGAATGCAAGTGTCCTAGTTATTGCTCAAACAAAATAATGCTCTTTCTACAGGTATTGATAAGTAAACATGATGACAATGCGTTAAATGGTTGAATAACAAATAGTGAATTTAATAGCTGATCTCTAATATGACTCACACATTTAAAAACCATAGTTTCATTCCTAATCAAGAATACCTGTTATTAGCACTTTCAAAATACTCTAAGTGAAGCTTATATCTCCAGAGCAGTATATTTTGACATGTGTACTCCCTGTTTGGTTATGTGGCCCCTTGTTGACCTTAAGCACTGGATATTATTGATTGGTAAAATAAGCCAACATACTTTGAACTGTATTTCTGTAATATTGCCTTTTTTAAAAAAGTGGCCATTTTTGTAAAAGAATAGTAGCAAAATATTAAAGGAATAATTTATATCAGAAATTATATGCTATCAAGTAATAATAGGCATAAATGGTTGCAGTACCTGGGAATTTGAAATTCAGTTGCTGGTATTATAATATTTATCAGAATGTTTCATGGGAATTTAGTATTTACAGAAAATGCATTTTAAAGAGATAGGCAGTGGGTGCAAAAAGGAGCTAAATGGGTATTTGCTGGGTGTTTATTTTACCATGTTTATCCCCCTCTCCCATGAGTAATATCCATTTTAGAAGATTCTCAACAATCAGAAGAGTGTCGTTTTAGTAGGTTTCAAGGTGAAATTAGCAGGCCATAAAAAAAATAAAAATAAGTAAAAACAGAAAGAGACTATGAAGCCTTAGTGTCCCTGATTGCCCAGAAACAGTCTCCTTGTACTAAGGAGAAAGGGACTGTTCTTTCCTAGGTTGTCTAACATCTGTGAAGTGACATGAAAGAAAAGTATCTTCCTTGTTAGGAAGTACCATTAGCAAATTATGTATGAGAGTTTCTATTATGAGAAGACACTTTCCTTTCATGTCAGACATTGACTTTTATAACAGGCATGGAAACCTTCTAATCATTTGGAAGTCCGTGGACTGGAACTTAAGATCGAGGGTTGTCTTCCACTGAGGACTCACTTATGCGCAGCCAGCTTATACCTAGTGGTTACCATGGGTACAAGAATGTACCGATGAATAAGTCATGGTTTCTGACCTCCAGGAGTTTATAATATATTTTGAATCAATGACTTAAGTGCATTATCCCATTAGTAACAACATTATAAATAATAAGTACTCTCTAGGCCAGCCTACTGACTTTATTTAATGCATTAATTTACTGAACTCCTGAACTCTGGGTCAGGATTTAAGGGGTTGGTCAGCTCCCATAGTGGTATTAGGCAGTGCCTCCGGTGCAGTATTTCAGTCTGAGAGGGACGGATTTGAAGTGGCCTCCACCTTTGATGGTGGTTGGTTTGTCAAGCCTTAGGTGCAAGGTGAGTGTTCCTCACCCTTCAGTGGTGGTGGGTAAAGGCTAGAGTGGCAGGATATCCAGGAAGTAACAGTTGTTGGTATACAGATTAGTTGTAAATCAGGTGTTTGAGTCAAAAGTTGCCTTAATCCATGTGTAAACATAGACTGAGCCTCTAAAAGCAAATATTTATTAAGCATTTACCATGTATAAAATTCCATAGGGTCTACAGTTATTGTTTACTGCATTCACAGTATAAACTCTGGTTTACTACATTGTAATAAAACACAACTAACTCAAACTTTAAAGAGAAAGTGTAAATGACTGCATGAAATCTGTAGTAATTTTATGTCAGATTCACTCTATGTCCAAATTCTTTTCAAGGCATTATGATACAGTTTGCTCCTTTATTATTATTTTTATTGTCTTCCTATCTTTTTTTTTTTTTTTTGATTTATTTTTTTATTGATTAATTGATTGATTGCTATGTTGGGTCTTCGTTTCTGTGCTAGGGCCTTCTCTAGTTGTGGCAAGCGGGGGCCACTCCTCATCACGGTGCGCGGGCCTCTCACCATCGCGGCCCCTCCTGTTGCGGAGCACAGCTCCAGACGCGCAGGCTCAGTAATTGTGGCTCACGGGCCCAGCCGCTCCGCGGCATGTGGGATCTTCCCAGACCAGGGCTCGAACCCGCGTCCCCTGCATTAGCAGGCAGACTCCCAACCACTGCGCCACCAGGGAAGCCCTGTCTTCCTATCTTAATGTCTTGTCAATCTAAACAATAATATCATTACTCTTGTAACTATAATTATTGCTATTATTTCACTATTTTAATCAATACACTTATTTTAAACCAATAAATGAGACAGGAGACTAAGACTAGAAGGGCCCAGCTTTGCTAGTGTTAAGTTAGCTTTCTTATGCCTTGAGGGCACTGTCTACTTAGAGCCATCATTCTAGTCAGAAAGATAGAACATACTCGTATGTAAACTCCTTAAGGGTAGGAACTTGTTGACTTATATAGGCCTAGTCTGTCTACAGGTATTTATTGAGTACTTGTTGTATGTCAGGACTATATTAAGCAGCTGGGATATAATAGAGCATAAGATGTTTTTGGCTTCCGTGGAAGTTTTATATTAGTTCCACACCTGGAGTATAGTAGGTAAGAAAACTACATGTGGTTTTAGTTGTTGAAATTTAATTAAAGTTAATATACTAACTTTTACTAAATTATTAAGGCAAAAGGACTTTGTCCAGAGAATAAAGTTCACTAGATGTGAAAACATAGAATCCTACATGATTTGATTTTCTTTTTGCATTTGGGATAATAGTCCATTAACACATTTCTGTTCCATATTTTAAAATTTTTATTTATATTCTGCCTTGTTCCTAAAAGGCAGTTTACAGAAATGTGTAAATGTGGCAAAATAAAATAAAGAGACAGAATGAATGGAACCAGGTGTGAGATTAGAAAACATAGCACACATACTGTGAAGTCCTAGTTACTTACAGGTGCTATCATGTGGGACTCTTATCCTCCCACCACAAAATCTATAATCCTGCCTGTATCTGTACCTGTTGTTTTGTTTCTTTTTAAAATGTAGACCCTTCCTCTTGTGAAAGACCAGTCCCACTGCATGCGTGTTCCGGACGCTATCCTCTTCCACTTTTGTCCAGGATTTTGGTTCTGCCCTCTGTCCTTGTCTCCCTTGCATCTAAGATCAATGTCATTGTCCTACAGACATGTTCAGCTATCTGTCATCTTCCCCCATCCCCCAAAATTACACCCTTGATCTTCATGTTTCTCTCCAGCTACTTCTCCATTTCTGTTTGCCATTTCAATATTTTTTAAAAGAATCATTTACACCAACTTTATTTTCATGTCCTCACCTGCTGTTTATAGTCAGCCTGCTGCAATCTGGTTTTCAGTCCCCAGCTGAGACCCCAGCCGTGTTGACCAGTCATTCCTGCTGGAAACACTCTCTGCTTTGCTTTGTGTGCCCACATCAGACTCTTGTTTGTTCTACCTCTCAGGCCACTTCTCACCTCAGTCTTTGCTTGTTGCTCATCCTATCCAAGTAACTTAACAGCTTGATTCTGTGCCTCCCTTTTCTCTTAATACACACTCCAGTGATACTATCCATTGCCTTGATTTCAGATATTATCCATATGCCTTCCCAAGTTTATATCAATAGTTGAGACCTTTCTTCTGAACTCCATACTCACATATTCAGCTGCTCACTTGATATGTATTCTTGGATTTCTCACAGGCATCTTGAACTTATAAAAAAAATCTTGTCTTACGAGAATCTTACCTTCCACTTCAGAATCCTACCCTCTCACTCTTCCTCATTTCAGTAAATGGTACCACTACACAGTTGTTCAGGGTAGAAATTAGAGGTCATTTTCGATACCTCCTTCTCCTTTACCCCCCACTTATGTCTAATACATCACTAAGTCCTAGTTGTTCTAGGACACAGCACCTCTCTCATTATTTACATCTTTCCACCAAATTGGTAGTCTTGTATGAAATTAAAGAGCCCAGGCTTCCTTCCTCCACTAAGATGAGCCAAGTGAATATTTGCAGGGAGGATATTTCTTACAGAATTCATTTGGGCACTCTGTGTGAGTATGTTCACTATAAAATGGACTTAAAACTTTTAAAACAAGTGATGTAAATCACTGCCATTAAAAAGTTGAGGACCCCTACTGAAAATGATAGTTGTTTTAGAATACAGGTTCCCAGTCCCTTACTTGAAACCCTTGGGGCAAGGCACGTTTTGGAATTCAGAGTTTTTCTGATCTTTGGAATAAGGTGCATAAACCATATATTATATAACACTTCTCGTGGGACCTTTGGTACCACCCTACAATCATTAATATTTCTATGACAAAATATATGAAGATGTACACTAAAGGGGTAAAAACTAAATAGCATCACATTAGTTCATGTTGGTTTTGCTCTTGGATGAGTTCAGGTCAGATTAGATTTTGCCACCAAAAGACTTAAATGAAAAAACTTCTAGTTTTCAGAGTTTTTTGGAGTTTAGATTTCTGGTTACGGTATCATGGACCCATAGTAGTAGCTTTTCTTTCTAGCAATAATTAGAACATCTAGACCAGATTTTTTTTTTTTTAGGGCACTCCCAGATCATGGAATTAAAACCATATTCTCCGCATGTACAAGGTAGCTTATTTCTCTGTTAAATGTAGCAGGAGGGTGTGTATCCACCGGGATCTAAAAGTGGAATCAACTCATTAAGAACCAAGCTTTTTGTTTTAAAGGGTCATCTGAGAGTTTAATTACATTTCACTGTGAAGCAGATAATTTGAAGTGTAGAGTGGTATACTTTAAAATAAATGCATCTTTGCTCTGTGGCTCATAGTACTTAATAGTTGGAGGGGATGCTACAGTCTAGTTTGCTCCTTTTACGGATGCCATTGATCTCTGGAAAGGCCATGTGCAGTAAAAGAGGACCCCACATTTTCTGACTCTGTAAATATCACACAGCTTCTGTATCAGAGCTAGTTAATGTAATAAAGGCTATGAGGGAAAGTTACTATAACAGAAGAAAAGAAGCAGAGTACAGGGATCCTGACCCCCAAAGCTCATCTGGGGAGAAATATCCCCAGAGGAAGCCCCATGATTAGGCAATTTTATAACAGTTAAAACTGTTAGCAGTGAAAGAACATAAGCAAGTTTAAATGCTTTTTGAATGGTTGAGGCAAGTCTTATAGATTTCTCAGAGAGGGGATTATAAAAATACTAGGAAAACAAATTTTTTGGTTTACTTTTTCTGTTTGGATACATAATTGAGGAAGAATGTTAGATTAACTGGATTCGGTAAATGCTGCATATTTTAAGTATGTGAGGTAAAACTTTATAATATAAGCTTCCCACATTTAGGTGCAATATTCCTTTTTAGTTATGTTTCCTTAGCAGTCATTTCCTTTTTTCTCATTGCCGTATCTGAATTTCAGGCACACGTGTCTTCTTAGGAGAAGTCAAGTATATTAAACACCATTAAAACAAAATTCGACCTATAAATATCGATAAAGATGTGTGTGAAATAGTGGACTAGCTTTCTGTTGCTGCTTGTAGCATTGCTGCAAACTCAGTGCCTAAAATAACACGAATTTATTATCTTAGAGTTCTTCAGGTTAAAAGTCGGACACAAGTCTCGCTGGGTTAAAATCAAGGTGTCAGCAGGGCTGCATTTTTTTCTGGAGGCTCTAGGAGAGAATTCGTTTCCTTGCCTCTTCCAGCTTCTAGAGGCCACCTACATTCTCTGGCTTATGGCTGCCCCCTCCCATCTTCAAAGCCAGCAATTTAGGAGCTCTCTGACACGGCTTGTTATCATCACCTCTCTTTCTCGAGCTCTCCTCTGCCTCTCTCTTCCACTTTATTTATTTATTTATTTTATACAGCAGGTTGTTGTTACTCATCAGTTTTATACACATCAGTGTATACATGTCAATCCCGATCTCCCAATTCATCACACCACCACCACCACCCCCCTGACGCTTCCCCCCTTGGTGTCCATACGTTTGTTTCTCTACATCTGTGTCTCTATTTCTGCCCTGCAAACCAGTTCATCTGTACCATTTTTCTAGGTTCCACCTATGTGCGTTAATATACAATATTTGTTTTTCTCTTTCTGACTTAACTTCACTCTGTATGACAGTCTCTAGATCCATCCACGTCTCAACAAATGACCCAATTTCGTTCCTTTTTATGGCTGAGTAATATTCCATTGTATATATGTACCACCACTTCTTTATCCATTCGTCTGTCAATGGGCATTTAGGTTGCTTCCATGACCTGGCTATTGTAAATAGTGCTGCAATGAACATTGGGATGCATGTGTCTTTTTGAATTATGGTTTTCTCTGGGTATATGCCCAGTAGTGGGATTGCTGGGTCGTATGGTAATTCTATTTTTAGTTTTCTAAGGAACCTCCATACTGTTCTCCATATTGGCTATATCAATTTACATTACCACCAACAGTGCAAGAGGGTTCCCTTTTCTCCACACCCCCTCCAGCATTTGTTGTTTGTAGATTTTCTGATGATGCCCATCCTAACTGGTGTGAGGTGATACCTCATTGTAGTTTTGATTTGCATTTCTCTAATAATTAGTGATGTTGAGCAGCTTTTCATGTGCTTCTTGGCCATCTGTATGTCTTCTTTGGAGAAATGTCTATTTAGGTCTTCTGCCCATTTTTGGATTGGGTTGTTTGTTTTTTTAATATTGAGCTGCATGAGCTGTTTTTATATTTTGGAGATTAATCCTTTGTCCGTTGATTCGTTTGCAAATATTTTCTCCCATTCTGAGGGTTGTCTTTTCGTCTTGTTTATGGTTTCCTTTGCTGTGCAAAAGCTTTTAAGTTCCATTAGGTCCCATTTGTTTATTTTTGTTTTTCTTTCCATTATTCTAAGAGGTGCATCAGAAAAGATCTTGCTATGATTTATGTCAAAGAGTGTTCTTACTATGTTTTCCTCTAAGAGTTTTATAGTGTCCGGTGTTACATTTAGGTCTCTAATCCATTTTGAGTTTATTTTTGTGTATGGTGTTAGGGAGTGTTCTAATTTCATTCTTTTACATGTAGCTGTCCAGTTTTCCCAGCACCACTTATTGAAGAGACTGTCTTTTCTCCATTGTATATCCTTGCCTCCTTTGTCATAGATTAGTTGACCATAGGTGCGTGGGTTTATCTCTGGGCTTTCTATCTTGTTCCATTGATCTATGTTTCTGTTTTTGTGCCAGTACCATATTGTCTTGATTACTGTAGCTTTATAGTATAGTCTGAAGTCAGGGAGTCTGATTCCTCCAACTCTGTTTTTTTCCCTCAAGACTGCTTTTGCTCTTCGGGGTCTTTTGTGTCTCCATACAAATTTTGAGATGATTTGTTCTAGTTCTGTAAAAAATGCCATTGGTAATTTGATAGGGATTGCATTGAATCTGTAGATTGCTTTGGGTAGTATACTCATTTTCACAATATTGATTCTTCCAATCCAAGAACATGGTATATCTCTCCATCTGTTGGTATCATCTTTAATTTTTTTCATTAATGTCTTATAGTTTTCTGCATACAGGTCTTTTGTCTCCCTAGGTAGGTTTATACCTAGGTATTTTATTCTTTTTGTTGCAGTGGTAAATGGGAGTGTTTCCATAATTTCTCTTTCAGATTTTTCATCATTAGTGTGTAGGAATGCAAGAGATTTCTGTGCATTAATTTTGTATCCTGCAGCTTTACCAAATTCATTGATTAGCTCTAGTAGTTTTCTGGTGGCATCTTTAGGATTCTCTATGTATAGTATCATGTCATCTGCAAACAGTGACACTTTTACTTCTTCTTTTCCAATTTGTATTCCTTTAATTTCTTTTTGTTCTCTGATTGCCGTGGCTAGGAGTTCCAAAACTATGTTGAATAATAGTGGTGAGAGTGGACATCCTTGTCTTGTTCCTGATCTTAGAGGAAATGTTTTCAGTATTTCATCATTGAGAATGATGTTTGCTGTGGGTTTGTCGTATATGGCCTCTATTATGTTGAGGTAGGTTCCCTCTATGCCCACTTTCTGGAGAGTTTTTATTATAAATGGGTGTTGAATTTTGTCAAAAGCTTTTTCTGAATCTATTGAGATGATCATATGATTTTTCTTCTTGAGTTTGTTAATATGCTGTATCACATTGATTGATTTGTGTGTATTGAAGAATCCTTGCATCCCTGGGATAAATCCCACTTGATCATCATGTATGATCCTTTTAACGTGTTGTTGGATTCTGTTTGCTAGTATTTTGTTGAGGATTTTTGCATCTATATTCATCAGTGATATTGTTCTGTACTTTTCTTTTTTTGTAGTATCTTTGTCTGGTTTTGGTATCAGGGTGATGGTGGCCTCATAGAATGAGTTTGGGAGTGTTCCTTCCTCTGCAATTTTTTGGAAGGGTTTGAGAAGGATGGGTGTTAGCTCTTCTCTAAATGTTTGATAGAATTCACCTGTGAAGCCATCTGGTCCTGGACTTTTGTTTGTTGGAAGATTCTTAATCACAGTTTCAATTTCATTACTTGTGATTGGTCTGTTCATATTTTCTATTTCTTCCTGGTTCAGTGTTGGAAGGTTATACCTTTCTAAGAATTTGTCCATTTTTTCCAGGTTATCCATTTTATTGGCATAGAGTTGCTTGTAGTAGTTTCTTAGGATGCTTTGTATTTCTGCAGTGTCTGTTGTAACTTCTCTTTTTTCATTTCTAATTTTATTGATGTGAGTCCTCTCCTTTTTCTTGATGAGTCTGGCCAGTGGTTTATCAGTTTTGTTTATCTTCTCAAAGAACCAGCTTTTAGTTTTATTGATCTTTGCTATTGTTTTCTTGGTTTCTATTTCATTTATTTCTGCTCTGATCTTTATGATTTCTTTCCTTCTGCTAACTTTGGGTTTTGTTTGTTCTTCTTTCTTTAGTTCCTTCAGGTGTAAGTTTAGATTGTTTATTTGAGATTTTTCTTATTTCTTGAGGTAGGCTTTTATAGCTGTAAACTTCCCTCTTAGAACTGCTTTTGCTGCATCCCATAGGTTTTGGATCGTCGTGTTTTCATTGTCATTTGTCTCTAGGTAATTTTTTATTTCCTCTTTGATTTTTTCAGTGACCTCTTGGTTATTTAGTAACGTATTGTTTAGCCTCCATGTGTTTGTGTTTTTTATGTTCTTTTCCCTGTAATTGATTTCTAATCTCATAGCATTGTGGTCAGAAAAGATGCTTGATATGATTTCAATTTTCTTAAATTTACTGAGGCTTGATTTGTGACCCAAGATGTGATCTATCCTGGAGAATGTTCCGTTCCATGTGCACTTGTGAAGGAAGTGTAATCTGCTGTTTTTGGATGGAATGTCCTATAAATATCAATTAAATCTATCTGGTCTATTGTGTCATTTAAAGCTTGTGTTTCCTTATTAATTTTCTGTTTGGATGATCTGTCCATTGGTGTAAGTGAGGTGTTAAAGTCCCCCACTATTATTGTGTTACTGTCGATTTCCTCTTTTATAGCTGTTAGCAGTTGCGTTATGTATTGAGGTGCTCCTATGTTGGGTGCATATATATTTATAATTGTTATATCTTCTCCTTGGATTGATCCCTTGATCATTACAAAGTGTCCTTCCTTGTCTCTTGTAACATTCTTTGATTTAAAGTCTATTTTATCTGATATGAGTATTGCTACTCCAGCTTTCTTTTGATTTCCATTTGCATGGAGTATCTTTTTCCATCCCCTCACTTTCAGTCTATATGTGTCCCTAGGTCTGAAGTGAGTCTCTTGTAGACAGCATATATATGGGTCTTGTTTTTGTATCCATTCAGCAAGCCTTTGTCTTTTGGTTGGAGCATTTAATCCATTCACGTTTAAGGTAATTATCGATATGTATGTTCCTATAACCATTTTCTTAATTGCTTTGGGTTTGTTTTTGTAGGTCCTTTTCTTCTCTTGTGTTTCTCACTTAGAGAAGTTCCTTTAGCATTGTTGTAGGGCTAGTTTGGTGGTGCTGAATTCTCTTAACTTTTGCTTGTCTGTAAAGCTTTTGATTTCTCCATTGAATCTGAATGAGATCCTTGCTGGGTAGAGTAATCTTGGTTGTAGTTTCTTCCCTTTCATCACTTTAAGTGTATCATGCCACTCCCTTTTGGCTTGTAGAGTTTCTGCTGAGGAATCAGCTATTAACCTTATGGGAGTTCCCTTGCATGTTTTTTGTCATTTTTCCCTTGCTGCTTTCAATAATTTTTCTTTGTCTTTCATTTTTGCCAGTTTGATTACTATGTGTCTCAGCTTGTTTCTCCTTGGGTTTGTCCTGTATGGGACTCTCTGTGCTTCCTGGACTTGGGTGGCTATTTCCTTTCCTGTGTTAGGGAAGTTTTCGACTATAATCTCTTCAGATATTTTCTCTGGTCCTTTCTCTCTCTCTTCTCCTTCTGGGACCCCTATAATGTGAATGTTGTTGTGTTTAATGTTGTCTCAGAGGTCTCTTAGGCTGTCTTCATTTCTTTTCATTCTTTTTTCTTTATTCTGTTCCGTAGCAGTGAATTCCACCATTCTGTCTTCCGGGTCACTTATCCGTTCTTCTGCCTCAGTTATTCTGCTATTGATTCCTTCTAGCATAGTTTTCATTTCAATTATTGTATTGTTCATCTCTGTTTGTTCTTTAATTCTTCTAGGTCTTTGTTAAACATTTCTTGCATCTTCTTGATCTTTGCCTCCATTCTTTTTCCGAGGTCCTGGATCATCTTCACCATCATTATTCTGTATTCTTTTTCTGGAAGGTTGCCTATCTCCACTTCATTTAGTTGTTTTTCTGGGGTTTTATCTTGTTCCTTCATCTGGTACATAGCCCTCTGCCTTTTCATCTTGTCTATCTTTCTGTGAATGTGGTTTTTGTTCCACAGGCTGCAGGAGTGTAGTTCTTCTTGCTTCCGCTGTCTGCCCTGTGGTGGATGTGGCTATCTAAGAGGCTTGTTGTCTCTTCCACTTTTAAGGACTCTGTGATTATGCTGAGTCCATCTAGATAACTAGGATAATCTCCCTAACTTAAAACAAGCTGATTAGGAGCTTTACTTCCCCTTTGCCATGTAACCTAACATATTCACAGTTTCTGGGCATTAGGACATGGGTATCTTGGGAATCATTATCCTTCCTACAGTATATAGTAAGTAACAAAGTTGCAAGACAGTTTGTAGAGTTTTAATTCCATTTGGATTTGAAAAAATGAATGTTGGTTAGAAATCATGTGGCATAAGGAGTAATCCACTTTAAGAAAACAGTGTATTCAAAAATATGACACCAAAAGAGAAGGTCAGCTGCTTTATTCATTTTACCGATTCTCAACAGTTTTGATTGACAGGCAGTAGGACACAATTTGGTTTACAAACAGTGAATCAGTTGCATGAAGTGTGCTTGTGCACTCCCACACCCTCCCAGAGCAGTTCTCTGGTTTCCGCCTGGGCATTGTTTAACTTTTATCAAGGGACCAGTTACTCCCTGATCTCTCATAGATAAGCATAGGTTAGACCTGCCCTCAGAACTTTTCTGTATGCTGTGAACTGTACATTTTATTAAAAGTTAATTACTATCACACACAAAGCATAGTATCACTTAGTAATCATATTTATTAAATGAATAGCATTTATTAAATCTGTTCAGATATCTCTTTCATTTACATGTACCCTTCATCCAACTTTGAATGAGTCAAAATCTTTCTAAAATAAGCATTAGGTAGAGAGTAATTTCCTCCAGATATACAGATGGGAAACTGTAAGAATTCACAGGCAACCTGGAGTAAACAGATGGTCTTACATCACTCCTGCTGGTGTGGGCTCTTTTCAAAGCACAGTGACGATGCCATACCCTTTTGCAGAAAAATAATGAATTTGGCCCCAGTATTTTTATCATTCACACATCTAAAACCCTGTTGCTCTTATTTTCATGAGTTTTGGTGCCCTTAAAAATGTGAATTTCTTAGTTGAAATGCATTGAGCGTTTCTGTCTGCCTGTCAATATTTCTAGCTCTTACTTTATTAAACATTGAGTTTCTGAAATGATGGGTCATGATATTTGTACTGTTATTTTCATATAGCTCTTTTCTATTAAATAGTAGATTTAAAAATAGATATTTTAAATTCAGACTTCTTTCTTCCAGCCCTTTGGATTATGGTTTTGAATTGAGGTTGATTTGGGGTAAACATTGATAGTTCTAATACATGGAAAACTTTGTTTTAATGATGTAATTTTTTGTGTGTGCATTACTGGAAAATGAAATTCAAACTGTTTGAATCTGATACGTTACTGGAGAGATTGCAGAAATTCTTTTTTTTTTTTTAATTAATTTATTTTATTTATTTATTTTTGGCTGCGTTGGATCTTCGCTGCTGCACGTGGGCTTTTCTCTAGTTGAGGTGAGAGGGGATTCCTCTTCATTGCGGTGTGCAGGCTTCCCGTTACGGTGGCGTCTCTTGTTTTGGAGCACAGGCTCTAGGCGCGCGGGCTTCAGTAGTTGTGGTGCACGGGCTTAGTTGTCCCACAGCGTGTGGGATCTTCCGGGACCAGGGCTCGAACCCGTGTCCCCTGCATTGGCAGGCGGATTCTTAACCACTGCGCCACCAGGGAAGCCCCAAGAAATTCTTGTTTACTTAATTGGTATTTAAGTGTTCATATGTCCCAGCAGCATTTAAATAGTAGCCTTAATTTGTGTGTAATGAATACTTAACACATTGAGTTTTCAGATTGAACTTATTTATAATAAAAAACAAATGAAAAAAATCTGTTGCCTGACAAAGTACAGCTAGGTTGTGGGTAGTCTTTTCTCACTTTGACATTACATTTGACGATCAACAGGCATTTTTATAAGCTCAGTGGGCAGGCTCAGTCTAGAGATTCGACTTTGGCAGGCAGGATATGAAATAGTTTAAATAGTTTTGCTGCATATTTATTGCCCAGTGAATGTGCACTTGTTGGAGAGCTGCCTTTTTTCTTCTTTTTTTTCAAATCTGACAGATAAAATAGCAAAGTGCTCTGTCACTGCTCTTTGTGCTTACCTGTGTTTTGCCATTTAGGGTTTTATATACCTTTTGCAAGGAGGGAATGATTTGGTGATGGAGTGCTCCCACTGACCGATGGACTCAAAGAAGAAAAGGTAAAATCATTTTTTCCTTTTCCCCTACCCTTCTAGGAAAACACAACAGACAGTTCCACTTATGTGTAGCTTCTCTTCAGTTTAATTTTCTTGTTGATGGCTATTAAGTAGGAATAGTGACATTTGTGTTGATTGGTAAAGAGAGTAAGATAATTACAATAAAGCTTGTTAGCGGTACACTTTGTTGCTAGTTCCTTTCTTATGCTTATAAAAGGCACAAAATGTCTTCACCATTTTAAAGCTTTTGAAGCCATTTTTTTTTGTCACACATAATTTCAGGTTTTCAAAAGTAGCCTTATTAATTGTAATTCTATCCTTAGAGAACTTGGCACCATGAATGATATTTTGAAAGGAGGGTTAGGTTTGTGGCTTTCCTTTCATAAAAACATGGTTATGCCTAATTACAGTTTAGATGAATATTATTTAACAAAAGTAGAGAAAATCCTAGGTATTAGAAAATAAAGAAAACCAAAAAAAGTTTCTGTGCCTCATTAAAATATTGGCATCAGTGTTCTAGAAAAAAGAATATGAAAATAAATGCCCCGTCAATGGCAACACAAAGGAAAATTTTATATAAAGGGAAACCCAGAGTATGTTAATGTGGCCTTTTCTTGGAAAGGGAGGCAGTTGGGATACAGTCTTGTTATGCAGCTGTGTGTTTTATGTTCTTTGAACTAGGGTTATCAGATGGATAGAATTCTTTGGCTAGAACGTGAGTAAAGCATGAAGGATTTTACTGGTACCTGTTATAAATTTAATTCTTAAAAATTTAAATAGGAATTATAGAGCTTCAACTCGGTATAAAGGGAAACATGGATCCCTATTCCTTCTGTCTTTCTCATCAAATACTTTTTTTTAAAATACCAAATTAAAAACTAAAAATTTAAAATAAGACTCCAACTTGGGGCATGTTATAACTTTAACATCTAGACAAGGAGTTAATTTACTGAGAAGTAAGAATCTTGAAATTTTAAATCAGAAAACTTCAAAAAATAGCCCAGGTTTTGTTTGCTTCTTAGATAGAGATAAGTAATTTGTGGGTTTATCCTCAAGTCGTTTATATAAATAGTAATTTTACCTCTGCTCCTGTGTCATAACCACACCATAAAATAGGTGCTAAACTATCTGACTCAGTCACCCATGTACTGGTAAAAGGTATAAATCTCATGACAGTATGAAGGACAAAAGACACAGTTCTGAACTGGAGGACCAAGCTACTTTTAAGCTATTTTTCTTGATGTTTGTAGCTCAACAGAAGCTGAAGGATCCAAAGAAAGAGGCCTGGTCCATGTGTGGCAGGCAGGCTCCCATTCTGTAACACCAGAGAGATTGCCAGGCTGGGGAGGAAAGACTGTTCTTCATGCGGCCCTTGGAGTGAAACATGGAGTTCTTCTGACTGAAGGTATTGAAAAGAACGGCTTAGCCAACACTAACTGAGACTCTGACCAGTGTCGGAGCGTGTAGGAGCAGCTGAGAGTTACTGGGTACGAGGGATTCTGAGTGAACTTTGCTGGAACTTATGCTTTTTTTGTTTCAAAATATGTTCTTACTCCCTTTATCAGAAATCAGGTTAGTTCTTATATTTAAGATGTACCATAACTAGAATAAAAGGGAGAATTATAGTTTAAAAATTTTAGTACTGATAAGTACATGAAAAATTAGATTTTTTAAAAGATTATGTATTCAGAGACCCTTTTACTATACCTTTGTTCATTAAATGTATCAGAATAATAATGCTAATAATAGCTAATGTTTATTAAACAATTATATGTGCCAGGCACTGCACTAAGCACTTTATATGTATTATCTCATTGAGTCCTCACAACCACCTTATGAGGTATCTGCTGTTATTATGCCCACTTCACAGATGAGGAAGCTGAAGGTCAGGGAGGTTAAATTGTTTTCCCAAGCACACACGACTATTTAAAGGGTCAGAGTTAGGATGGGAACCCAGAGAGTCTAATTTCAAAATTTGCTTTTTAAATCTCTTGGCTGTACTGTCTCAGTACCATTTTTATCAGGCATAAATAGCAGCTCATAAGGACATATAATAAAATCTACAAATCTATATCAGAAACATAGGCTATAATTTATATAGAGAACTGCCTTTAATTTTGATGGCACTTTACCAACTAAGTCTTGGCAAATTTGATTTGGGTCAGGACTGCCATCAGCTTCACTAATTTATAAATTTCTACTCTGTAAGTATTTATTAAGTATTTAACAATGCTTTGGTATTTTCCTTGTAGGAACTAAGGGAAGACAGATTCTAGGAAACAAAGCTTAAATCTGACCATGGTGGTTTTTTGGGACAAACATGGATTTCTTTCTAATTTCTTTATTATTATGTCACTTTTATTATAATAATACATAATACTATTATTATTATTGTATTAGGCCAGAATTTGGAGAAAGCCTTACTTTTCAAATGTGAACTATATCCAGTACCTGCCCTATGGGCTTCAAAATCTATAGTTCTCAAGCTTATATAAGTAGAATTCTGTTACTGTCGTTTTATTAGCCCCTCAGTAAGATATTTAGTAATCCTTCATGAGCATGATCTCTTTAAATATATAGAATCAAACCTAAAAGCCTGGGAAAACTGAGGGAAAACTTAAAAAAAAATGTAAATAACCTATGTTCATGTTTAAGCAGTGTTCTGGTTTAAGTGTCAAAGTAACAAAAAATCTCAGCTCACACAAATGTGTAGCTTGAAATGGCACAAAGATCTCAGGTACTTTCTTTCCTAAGTGAGGAAATGGTACTGATTGAATACTAGAAATTTTCAAGCTTTGTCTCTATTCAATTTAACCATTAGCTCATAATTCAATGAGGACACCTCATTGACTCACTATTTTTGAGGTATTCCAGGTTAAAAAAATGATGTCTAAGTATTCACTTCTCTGCAATTTGCTCTGGGGAGACTGTTATTCTAATGGAATATAATACCAATTGAAAGTGTTGGTGAACTGTTGCGAGTGTGTTATATCACTTGGGAAGAAAAGTTTAAAAGATCTTAACCAGTGAGCTTATTTTCTCAGTACTCTATCCAAATTAGAAATTCCCTAATAAAAGCTGATCTTCCCTCTAGCCACTATTGTGTTTTTCCTTACATAGATGTTGTAGTGAGTTAATTTGAGTATATAAATGTATCTGCCATGTGTAATAGGCCAAAGATAAAGTATGCCTTTTTTTCATCAGCAACTCAATTGCTGCTTTGTGGAGGAAAAATAGTACCTATTTTCATTAATTAAAAAAAAATGGGTGACCCTCTGGTCACATAGGAAAGAAAGGATGGTGGGCTTTGTTTAATATTTTTCAAAACCCATGGCCAAGTCTTTGTTCCATTTGAGTTTTTTAGCTAGCATAAATCATTTGCACATACCCCCATATTTCCCCAATACCTGCAGTAAAACTATGACTTGGTAGCACACGTGAACACAAATAGGTTATCATCATTCATGTACCCAACTCACTGGTGCCTTCCCTTTTAATTCTAAAGCTAGCCAGTCATGGCTTCATTTGTTTTTTTTCTTTGTTTTGTTGTGATTTGCTTTTTAAACAAATGACACCTCAGGAAGGCTATCTAGTACACAATATATATTATAAATAACATTTAAAAATTATACATAGTATGGTACACAACGTCATGTTAACATTGGTGCTCTCAGTCCAACGTGGAGGTATAAAGCTAATTTCATAGTTTTGGCCAAAGTGAATCTCTAATTTATGTCACTGCATAATTTTTTGCTGCTCTGACTTATTCAGTAGTAGTGAATGTTGTAGATATTAGCTAATGTGTCTGTTTTATCTTCTGCTTATTTTATCTGATCATGTCATGATCATTATTTTGTCTTTGAACTCTTGGAATCTGCTTCTGTAATAGCCTGCAATGGTAGCCATCAGTAACGGATCGATGCTAGGAGTTTGTAGGATAAGGCTGAAGGAGAGGAACAATACCCTTCATTTGAAGTAGTCTCCTGCAATTTGTAGAAATTGTCACTATATTTCAGAATGTTAAAAGATGTTATTTGTTAAAAGATTAATAAGTATGGAATGCTATCTGCTTCAACCAAATTTCTACAACTGTGCTTTTGAAAATTAAAAAAAGAAAAAAAAATTCTATTTTGTTAAACCTAGAGGGGACTAAAAGTTAGCTGATAAAATTTCTAGTTAATTCACTAACTCCCTCCCTTTTTTTTTTTTTTTCTTTTTTTTTTAAACCTTCAGATGGTGAGGTCTACAGCTTTGGGACTCTCCCCTGGAGAAGTGAACCAGCAGAGATTTGTCCGAGTAGCCCCGTTCTAGAAGAGGTGCTGGTTGGGCAGTATGTCGTTACTGTGGCAACAGGGAGTTTCCACAGCGGAGCAGTGACAGAAAGCGGCGTAGTGTACATGTGGGGGGAGAACTCTGCTGGCCAGTGTGCGGTCGCTAACCAGCAGTATGTGCCGGAACCAAATCCTGTCAGCATTTCTGATTCCGAGACCAGTCCTTTGTTAGCGGTCAGGGTCTTGCAGTTGGCATGTGGCGAGGAGCACACTCTGGCATTGTCCCTAAGCAGAGAGATTTGGGCATGGGGTACCGGTTGTCAGTTGGGTCTCATTACCACTACCTTCCCAGTGACAAAGCCACAAAAGGTGGAACATCTTGCTGGGCGAGTAGTGCTCCAAGTTGCCTGTGGTGCGTTCCACAGCTTAGCCCTGGTGCAGTGCCTCCCTTCCCAGGATCTGAAGCCGGTGCCAGAAAGATGTAACCAGTGCAGCCAGCTGTTAATTACAATGACTGACAAAGAAGACCATGTGATTATATCAGACAGCCATTGCTGTCCATTAGGTGTGACACTGTCAGAATCCCAGTCAGAAAACCAGGCCAGCACTGCCATCAGCCCCTCCACTGAAACCCTTGATGGCCAGGGAGAAGTGTTTGAGAACACCTTCGTACAAAATGAGCTGCCTGCTGCTACCGGACTGAATGTTGGAAATGTTCAGACCGCAAGTGTTGAGACCATTTCCTCCCCACAAGATGTCATGGGAACAACTGAAATTTCTTCTGCAAGAAGTGTACCATCGTACCCTGACACTCAGGCAGTAAATGAATACGTGCAGAAACTGTCAGATCATGCAGTAAGAGAGAACTCAGAGAATGGTGAAAAGCCAGTGCCACCTCAGGTACCTGCTAAATTTTATAATATAAAGTTGAACCATATGAGTTTTCTTGAGAAACTTTAAAATACCTAAGGGTTGGTACCTTTTTTTATTTTTTGAGTTTGACTATTAATCTGTCTTATCATGCAAGCCTAGATAAGGAAAACCCTGGATTAATTCAAAATTACTCTTTATGTTCAAATTCTGGCCCTTTATTTATGATGTCGAAAGATGTTATTCTGGGCTTGTTTTGTAAGTAGAAAAATCCCATTTTTTTTTTTCCAAGTACTTTTCCCCCCATGGCTAAGGTGGGCCCCTGAAGAGTTTAATCTAACATGACTATATATTCACAAAGAATTCTCTTATCTGTATTTGTAGCACTTTTCAGATACTGTTGAGAAAAATCCTTTCCTTCTTTATCAGAGAAGGTTACAGTGTGGCGGATCCCTCGATTATAGGCAGACTTGAAACTGACTGGCATTACATATTGTTCGAATTCTTTTTAGTTATACCAGTGGTCCTTACTGGGCATCACTGGGCGGAGGGTTTAATATTCTCTTCATCTCGTTTAAACTACTTTCACTTTGAAAACTTGTAGTAAGTGGAGAAAAGCTATTTACCAGGGGCATGTAGTAAGCTGTGTCTCTCTACTTAAAACAAATTGTTCTAAAGGATACTTGTTTTTTTACTCTTAGTGGAAGCCTTTTGCTTTTGCTTTTCCAAAACTCTAAGAAAACAAATCTAAACAAAAACATATAATCCTAGGGACTTCCTTGGTGGTCCAGTGGTTAAGTCTCAAAAAAACCCCAAAAAACTAATCATAAAAGAGCTGCCTTGTGGCATTGTTTTCAGGTTTTTGAAACCACATAGCTTCTGGATTCTTCATCACTGTTGTTTACTGGTTCAGAATGGGAACGTGGCTTAGAGGTGTTTTTAGAAACAGTTTTTATTTCACAGTCTACTCACCGAACCTTGTAGATGTTTGATTTTTTTTTTTTTTTTAATTTTATTAAGAAGCTGTTTGGAGAAAGAAAAATCTAAACAAAGCAAAAGTAATAATTTAACAGGACTCGTACATGCTTATAAAAAAGTTCGATTTTGACTTTCCAAAAGTCATCTCTCTGATTTATTAAAGTTGTAGTTAAAAGTTTATTGTATACTGTTTATTTGAATAATAGATTATCATCATTGAAATTGCACTGTCCTTTGGACCTGTTTGGTTAAACATTTGAAGTTTTGGTTACCTATGCTAGTTTTAGCAGTGTGTGTTTAAGTGTAATTCCATCTTTGTAAATAGTGTCTCAATCATACAGCTAACCATTAGGAATTTATGTGGCTTAGGACAAGTTTTTTTCTTCTGGCCAGATGTAATTGAAAGAATATCTCACGTTTGTGAAATAAACCAAAGTATTTGGCAATGAAGCATATATTTCATTTTTGCATTTTGCTATTGGTTGATTGGAACTCCTGAAATTATGTCTTCCATCAAAATTGCTGGGCACGTGTTTTTGTTTTATTTATTTACTTATTTTATGAATTGTTAAATATAATTAAGTAGAGGAGCCAGTTAGAACAATAGTTTAAAGTTTATATAAGATAGAGTTTTTTTGACTTTCCTCCACCTAATGGTAAGAACTCCCTAATTTAGTCACCCCGAAATACCATCACTGCTTCTGTTATGAGCTTTTGTAAATAGATGGTGGAAATAGTGACACCAGTTTTTCTGAACAAGTTATGAGAACTGTGTCACCAAGGAAGTAATAGTCTTTGTATTTATCTTTTTTTATATGGTATATTTGTTTATTTTGTTGGATATTTTAATTAAAGACTCACATTTTGTTGAATGTAGTATTTAATTGAACAAAATGTATTGAGTGCCTACTACATGTCAGGCACTGTGCAGGGAACAGGAATTATTTCCTTTAAGAAAATCAGAAGCCAGTGTTAAAAAATTTTTTTGGTTTGGTTTGCAATTCAGGACAAATTAAGATACACACACACACACCCTCCCACCCCTTGGGATCTTTGGGTAGCATAGGAAACAAAATTTTCATTGTGACCTATGCTCATGAGCCAAAAGCTTTTTCGTGTGTTAGTAGGTATATCTAGTGACTTTCTTTTTTAGTAAACAGTGGTGCTTGACAGCTCAGAGTATGTTTTAACTGATTTTTCACTACGATATCAGAAAACTTTAGTTGGCTTTCTAATACAGCTGTGAATAACACTAAGAACCTTGGATCCAAATGTTTAATGATTAACCTACCACATTGCTCGATGGTAGCGAGAGCAAAGGTAATCTTTCAGTTTACCTTGCCCCTGGGTCATGGAAAATAACTCTTGATGAGACAGTAGAAGGACAAAAATTTCAGAACATAGTTTGGGGGCAGATAGTTTAGAGGTATAACTTATTTTTCTGCCTGTGTATGCCATATATAAATTTGTGTTCATAAAACATTTTAGGAAAAGCCTTTTCTTCTTAAAATGTAATTTTTTCTCATCATTTCTTAGTAAAAATCTGTGTAATTTTTCCTAGTAGTGATCAATAATAAAACTTGCATTTTTTCAACCTTGTATCCAGGGCTATTACCTCATATTGAAGGCAATGTTTTCCATACCTTCCCTCCCCTCTCCCTTCTACTGTGTTTATTTTATAAAAGCAGCTGGGACCTATTTTTAAATACCATGATAAAACACCACTCAAACAAAAGGAAGTACTTTTGATAAGGAACTGTATTTTAAGTACTCATTTCCATCTAATGTGTTAAATCTGTGATCAAGAAGGGATACCTTTAGGCTGGAGATGAAGAGACCTCTTGTTGTTTTAGATTCTTATATTTGCAAATAGTGATAGATGTTACACTTTCTTTTTATTGATTGCTTGTTATATACGGGGTTATATTTTTATATACTTTTTTATGTGTGTATATTTTAGCCTCTTGTAGCAGAAGCTATTCCTAATCTTCACAGTCCAGCAACCACAAGCACTTCAGCCCTGAACAGCCTAGTGGTCTCTTGTGCATCTGCTGTTGGTGTGAGAGTGGCTGCTACATATGAAGCTGGGACCTTGTCTCTTAAGAAAGTTATGAACTTTTATAGTACAGCCCCTTGTGAACCTGGAGCTCAGGCAGGCAGTAGTCCCATAGGCCCAGAAGGTCTGAAAGATAGCAGAGAAGAACAGGTTAAACAGGAGTCCATGCAAGGAAAGAAGAGTTCAAGTCTTGTGGATATCAGAGAAGAAGAATCAGAGGGAGGCAGCCGAAGACTCTCTCTCCCTGGATTGTTGTCACAAGGTAAGGAAATAACCAGCTTTTGTGAGTTGACTTTTGGTGAATCCAAGATGCTCCCGACATCACATGCTGTGTTATAATAAATTCGCTTTCCTAACATATTCAAATGTCAAAATTTATTTAATTAAATAGCTTTTTAAAAGCTACATGTTTCTCTGCTTTAGAAATAACTTTAGACACTCACTTTTTCATAATACCTGCTTCTGCTTATGAACCTTGTTTTGAGTCTTATTTGATTGTTCTGGAATGTAGCAGTAGCCTCCTTATTTCCTGGGTGAGCCTGGACTCCAGATCGATGAAGTTGCAGATGTGATCATTGGGTAAATGAGGAGTTAATGTACTTGCCCTGAAAGTGAAGATGATTTTAAGCTTCAGTAAGAGAAAGCTTCATTTTCTGAAACCATTAGCAATCAACTTCTTAGAATATTGAGACTATTGCACAGTTGTTTCTTCTACATTTCTCACTCAGTTCAGGAGTCTCAGTCATCTGGACTTTTGCTTCTCAAGGTGGCCTGCAGACCAGCAACATCAGCAGCATCTGGGAGTTGGTTAGAAATGCAGGATTTCAGGCTCCATACCAAACTTAGTGAATCAGAATTTACATTACAACAAGATCCCAAGGTGATGAGCATGCACATTAAAGTTCGAGAAGTATTGGATTAGATCAACCAGTGGTTGGCAAACTTTCTCTCTTTTTTTTTTTTTTTGCCCTGACCAGCGATTGAACCTGTGCCCTTGGCAGTGAAAGCGCGGAGTCCTAACTACTGAACCGCCAGGGAGTTCCTGGCAAACTTTCTCTATAAAGAGCTAAAGAGAAATATTTTGTGATTTGTAGGCCATACGGTCTCTGTTACAACTACTTGACTTTGCTTAAAAGCAGTCATAGAAAATACATAAATAAATGAGCTATATTCCAATAAATCTTTATTTACAAAAACAGGCAGTGGACTATATTTGACCCATGGGCTATAGTTTAGAGCTTTGCACAAAATGGTATAAACCAGTGGTTAGGAAGTCAGGAATCCTAGACTAGACTAAAACTTACCTTTTCTGCGATGTCCCTATTCTCTACCCTTGTTCTACTTACTGCTCTCTCTTGTGCCACTGAGCACTTTTGCTATCCTGCCTCCTGATTCTCATTGCCACTAGATTCATCTGTGCAAATAAAACCCTAGTCCTGATTGTATGTGTGTGTGTGTGTATCCCATGAATTCTGCTAAGTCTGAAGGATAATCTTGGGCCAAAATGTTCTTATTCTGAAATGTCCTTTAGCATTTTCAGTATAAATATAATATTTGAGATCTCCTTGAACCACAGATGTGGGATATTGATTTTTGTCATGCCATTAGACCATGTGAAATATGCAATTCTACTAACAGACTTATTTCCTTAGGTTAAATTTTACTTAGTAAACTTAAAAGTATCTTTAGAAAAATTTTCCATGTACTCTTTTTCTCTCTCTTTTAAAATGATCTAGAATACATCTTTGAGGAAACCTCAAGTAGGTATATTTGAGTCTTTGTATGTACAAGTGGATGATACACTCACCAGAAAAGATTGTGATCTTAGCCGGGGATGATCACTTTCTTTGTGGCCCATAACTTAATGACCAAGTGACTAAGTTTATACCTAGTGACATTTTCTTCAAAACATATCCTGTCACCAGATTCGTGTACAAGATTTACACAGTGTTGTATGCCTTTGTTACAATTTTGGACACTCTAAAAGATGTCAGCATTCTTTTTTTAAAATATTAAGTTCTCTATAAAGTAATTTAAAGTAGGCAGCAAAATACAAAATCTTTTTAGTACTTCCCATTCATAACCATTTCCTCACTGTAGAAACTTTGAAGTTTTATGTCCAAAATAAATCTTTTGTTACAATATTTATAGTATGCTTGAACTTAGACCTTAATTTGGAAAGGCTTAACTTTTAACTCTGCTTTGAAATGGGAAAAATATTTGTTAGCCTTAGTGTAGTATTTTGTTAAGCTTATTCTTTAGAATACCAGTTCCATAGGATGTCATGTAGACATTCTATATAACAAATGTTATACAGAAAAGGATTTTGTGGCTAAACGTTTGGAACTGGGGCAGGGTTAAACAGATTTAAACAGGGCTTTTAATTGCAGGACTTTTCAGCACCTTTAGCATGCTAATGCATGTGTGTGAATCTCTACAGGGCAGGTAGGGGGGAGGAAAGAATGCAGTAGGCAGTGTTTACCAAACTCATTTGACTACTTAATCCCCAGTTTTGCAGAGAACCTGTAGAATATGCTTCACAAATACCATGTTAGTGTATTTCTTTGAAAATCAACAGTTCATTAAAGTGGTCCCTTTTTTCTCACCCATCTACTCCCTCATGGTATCGCTGGTTTGTTTTCAGTCTCCCCCAGGCTCTTGAGAAAAGCTGCACGGGTGAAAACGCGGACAGTGGTTCTGACCCCTACATACAGTGGAGAAGCGGATGCGCTGCTGCCTTCTCTGAGAACAGAGGTGTGGACGTGGGGGAAAGGGAAGGAAGGACAGCTGGGGCATGGTGATGTTCTGCCTAGGTGAGTGCTGCCAGTGTTTACTGTTAGAAATTAGCTTAAACAAATAACCTCTCTCCTGTGAAGGTCTCCAAATCTCCATTTCCTCGTAGAGGAAATCTGGTTTCTTCTAGCTCTAGATTATTATACACCATTAACTCTGATAAAAAGCAAAACAAATACCTCCCACCCCCAATCAGTCTTAGTCTTGAATTTGTTTCTAGCAATAAAGGACTTAAGTATCTATGGTATATCTTTCCGGCTCTTCTTTGATGTATATTCATCTTAGAATATAGAAAGGGATGTTTGGGATAAGATTGTATTTCATTGGAACACGTGAATGGTTCAAATTTTTAACTTATAAAAAACAACCAACAATTTTTTTTTTTACCTGAAAGAGGTCTATCTGCTGCTGCCAGAATAACTGTAACCACAGTAATAAACCATGTCTATTCATGTACATCACAGAAAAACTGTTTTGTTTAAGAGAAACTCTTATGATGTTAACAATAGATATTTGTGGAAGTGTGTAAATAGAACGATTATCTAAAACGCCAGTTAATATAAATGTCTCTTTTATTCCTAGCAGAGTGAAAGCAACTAATACGTTAAAAAAAACAACTCCCCTCTTTCGTTATATTTTATTGTCCTAAGTATATTCTCTGCCATATGAATCATTCAGTTGTTTTATGATTCTTAACAGATTCTGAACTATGGTGGTTAATTAGTGATTAATAGACAAAGATTAGGTTAAAACCATTCAAAATTATTTGTATTTAGGAGTAGATTGAACATACATCCAGTATTTTTATTTTAATGTTTTCTTTTGAAATATTTACTTTTACTTGAAAGCACTTACTCCGTAATTTGAGAAAGGCCATGATTCTTGCTGAGAATACTTCTTACTTTGAATTTGTATGTGTGTGTGTTTTTCTTTAAGGCTTCAACCATTGTGTGTAAAATGTCTGGATGGTAAAGAAGTAATCCATCTGGAGGCAGGTGGTTACCATTCTCTTGCACTTACTGCGAAATCCCAGGTAGGAGGCAAACTATTAAAATCTGGTCTTAATTTCATGGAAGGCCAACCTGATGAGATTGGACCATCATTTATTGAGTATATGCTGTGTGTCAGGCAACAATCCCGTATCTCATTTGATCTTTTCAGTGTTTTACATTGCACTGTATTATTTCCATTTTAAAGGTGAGGAAAGGGAGGTTTAGAGAAATTATGTAACTTGGCTAAAGTCACACACATGACTGTAGACTTTGGATTCAACATTAGCCTGCTTGACAAAGAAGCTTTCTATAACGTGCTCTTATGGAAAAATAGAACTGAGTTTTCTAGGGTATTGGTGAATTTCTGTTTTCTGATGAAGAAAATCCATAAGTAAGACACTAAGAAACCAAAACGCATTTCTCTCTTAAAATTGTGGGACCTGAAAGTGACCTCCAGAATCATTTAAAACCATGCCCATATGCATAAACCCTCCTAAGGAAAGTAGTTTTTCAAACTTATTCTTAAATATATTCATATAATGATTCTTCATCAGTCCCTTTATCTTTTTAGGAAAAGTCAATAAAAGATTCTAAACCCTTTAAGTGCTTTATTTTAACTATCACATAGTAGGATAGCCAAAAAGCTATTATAGCTCATATAAATAAATATAAATATTAGGAAAGAAAAGGATAATTTTTAAATTATTAACATGATGAATCATCAAAAAGGCTTAAAAATAAGAAATTAGGAAGGTGGCAAGTTACAAAATAAGCATAAAAATTGCTAGCTTTCTTTTATACATAAGGTAAAGCAGAAAGCATACTTGGGGAAAAAGAAGCTGTTCATAATTACAACAAAAGTATTAAGGAAATAGGAACATCGTTAGTAGGAAAAGTGTAGAGCCCACATGACACAAATTCAAGAACTCTTCTAAGTTATAAAAGAAAATAGTAAACAGAGAAATTTTATTTTTATTTTTTTTTGAATTTTATTTTATTTATTTTTTTATACAGCAGGTTCTTATTAGTCATCCATTTTATATACATCAGTGTATACATGTCAATCCCAATCACCCAATTCAGCACACCACCATCCCCACCCCACCGCGGTTTTCCCCCCTTGGTGTCCATACGTTTGTTCTCTACATCTGTGTCTCAACTTCTGCCCTGCAAACCGATTCATCTGTACCATTTTTCTAGGTTCCACGTACATGCGTTAATATACGATATTTGTTTTTCTCTTTCTGACTTACTTCACTCTGTATGACAGTCTCTAGATCCATCCAAGTCTCAACAAATGACTCAATTTCGTTCCTTTTTATGGCTGAGTAATATTCCATTGTATATATGTACCACATCTTCTTCATCCATTCGTCTGTGGATGGGCATTTAGGTTGCATCCATGACCTGGCTATTGTAAATAGTGCTGCAATGAACATTGGGGTGCATGTGTCTTTTTGAATTATGGTTTTCTCAGGGTATATGCCCAGTAGTGGGATTGCTGGATCATATGGTAATTCTATTTTTAGTTTTCTAAGGAACCTCCATACTGTTCTCCATAGTGACTGTATCAATTTACACTCCCACCAACAGTGCAAGAGGGTTCCCTTTTCTCCACACCCTCTCCAGCATTTGTTGTTTGTAGATTTTCTGATGATGCCCATTCTGACTGGTGTGAGGTGATACCTCATTGTAGTTTTGATTTGCATTTCTCTAATAATTAGTGATGTTGAACATCTTTTCATGTGCTTCTTAGCCATCTGTATGTCTTATTTGGAGAAATTTCTATTTAGGTCTTCTGCCCATTTTTGGATTGGGTTGTTTGTTTCTTTAGTATTGAGCTGCATGAGCTGTTTATATATTTTGGAGGTTAATCCTTTGTCCATTGATTTGTTTGCGAATATTTTCTCCCATTCTGAGGGTTGTCTTTTCATCTTGTTTATGGTTTCCTTTGCTGTGCAAAAGCTTTGAAGTTTCATTAGGTCCCATTTGTTTATTTTTGGTTTTTTTGCATTACTCTAGGAGGTGGATCAAAAAAGATCTTGCTGTGATTTATGTCAAAGAGTGTTCTTCCTATGTTTTCCTCTAAGAGTTTTATAGTGTCCAGTCTTACATTTAGGTCTCGAATCCATTTTGAGTTTATTTTTGTGTATGGTGTTAGGGAGTGTTCTAATTTCATTCTTTTACATGTAGCTGTCCAGTTTTCCCAGCACCACTTATTGAAGAGACTGTCTTTTCTCCATTGTATATCTTTGCCTCCTTTGTAAAAGATTAGTTGACCATAGGTGCATGGGTTTATCTCTGGGCTTTCTATCTTGTTCCATTGATCTATGTTTCTGTTTTTGTGCCAGTACCATATTGTCTTGATTACTGTAGCTTTGTAGTATAGTCTGAAGTCAGGGAGTCTGATTCCTCCGGCTCCATTTTTTTCCCCTCAAGACTGCTTTGGCTATTCGGGGTCTTTTGTGTCTCCATACAAATTTTGAGATGATTTGTTCTAGTTCCGTAAAAAATGCCATTGGTAATTTGATAGGGATTGCATTGAATCTGTAGATTGCTTTGGGTAGCATAGTCATTTTCACAATATTGATTCTTCCAATCTAAAAACATGGTATATCTCTCCATCTGTTGGTATCATCTTTAATTTCTTTCATCAGTGTCTTATAGTTTTCTGCATATAGGTCTTTTTTCTCCCTAGGTAGGTTTATTCCTAGGTATTTTATTCTTTTTGTTGCAGTGGTAAATGGGAGTGTTTCCATAATTTCTCTTTCAGATTTTTCATCATTGGTGTATAGGAATGCAAGAGATTTCTGTGCATTAATTTTGTATCCTGCAGCTTTACCAAATTCATTGATTAGCTCTAGTAGTTTTCTGGTGGCATTTTTAGGATTCTCTATGTATAGTATCATGTCATCTGCAAACAGTGACAGTTTTACTTTTTCTTTTCCAATTTGTAATCCTTTTTTTTCTTTTTCTTCTCTGATTGCTGTGGCTAGGACTTCCAAAACTATGTTGAATAATAGTGGCAAGAGTGGACATCCTTCTCTTGTTCCTGATCTTAGAGGAAATGCTTTCAGTTTTTCACCATTGAGAATGATGTTTACTGTGGGTTTGTCATACATGGCCTTTATTATGTTGAGGTAGGTTCCCTCTATGCCCACTTTTGGAGAGTTTTTATCATAGATCGGTTTTGAGTTTTCTCAAAAGCTTTTTCTGAATCTATTGAGATGATCATATGGTTTTTATTCTTCAACTTGTTAGTATGGTGTATCCCATTGATTGATTTGCATATATTGAAGAATCCTTGCATTGCTGGGATAAATCCCACTTGATCATGGTGTATGATCCTTTTAACGTGTTGTTGGATTCTGTTTGCTAGTATTTTGCTGAGGATTTTTGCATCTATATTCATCAGTGATATTGGTCTGTAAATTTCTTTTTTTGTGACATCTTTGTCTGGTTTTGGTATCAGGGTGATGGTGGCCTCATACAATGAGTTTGGGAGTGTTCCTCCCTCCAGAATTTTTTGGAAGGGTTTGAGAAGGATGGGTGTTAGCTCTTCTCTAAATGTTTGATAGAATTCACCTGTGAAGCCATCTGGTCCTGGACTTCTGTTTGTTGGAAGATTTTTAATCACAGTTTCAATTTCATTACTTGTGATTGGTCTGTTCATATTTTCTATTTCTTCCTGGTTCAGTCTTGGAAGGTTATACCTTTCTAAGAATTTGTCCATTTCTTCCAGGTTGTCCATTTTATTGGCAGAGAGCTGCTTGTAGTAGTCTCTTAGGATGCTTTCTATTTCTGCGGTGTCTGTTGTAACTTCTCCTTTTTCATTTCTAATTTTATTGATTTGAGTCCTCTCCCTCTTTTTCTTGATGAGTCTGGCTAATGATTTATCAATTTTGTTTATCTTCTCAAAGAACCAGGTTTTAGTTTTATTGATCTTTGCTATTGTTTTCTTTGTTTCTATTTCATTTATTTCTGCTCTGATCTTTTTTTTTTTTTTTTATTTTTCGCTGTGTTGGATCTTCGTTTCTGTGTGAGGGCTTTCTCTAGTTGCGGCAAGCAGGGGCCACTCTTCATCGCGGTGCGTGGGCCTCTCACTATCTCGGCCTCTCTTGTTGCGGAGCACAGGTTCCAGACGCGCAGGCTTCAGACGTGCAGGCTCCAGACGCACAGGATCAGCAATTGTGGCTCACGGGCCAAGTTGCTCCGCAGCATGTGGGATCCTCCCAGACCAGGGCTCGAACCCGTGTCCCCTGCATCGGCAGGCAGACTCTCAACCACTGCGCCACCAGGGAAGCCCTCTGCTCTGATCTTTATGATTTCTTTCCTTCTGCTAACTTTGGATTTTGTTTGTTCTTGTTTCTCAGTTCCTTTAGGTGTAAGTTTAGATTGAGATTTTTCTTGTTTCTTAAGGTAGGCTTGTATAGCTGTAAACCTCCCTCTTAGAACTGCTTTTGCTGCATCCCATAGGTTTTGGATCGTCGTGTTTTCATTGTCATGTGTCTAGGTATTTTTTGATTTCCTCTTTGATATCTTCAGTGATCTCTTGGTTATTTAATAACATATTCTTTAGCCTCCATGTGTTTGTGTTTTTTACATTTTTTCCCCTGTAATTGATTTCTAATCTCATAGCATTGTGGTCAGAAAAGATGCTTGATATGATTTCAATTTTCTTAAATTTACTGAGGCTTGATTTGTGACCCAAGATGTGATCTATCCTGGAGAATGTTCCGTGCGCACTTGAGAAGAAAGTGTAATCTGCTGTTTTTGGATGGAATGTCCTATAAATATCAATTAAATCTATCTGGTCTATTTTGTCATTTAAAGCTTGTGTTTCCTTATACATTTTCTGTCTGGATGATCTGTCCATTGGTGTAAGTGAGGTGTTAAAGTCCCCCACTATTATTGTGTTACTGTCGATTTCCTCTTTTATAGCTGTTAGCAGATGCCTTATGTGTTGAGGTGCTCCTATGTTGGGTGCATATATATTTATAATTGTTATATCTTCTTCTTGAATTGGTCCCCTGATCATTATGTAGTTTCCTTCCTTGTCTCTTGTAACATTCTTTATTTTACAGTCTATTTTATCTGATATGAGTATTGCTACTCCAGCTTTCTTTTGATTTCCATTTGTATGGAATATCTTTTTCTATCCCCTCACTTTCAGTCTGAATGTGTCCCTAAGTCTGAAGTGGGTCTCTGGGAGACAGCATATATATGGGTCTTGTTTTTGTATCCATTCAGCATGCCTGTGTCTTTTGGTTGGAGCATTTAATCCATTCACGTTTAGGGTAATTATCGATATGTATGTTCCTATAACCATTTTCTTAATTGCTTTGGGTTTGTTTTTGTAGGTCCTTTTCTTCTCTTGTGTTTCCCACTTAGAGAAGTTCCTTTAGCATTTGTTGTAGGGCTAGTTTGGTGGTGCTGAATTCTCTTAGCTTTTGCTTGTCTGTAAATTTTTTGATTTCTCCATCGAATCTGAATGAGATCATTGCTGGGTAGAGTAATTTTGGTTGTAGCTTCTTCCCTTTCATCACTTAAAGTATATCATGCCACTCCCTTCTGGCTTGTAGAGTTTCTGCTGAGAAATCAGCTGTTAACCTTATTGGAGTTCCCTTGTATGTTATTTGTCGTTTTTCCCTTGCTGATTTTAATAATTTTTCTTTGTCTTTAGTTTTTGCCAATTTGATTACTATGTGTCTCGGTGTCTTTCTCCTTGGGTTTATCCTGTATGGGACTCTCTGCACTTCCTGGACTTGGGTGGCTATTTCCTTTCCCATGTAAGGGAAGTTTTCGACTATAATCTCTTCAAATATTTTCTCTGGGCCTTTCTCTCTCTCTTCTCCTTCTGGGACCCCTATAATGCGAATGTTGTTGCATTTTATGTTGTCCCAGAGGTCTCTTAGGCTGTCTTCATTTCTTCTCATTCTTTTTTCTTTATTCTTTTCACAACAGTGAATTCCACCATTCTGTCTTCCAGGTCACTTATCCATTCTTCTGCCTCAGTTATTCTGCTATTGATTCCTTCTAGTGTGTGTTTCATTTCAGTTATTGTATTGTTCATCTCTGTTTGTTTGTTCTTGAATTCTTCTAGGTCTTTGTTAAACATTTCTTCCATCTTCTCGATCTTTGCCTCCATTCTTTTTCCGAGGTCCTGGATCATCTTCACTCTCATTATTCTGAATTCTTTTTCTGGAAGGTTGCCTATCTCCACTTCATTTAGTTGTTTTTCTGTGGTTTTATCTTGTTCTTTCATCTGGTACATAGCCCTCTGCCTTTTCATCCTGTCTATCTTTCTGTGAATGTGGTGTTTGTTCCACAGGCTGCAGGATTGTAGTCAAGAAATTTTATTTTTAGGTGAGAAGAATAAACGTTGCAAAAATGCCATTTCTCCTAGATTATTAACTCAGTAGAGTGTAAATTCAGTACAATCCCCAAATATTCCAATAGAATATTTACAACTTAATAAAATGATTCCCAAAATTATTCTAGGAGAATAAACATAGGAGGTGAGCCACATAAATTCTGAAAAAGAACAGAAAGGAAGAGTAAGAATTAGCCTTATAAAATATATTATAAAACTACAAACAGATTATTATAGCAGAAACATACCTGTAGAATTAAAATAGACCCAAGTGTATATGAGAATTTAGTCTATGATAAAAAGTGGGCATTTCAAATCAGGTGGAAAAACAAGACTGAGTGTTCAGTAAGTACTGTTAGAATCACTGGCTTCTTATTTGCAGAAGAAAATTAAGATAACTTTACGTATTCTAATTCCAGATGGAGTAAAGATGTAGATGTTAAGAAATAAAACCTTACAAGTGTAAGAACACAGTTAGGTGATTTTTTTTTCAGTAATCTTAGGAGTAGAAAAAGACATGACATCAAAACCAGAAATTAGAAAGTGAAGGTGATATGTTTGTCTATGTAATAATTCAGCAGTCCCACACAGCAAAAACCAAAACACAAACCAAAAAAACCCCACAAACTAAATTAAAATACATAACATATGGGAAAAAAATATTGTAACATATATGACTGTGTTATTACCTGATCCATAAAGAAAAATTGTGAAAGGACATTTGTATGTGATTCATAGAAGAAAAAATAGAAATGACCAGCAACAAATGAAAAGATGGTCAACTACTCAGTAAGCAAATTTAAATTAAAACAAGATTTTCTCACCTATCATGTTAATGAGGATTGCATTTAGTACTAAGTGTTGGTGAGAGTGTGGGGAAAAGGTACACACAGTGCTGGTGGGAATAGAATGTACACTGGACTTTGCTGGAAGGCGGTTTGTCAGTATGTATCAAAAATCAGAATGTGTGTGTTCATTGACCCAGAGTTCTTTGCCTAGGAACTTATCCTAAGGAAATATATATACTAATATATATATATCCAAGGATTTTTAATGTAATTTTTATATTAAATAATTGGAAAGAAATTATTAATACATGTATTTACTTCATTAGGTAATTGATTAAACTATACCCACAGTGGAGTTTTATGCAGTTATTCTAAATGATATTGTAACTCTGTACTTGTTGACCTAGAAAAATGTCAATGCAGAGCATTACATAAAAAACATCAGGTCACAAAACAGCATTGATAGTAGAGTCCCATTTTGTATATTCATTATATCTTGTAGATATTAAAATTTCTGGAATTATACTGATATATGTGTATGTTTCTAAAACAAGGTAGTATCAGTAGTTATCTCTAAGTGGTTGATTCATCAGTGGTTTTCACTTTCTTTTTATTTCTTCGTACTGTCACAGTCTTGTACAGTGATCATGAATTGCTTTTATGATCATGAATTGCTTTTATAATCAGAATAAACAAAACCATTTTCATTAAACATAGCCATTGTAATCTGGTTGTTTTTTGTCTGTAGTGGAGCATAGGTATTTGTGTGTCTCCTACAGCAACTCTTCATGTATAAAAAGGCTCTCTAGTCATTCCATAGTACTCCTATCCACAGAGTAAAGAATCATGATTACTTTTTCTTCATGATACGTACCTTTTTTTTAAAAAATCGCTTTCTTTGTAAGAGGCAGTATAGGATAGTTCCTGGGATTAAATCCTGGCCCTGCCGCTTACAAATTTGTGACCTCCCTGGGCCAATTTCCTTATTAAAAAAAGGGTTCCTGTGATAATGAAACATTAATTAATACACAGAAAGTATATTCAGAACAATGCCTGGCAGGTAATAAACCCCCCCAAAATATTAGTTACTGTTATTATTAATCCTTGGACTGTGTCTTACCTATGTACTCTATCTCCCCATTATCTCAGTCTTGTTTTAAAATGAATTTTCTTAATATTTGTTATTCTAAAGAGTGGAAAGACTAGTATAAGTAATCTGTGTGTAACTGTTGGTATGTATATGTTATAAAAGTTCAGAATTGACATGCAAACTCAGAGTCACATCTCTTACCTACTTTCCTGTGGTTTTCTAATAGGTTTACTCATGGGGTAGCAATACCTTTGGTCAACTTGGGCATTCCGATTTTCCAACAACAGTTCCTCGTCTTGCAAAGGTATTTAGTGAATTTGATAACTTTTATAGCAACTTATTCCAGAATTCTAAGTTAGAACACTTTATATTTCTCCATTTCTTGTTTTATAAAATTAGGAGAATTGTATACTTGTAAGCTAAGTTTGTTATGATGTACATTAAAATTTTTTTAAAAAAGTGAAGCCGCTTGTTTTCAGGCTAAATGTTTCCTTTTTTTTGATGTGTTAGTTTATGTTTCTTTCCTGCTTGGCTTCACTGAGTATTCACAGTTGTTTTTTTTTTTAAGTAAAAATGAACAAGTTCATTCTTTTAAAGCAAATGTTTCTAGCACTGAGATGTTGACTTTTGAGCTTTATACTACCAAATAATGCCTACTCTTTGACTTCTCACCTAAGTTTGACTTTTTTTTTAAGTGTGACTTTTATATAACATTATTTGATGGTTTGTTTTGTTTTGTTTTGTTTGTTTTGTTTTTACATACATAGTAGTAAAACCTTTTTGTAACCCTTTTAATTTTCTGTAGGGAAGCTAAAAGCATAGATAATTTCTTCACTGCTGTGTGAATTGGTTTTAGTTTATGTAATGCTATTCAGAGATTGGTAACTTCTAGTCCCTTTGATGCAGTTTTAGAGGACTGTTTCTCAACCTTTTTTTCTGCCACAACATCCTGCAGAAATACAAAATTCATCAATAGTATTGACTCCTTATATAAGATTTGTTTGTTTTGGGGGGTGTTGTGGGCAGGGAGTAGGCATGGTGATAGCCTGGTAGCCTAACAGAATGGAATGTGGAGCTCATGTATTCATAGTTTGATTCTGATATCTCCCCTATCCCAGCACATGCTCTCTCCACTGAAAGTAGTAGAGACTAAAAAAAGATAGTTACTTCAGTTTCAGGAACGTCATTCACATATAAGCTACAGTTAGTACATATTCTGCTGATTCATGTATTCAGTGTAAACTATGCATCCATCACTATATAAGACCTTTACATGCTGCCTTTCCTTCCAGTGAACTTAATTTTACTGGGAAGAAAAGACTTAAATAAAACATTAGGGAACAGTTGTTAATTCTAGCTCCAATCTTAAATATTTTCAGCATAAAACATTTTAGTGGTAAGCTATTCAATTTCTGATATTTTATCACAAATAAAAATATGGTAACTCACTGTTCCTTGTTTTCTGTTATTTTAATAAAGTAGAATATACATCTATTCATACTAAGGAAAGTTTTGTAATATAGTATGGAGATGCTGGAAATACAATTTTTATTTAAAATTTTGGAGTCAGACAAGAGAATAGAATTTGTTATAAGGTTTTAGTTTCATTACTCTTTAACTGTGCGTATGAAAATGCAACATCATTATTTTGGTTTTTATTTGGGGGAAGGGTGAGAAAAACATTTTGAAGTCATTTAAATTAATATGTGAATTAAAGTCAAGGCAGAGTGAGATCTGAATTAGTTTTGATTAGAGACTAAGAAGACGACTCTTGGGCTTCCCTGGTGGCGCAGTGGTTGAGAATCTGCCTGCCAATGCAGGGGACACGGGTTCGAGCCCTGGTCTGGGAAGATCCCACATGCCGTGGAGCAACTAGGCCCGTGAGCCACAACTACTGAGCCTGCACGTCTGGAGCCTGTGCTCCGCAACAAGAGAGGCCGCGATAGTGAGAGGCCCGCGCACCACGATGAAGAGTGGCCCCCGCTTGCCGCAACTAGAGAAAGCCCTCGCACAGAAACGAAGACTCAACACAGCCATAAATAAATAAATAAATAAATAAATAAATAAATAAATAAATAAATAAATAAATAAATAAATAAATAAGTAAGTAAGTAAGTAAATAAATAAATAAGTAAATAAATAAAGGAGTTCCTTTAAAAAAAAAAAAGAAGGCGACTCTTTCCTCCTCCAAAAATTTTTTTTTTTTTTTTTTTTTTTTTTTTTTTTTCTTCCTCCTCCAAAAATTTTAATTCATTCTTTGCAAAACCAACAGGAAGTCAGTTATTTGGATAGCCTGAATTTGAGAAGATAATGTCATGCTGGAAGAGGATAACTATAAAGTAGTGGAGACGTGTGTGTGCGTGCTCACACACACACACACACACACACACACATTCACCCAATCACCTAGGATTTGAATCCTATCTAGACACAGAGAATCTAACAGATTAGAAGTTTTTTGCTTATTGTTTTACGAGTCATGGCTGAAGCTGGGTCTGCAGGTTGGGGCAGTAGTTTTCATTAGCAGAACACTTCCTTCAAATGAAACCTTAGGCAGAATCCCCTACATAAAACAGATAACCGTGGAACTATTTTAGTTGAAGGATGGAGGTGGGTGGGGGCAAAACCCTGGCACCTGCCTTTCCATGGTGGCTCCTGAATCACTGCGTGGATTCCTAAGGTTTGAAAACCATTGATTTAAGGCAGTGGTTCTCAAACTTTTGCATACATCAGAATCACCTGGAGAGCTTGTCACAGCAGGTTGCCCGGTCGGACCCCCCAGTAGCAATGTGGCCTGAGTGTGCATTTCTCACATGTTCCTAGATGATTGCTGCTGCTGCTACTGCAGAGACTACTCGTTGAGCACCACTGGTCTAGGGGATCCATGTAGATGGGCTTCTAAGGGGTCCTGCCTGTTTCAACATCCTGGGACACAGTGAAGTCACATCAGAGAGGTAGTGAGTTCCAAGTGGGAAAACAACTTTAGCACCCACGGGTTTAGTTGGCTAGGATAGAATTTAGCCATGTTAGATTTTCTTTTCACCTTGATTTTTGTGCACGTAGCAGAATATGTATGGACAAAGCTGTGTCCTAGCTGTCAGAATAGGGCTCTAGAAGTTTCTGGGCCTTTGTAGTACAAGCTAAATCTGTGGCAACTTCCAAAAATAACAATGAAAAAATCAGATCTATGGTTTTATCTTTTTAAATTTCAATTTTTCAGTTTTTTATAAAACAATCCAGTTCTAAATTTACAGGCTGAACAAGGGTTCCTTCTCACTCCTGCATCTGTTCTGCAGTTAATCAGGTACATTGCTGGGTGAGTTTTGCCGTCTTGAGATGTGACTGACTTTGTACTCCACCTGTTCAAGTAACTTAACATTCCATTTCCCGTGGATTTGGAGTTCCATCAGATTCCTTCATCTCGGACAGACAATGTCCTCCTGTCGTTGCAGGTGAACAGTGAAAATGGAGTCTGGAGTGTAGCTGCAGGCCAGGATTATTCCCTGTTTTTAGTGGATACCGAAGACTTCCAGCCTGGATTATGTTACAGTGGCCGGCAGGACCCGACAGAAGGTGACAACCTTCCAGAGAATCACAGTGGTACTAAGACTCCAATACTTCTCTCCTGTAGTAAGGTGAACAGGAATTGGATCCTAAGGCCCACATTCTATAACACATGAGAAGTCTTTTGTTTCTGTTGCTTTTGTATGGTATGCCTATTATTAAGTGTCTCTGACTAATGTATTTAAAATTGCAAACCAACTTGCCATCCCCCTTCTCTCCTTATCTCCTTTTCCTGCCCTATTTCTCTCCACAGTGCATATCATCATCTCACACACTGTATAGTTTACTTATTTTGTCTATTGTCTGTCTTCCCTTACTGTAAGATTCGTAAGAGTAGGGATTTTAGGCTCTCTCATTTACTGTTGGATCCTCATAGTAAATATTTCTATAAATATTTGTTGAATTAACAGCCTCACATAGGGATATTAAAATACATATTTCACAGCGAAGTCTTCTGACTGTGTTCATGGAGTCCTCAGAGATGAATCAGAATAGAAATTGAATAGATGAGTTTTTAACTGTAAGTGGGAAGTAAAAATTGCAGGGGCCTGAGGTGGGCTCGTGGCAGACCTGACAGGCCACAAACAGTGCTCTGTTTCCCATCACCTCCCCTCTTTTCTTAGCTTTTCATTTTGTTTACTACTGTTTACTCATTTTTCCTTCGTTGATCTGAATTTCTTTGCTTTCCTACTTCTTACCTCTTTTTCATAAACATAAAACCATTGGTCTGTTTCTGGTTTTCTTTTTCCCCACTTCAGTAACTCACACCCTCAAAGTGATACACTGCAAGGAAATTAACCCTCGAAGCTAGTACATTCTGGATTTTTTATTCTTATTGACTAATATATCCTATGGATTGTTTTTTATCCTATGTGTTTGTTTTTCTGGCTAAATATGTAAGTTCTGAATATATATAGGGGTGAGATCTTTCTTGCTAAAGGTAACACTGGCCAAGATTTGGCTCTTGACCTATAGTAGACTGTTATTCTAGACATACTAATTGACTCTCTGTAGTTCTTGGCCCTGACTCCACATTCCTCATTAAAGATTCCACAGTCCAGATAAAGGATGAAATAGGCTGATGAAAGGGATGAGGCTCAATATGTGTCTTTAGTTACCATGGGCTGTTAATAGTCTGTTGGCCTGCAGCTTGGTTGCCTAGTTTAATAGGGATATGTGACAAAAGGCATCAAATGTTTTTGTTCAGTGGTGTCATGAATAAATGACCAAATCCCCTTTTAAAGAAAACCCCTTTCTGTTGTACTTTTAAAAGATAGCTCCTAGATCCTTGATATTTTGACATACAGCATAGAGATCCTCTCTGCTCTCATCTATTTCATGCAAAAAGGGGTCCTGAGACATGTGTCTGTATCATTTGGATCTTTGTATATTTAGAGGGTCTGTGGTTCTAACCACATGTAAAATGAAATAAAAGGTATTGTGATAATAAATAATAGTATAGATGTATATGGTTGTATATAGATCATGATATAGGTATATAACAACAATGTACTGGTAAACCAGCCCTAAAAATCAAAATAAAACCAAAAGCTCTGATTTATAGTGTTTTCCAATTTTTTCTGGTAATTTCCCTATTGTCACTTTCAAACTTCTAACAATTTAATAAGCAACTTGCTGCAGAATTCCTGCATTGGCTCTCACCAGCTGATATGAGCCAACTTCAGTGCCCAAATTGCTACTAATAAATTATATTTTATCTTTAATCTTTTTCTTTTCCTGTTTTAGCTTGGATATATAAGCAGAGTGACAGCAGGAAAAGACAGCTATCTAGCCTTGGTGGACAAAAACATTATGGGATATATTGCCAGTCTCCATGAGTTGGCTACTACAGAAAGACGGTTCTATTCAAAACTAAGTGATATCAAGTCTCAGATTCTGAGGCCTCTTCTCAGTTTAGGTAAGTAGAACCTCCCCCCTCCCCTCTTTCCACCCACTCAATTATCAGGACTCTTGTTTTATCTGTTTTTTTCTATATCACAAATAAAGAAAACTTTTTGTTTGAGTTGTACTCTTCTCCTTTCTTTCCAGTCTCTTCTTTTGTGCACAGGTAGTCAACAACTTACAAACTATTTCCACTTTGCCAGTAGCCCAGCTGCCCCTATCCTTCCACCCCCAGAGCTCCTTTCACTTGTGGAAGTAGAAGAATGGAGCTTTCAGAAGATTCATGGCAGAGAAGCAGAACAACTTTGGGAAAGTTGATCCTAGGAGTCAGACTTCTAAACAACACTTCTAGCCCCGCTAGTCCTAAGATACCTTACGTTATATGCTACCCAGATTTTTCATTTTCTTTGTTCTGGTTCTTAGAATGTTATCAAGTAGAACTTCATTTGGATTTACAAGTAGTCTCTAAAAATGTGGATAACTGTAAGAGTGTTAAGGGTCTTACCCAACATTAGCAGGAATTGATTAAATCTGATCCCTTTTCTTAGCTGTAATCAGTTACAAGAGAGATTGAAGGTAAGGAGATAATATGGGGAAAATAGATTGCAATAGTCCTAGATGGGGTGCTACTGTCCAGATATACTAGGGTATAGTATATAGACCCCTCTTGGGGTATCGAGGAGGTTAGAAAGGAATGCAAAATGGAGATGGGGGTGGGCTGTTAAAGGTTAACTTCCCGTCGTTCAAAAATTTTTCAAGGTTTGGCCCTACACTCAGAAGATGGACAGGATGTTTTTTTTTTCCTCTTTCTTTCTCCTGAACTCCTTGACCCCCTGTGTGGACACAGAATTCAGACCAATACTGTAGTACTTAAATTCTGCCTTGTTCGTACATCATTTTTCCACTTTAAGGTGACGTTGGCTTGTGTAGGTCAGCCCATTATTTTTAATGGGAAAACGTCTACTTTTCTTTTTTTTTCTTTTTATTTTTTATTGGAGTATAGTTGCTTTTACTCATTTATTTTTTTTTTAATTGGAGTATAGTTGCTTTTCTATTTTTCAAACACCTAACTTATAGTCTTTCCAAATTCAATCCCTTTGTAAGTTGGGGACTATCTGCATTTGTCTTTGTTTTTAATATGTTTTGCTTTTTTAAATGTTGTAGAGTTCCTGTTCTATAAATTCCCCTCCAGTGGGTGGGCTCAACACCCCAGGACTTTGGCAAGGGATAGGAAGCAATCAATCCAAGCTGGAAGCTTCCTGGATTGCTCTGAAAGGAAAGTGAAACTTGCCCTTTTCCTGTTCTGATTCCTGATTTCTTTGTTGGTTTTAGCTGGTCTGCTCATCAGCCTCACTGCTTGGAGAAAAGTCCTACAAATTGGGAGCTTTGGACTGGGAAAAGCAATAATCTCCTGATGCTCTCTATAAAGTTAAGAGTGACCAAGGCAGTCTGATTTTTGGATTGCTCTGTCTGCAGTGAAGGGTTGGGCTTGTCCAAGGGACAAGTAGAGCAGAAGTCAGTACAAAAGTTGAAAATGTTAACCAAGATATAGCTATGGAAGTGAGTTTAATTCCTGGCTGTCACTAACCAGTTGTGTGAAATTAGATAATTCACTTCCTTTCTCTTGGCCTTAGATGACTTATCTTCAAAATGAGAGGAGAGTTGGATTAGCACAGTGGTTCTCAAATTTGGCTGGTCTTCAGAATTACTAGAAGGCACTTTAAAAAAAAAAAAATCCAATTGGGGGATCTTAACTCTGGCCTACTGAGTCAGAATCTGTAGGGTCCTGTGAATGTTTTTAACAGGTTCCTCAAATGACTGGATATTGTGATCTCTGAATTTGCTTTTTTTTTTTAAAGCACTGATTATTTAGGTTCCATAGTTGAGAGTACATCTCAACCTGTTAAGTATTTTCAGAAGAGGGAAATTCGTAATCTTGGTCATAAAAATGTATTCAGATAATGAATCTTTAAGTTATGTTATCATCATCATCATCATTTTGTTCCAGAAAATTTGGGCACTGCAAGTGCAGTCCAGCTGTTGCAGGAGGTGGCAAGCCGGTTCAGCAAGCTGTGTTACCTAATCGGTCAACATGGAACCTCACTGAGCAGCTTCCTTCAGGGGATAAAGGAAGCCAGGAGTTTGGTCATCCTGAAGCATGCAAGTCTCTTCTTGGATAGTTATACAGAGCAAGTATCCAGTCTTGTGTCATGTTCAGTCTCTGCAGGGTTATTCTGCCAAGGAGAACAGCTCCTTAATCAGAAGAGACTAGATTAGGGAGAGTGCTATAAGGTAATAGAAATTGCAAAGCAGCGTTTTAATCTTAAGACAACTATAGTTCTGCATTGCTAAAATTTTAGTTTACTCTAAGAGGGGAAAAAAGATTTCAATATAATGCATTCTCAGATTTCCTTCTGTATTCTAGCAGAATGATTGACAGTGTACTTAGTTTACATAAAAGTATTATAATAAATATGGTTCTTTAGAGAACAATTTTGTTTCCTGAAGTAAATTATACTAAAATTTGAGGAAATAGGTAACTAAACAATTATTTTAAGACCAACTGTTGATTGTAAATATGGAGCTCTTCCAGTGCCTGCTTTTCACTGTTGTGTATATGGAGAGTTTAAAGACCAAACTATCTTTAAAATAAAGATATTTTTGTAATAAAACCTAAGATAGTGATTCAAGGTTCTTTTCATGTTTTTCAAGTAAAATATCCCAACTGTATTTGAAATTTTAAGTATTTCTCACTTTTTCTTATGTGAGGCATAATTTAAGTGTTATTTTAATGTATATTAGGTCCTGCTGTTGATCTGAAGTGTAGATTTTAAAGTCACCCATAATCCTACCACCAGAAATAACCATTGTTAATAATCTTAGTGTATCTCCTTTCAGACTTAGGCGTATATGTGCAGATAGATGTATGTGATTTTAGCTCTAAGCAAAATTGAATATATTTGAAGCTATGGTCTGTGAGGAAATACCCTGATTAGAGTCTTTTAAGTCATCATATTTCAGATATAAAAAAAGTAGCATAATTTGATGCGAATTTACTTTTTTAAACTAGATTTTTGTGTGTGTGAAAGTTTCAGCTTTTACTAGTACTAATTTTTCTTTTTTGACTTGTACAGATCTCATAATGTATTTCTTCTTTTTCTGCTCTGATACGTCAGGACTTATGCTTGGAAATGCTTTTATTTTGATACCTTGGGCTTTTTTTTTTAATGTAATAATGTATTCATATAGATCAGGCAAGTAAAAAAATCTTGATTTGTTTATGAATTTTAAAAATTATTTTTAATTGTGGTAAAATACACATAACATAAAATTTACCACTGTAACCATTTTTAAGTGTTCAGTACCTTGGGCTGGTTTTAGTAGGAATTCGCCTTCTCTCTCAAAGTCAAATGATTCCATTTGCCGACCCAGGAGTGTGAAAGAAATGTACATGGTGCAAAGCATTATTTCAAGACTTATTCTTTAACTGTACATCAATACTTAACCAACATTTTCTAACCCTTTTTCACTTAAGCTCTTTTAACATATTTTCTTACCTTCTCTATTGTTTATTTCTGAAGACTTAATTGGGAAACCTAAAGAGAAGATTAGAGAAAATTTTTATTAAAAATCCAACAATTTTAGTCATCTTTTCTCATGTTTGTTAAGTTACCAAAGTAAAATCTTCCAAGTAAATTCTAGCATCTTCTGCATGACTTTAGGCGTTTTAAAAAAATTCCTATTAACATCTTTACTGAAATGGCTTTTTTCTCCTGACTTGTGATTATGTAACCTGTCCTTCTCTTCAGTCCTTTACAGTTCATGAATGTTAGCATCACAAAATTTCTGAAACTCGCTGATGAGATTCCAAGAAGTATCTATTCCAGACGCATGTTCAAAAACTCTGAAGAGCAAACTTACTTTTTAACACTAATATACATGTGTTTTCTTTTTTGCTCAAGGTATTGCACATCTATTACAAATTTCCTGGTTATGGGAGGATTCCAGCTTCTTGCTAAGCCTGCCATGTAAGCAAATACATACTTTACAGTTATTATTCTAACAACCAAAGATCATGTTTTATAGCATTCTGTGTTTTTGAGTGCCCAGGAAAAGCTTTGACTTGGTCCTTTTGCCAAACAAATCAAAATGTAGACTTTCACTAAATCTTATAAAAGATAGGTGTTATTAGCTCCTTATTATCATTGGAAGTAGCATGGTATTGAAAAAGCCGCAAGATCTGGGTCCTTCTTTACTACTACCACTGATTATCCCCAAGACTTTGGACAGCTCTCCTCACCAAACTGAGCCTAACTTTTTTTCTCTGAAAAATGGGAATGTTCTCTCCCCAGTTGTGAGGAACAAATATTTATGTGATGGTACAGAGAAAAGTGCAGAGTGTTGCACAAATGCAAAGTTTTCGCATTTGGTCTCTGGATAAGTAATAAATATAAAAGCCCCTTGCATGAGCCGGTCATTCTGAACTGTGTAGTTTCTCAACAAGTGTTGACCTAGCAAAAAAGGCATGTTTAAAAAATCAGTTATATTTTAATAGTAAACATTTCAAATATATACTCACAACCAAGATTTAAGTTTAAACCCAGATGTCAGTGTTTTGCCATGTTTGCTTTTGATCTTATATCTTAATAGAAAGAATAGTAATGACCGTGTCTCATTTCTGGTTTTAAAGGGAATGCTTTTAATATTTCACCATTCAACATGATTGCCTTAGGTTTTTGGTAAATATTATTTATAGGGTTAAACAGCTCCCTTCTAAAACTTGAAGAGCAATTGATTTTTTAAAAATGTTAAATATCCTTGGGTTCCCAAGGTAAATTCAGTGCTCTTTATGTATTAGTTTTTTAATACATTTCTGGATTCAATTTGCTAATATTTAAGATGTTTGCATTTATGTGAATATGATGTTTTCCTTCTCTTCTGAACTTGCCCAGTTTTGGTAAGAGGATTGTAGTAGTAATTATAAAATGAGTTAGGGAGCTTCCTCTCTTTTTCTATCTTTTTCTGTCAAAGTACAGATGAGGATTATCTGTACTTTGAAGATTTGGTAGAAATCATCTGTTAAAAAGCATGGTCTTCATGGGAGCATTTACCGTAGGGAGTTTTTAAGCTACTATTTAGTTTTTTTTAATGAATAGGTCTGTTCAAGTCTTTATTTCTTCTTTCAGCTTTAATTGTTTATACTTTTCTGGAAAATTATTTCAAATTTATTGGCATAATATTTTTATCATTGTCTTAAGATGTGTTCACCTCTATAATTTGTTGTAGCTCCTATTTTTCATCCCTATTATTATTTATTTGAGCCTTTTATTTTTTTATCTTGGTCAGTCTTATCAGCAGTTTGCCCTTTTTTGTTACTCTTTTCAAAGATTAAGCTGTAATTAATCCTTTCCTTTCTTTGTTTTCTGTTTCACTAATTTCTGTTTTTTATTTCCTTCTACTTTCTTCATGTTCACCTGTTCATGTCTTCCAACTTCATGAGTTTAGCATTTAGTTCATTAATTTTTCAATCTTTTAATTTTTCTAAAGTACTCATCTAAGGCTATAAATTTCCCTCTAAGTGTTGCTTTAGCTGTATGTAAAAAGTGTTGATCCATTTTGTTTTTGTAGTCATTCAGTTCTAAATATTTCTCTGATTTCCATCATGATTTGACTCATGTCACGTGCTCATTCATTTCCAAAATATAGGGGTTTGGCCTTCATTTTTTTAATGACAGGTTAAAGAGTGTTATATTTTAAACTTATGTAGTAATTTTAAAATCCTTGATCTTGCTATTTTGTTTAATATTAATATTTTGACACCGCTTTCTATTCTTTTACTTTTTAGCCCTTCTGTAATGTAACCTTCCTCTAGTATTTCAGAGTCGAGTTCTCAAGGGTTGACCTGATTCCTTGTTAGAGCAGCTAAAGCAAATGACATAAGTGAAAGCCTCTTGCGAGAGCCTGGACAGGTGGAAAGCAATTAATGAACTCTGGGTGACTCTGAGCTATGGAAGCAGATATTAAGTTTGGATTTGGACAGCATTTCCTAAGCAGTGGTTCATGAACCCCAGGGTTTTACATAGTTAAAGGCAGTAATAACATTTTTTTTAACTTCTATTTACAAAATCAGTAATTTAAGTTACTTTAAGGTATTCATTTAAAAAGAGAACACTTTGAGAATCTCTAGAGTATAGCTAGTGAGCCCATGGGCAGTTAGTGAATCTGCCTAAGCTTTCATCACTTAGTTGGTTTATCACTTAGCCATTCACCTCAGGCTAGCCTGGTGGTTTGATCATCAGATATATATTTTTTTTAATATTGTGGTAAAATATACATAGCATTTATCATTTTAACCATTCCTAAGTGTACAGTTCTGTGGCATCAAGCACATTCAGATGTTGTGTAAACCACTGTCTCTACACAAAACTTTTTATCATCCCCAACAAAAATTCTGTACCAGTTAAACAGAGACTCCCCCCACCCCAGCCCCTGGTAACCTCTACTCCCTGTCTCTATGAATTTGCCTGCTCTAGGTACCATATAAGTGGAATCATATAGTAGTTGTCCTTCTGTGTCTGGCTTATTTCCCTAAGTATAATGTTTTCAAGGTCTATCCATGTGGTAGCATATACCAAAATTTCATTTCATTATATGTCTGAATAATATTCCATTGTATGTATATACCACATTTTTTTTTAAACATCTTTATTGAAGTATAATTGCCTTACAATAGTGTGTTAGCTTCTGCTTTATAATAAAGTGAATCAGTTATACATATACAATATGTTCCCATTTCTCTTCCCTCTTGCATCTCCCTCCCTCCCACCCTCCCCATCCCACCCCTCTAGGTGGTCACAAAGCACCGAGCTGATCTCCCTGTGCTGTGCGGCTGCTTCCCACTAGTTATCTATTTTACATTTGGTAGTGTATATATGTCCATGACACTCTCTTACCCTGTCACATCTCACCCCACCCCCTCCCCATATCCTCAAGTCCATTCTCTAGTAGGTCTGTGTCTTTATTCCCGTCTTGCCACTAGGTTCTTCATGGCCTTTTTTTTTTTTTCCCCTTAGATTCCGTATATATGTGTTAGCATACTGTATTTGTTTTTCTCTTTCTGACTTACTTCACTCTGTATGACAGACTCTAACTCCATCCACCTCATTACAAATACCTCCATTTCATTTCTTTTTATGGCTGAGTAATATTCCATTGTATATATGTGCCACATCTTCTTTATCCATTCATCTGTCGATGGACATTTAGGTTGCTTCCATGTCCTGGCTATTGTAAATAGAGCTGCAATGAACATTTTGGTACATGACTCTTTTTGACCTATGGTTTTCTCAGGGTATATGCCCAGTAGTGGGATTGCTGGGTCGTATGGTAGTTCTATTTGTAGTTTTTTAAGGAACCTCCATACTGTTCTCCATAGTGGCTGTATCAATTTACATTCCCACCAACAGTGCAAGAGTGTTCCCTTTCCTCCACACCCTCTCCAGCATTTATTGTTTCTAGATTTTTTGATGATGGCCATTCTGACCGGTGTGAGATGATATCTCATTGTAGTTTTGATTTGCATTTCTCTAATGATTAATGATGTTGAGCATTCTTTCATGTGTCTGTAGGCCATCTGTATATCTTCTTTGGATAAATGTCTATTTAGATCTTCTGCCCATTTTTGGATTGGGTTGTTCGTTTTTTTGTTATTGAGCTGCATGAGCTGCTTGTAAATCTTGGAGATTAATCCTTTGTCAGTTGCTTCATTTGCAAATATTTTCTCCCATTCTGAGGGTTGTCTTTTGGTCTTGTTTATGGTTTCCTTTGCTGTGCAAAAGCTTTTAAGTTTCATTAGGTCCCATTTGTTTATTTGTGTTCTTATTTCCATTTCTCTGGGAGCTGGGTCAAAAAGAATCTTGCTGTGATGTATGTCATAGAGTGTTCTGCCTATGTTTTCCTCTAAGAGTTTGATAGTGTCTGCCCTTACACTTAGGTCTTTAATCCATTTTGAGTTTATTTTTGTGCATGGTGTCAGGGAGTGTTCTAATTTCATACTTTTACACGTTCCTGTCCAATTTTCCCAGCACCACTTATTGAAGAGGCTGTCTTTTCTCCACTGTATATGCTTGCCTCCTTTATCAAAGATAAGTTGACCATATGTGTGTGGGTTTATCTCTGGGCTTTCTATCCTGTTCCATTGATCTATATTTCTGTTTTTGTGCCAGTACCAAACTGTCTTGATTACTGAAGCTTTGTAATATAGTCTGAAGTCAGGGAGCCTGATTCCCCCAGCTCCATTTTTCGTTCTCAAGATTGCTTTGGCTATTCGGGGTCTTTTGTGTTTCCATACAAATTGTGAAATTTTTTGTTCTAGTTCTGTGAAAAATGCCAGTGGTAGTTTGATAGGGATTGCATTGAATCTGTAGATTGCTTTGGGTAGTAGAGTCATTTTCACAATGTTGATTCTTCCAATCCAGGAACATGGTATATCTTTCCATCTATTTGTATCATCTTTAATTTCTTTCATCAGTGTCTTATAATTTTCTGCATACAGGTCTTTTGTCTCCTTAGGTAGGTTTATTCCTAGATATTTTATTCTTTTTGTTGCAAAGGTAAATGGGAGTGTTTTCTTAATTTCACTTTCAGATTTTTCGTCATTAGTGTATAGAAATGCAAGAGATTTCTGTGCATTAATTTTGTATCCTGCTACTTTACCAAATTCATTGATTAGCTCTAGGAGTTTTCTGGTAGCATCTTTAGGATTCTCTATGTATAGTATCATGTCATCTGCAAATAGTGACAGCTTTACTTCTTCTTTTCCGATTTGGATTCCTTTTATTTCTTTGTCTTCTCTGATTGCTGTGGCTAACACTTCCAAAACTATGTTGAATAATAGTGGTGAGAGTGGGCAACCTTGTCTTGTTCCTGATCTTAGTGGAAACGGTTTCAGTTTTTCACCATTGAGGACAATATATACCACATTTTGATTATCCATTCATCTGTCAATGGACACTTGGGTTATTTTTACCTTAATATATTTATTTTTTTTGAGTAACAAGTGCAAACCTAGCCATATAAGGAAAGAGCAATATTGCCACTATTGAATTCAAAACTCCCAAGAGAAGATAAGCTAAACAGAGTAGTTCAGGTTTTCTGAGAGCATACTAGGGCCCCTTTTGGGAAAGTCTATAGGCAAGGACTTGAGTGAGTCCAGAAAGGTAATAGGGATTTACAAGAGTTGGAACATTTCTGGTCTAGTACTGAGCATCCAGAAGAAATGTGGTCAGAGGGAGTATGTGTTCACCATGTACCACCTCCATCTCTCAGGAGCAGGTCAAAGCAGAATACTTCTGTAGGGTTAAATAAGTTTCCCCAGCTGATCTCAGCAATAGAATGTGGTGGAGGAAGTAGGAACATCCAACAAGCCAATATAAGCAAAAATCTGGGCCATGTTCCTTGGGGCACGCTCTCTTAATTGCATTATAGAACAGTCCACTTTGTGCCATTGAACTTATGGGTTCCTGGAAATTATTACATATTTTTCCATCTTTCTAAGATAATATTTTATAATTTCTGAGTTTAACGTCTCTTTATTCCATAGTTCTCTATTCCACAGTCCACTTTGTGCCATTGAACTTATGGGTTCCTGGAAATTATTACATATTTTTCCATCTTTCTAAGATAATATTTTATAATTTCTGAGTTAAACATCTCTTTATTCCATAGTTCTCTAAGGAATTATAAAATTATTCATTTTTGCTTTATAGTCTTGTGTGACATTGTTTTGTTTGAAGCCTTGTAGCTGAGAATTGTAATATAGTGCTTGTAAAGCAGTCAGGGTAGTACCTGGCACATAATTATTGTTCATTAAGTGGCAGATAATGATTATTACTCTGTTCCACCAACTCTTACTACTTTACAGATCTTTTAAGTGTTTTAGTCTGGTGAGCATAGTCTCAATGGGTTACTGATCAGCCTTAAAATTTGCAGTAAAATTTTAATTATGAACTTATATATAATTGAATATGAAAACTAAATGTTGGCTTCAGTTTGAAATGCTTTTGACAATCTCAGCATTAAAATCTGCACATGTAATTTGCTTTACTGCTTCCTGTTAATTGTAGTACTGGTATCTACAGCTTTTTATTACTGTCCTGTAATAAACTCTTATTAGATGATAAACAATTGAAAAAAAAAAGAAGAAATTAGAAGTATTTTAATATTCCACGCCAGTTCTGTTAGAGCAAAGAGCTTTGTTTTTCCTCCAGTATTTCTGTGTAGCACAACTGATTAGAGCAGTTAGTCTTGCCATTTATTGCTGTAACTTCTGGCTTGGAAATTAACAGGTAAATGTGTCAGCTGGTCTCCAATTATTCCCTGAAACTGTGGGATGTATGATTCATTTCCTAGAACTTCAGGCACAAGCCTGTGATTAACCATTTCTATTACAGAGTTACTATTGCTACCATTTGCTACTTTTTATACCCCCACATCCCATTTTATAGGCAGGGAAATTCTTTTAATTACATCTGGTTTATTTCATTGTATTAATCGTCTGGTACTTTTCTTTCATAGCACCTAAAAATGTACATTTTGAAAAAGGTAGTATCAAGTGAAATATTTCTACTCAATATCATGCGTGTTGTCAGTACCAAAATGATAACTGAATCCCTTTTTTTCGCTCCCTTCAGTGATTTCCTAAACAAAAACCAGGAACTATTGCAAGATTTATCAGAAGTGAATGATGAAAACACCCAGTTGATGGAAATATTGAATACCCTGTTTTTTTTGCCAATCAGACGACTTCATAATTATGCCGAAGTTTTGCTAAAGCTTGCTACTTGTTTTGAAGTGGTAAGCATGTATACCTCCTTTGGACACTTGGGAAGTCAAGGATCATTGTTTGTTTGTTTGTTTATTTGTTTGTTTGAATTATGCTACCCCAAGGTCTGGAACTACACTAATTTAATATTTATAATGTGTCTAAATTTATTTTTCTTCAGGGAAATGAAAGAAGAAAGTATGACTGTAGGTATATCTAGTGTTCTTTGCTGTAGATTCAGTTTCCTCTCAGGACCTTAACAAGATTAATTTTATTCATTTTATGTAAGTCTAAAGTTGAGACCCAGTTGTGCTACTCATTCAATAGTTGTCCAAGTTTGAGTACATACTGAGTACAATTACACAGAGCTGTTTAAAACCCTGGCTTCCTATATAATGACACACACTTGTACAGCAGTGGCATTAGCACCGAGCCTAGACTCATGATAGACTTATGCCAGGTATTTAGGTCACCTTGGCATATGCTATGAGAAATCACAGTGTTACAGGATTTTCTCAAACGTTAACGAGTTCACTTTCTGTATAAAATTAGTTAGGTGGAGTCCTAGAAAATTAGCACTGCTCTAGGATATGGGTATATGTTAAAGCTGGTCCTAAGGCAGTCACCTTTGAAATTGTACTGAAACGTGTTGTTTTATTTTGTTTCCATTCTGAAGGGCTCTGGAGAAACCATAATGATTCTAGGGTTTCTTATAGTTCAGGATTTTTCGAATCTTGGAATCTATCTCCTTCTCTGGACAGATATTGTCTCCAGAGTGATCTAGGAATTGATGTGGCCTTTCTACATTTGACCCTGCTGTGGTCTTGTGAGTCTGTTCTTTTGTCTGGTTTCAGTGTTACCCCACACTGATCTAATTTCAGCTACGAAGGTTTGAGCTACACAAATATCCCAATGAGGTACAGATTTCACTCAGTATGTCCTTGATTAATCAAAAATCAGCTAGATCAGCTTGGAATTGTTCAGAGTCTGATACTGTACTATTTCCAGTCTGAAGAGTCCTAATTCTGTGTAAAAAATCCGTGCTCTTTTAGTTTGGCATTAAAGGCCCTTCACAGTCTGATACTCTCTTTTGTTTCTAGCCTTATAGTCTACCCTGTGTCCTACATGTTAGTTCAGATTCCCTGGATATAGTTCTCATATGCTTTATGTTTCCTTCCTGAAACACCCTACCTCTATCCTCATTATGGGAAACCTTCAAGGCTTGAGTCAAAAATCTTTTTCTCATGAAAACGAAGCCCTCTCTGACCATACTCCACTCCTTTCCCTGCCCATCTCTTAAGAATTAGTTATTCCCTTCTCTGTGTTTTGCTAGTACTTTATGTCCCCATTATTTTCTTATCACATTATGTCGGTGATCCTCAACCAGGGTTGGGGATCAAAATCATCTGTGTTTTTCAAAACATGTGGCTATGTTCCATCACTGCAAATTGTTATTTAGTAAGTGTAAGGTATAGCTGAGACATTATATGTGTATAAAATTCTTTAAATAAAAATAATACCTAATATTTATTAAATGCACTCCATGTGCCAGGTACTGTTCTAAGCATGTTATATATATTCATTTAATCCCCCCATCGACCCTGTGAAATAGATATTATTATTATCATCCCCCTTTTTCAAATGAGAGAATTGAGGCATAGCTGAGAATTGGTAGAGCTAGAATTCATATCAGAGCATTCTGGCTCCGAAGTCTGTTCCTTTGACTATTTTACTATATTGTCTCTTCCAATAACCTATTAACAAAACCACTGTATTATTCTGGTATGTTATATGTTTTTCTGTCTTCTCTGCCTAGTTATAAGCTCCCAGAAGACAAAGATTGTACCTTACTTATTTTTTTATCCCTAGCACTCAACAGAATATTCCATATGTAGTAGATACCATTAAATGTTCCTTAAATGAATGGAAAAAATGGATATGCATGACTGAGAACTGTGGAATGTAAAGTAATTACGAATGTGAGGAATCATCTTTTCATCTTACTTTCTGCTCACTCTCCACAAGACACCGCAATTATACCCTATCCCGTGGTTGATTCTCAAAGCTTGGTCCACAGACACCTGGGGGTTCTAGAGACCCTTTCAGGAGATGGCAGGATCAAACTGTTTTCAGGACAGTACTAAGACATTTGCTGATTACACTGTGTTGTAGTTTGCACTGATGGTGCAGAGATAAAGATGGGTCAAACTGCTGGCTCCTTAGCATGAATCAAGGCAGTGGCATCAAACTATACTCAGTCATTGTGTTCTTTGCTGGCATGTACTTGCAGTTAAAAAACAAAATAAACAAACAAAAAATTGCCAGTTTCACTTAAAAAACATTCTTGGTAAAGCGGTAAAAATTATTAATTCTTTTTAGCATCAACCACTGAGTATATATCTTTAAAAAAAAAAGATATAATTGACATATAACATTTTATTAGTTTCAGGTATACAACATAGTGATTCAATATATGTACATATTATGAAATGACCACAGTAAGTCTAGTTAACATTTATCACCACATACAGAAATATAACGTCTTTTTAATGTTCTGCATGATGAAATGGGGAGTACACAGAAAGCAGCTCTGCTGCATCCCAAAGTATGAATGTTTTTCAAGGAAAAGCACAAGATTGAGATTGTTTGAGTTGAAAGCTGCCTTTTTCTTTTAAATGTGGAATGCTTCATGAATTTGCATGCCATTCTTGCTCAGGGGCCATGCTAATCTTCTGTGTATCGTTCCAATTTTAGTATATATGCTGCTGAAGCAGCACTTTTTTTTTTTTTAACTTGAAAGAACAATTGACAGATAAACTATGGTTATTCAGACTTGGGTATTTGACAGATACTTTCTCAAAAAGGGGGTTAAATGAGCCTGTCACTTCAAGGAGAACAACTGACAGTATTTGTTGCCAATGATAAAATCTGAATTTTTAAGCAAAAATTAAAATGTGGAAAACGTGTCTATCACTGCAACCTTGGCATTTTTCCAATATTTAAAGACTTTCTGATGAGATTGGTGATGATTTAATGTGCTTTTTGATACAATAAAATGTATCAACATTTGGAAGATCTGCATAATTCACTGAACCAGTATTTTTCATATGTCCAATTCACACGTTATAAAATCATGCATAGGTTTAAAAAAAATCTATTCAAAGTGTAGGAAAGACCAGTGAATTTTAATGTAACGGGATACAAAGACTTTGATGTAGTTTCAGATTCCACATTTTAGCTACTCTTTAAGAAACTGCCATTTAACAAGTTTTGGTATAGTTTCAAAGGAGAATATCCACAATTATATGAAATGGCTATTAAAATCCTCCTCCCTTTTCTGACTATATATCTTTAAAAAGCAAGATTTTCTTCATTTATTTCAAATAAAGAATCTTAACAGATTAAATGCAGTGGCAGATATGAAAATCCAGCCGTCATCTTTTAAGTCAGATAATAAAGAGATTGGAAAAGATGTAGAACAATGTCACTTTTCTCATGAAACATTTTTTTGTTTTGGAAATTTTAGTTATTTTTCATTAAAAGTGTTATTGTATTTGAAGTGAGTTAATAAAGATTTAAAGTTTTTTAAACTTTATTTTCTGATATGGTAAATATCAGGAGATAATAACCCACATAAGCAAAACAGAGGGATCCCGAGACCAAAACCCCTGAGAATTCCTGTCCTGTCCTGAGTTCTCTGCTGCTGTCCTCACTGATAACTGTCAGTGTATATTTCTTTTCCCCTTGAGTTCTTCCCCTATTTCATATGTACCTGTATGTGGTAGGATTTTCTGGAACCAGTCTTCTTTTTCCTCAGCTCCCTTTAGTGTACCATATCTGTTCTTAGGCTGGCTTCCCTCCCTAAATTATTACTACATATCTAAAGCACACTGAGGCTACAAATTCTGGACAATTGTTTTATATTCTTTTTTCCCTCCTTAATTATTGGCCTCTAGACATCTCCAGAATACCAGAAACTGCAGGATTCCAGTTCTTGTTATGAGTCTCTTGCTCTCCATCTCGGCAGGAAAAGGAAGGAAGCAGAATACACACTGGGTTTCTGGAAGACCTTTCCTGGAAAAATGACGGTAAACCGTGCCAATTGTTGATGTCCCAGAAAACAGCAGGCTTATCCATAACAGCTGCCATAATTTTCTCGGTTTCTTACTTATTTATGGTAATAATGCTTCAATGGCCCCTTTTCTAAGGGCAGCTAAGGACCACAGCAGTGGGGGCTTTAAATATCAACACCTTCCCTCATGGCTAGGAATCCTTTCTGAATATGTCTCTCCCTCTTTTGTTTGTTCCTATCTTTTTATTTTCCTTTGAGCACTGATTTTGTGAAATGTTTGGATCCCGTGTGAATTTAGGTTTAACACCAAACTAAGCTATGACCAACAAATTCTCCTAAATGTGATTTGTATCTTTTTCATCTTCTCTTTGCAGAAAATAATTTTGATACTTCAATTTTGTATTTGTTTTTAATCCCAGGATTCCTTGAGGAAGCCAGAGCGTCGACTGCTGTGTGAGAGCAGTAACCGGGCCCTGTCTCTGCAGCATGCTGGGAGGTTTTCTGTGAATTGGTTCATTCTCTTTAATGATGCCCTAGTCCATGCCCAGGTAGGCTGGATTCCTAACCTTAAAAGAGGCCCTGGAAGGTGCAGTACTATGAGTATTTAATTAATTGTAGTATCAGTTTATTTTACAAACTGTTGTGATTTTACTGAAACTCTTGAGTAAAAGAGACTGTTTAGCTTGCTTCTGTGGTACTGGCCAGATTTCAGGGAGCTTTTTTAGTTTCCAACTTGAAAATGAGTGTCAGCCATCTGAAGGGGTCCTTGCAGCAGACATGGCGAGACCATTGGGGCTAGTTATGTTATGGGGACTGTGTGGCTGAGGTGGACTTAACCGTTGGAAAGGGGTTCTGCAGCAGCGACCCCAGGGCCCACATGGGCTTTCTCAGATGTATCTCCATGTTCTTTGTTTCAGTTCTCCACACACCATGTTTTCCCTTTGGCCACACTGTGGGCAGAGCCACTTTCTGAAGAAGCTGGTGGTGTGTAAGTGTCCCCCCAACCTCATTCCCTTCCTCTGTTACTTACCCAGTTTGTTTCCTTAGACATGAATAAACTGGGGAGGCTCAGGAGGCCTCCCCATTCTGCACAAGAAGGCTTTCCCTCCCAGCACGTAGGTAGTAAGTGCCCTGCTGGGAAGAACATGACAAATCATGACAAGTGGTGGAAGGGCTTCTCCATTGTTCTCATCCCCATTGTTTAACCCAGAGAAATAACTGTGTCCTTTTCCCACCGTGGGAACCACACCCAGGGCATTGAATATATTTAAATTTAATTGACTTCTGATCCCTTTGAAATAAACAAGTTGCTTTTCATATTTGAGGATTGATGTTGTAATGACAGGTTGTCATACCTACTGATCTTTATCCTTGTGAACATTTTAGGAATGGCCTAAAGATAACTACACCTGAGGAACAGTTCACTCTCATTTCATCAACACCCCAGGAAAAGGTTAGTCCATCATGGTATTTTCTTTCCATCTTTGGCCTGGCTCTTTCTGTCTCTTACGGTGGTAAGGAGGACATAAAAATTGTTCTTACTTGCCTAATGATCCATAATTATGTCTGATAAATCTTCATTAAACCAAGACTGTAGAATTTTGTTGTTGCTGTTGTTGTTCTTTATTTTATTTTTTTATACAGCAGTTTCTTAGTATTTATCTATTTTATACATATTGGTGTATACATGTCAATCCGAGTCTCCCAATTCATCACACCACCACCACCACTTTCCCCCCTTGGTGTCCATACGTTTGTTCTCTACATCTGTGTCTCTATTTCTGCCTTGCAAACCGGTTCATCTGTACCATTTTTCTAGATTCCACATATATGCATTTATATATATTTGTTTTTCTCTTTCTGACTTAGTTCACTCTGTATGACAGTCTCTGAGTCCATCCACATCTCTACAAATGACCCAATTTCTTTCCTTTTTATGGCTGAGTAATATTCCATTGTATATATGTACCACATCTTCTTTATCCATTCGTCTGTCGATGGGCATTTAGGTTGCTTCCATGTCCTGGCTATTGTAAATAGTGCTGCAGTGAACATTGGGGTGCATGTGTCTTTTGAGTTATGGTTTTCTCTGGGTATATGCGCAGTAGTGTGATTGCTGGGTCAAACAGTAATTCTATTTTTAGTTTTCTAAGGAACCTCCATACTGTTCTCCATAGTGGCTGTATCAATTTACATTCCCACCAACAGTGCAAGAGGGTTCCCTTTTCTCCACACCCTCTCCAGCATTTGTTTGTAGATTTTCTGATGATGCCTATTCGAACTGGTGTGAGATGATACCTCATTGTAGTTTTGATTTGCATTTCTATTTTGGAGATTAATCCTTTGTCCATTGATTCATTTGCAAATATTTTCTCCCATTCTGAGGGTTGTCTTTTCGTCTTGTTTATAGTTTCCTTTGCTTTGCAAAAGCTTTTAAGTTTCATTAAGTCCCATTTGTTTATTTTGTTTTTATTTCCATTATTCTAGGAGGTGGGTCAAAAAAGATCTTGCTGTGATTTATGTTAAAGAGTGTTCTTCCTATGTTTTCCTCTAAGTTTTATAGTGTCCGGTCTTACACTTAGGTCTTTAATCCATTTGGAGTTTATTTTTGTGTATGGTGTTAGGGAGTATTCTAAGTTCATTCTTTTACATGTAGCTGTCCACTTATTGAAGAGACTGTCTTTTCTCCATTGTATGTCCTTGCCTCCTTTGTCATAGATTAGTTGACTATAGGTGTGTGGGTTTATCTCTGGGCTTTCTGTCCTGTTCCATTGATCTATATTTCTGTTTTTGTGCAAGTACCATATTGTCTTGATTACTGTAGATTTGTAGCATAATTTGAAGTCGGGGAGCCTGATTCCTCCAGCTCCGTTTTTCTTTCTCAAGATTGCTTTGGCTATTCCAGGTCTTTTGGGTCTCCATACAAATTGAAAAATTTTTTGTTCTAATTCTGTAAAAAATGCCATTGGTAATTTGATAGGGATTGCATTGAATCTGTAGATTCCTTTGGGTAGTACAGTCATTTTCATAATATTGATTCTTCCAATCCAAGAACATGGTATATCTTTCCATCTGTTTGTGTCGTCATTGATTTCTTTCAACAGTGTCTTATAGTTATCTGCGTACAGGTCTTTTGTCTCCCTAGGTAGGTTTATTCCTAGGTATCTCATTCTTTTTGTTGCAGTGGTGAATGGGATTGTTGCCTTAATTTCTCTTTCTGATCTTTCGTTGTTAGTGTATAGGAATACAAAAGATTTCTGTGCATTAATTTTGTATCCTGCCACTTTACCAGATTCATTGATTAGCTCTAGTAGTTTTCTGGTGGCATCTTTAGGATTCTGTATGTATGGTATCATGTCATCTGCAAACAGTGACAGTTTTACTTCTTCTTTTTCCAATTTGTATTCCTTTTATTTCTTTTTCTTCTCTGATTGCTGTGGCTAGGACTTCCAAAACTATGCTGAATAAGAGTGGCGAGAGTGGACATCCTTGTCTTGTTCCTGATCTTAGAGGAAATGCTTTCAGTTTTTCACCATTGAGAATGATGTTTACTGTGGGTTTGTCGTTTATGGCCTTTATTATGTTGAGGTAGGTTCCCTCTGTGCCCACTTTCTGGAGAGTTTTTATCATAAATGGGTGTTGAATTTTGTCAAAAGCTTTTTCTGAATCTATTGAGATGGTCATATGTTTTTTCTTCAATATGTTAATATGGTGTATCACATTGATTGATTTGCATACATTGAAGAATCCTTGCATCCCTGGGATAAATCCCACTTGATCATGGTGTATGATCTTTTTAATATGTTGTTGGATTCTGTTTGCTAGTATTTTGTTGAGGATTTTTGCATCTATATTCATCAGTGATATTCATCTGTAATTTTCTTTTTCTGTAATATCTTTGTCTGGTTTTGGTATCAGGGTGATGGTGGCCTTGTAGAATGAGTGTGGGATTGTTCCTTCCTCTACAATTTTTTGGAAGAGTTTGAGAAGGATGGGTGTTAGCTCTTCTCTGAATGTTTGGTAGAATTCACCTGTGAAGCCATCTAGTCCTGGACTTTTGTTTGTTGCAAGATTTTTTTTGTTTTTGAGAGTTGATTCTTTCTGGGACCTTGAAGAGGTGCTGTGGGTTTTTTTGTTTGTTTTTTTTTTTGCTTTAAAAAAAATTATTTATTTATTTATTTATTTATTTATGGCTGTGTTGGGTCTTCGTTTCTGTGCGAAGGCTTTCTCTAGTTGGGGCAAGTGGGGGCCACTCTTCATCACAGTGTGCGGGCCTCTCACTATCACGGCCTCTCTTGTTGTGGAGCACAGGCTCCAGGTGCGCAGGCTCAGTAGTTGTGGCTCACAGGCCTAGTTGCTCCGCGGCATGTGGGATCTTCCCAGACCAGGGCTCGAACCCATTGGCAGGCAGATTCTCAATCACTGCACTGCCAGGGAAGCCCTGTTGAAAGATTTTTAATCACAGTTTCAATTTCATTACTTGTGATTGGTCTAGTCATATTTTCTATTTCTTCCTGGTTCAGTCTTGGAAGGTTATACCTTTCTAAGAATTTGTCCTTTTCTTCCATGTTGTCCATTTTATTGGCATAAAGTTGCTTGTAGTACTCTCTTATGATGCTTTGTACTTCTGCGGTGTCTGTTGTAACTTCTCCTTTTTCATTTCTAATTTTATTGTTTTGAGTCCTCTCCCTCTTTTTCTTGGTGAGTCTGGCTAATGGTTTATCAATTTTGTTTATCTTCTCAAAGAACCAGCTTTTAATTTTATTTATCTTTGCTATTGTTTTCTTTGTTTCTGTTTCATTTATTTGTGCTCTGATCTTTATGATTTCTTTCCTTCTACCTAACTTTGGATTTTGTTTGTCCTTGTTTCTCTAGTTCCTTTAGGTGTAAGGTTAGATTTTTTTTTTTTGGCAATTCAAATTTTTTTATTTAAAGTTATTATAAAATATTGGTTATATTCCCTGTGCTATACAACATATACTTGTAGTTTATTTATTTTATACATAGTAGTTTGTACCTCTTAATCCCCTGCCCTTACCTTGCCACTTCCTCCTTCCCTCTCCCCACTGGTAACCACTAGTTTGTTTGGTTAGATTGTTTATTTGAGATTTTTCTTGTTTCTTGAGGTAGGATTGTAATGCTATAAACTTCTCTCTTAGAACTGCTTTTGCTGCATCGCGTAGGTTTTGGATTGTCGTGTTTTCATTGTCGTTTGTCTCTAGGTATTTTTTGATTTCCTCTTTGATTTCTTTAGTGATCTCTTGGTTATTTAGTAACGTATTGTTTAGCCTCCATGTGTTTGTGTTTTTTACGTTTTTTTCCCTGTAATTGATTTCTAATCTCATAGCATTGTGGTCAGAAAAGATGCTTGATATGATTTCAATTTTCTTAAATTTACTGAGGCTTGATTTGTGACCCAAGATGTGATCTATCCTGGAGAACGTTCTGTGTGCACTTGAGAAGAAAGTGTAATATGCTGTTTTTGGATGGAATGCCCTATAAATATCAATTAAGTCTATCTGGTCTATTTTGTCATTTAAAGCTTGTTTTTCCTTATTAATTTTCTGTCTGGAAGATCTGTCCATTGGGGTAAGTGAGGTGTTAAAGTCCCCCACTATTATTGTGTTACTGTCAATTTCCTCTTTTATAGCTGTTAGCAGTTGCCTTATGTATTTAGGTGCTCCTATGTTGGGTGCATATATATTTATAATTGTTATATCTTCCTCTTGGATTGATCCCTTGATCATTATGTAGTGTCTTTCCTTGTCTCTTGTAACATTCTTTGATTTAAAGTCTATTTTATCTGATATGAGTATTGCTACTCCAGCTTTCTTTTGATTTCCATTTGCATGGAGTATCTTTTCCCATCCCCTCACTTTCAGTCTATATGTGTCCCTAGGTCTGAAGTGAGTCTCTTGTAGACAGCATATATATGGGTCTTGTTTTTGTATCCATTCAGCAAGCCTGTGTCTTTTGGTTGGAGCATTTAATCCATTCACACTTAAGGTATTTATCGATACGTATGTTCCTATTACCATTTTCTTAATTGTTTTGTTTTTGTAGGTCCTTTCTTTAAAAAATTTATTTATTTAATTTATTTATTTTAGGCCGCATTGGGTCTTTGTTGCTGCACGCGGGCTTTCTGTAGTTGTGGTGAGCGGGGGCTACTCTTCCTTGCAGTGCACGGGCTTCTCATTGCAGTGGCTTCTCTTGTTGCAGAGCATGGGCTCTAGGTGCGTGGGCTTCAGTAGTTGTGGCACGTGGGCTCCAGAGCGCAGGCTCAGTAGTTGTAGCGCAAGGGCTTAGTTACTCCGCGACATGTGGCATCTTCCCAGACCAGGGCTTGAACCTGTGTCCCCTGCATTGGCAGGCAGATTCTTAACCACTGCGCCACCAGGGAAGCCCTGTAGGTCCTTTTCTTCTCTTGTGTTTCCCACTTAGAGAAGTTCCTTTAGCATTTGTTGTAGAGCTGGTTTGGTGGTGCTGAATTCCCTTAGCTTTTCTTGTCTGTAAAGCTTTTGATTTCTCCATCGAATCTGAATGAGATCCTTGCCGGGTAGAATAATCTTGGTTGTAATTTCTTCCCTTTCACCACTTTAAATGTATCGTGCCACTCCCTTCTGGCTTGTAGGGTTTCTGCTGAGAAATCAGCTGTTAACCTTATGGGAGTTCCCTTGTATGTTATTTGTCATTTTTCCCTTGTGGCTTTTAATTATTTTTCTTTGTCTTTAATTTTTGTGAATTTGATTACTATGTGTCTCAGCGTGTTTCTTCTTGGGTTTATCCTGCCTGGGACTCTCTGTGCTTCCTGGACTTGGGTGGCTATTTCCTTTCCCATGATAGGGAAATTTTTGACTATAATCTCTTCAAATATTTTCTCTGGTCCTTTCTCTCTCTCTCCTCCTTCTGGGACCCCTATAATGCAAATGTTCGTGTGTTTAATGTTGTCCCAGAGGTCTCTTAGGCTGTCTTCATTTGTTTTCATTCTTTTTTCTTTATTCTGTTCCGTGGCAGTGAATTCCACCATTCTGTCTTCCAGGTCACTTATCCATTCTTCTGCCTCAGTTATTCTGCTATTGATTCCTTCTAGTGTATGTTTCATTTCAGTTATTGTGTTGTTCATCTCTGTTTGTTTGTTCTTTAATTCTTCTAGGTGTTTGTTCTTTAATTCTTCTAGGTCTTTGTTAAACATTTCTTGCATCTTCTCGATCTTTGCCTCCATTCTTTTTCCAAGGTCCTGGATCATCCTCACTATCATTATTCTGAATTCTATTCTTGAAGGTTGCCTATCTCCACTTTATTTAGTTGTTTTTCTGGGGTTTTATCCTGTTCCTTCATCTGGTACATTGTCCTCTGCCTTTTTATTTTGTTTATCTTTCTGTGAATGTGGTTTTTGTTCCATAGGCTGCAGGATTGTAGTTCTTCTTGCTTCTCTGTTGTTGTTTTAGTGTAGCAATTTAAAACATAAAGCAGTTTATTTCAAGAGCCAATGAGTATTACTCAATAAGGAGAGTATTAGGAGTCAGAAGTTTTTTCACACCAAGGAAAGCTAGCAGGATTTAAAGCAGTGCTTGATGAGTTGTTGCCTTAAGCTTACTGAAATTTACTTTTTGCTCCTAGACAAAGTGGCTCCGGGCTATAAGCCAAGCTGTGGATCAGGCTTTGAGGGGAACGTCTGATTTTCCACCTTATGGAAGTGGCAGCAGTATTCAAAGGCAGGAACCACCCATTTCACGCAGTGCCAAGTATACTTTCTACAAGGATCCTCGCCTGAAGGATGCAACCTATGATGGACGCTGGCTTTCAGGGAAACCTCATGGCAGGTGAGAATGTGTACAGTTGGATTTATGCCTGGAGTCAGGATGGTAGTCTAATTTCTGCAAAAGTACTGATTATCAGAAACATTAATTGACATGTATTATTCTTTACTTATGCATTGCAGAGGGGTTTTGAAGTGGCCAGATGGAAAGATGTATTCTGGCATGTTCAGGAATGGCTTGGAAGATGGGTAAGAACTTCGTGAACATGAGTGTAAATTCAACTACAGACTTAAATTATGTTATTTTGTGTTTAGAGTTATCTTCAAGACAGTTAGCAGAATTTTGTTTTGTGCTTTTGGAAGTGGATTAGGGCTTATAATGCACATGTATGAACATGAAGAGAGCTGGGAATCCAGGGTGCAGCCTTGATTTGTCTAGAATGACTCACTTACCTTGACAGCTGTGTTACCTCAAGTTACACAGCTTCCATCTGTTGACGTGGAACTGTGTTTTCTATCCATTTCTTAGTTGTAAAGACTGAAGACCTTGGGTAATGTTGATGTTGAGATTTTTGATATAGAAGTGCCCCCTTTACACAAAAGACATAGAGAAATTTTCCTTTCAGTAGTTTTAATTCATCTTTAATTTCTGTGATCTGTTGAGGGGGAAATCTTCTAAATGATATTGTATCCTAATGGTACTCAAATGACACTATTTTTATATAAACTTATGTTTCCTAACACTGTAAATATATGGCAGTGAATTATTTTGTATCATGTTAGAGAACTGATATATTTTACTATATCAAAAGATTATTATATAAATTGTGTAGGTGATTTTGTGTGTGTGTGATAATATAAATTTTTATGATGTCTTTTAATCTCCATTTAATAGAATTTCAGAATGAGAAGAGACTTGAGATAATCTGATTTACCCCCCTTATTACACAGATGAGGGAGCTGGGTACCTGGACTTACCCAAGGTGATGCAGCTAATTAGTGGTGGAAATAGGCCTAAACCACAGGTTTTCTGTTTTTCATTGGACTTGGGATAAAACACCTAATTGCTCTGTGTAGCGGTGTTGATGTCCCACTCCTCTAAGACTTGCCACATAGCTTAGGTAATAGATAACAGCTTAAACCAGACCCCATTTACCCCTTTCCTCCTCTAGGTGTCAACAGATCTTTTCTCTGTTCTTGTTATATTTGCCAATGTATACACATAAAAGGTGAATATGGCATAATGCATCTTAAGATGTTTTTATTCCCCTTGGCAGGTATGGAGAATACAGAATCCCAAACAAAGCACTGAACAAAGAAGACCATTATGTGGGCCATTGGAAAGAAGGAAAAATGTGTGGTCAAGGAGTCTATAGGTAATAGCATTAGAAATGTTGCTGGACTGGTTGGTGTTGCTTTTTCAAAGAATCATTTAAACCTAAATGTTTGTGTAGCCAAATTTTCCAAGCAGTAAGTTTTATTTATTCTTCTTATGACTGAAACTATATAGAACTATATAGAGTCTTCTTTAAAAGAACAACCTCTCATCTATCACAAGATGAAAATATTAGGTTATTATTTAGTTCTTCACAAAACTGTGTAAACCTTGTAAACCATAACTTTCTCATAGAATCTCCTAAATACCTTGCTTGTAAATTTATCTTATATTTACTGCATGATTCTGATATGGACAAAGCCTGTCATTCTTTCAGAGATGACTCATTCATTTTCCCGTAAGGGACTAAATACACATTTTTCCCTATGTTAACACAAAATACCGCCCACAACATCTTCAACTTCTTAGACTCAGTCATTCAAAAATGAGATTTTTATAGCCAAAGCAATCTTGAGAAAGAAAAACGGAGCTGGAGGAATCAGGCTCCTGGACTTCAGACTATATTACAAAGCTACAGTAATCAAGACAGTATGGTACTGGCACAAAAACAGAAATATAGATCAATGGTACAGGATGGAAAGCCCAGAGATAAACCCACGCACATATGGTCACCTAATCTATGACAAAGGAGGCAAGAACATGCAGTGGAGAAAAGACAGCCTCTTCAGTAAGTGGTGCTGGGAAAACTGGACAGCTACATGTAAAAGAATGAAATTAGAACACTCCCTAACACCATACACAAACATAAACTCAAAATGGATTAAAGACCTAAATTTAAGGCCAGACACTATAAAACTCTTAGAGGAAAACATAGGCAGAACACTCTATGACATAAATCACAGCAAGATCCTTTTTGACCCACCTCCTAGAGAAATGGAAATAAAAACAAAAATAAACAAATGGGACCTAATGAAACTTAAAAGCTTTTGCACAGCAAAGGAAACTATAAACAAGACGAAAAGACAACCCTCTTGGGGCTTCCCTGGTGGCTCAGTGGTTGAGAATCTGCCTGCCAATGCAGAGGACACGGGTTCGAGCCCTGGTCTGGGAAGATCCCACATGCCGCGGAGCAACTAGGCCTGTCAGCCACAACTACTGAGCCTGCGCACCTGGAGCCTGTGCTCCACAACAAGAGAGGCCGCGATAGTGAGAGGCCCACGCATCGCGATGAAGAGCGGCCCCCACTTGCCACAACTAGAGAAAGCCCTCGCACAGAAACAAAGACCCAACACAGCCAAAAATAAATAATAAATAAATAATAAATAATTTTTTTTAAAAATGACATCATACCCAGGGGAAAAAAAAAAAAAGACAACCCTCAGAATGGGAGAAAATATTTGCAAATGAAGCAGCTGACAAAGGATTAATCTCCAAAATCTACAAGCAGCTCATGCAGCTCAATATCAAAAAAATAAACAACCCAATCCAAAAATGGGCAGAAGACCTAAATAGATATTCCTCCAAAGAAGATATACAGATTGCCAACAAACATATGAAAGGATGCTCAACATCACTAATCATTAGAGAAATGCAAATCAAAACTACAATGAGGTATCACCTCACAGCAGTCAGAATGGCCATCATCAAAAAATCTACAAACAATAAATGCTGGAGAGGGTGTGGAGAAAAGGGAACCCTCTTGCTCTGTTGGTGAGAATGTAAATTGATAACAGCCACTGTGGAGAACAATATGGAGGTTCCTCAAAAAACTAAAAATAGAACTACCCTTTGACCCAGCAATCCCACTACTGGGCATATACCCTGAGAAAACCATAATTCAAAAAGAGTCATGTACCAAAATGTTCATTGCAGCTCTATTTATAGTAGCCAGGACATGGAAGCAACCTAATCATCCATCGACAGATGAATGGATAAAGAAGAGGTGGCACATATATACAATGGAATATTACTCAGCCATAAAAAGAAACGAAATTGAGTTATTTGTAGTGAGGTGGATGGACCTAGAGTCTGTCATACAGCGTGAACTAAGAAAGAGAAAAACAAATACCATATGCTAACACATACATATGGAATCTAAAAAAAAAAAAGGTTCTGAAGAACCTAGGGGCAGGACAGGAATAAAGACGCAGACGTAATGGATGGACTTGAGGACACGGGGAGGGGAAAGGGTAAGCTGGGACGAAGTGAGAGAGTGGCATGGATATATATACACTACCAAATGTAAAATAGCTAGCTAGTGGGAAGCAGCTGCATAGCACAGGGAGATCAGCTCGGTGCTTTGTGACCACCTAGAGGGGTGGGATAGGGAGGGTGGGAGGGAGATGCAAGAGAGAGGAGATATGGGGATAGATGTATATGTATAGCTGATTCACTTTGTTATAAAGCAGAAACTAACACACCATTGTAAAGCAGTTATACTCCAATAAAGATGTTTTAAAAAAAAAAGCCATGAGAAAAAAAAAATGAGATTTTTTGATTGGTGAAAAATAGTCATATAAACAAATAATTACAGCTACCAGTGAGACATGAGTATAATTTTGAATTTCCTAAACTTTGTAAAAATGAGCATCAGAACTCAGTGTGCTTGTGATCTTTATTCATTCTTTCTAACCACAGTTACGCCTCTGGTGAAGTTTTTGAAGGCTGTTTTCAAGATAACATGCGTCATGGTCATGGTCTCCTACGAAGTGGAAAGTTGACTTCATCTTCTCCCAGTATGTTCATTGGCCAGTGGGTAATGGATAAGAAAGCAGGATACGGTGTCTTTGATGATATCACTAGGTACAGTACCCTGCTTCTAATCTCACAGTTTAGCGTGAGAGGATAAGGTTCCTCTACTTCTCCAAAAACTGATGTTTTTATGAAGGCTGAGCACCTTAATTTGACAGTACTTCGAACATTTTTAATAAGACAGAGTTGTCAGGTGTCATTTTATGCATTTGTTTGTGAACCAAACAACAGGTTACTTCTTTACAAGATCAAGATCATTCAAAATTAACATTGGTACCATTTTCCTTAAAGCTTCACACATAAAAAGCTTTTAGTGTCTCAAAGAGGCTACCAAACCTTTGACTGTTATACAGAGAGAAACCTTTAATGCAGTCAGTAGGTAACAGGAGTAAAAGGTTAGGAGGATCAATGGAAATTCCCTTTTGGGGTCATAGAATAGTATCTAAACACCTTTCTGCCTAGGTCTTCCTATCAGGTTAGAGACTTGTAACCATGCCAGCAACCCAGGAATCAAGCTTGGTTAAATTCAGTTAACTTGGGGAGGAATATAGTTCTTTTGCCTCTGTATTTGGTTTGGCCTGATTTGCTTTTGGACTAAATATATACTCTTCTTCTCATATTATTGTCATAATGTGTGATTTTAAAATTTTTGCTGTTATCACTAAAATCCATGATTATTTAACAGGCAGTTTGTACTAATTTTATTTTTTTTAGTGGAGATTAGTAAGATTTCTCGACGTTTCAGTAGGTGAAGAATGAACCTTCTTTTATGATAAATCCCATTTCTTTTAAGTTAGTAAACTTTTGGGTGAGAAAATATTGTGCATAGGTTTGAGCCTACCTTTTGAGTGACTCATTTTGATGACATTATTTAGAGTTGAATTCTTGGCATTAATTAAATATTTTAAGGTTATCAAGGAAGTACTGGAAGTATATACAGATCTATGTCTGGTAGACTATAATGTTAAATTCCTGAGAGAACATTGCTCTGAGTGGGATATATTTTACAATCACATTGTCCCATGTTTGAGGAGACAGAGTTGACCACTTTGACTAGAGAAATGGAACAGATACCAACCTAGGGGTGATGCTTGGTACCTCCCATGTGATAATTGTTTTTCTCCCACCTCATCTTTATCATCATTGATTTTTTATTTCATTTCTTTTTTTTTCTCCTATTTCTTTGCAGAGGGGAGAAGTACATGGGAATGTGGCAAGATGATGTATGTCAAGGGAATGGTGTGGTAGTTACCCAGTTTGGATTATACTATGAAGGCAACTTCCACCTTAATAAAATGATGGTGAGTGGAATATTTTACATATAGTTACTGTTGACTTTTTGAAACTCCTATGTCCTTAACTTTTTAACTCATCTTTTTATTAGTGTTCTACCTTTCCTAGTACTATTTTTCTTGTCTTAAGATTATGTAAGGCTCTGGGGGATGTGACTGTGGGTATCCTAAGTTACTGTGTGTTTTATGTGTTGTGATTTTTGTTTTGTTTCTTCACATAGGGCAATGGAGTTTTACTTTCTGAAGATGATACTATCTATGAGGGAGAATTTTCAGATGATTGGGCCCTGAGTGGAAAGGTTGGAAACTTCTTTCTTTCTCTGATAATCTTTTACTAATTTTTTCCTGACCTTTAAAAAAGCTAACCTATAATAAAATTCACCTGTTTTAAGCATACATTTCAATGATTTTTAGTAAATACGCAGAGTTGTGCAACCATTACCACCATCCAGTTTGAGATCATTTCCATCACCCAAAAAGATTTCCTTTACCATCTCCTGCCCATTTGCAGTCACTCCCTGGTTCCACCTCCAGTCCCAGACAACCTCTGATGGACTTTATAGATTTGCCCTTTCAGGTCCTTTCATAAAATTGGAATCATACAGCAAGTATTCTCTTCCCTGTGGCTTCTCACATTTAGTATGTTTTTGAGGTTTTTCTATATTGTGGCATGTGCAGTACTTTATTCCTTTTTATTACTGAATAAAAACCACATTTTGTTTATCCCTTCACCACTTGATGGGCATTGGATTATTTCCAACTTTAGACTGTTTCCAACTTTGGGCTACTATGAATACTGAAGTTGACTGCAACTTCTTCTTCTTTTTTTAGTTGAAATATGGTTGATTTACAATATTGTGTTAGTTTCAGGTGTACAGCATAATGACTCAGTATTTTTGCAGATTATACTACATTATAGGTTATTACAAGGTAATGGGGATAATTTCTTGTGCTATACAGTATATCCTTATTGCTTATCTATTTCATATATAGTTGTTTGTATCTGTTAATCCCATACCCCTAATTTGTCCTTATACCATCCACTCCCCTTTGGTAACCACAGGTTTGTTTTCTGTATGTGTGAGTCTGTTTCTGTTCCATTTACATTTAAAACTTCTTGTGTGAACATGTGTTTTCATTTCTCTTGGGTGGATACCTAGGAGTGCAATTGCTGGGTTGTATGGAAAATTGATGTTTAACATATTAAGAAACTGCCAAACTGTTTTCCAAAGTGGCTGCATCATTTTACATTCCCCTCGTCAGTGTATGAGGATTCTAATTTATTCACATCTTTGCCAGTATTTTTTATTTTTTTTTCCTCTTTGTCATTCTAGTGGGTGTGAAGTGATATGGTTTTAATTGACTTTCCCTAAATGACTAATAGACGCATTATAGAGCATATCTTCATGTACTTACTAGCAATTCATCTGTCTTCTTTGATGAAATGTATATTCAAATATTTTGATATTTTAAGAATTTGCTTGTTTATAGTCTTATTGAATTTTAAGGATTTCTTTATATAGTCTGGATACAAGTTCTTTATCAGATACAAGGTTCACAAATATTTTCTTGTAGTCTGTGTCTTGTCTTTTTGTTTTCTTAATAGTGCCTTTTGAAGTACAAAAGTTTTTAATTTTAATGAAGTCCAATTTATCAAAAAAACTTTATGATGAATTATGCTTTTGATTTCATATCTAAGAAATCTTTGCCTAACTCAAGGTTACTAAGATTTTCTTCTGTGTTTTCTTTGAAAAGTTTTATAGTTTTAGCTCTTATGTTCTATGTCTATGATTCATTTTGAGGTAATTTGTGTATGATATGAATTAAAAGTCTAAATTGATCTTTTTGCATGTGGGTATCCAATTGCTTCAGCAAGTTTTCCCATTGACTTTTCTTGACACCTTTGTTGAAGTTAATTCACTATAAAATGTGTTTATTTTTGGACTCTGAATTATATTCCATTGATCTACATGTCTCTCCTTATGCCAGTACCATGCTGTCTTGATTACTATAGATTTCTAGTAAGTTGTGAAATCAGGAAATGTAAGTTTTCCAACTTTGTTCTTTTTAATAATAATTGTGGCTATTCTGGATCCTTTGCCTTTCTATATAAATTTTAGGACTGGCTTGTTAAAATCTGCAGTAAAGCCTGCTGAGATTTTTATAGGGATTATTTTTACTCTACAGATCAAATCTACTCTACAGATCATTGGGAAGAATTACCATCTTAATAATTTTGAATCTTCCAATCCATGAATGTGGAATGTCTCTCCATTTATTTAAATCTTCTTTAATTTCTATCAGCAATGTTTTGTAGTTTTCAATGTGCATCTCTTGCATATCTTTGGTTAAATTTATTCCTAAGCATTCTTCTTGATGCTATTATAGAGAGAATTATTTGCTTAATTTTATTTTTGGATTGTTCATTGCTATTATATAAAAATACAATTGATTTTTGTATTTTGTTCTTATATCCTGAAACCTTGCTGAATTCATGTATTAGTTCTAGTAGGATTTTTTTTAATGGATTTCTTGCATACAGGATCATGTTATCTGCAAATAAAGACAGTTTTACTTCTTCTTTTGCCATCTGGAAGGATTTTTTTTTCTTGTCTGACTGCACTGGCTAGACTCTCCAGTAGATGTTGAATAGAAGTGGTAAGAGTGGACATCCTTGCCTTTTTCCCTGTTTTAGGGGAAAAGCATTAAATCTTCCACCATCAAGTATAATGCAGCTAAAGGTTTTTCATAGATTCATCAGATTGAGATAGTTCTTTTCTATTCCTAGTTTGTTGAGAGTTTTTGTTATGAACAGGTTTTAGATTATGTCAAAGGGCTTTTTCTGTGTCTACTGAGATGATTATGTGGTTTTTGCTCTTTATGCTATTAATACAGCATATTATATTGGCTGCTTTTCTGATGTTAAAGCAACCTTGTTTTCCTGGGATAAATCATACTTAGTCATGGCATATAATCCTTTTTATATATTGCTAGAATTAATGCTAATATTTTGGTGAAGATTTTTACATTTATATTTATTAGGTATTTATTATACTTATGTTTATAGTTTTCTTTTTTCATGATGTTTGTCTTTGGTACTGAGGTAATACTGGCCTCATAGAATGAATTGGGAAGGGTTCCCTCCTTCTCCATTTTCGGAAAGAATTTGTAAAGCCTTAGTGTTATTATTGCTTCTTCGAATGTTTTAGAGAATTCACCAGTGAAATCATCTTGGCCTGAGCATTACTTTGTGAGAAGATTTTTAATTTCTAATTTAATTTCCTTACTTCTAATTAGTCTATTCAGACTTTTCATTTCTTCTTGAGGCACTTTTGGTAATTTGTTCCTCTTAAGGAATTTTTCTATTTCATCTAAGTTACCTAATTTATTGGCATAAAGTTGTTCTCTTAGTGTTCCCTTCTAACCTTTTTAATTTTTGTAAGGTTGGTGTAATGTCCCATTTCTTGATTTTGTAATTTTATGTCTTCTCTTTTTTTTTCTTGATCTAGTTAAGTGTCTTTTTTTCTTGATCAGTCTTATTGTTTGTCAAGTTTGTATATCTTTTCAAAGAAGCAACTTTTGGCTTCATTCATTTTTGTCTGTTTTCTATCTCATTGATTTTTGCTCTAATTTTTATTATCTCCTTGCTTTGGGTTTAGTTTGCTTTTTCTAACTTTGTGAGGTGGAGTTTTAGATTACTGATTTGAGATCTTCCTTATTTTATAATATAAATGTTTACAGCTTTAAATTTGCCTCTAAGTACTGCTTTAGTAGCATCACATCAATTTAGATAAGTTGTGTATTCATTTCATTCAGGTAAAAATATTTTACCAATTTTTCCTGTGATTTTTCTTTAATCCATGGATTGTTTTCATATACTTTTTGCACACGCATGTACATACACCTTTTTAAAAAGAATTAGGGACTAGTTAAAAATGAAAATGTTAACCATTTAGTGCTTTTTTTTCTTGATTTTTAAGATTGAAAATATTTCCTCTAATTCCACATTTTTTCTGACTTTACCTAGGGAACATTGACTTTGCCAAATGGAGACTACATTGAAGGTTATTTTAGTGGAGAATGGGGATCTGGGATAAAAATCACTGGAACGTACTTTAAGCCTAGTCTGTATGAGAGTGATAAAGACAGACCTAAAGTTTTGTGAGTAACTAGTGTTAATTATGGATTAATTATTGAATGTTTTGAGTTGTCTTGCTTTTATCAAAGCTGGTTAATATTTCAAATGCAGGACAAGTTTTTTAATTCTTTTTTTCTTTAAACAATGTATAACCTTGAATTGTAAACTGAAACTGCTATAGATAGCTAAATCTGTATTCTTGGCTTAGTTTATAGCTGTAGAGCTTAAATGTTTAAAATGATGAAAGTTCTGTGTGTGGGAATAATCTTACTGTTAATGGTGCAGGTATCCAAGTTGATTGAAAGGGAGATTTTAAATGGAAGCCCTGCACAACTTGATTTTGAAAAGTAAAGGTCAATCCTATATATACACTAATACGCTGCATATATTGGGAAAAGTCAAAGTCTTTTAAGTGTATGATGTTTTTCCTCCAAGTTTTTGGCATATGTTTATTTCCCTTTATTGTTTCCAGCTTTAGCTTTGTTTTTGTATTTTGATAGCATCTCAGATTCTTTGTTTTCATGGGAGCTTCATATACTTTCTGTACCATGTTTATTCTTAGTATTTTTAGAACCCAGTATGTAATGCATTTCACAGTTCTCAGTATGAGATGTGCAAGGCACAGAAAGTCCTCATTTTAGCAGGGATCAATTTTGCAACATCAATTCTGTGGAAATGTAGAAAGCAAAGGAGTCAGTTCTGATGTGCTTCCTACTTAATTCATATACTTTAGTATCTAATAAACACTAAGTAGCTAAAAACCATCCATTTAAATTTTTATTCAGTTTTTAAACAGTGGAACCACCATCAGTTTAGGCAGTTTTTGTCACAGAAGTATTTGCAGTTGTATATTAGAAAGTTTCTGTTCTTCAGGGTTTTTGCACAAAATAAGTGATTAATGAGAGGCTGACGTGACCTTATTAGCAGGAAGCTTGGAAACCTGGCAGTGCCGGCTGATGAGAAGTGGAAAGCAGTGTTTGATGAATGTTGGCATCAGCTCGGCTGTGAGAACCCAGGCCAAGGGGAAGTTTGGAAAGCGTGGGACAATATTGCTGTGGCCTTGACTACCAGTCGGCGCCAACACAGAGACAGGTGCGTGAATGCCTGCCCAGCATAGGGCAGAGCCTGGTAGGAAGACGAAACTTAAAACCAGTAAGTTGTCAAGGCTTCCCACATTTAGTTTTTAAATATAACTTAAAAGTCAATTATGTACTTCTGGGTAAGGATGGATAAAACACACCTCCCTGTATTTGCTACTGAACTCAACTATAAAACCTAGGCAGAATGCATGGACATTTATTTGAAACTCTGAAAAGTAAATATCAGCAGGTGTTTTGGGGAAGAGCAGCTGAATTTAGAGTACCACCCAACCAGTGGTGAGTTTACTGGGTTTCTTAACTTCAATATTCCTCATCCTAAACCCAGTATAACCTGAAACTAGAAACAAGCACTGTGGTGCAGACAGACAGAGATCCAGAAAAACCCCTCTGTTTCTGGCTCAAGATGCAGAAAAGAGACTTCCTAAAGCTCAGAAAGAGTGGAGGAGGTACACTGGGTTTTCTCTCTCTCCTCTTTCTCCCCTTTCTCATGCCTCAGTCTGCAGGCACTTCTGTGTCAGGGGCAGTGATGGCTGCGGCTGGAGCAGCCATGAAACGGGATGTGTGCAGGAGCCAGCACTCTTGCAGGAGTAGACCCTTCTTCTCCCTTGATGGATCATCAGGTCCAAGAGTCCTGGCCAAACCTCATTGCTCTTTGGCCTCTCTCTCTATCCTCCTACCACTTCATGGAAGTGGGCAGTTTCTGGCTGGAGGACCTACAAGGGGAATCAGAAAATGCTGGGGAGGTCATGGAAAGAGAGGAGCTCTGGAAAGCAACCCTGTAAAGTTGTTTATGAACTCCTGGATTCACCCCAGACCTGCATGTGTGGATTTGATCCGAATCAGCCAAACACTTTGAGAACTCAGCTACTAAGTTGTCTTCCACCTAGGTCCCAGACTAACACCTCAGTGGTACTCACAGAACAGACCCAGATAGGACTGCAAAGCCCTTGAGAAGTGAGCTAACATTGGAACCACAGCCCACAGATGGCTGAAACAAAAGTATCAGCTGTTTCAGAGATTCCCAAGATCACCTACACGTTCAGTGATTCACTAGACAGACTCATAAGACTCAACATATAGTCGTCCTCACAGCTAAGAGTTATTACAGCAACACAGTAAGGCTCCACAGCCCAATCATAAGGGAAGAAGACACAGGCAGAGTCTGGAGGAACCCATGTGCAAGCTTCCCATACTCTGTCCTTTCTGTGAGGGGTCACACAGAGCACACTCTCTCCCAGAGCAGTAAAATGCAGCCACACGTATACAATGTTTCTGCTCAGGGAAGCCCATCAGAGATGCAGTGCCCCAGATTTTTACTAGGGACTAGTCACATAGGCATCCTGTGCTTAGCAACTACCAAAATTTCATAGTCCCAGAAGGAAGCAGATGTTCACCACAAATCACTTTGTTAGTACAGTCTATGGACAGCAAAATATCCTTATCAGTTAGGAAATGTTTCATATTAGTATAGGGAACTTTTAGAAAGCTTAGTTCCCAGGTACCAGCCAAGGGCCAACTTTATAAGCAGGTCCTTGTAAAGATAACAGTTTCAGTTCTACTATGTTTACTATGTTATGGATGGCAACATTCTCCATTAGGATATAAACAAGACCCAAAAATCTCGTAACGTAATACTCAAAATGTCCAGGAAATAAACCAAAATTACATGGCAATCAAAGAACCATGAAAACCTCAACTCATTTGGGGAAAGACAATCAATAGACATCAACAACCCCCTACCATAGATTTTGGAATTATCTGACAAGATCTTTAAAGCAGCTATTATAAAAATGCTCAAATGAGCAATTGCAAACATCCTTGAAACAAGTATTAAAATTGAAAGTATCAGCAAAGAAATAGAAGATATAAAGATGAACCAAATCAAAATTTTTGAATTGAAAAATACAGTAACCAAAATTTTAAAAATCACTGGGTGGGGTCAGTAGCAGATTAGAGATTACAGCAGAAGAGTCAGTAAATGTGAAAATAGATTGGTAGAAATTATTTAAAATGAACAACAGAACGTGAAAAAAAAGTGAATAGAGCTCTAAGGACCTGAGAGTCTAATATTTGTGTCCTTGGAATCCCAGAAGAAAAGGAGAAAAATTGTGGGGCTGAAAAAATATTTGAATAAATAGTGGTTGAAAGGCTCCCAAGTTTGGTGAAAGACATAAACCTACACATTCAAGAAGCTGAACAAACGGCATCCTAGAAAAAACCAAATATCCATGTACAGACACATTACATTCAAATTGGAAGGAAAAAATCTTGAAAGCAGATAGAGAAAAATTTTGCATTACGTATATGAAAACAGCAATTCAAATGGCTGCATATTTGTTGTCAGAAACCTTGGTGGTCAAAAGGAAGTCGCACAACAATTTTGAAGTGCTGAAAGAAAAATTACAGACGTACTCTTCATTTCTCTTTTTCTACTTTTTTCTTATTTTCTTCCCTTTTCTCCTTTTCCTTTTTCCTGCTTTTGTTTTTCTCCATCTGCCATTCTTCATATTTCCTTATTTAACTTGGCCAGTCACTTCTGCAGGCATTGACTAGCATTCATATCTAAAGAACTTGCTAATCCCTACAGTATAGGAAGAAGGTTTTGTTTTGTTTTTTCCTGTGTTTGGGATAAGTGGGAATTGATTATAGTGTTTCATTCATGAAGTTTATAATTTTTACCTCCTACTCTTTCTATCAGTAGAAAAAATGGAAACTCTCAGGATTGATTAAAGCTGTGGACCTGCCCTTGTGTGGGATGCAGTTGGTCACCCTTCTCTGATAGAGCCCATGTGCATAGACATTGAGACTTGAGCCCTACAGTTAACCTTGGTTAACTCTTGTTGGGTGTTTCCAATCAGTAAGAATGAAAGAACTTTTGTATAAAACCACATTGCTGCCACAAAGGTCTTATTTGTTTATCTAAACCAGTATCATAATGATAATTGTGCACTGTTTCTAATTTCTCATTGATTGTAATCTAATAGAGTGCCATTACCAAAAATTTCAGTTGATGACTAGTATGTGTTTTATCTTAGCCTCTTCATCCAGAGCTTCCCTTTCACCCATTGCGTGCTTACCGCACCACTGTTGTGGCATCCACATTATCTCCTTACTTCTTGAGTTCATTTCCATTTCAGCCTTTGCCATTTGATTTATTTTCCTTAATCCTTAGCTCTCCCTCTCCCCTTTATTCCATTTTTATTATCACTAACAAGTCTATCACCAGTTTTCTCTTCAAGCTAACGTTGTAGTATTTTCCAACACCATGGTTTCTGTTGGTGCAACATCTTCATTAATTTATTGTGGTTGGTGTGGAGTAACATTAAATGCTACTTTGAATGACTGTTACATGAACCTAACAGCAGGTCAGTTACCAATTACGCACACATTTGGGCTGAACACTGTGCTGGATGCTCCATTGCATCCTGAGTTGGTGACTGTGCTTCACGTGCACTTACAATTATCTTGCTTTCTTGAAATATATGATAGGCTTTCTTTTCTCTTTTTATAGTCCAGAGATATTAAGTCGTTCACAGACTCAGACACTAGAGAGTTTGGAATTCATTCCTCAGCATGTTGGTGCCTTCTCTGTGGAGAAATATGATGATATCAAGAAATATTTAATAAAGGTAAACAAGAGTCAAAGCCATACCAGTCTTGTGAATTAATGATACAACTGACATGATATATCATTCAAATGTACTCACAGTTTATTGTTACTCATATCCTGTTTTTGCTTTTGAGGTATGTCATTTGTTAGTTCTCTGACTACTAAAAACACATTTCTCCCTAAAGATTGACCTATTGTGATAGAACTTTATAAGTTTTGTAAAGTGTTCAAGGGGGTTCTGGACATCTAGGATCAGAGTTTATGATGGCTTTTTGTTTGTAACGTTAGCAAACTAGAGATTGTATAAATAAAGCATGCTGCCCTCACCCCATGGTTATGCCGTCTTTGCTTGCTTCTCAAACCCTGTGAGATCAGCCCACAATTTAAAGAATGACATGTATTGACATGGGGGTGCAGGAAGGCGTATTAGGAGAAATCAAGGGAACTGAACAGTGATTGTTTCAGAGCATAATCAACTGTCATTATTCAGTTTTCTGGAAAGTAACATTTCATATACTTTTCATGACGTTTAAGGTATGTTAGAACCTTTCTATTTTTTTTTTTTTTCCTTCCTTCGGCGGTGCCATGTAGCACTTGGGATCCTAGTTCCCCGACCAGGGATCGAACCCGTGCCCCCTGCAGTGGAAGCGTGGAGTCCTAACCACTGGACCTCCAGGGACTTCCCTTAGAACCTTTCTTTTAATATTCTTTATCAGTATATCCAAAGCTATCTTCCCAAAATGTTAAAAGGATTCTTTAAGAATAGGGACTCCATATAATTTGGGTAGACTCAACATTTTCAGAAAAGTTGAAGTATTTAAATTTTCCTGGTCGAAAAGTAGACTCTTGACAGTTTGAAAACTGCTCACCATTTATGAAAGTGTTTCTTTTTTTGATCGATCAATTGCTTCTGCTGTTAACGCACACTGACTGGCTGCGTCGGTTCTCTTGCTGCTCAGGCCTGCGACACTCCTCTGCACCCACTGGGCAGGCTCGTGGAGACACTGGTTGCAGTGTATAGAATGACATATGTGGGTGTGGGAGCCAACCGTCGGCTGCTGCAGGAGGCTGTGAAGGAGATTACGTCTTACCTGAAGCGAATTTTCCAGCTGGTGAGGTGAGAGATCTTTTCACTGAAGTCATCAAGAAAATGGTTTTATGCCACAGATCCTTCAATAGATTAAATAACGAAAGCGTGGTTTTACTTTGTGTTTATGCTATAACTATAAAAAAGATGGACGTTAGCCATTGTAACTTACTTCCTTTATGTCTTTCTTACTCATTGGGTATAATAGAAGGCTAAAATAAATTTTTTTAATACCAATGTTGGTATGAAATATAGTAGTCTTATTGGGATTTAATCTCTAGGCAAAATCATGTCTCTAAAGCCTAACCACAGAGAAGATAAAGTCTAATGTGAAGTTTTAGCCCTGAGTATTTATGTCCTATTCCTTGACAACAGCCTGTTTGTTCACTTTATTCAACAAATGTTTGAGCGCATCTATGTGTTAGCCACCATTCTGGCCCTTGGAGGAATTTATCAGTAAACCAACCCCCCAAAAAAAAGAGAGAGAGAGAAAGTCTGTACTCTCATGGGGCTTCCATTCTACTGGCGACAGAGTAAACAGAATATGTAATATGTGAGATGATGATTCATGTGATGGAGGGGAAGAGAATGGAGCTGGAGGTGAGATGCTGCTATTTTAAACGGAAGGTCAAGGAGGCATGACTAATAAGGTAATATCTGAGCAGAGACTTTGAAGAAGGTGAGAAAGCAAGCAAGCACCTTTTCGAAGGAGAGTTTCAGGCAGCAAGCAAGTTTGGAACTTATGAAATTCAAGATATTTTACTGGGTTTAAGCCAACAAGTACTGTATTGAGACAGTTATACAAAAGTTTATGAATTTGTCCCAGAAAAACCTCCTTATATTATTTAGCCTCAAAACTGATAAATGCATTTGGAAATGTTTCAGTTTGGAGGGGGCAGTGTTATCTACTAAAAAGATCGCTGGGCTAGGATTGTTTCAGCTCTGACATTAGCTAGATGGGTGAAATGAAGGTAAGTTTCCTGAACTTTGTAGTTTACTATAAAATCGAGGCAGGGGCATGGTAAAAGTCTACAAAAATACAGAAGATTGCAAACTGCCTGTAAAGAGTTAAGGTTTAAGTCTGTAAAAATAAACAGGACAATAAACTTGTTTATGGTTAGAATCTACCATTTGCATACAAGAGGTGGGAAATAAAATCCAGGGAGAATTCAACGCCTAAGGAAAAATCCTCAACAATTTAGCAGCTCAATCATTTGGAAAAGTTTTTCAACAGCTTGGCTTTTTAAAAAAAATTTTTAATTTTTGCATGAATTGAGTTTTCATTTTTTCTTAATGTTGGACATTTAATTGTTTATATTCTGAAAACAATGATCTCTTCTTGAAGAGTCAATACACATTGACCTCAGATGAGATTTGCCAGTAAGAAAAACATATATAATATAGATCAGAATTGTTCATTCTTTAGTAACTAGACAGAAAAAAACACAACAAATAGATTTTTTAGTGGTGTTATTCATTAGCTAGATTCTTAATTTTATCCTGTAAGAAGCATCAGTTAAGACTCTAAGGAAACTGACTTATTTAGTTGATAGAAAGTTAGGTTTTATTGGTCCTTAAAGGATTAAATAATGGAAATGTGTTTTTACTCTTTTTATCCACTCTAGAGTTGTAATTGTGTAATGATATTCTTTATTCTTCCTTAGGTTCTTATTTCCTGAGCTTCCTGAAGAGGGCACCACAATTCCTCTCTCTGCTCCTCTGCCAACTGAAAGAAAATCCTTTTGCACTGGGAAGTCAGATTCCAGATCTGAATCACCAGAACCAGGGTGAGTGGAGCTGGGTGGAGATGGTGAAGAAAGGGGGTGGGCACCAAGTGATCTTATGCAAAGAATCCCAGGAGAAGTTTTCTCTGGATCTGTTTCCTTCTTTTTAAAATGATACGGTTGGGGGCTTCCCTGGCACAGTGGTTAAGAATCCGCCTGCCAATGCAGGGGACACAGGTTCGAGCCCTGGTCCGGGAAGATCCCACATGCCGCAAAGCAACTAAGTCCGTGCGCCACAACTACTGAGCCTGCGCTCTAGAGCCCGCGAGCCACAACTACTGAAGCCCGCGCACCTAGAGCCTGTGCTCCACAGCAAGGGAAGCCACTGCAATGAGAAGCCAGCACACCGCAACAAAGAGTAGCCCCCGCTCGCTGCAACTAGAGAAAGCCCGTGCGCAGCAGTGAAGACCCAACGCGGCCAAAAATAAATAAATAAATAAATTTATTTAAAATATAAAAAATTTTTAAAAAATAAATAAAATAATATGGCTGGACTTTGTGATCTCTGAGGTTCCTTTTAGGTCTCAAGTTCTGTTAGCCAAACCCCATGAAACTGTAACTACAAATGACTGGGCACAAAGGCCACTGAGCAATGTAAATCATTCTGCCCTAGGACAACAGAGGAATTCAGCCTTAAAGTGGAAACAGAGTGGGCTTTCAGTTAGATTTTGAGTTTATGATAAGAATTCACAGTTGGCCCAAGACAAAACTCTGGGGCCATAGGTAGACTTTTCATGTTAACTCCTTACATACAAGAAGGAATATAACTGCTTCCTTGCTCAAAAATTCCCATCTTTACTTTCAAGTTCTAGAAAATAAAGCTCCATGTTTGATTCTGTTTTCAATTTTAAGATTAATGCTCCTCCCTCTCCCTCCAATATTTTGTAGTTACGTGGTAACAGGTTCTGGGTTACTGCTTCCTGTGCTCCTACCTCGGCTCTACCCTCCGCTGTTCATGCTTTATGCCCTGGATAATGATCGGGAGGAGGATGTTTACTGGGAATGTGTTCTCCGACTAAATAAGCAGCCAGACGTTGCTCTTTTGGGCTTCCTCGGGGTGCAGAGGTCAGTACAGTAATTATGAATGGAACCTAATTGTTTTAACTCAACGTGCAAACAGCATTATCGGGAATTTGGTACTTTGATATCTAATTGTATATATGATTTGCAGTTTATTTACCTATCACATATCTGTCTTCAGCAAAATAGTGATGTTCTAAAATCTCTATTTCTGAGAGTTTTTAGACACGAGTTTGAAATATGATTATTCTTCTGAATATAAGTAAATAATTTGAGTTATCCTGCCTGATATTTTGCAGTTCTTCAAAGCAAAATACATATATTCACATTTTCAGAAAGTTAATTGCATTCAATCTTTGGTGTTCTTCTTTCCCTTCTTTTCTCTTCTCTCCCCTCCCTCCCCATCTACAATTTCTCATTTAAAAGTTTAGAAGTGCCCTTTTTTGTTGTAGGGCATTGTTTTTTGTTAGTCCAAGGAAATACTAAGTGATTGTACTTTCTAGAAGTGTTAGGATAAAACTGATCACCCCAGCACCCAATAATTATATATTTGTGCTATCAGAAAAAAATGAATGAGCCTTAATTGGAAAGTAAATTTTTTCAGTGGAATGGTTTAATAGTAAAAATGAAGGAACTGTGGAATAGTTACTTTAAATGGGGACAGGGAAGTCAATCTAGTCATTAACTGTTTTTATGGGGACTAATTTACCATAAGGAACAACTTGTATTAACAATGTATGGATTTCGTTTTAGGAAATTTTGGCCAGTGACCTTGTCAATCCTTGGAGAGAGTAAAAAGGTATAGTGGATTTTAGTTTCCTCAGCAAATATGCTTTTATTTGGTGTGGGGGGATTCGAGATAGCAAAACAGTTTCTATTTTACTTCGGTAATATAATACCCAAACATGAGTTATTCACTGAAGACCTGCATTCTGCCATTGGTATCATTTATGTTTCTTGTTGCTGCATAAGACAGCTTTCCTCTTTGACCTTTATAAGTTCTTTTTTTGCAGGTTTTGCCAACCACAAAAGATGCTTGTTTTGCCTCAGCTGTAGAATGTCTACAGCAGATCAGGTAATCTCTAATTTGTTGAAAATTACATAAATCAAAGGAGCAGTTAGTCTATTAAGATACTGATGAGATCTTATCTTTACCTAAGCTCTAACTCCACCTCCCAAACCCCCAAGATGGTGTCAAACTCAGCCTGAAGATCAGAAAGACTCTGAGACATTTGGGTTACCTTTTGCTCTACAAGGCCCTTGCATTTTCAAAAGTGGTGGAGAACCTACCCAGCAATTTATCTACATAATCGTATCTTTAGCCAAATGGAAATTAACCAAACTTCTTACTCAGAGAAGAGCATGTATTAGGAAAATAAGATTCCACATGGGTAAAAGGAGATGATCTATGACTTAGTGAATTCTTTCATGTGAGCCATTGATAGTTGGAGGCTTCTTTCCTCAAAGGACCATAGGATTACAGAGATCATCCCTTCCAGTGACTCCTTTTGCCTGATGTATCCAACTTAAGGCACGTGAGCCCTAAGAGGGTATATTTGTATCAAACAATTAGTATCAAATGGCTCTATTAAGAAAACCATAGGATGTCTTTTCGTCATTTATTTTTATTTTTTAATTTTTTTTTTAACAACAGCACAACATTTACCCCATCAGACAAACTTAAAGTCATCCAGCAGACTTTTGAAGAGATCTCTCAGAGTGTCCTGGCATCACTTCAGGAAGACTTCTTGTGGTCCATGGATGATTTGTTTCCTGTTTTCTTATATGTGGTGCTACGGGCCAGGTGACCAATCTCTTCTGACTTTAATATCAGTGACGTTATTTTAACAAGTCTGCCCCTTGCTTTTCTGAGCTGATGACAGGAACATGCTCCCCCACTGGAAAAACAATCCATTTCTGTTAACCCTTTTCACAACGGTGTTACCTTTTTGTTGAGCTGCTCTTTCTTTTCCTTTCAAATAGATTCAGAAGTAGGATGTACATATAAATGGAAATAACTCAATATCTTTTTCTTGTTGGGCAGGATTAGGAATTTAGGCTCTGAAGTACACCTCATCGAGGATCTGATGGACCCATATCTTCAGCATGGGGAACAGGGTATAATGTTCACCACTTTGAAGGTAAAGTATAGCTATTATTTAATATTTTTTTATGTTAAAATCTCTCTTTCATTTACCATATTATGAATCTGTCATTAACCTTTATTTTATATAAAACCTTAATGCAAACATTAAGTGCCTTTAGAGCACATACTGTTAATATTTTAAAATACGATAACATATTAAAGTAGAATCATTCTCAAAATACTAAAGCAAATTATTCATTACCCAATCTTCCCTGTAAATTGATCATTCAAATCGTTACAAATCCTTATAAATGTAGACCATCTATGTAAATGTAACTTTAAAAAGGAAACAGAAAGAATTCTTATAAGTGTCCAAAAAAACATTCAACATTAGAACTATTTAATGGAATTAAGGTAAAACACAGAAGGCAGTAGGTATGTAATGAATATGAATCGCATCTTCTTTCTTTCCCATTTATTGTAACCAGTAGGTTACAAATGAGGTTCTCTGATCTGGGTGCTCTGTAGGGATTGTTGGAAGTCATTTCAGTTCCGCTGCCTTGATTTTTCTTGGAATTTGATACGATCATTGTGAAGTTTATTGGAAGAATAACAAATAGAAAATGGCAAAAACACTTCTGAAAAAAAGAGAGGCAGAACAGATCCACTGTGTCAGTTAATGAAGTGTTATGAAATTACAATAATTAAGATAGTATGTTACTGTCATGGGAATACACAAATACCTTAGTGGAAGGGATAGCTCCCATATAGGCAGTATTATAATAAAAATTTCACATATGAAAATGGAAACATCAAACAAAAATGGAAAAGAGAATTATATAATAAATGGTCAAAGTATTGGAAGAGCTTATTAGCAGTTTTGGAGGGAGGGTGGCATCAGGGTGGAATCACTCACGTAGCGAATTACAGATGCCTTAGTAAGGTTTAAATATACAAAAAGGCAGACAGAAGAAAAGACAGGCAAATTAAAATGAGAAAAAACTAGAATTAAATGTCAGGTTTCTGGCTTGGGCTAATTGTTTAAACTTCTCAACTTAAATATCATTAACATTTATAATAAATAAACTGAAAAGGGAGGGGACAACTGGGAAAAATATTGGCTACCAATGACTTACATTATTAGTATTTATGTTATATGAAGATCATCTCTAAACATATCACCAAGGAAGAAATGAATTAATATATTTATATAAAAGAAAACGCTCAGGGCTTCCCTGGTGGCGCAGTGGTTGAGAATCTGCCTGCCAATGCAGGGGACACGGGTTTGAGCCCTGGTCTGGGAAGATCCCACATGCCGCGGAGCAACTAAGCCCGTGTGCCACAATTACTGAGCCTGCGCGTCTGGAGCCTGTGCTCCGCAACAAGAGAGGCCGCGACAGTGAGGCCCGCGCACCGCGATGAAGAGTGGCCCCCGCTTGCCACAACTAGAGAAAGCCCTCGCACAGAAAACGGAGACCCAACACAGCCAAAAATAAATAAATAAATTAATTAATTAAAAAAAAATTCCTAAAGAAAACGCTCAACCTGACTGCAGATTTAAAGAAAGTGCCATTTTGTCCCTGCTAAATTAGCAAAAATGTTATAAAGTTATACCCAGGGCTGGTGGGGTTATAGTGAAATCAGAATTAGTCCCACATTGCTGATAAAGAATAAATCACCCTTTTAGAAAACAATTGTTATTAACATTTATATCAACAACGTCAAAAATGTTTCTAGAGTTTGAGTAGTCCTACTCCTAGTGATTTATCCCAAGAAATTAAAGAATGGAATACACTGTGTATTATTTGGATGAAGTGTTCTTTGTAGTGGAACTCTCAAACCTGGATACTTTCAGAATCACTTGGAGATGCTTCTTAAAGATGCATTCCTGGAAATTCTGACTCACTAGGTCTGGAATGATGCTTAATCTTCACCTGTATGTTTATCAGACATGCTAGGTGATTCTGATTGTAGTTGTTTGTGTACCTTATACTGATCATCAGCATATTCTACATGTCCAGTCAATAGTGGCTTAACAAATTAAGGTATTTCTGCTTAATGAAGAATATTATACAGCTTGTTAAAATTTTTTTGTCTGTTTTAGAATCAGAGGGAATTTTACAAAATTTTATTTCTACTAATTATAACTTGGCAAAATCGACATGGGATAGGGTAGGGGGACTGCAAGAAAACGGGAAAATGGAAGCAACTGATGTCGTTGAGCTATCAGCATTAATCAAGGATTTCCTTTCTTAGTCCCATGTGAATTGTTATATTTATGTAATTTCTTTTAAAGTAAATTTTAAATGGTTTTGAACTTTTTTTCAGGCATGTTACTACCAGATCCAGCGTGAGAAGCTTAACTAGGCTGCATAACAGCTTGACAACTGGATTATCTATTCAAAGTGTTTTAGCACCATCTGGCGTCTTCCTGTAGTGGCAAAAAAGAACAGTGTTGAAATTAGGACGTTGTATCATTTTGGTTGTTATTTCTGAGCCTTGCTAATGATCGGAGCTCTGAGCCCAGAATAAAAGACTGTATAGTTTAAAGGGAGGATTGGAAAGGAGGTAGAAATCAGATTAGACCAGTCCCTGGCCTGTGTTAAGTTCCCCAAATGTCATACATCTGCTGTTGGAAAAAAGAGGATACCCCTTCCTACAGTAAAGAGTATGCCAGCTCATGAAGTTGTAACAAAAAATTCTCAGTATAGCTTCTTACATTAAAGAGGTTGATGAATATTTTTGAGTTTCTGGTTTGCCTGCAGTTACCCCAGACCCCTTTGCAAGGAGCAGATTGTACTTGAAACTATAGTAGCCACACTATGCCTTCCAAAATTCCTCGCAGTCGTGTGTGCACCATGCTTCTTTGCTGAGGGAGGGGAAAGAGGAACTTTTAAACTGAAGTTTTAACTTTTTCTAAGCTTTCCCACCAGGGTATTCATGATGGGAGAGGTTCTGTGCAGTTACTTCTACCACACCCTGACCCCAGACCTGGAGCACATCCAAATAGGAGTCTTCTGCCTCCCGACTAGAAAGAACATAGGAATTTTGTTCTTGGATTCCTTACAGTGCTACAGAGTGAATACACTGGAATTCAGACACTGACTCTTAGCTGCTGCAGAACCTCATTCATCTGTGTGCAAACGCTGTATTCCGGGGCCTGTGAATGAGAGCCTGAAGAGCTTTTGCATGCAGGCTGTGTTTTGGAGCAGAACTAGAGACTGGAAAATACAGAGGCAAAGAACTGCATCCATCCTTGACCTAGTGTTGTGGTTCTTCCCTGTACCTTGCACTGAACTCACAGAGGGGAAGGAAAAGGAAACTCACTTTGGCTTCTCCCATCTCAAAAGTGTTGTGACACCTCAACCTTTTAGTGTTTTGCACTTTTTTTTTTTTTAATGTCCTATTGTAAGTGTTTGGTTTATACCATACAAGTAACACTAGTAGCTGTTTTGGATTACATAGGTGCTCTTCCCCATCTCATCTCCTACACACCAGGGTGAGCATACGGAGTGTCCTCCTCCTCCTTTGTGTTAACATCTGCAGATGTTAATCGATTTTGGAAAAGGATCATGGTTTCTGCTCTACTTTATAATCAAGACAAGTGTTTATTAAAATACTGTTTTGGAATGTTGGCTGTAATGTAACAGCAATTTTCATAATAAAAACATTCATGTTTATGAGGTTGTTTATGATTGCGAAAGAAATGACACAGGGCAAACTAAAAATTTAAAAGACGTCCAAGTTTAGTTTTTTGGGGGAGGGGAGTTGCCTGCATTGTAATCTGTGCCTCTTTGTATGGCCTCAGAGATCCCACTGGGGTTTTAGAGATCTCTCTCTTTAAAATAAACATAAACTTACAGCACCTTTGCTGACAACAAATTAACTTTCTGACCCTAATAAACTGAGGTCAAGGGTCTTAAAAGAAATGGTACTATTATTTCTTTGAATAAAAGACATATTTTGATAGTTACAGGTTAAATTTTTTTTCCTCCTAAACAGATTCAAGGAAGGGAAAATGGAAGATTTAAAATTTTGGCTAGAAATGGTAGGCATTAGTTAATTATATACCAGTTGTAATGTCTTCTCAAGGAGCGTTTACTAGAATGTGCCTGCCCATTATTGGAAAGGGACCAACTCTTAAAGATTAGTTTATGTTAAACACTTTACATTTCCATTAGGAATTGTTTTGATTTTGGAATAAACACACAAGTTCCACATTTGGCTTCTAAAGGCAAATTTACTGAATGTCTTTGATCCCTTTAGAGGAAGAGACAGGGGTAATTGTGGAAATTAACAGAGAAAAACGTGAAACCCACTGAAAAGTTCTCAAGTGATAGTAAGCTATCTCAATTTTAAGAGAAACATGTTATAATTCATCCTTTTATTGGAGTCTTGAAGCAGCTGTCCCAATACTTGACTCTTCATACTGTATTTATACTTTTCAGAAAGCATATTAAAACTATAAAATTTTAATTCCCTTGGGGGGAAAACCTGTAAGTCACCAGGCCAATGCCTGCAAATAAAAATACCTAGCACTCATGCCAGCAGCTTACTAGGTCTTACACATGCATGGTGAATGCCCACAGCCCTGTGGGGGAAGGTATTAACTCCACTGATTTTGCAGACAAGGAGAGGCTGTGATTGGCTCGCTGTCAGAGTTGGGACTCCAGAACTTCCTAGTCTAACTTCAGTGCTCTTTCCTACTACAGCTGCCAGAGATGTCATTTCATAGCTGGGTTATGCATTAAAAGTTCGTAAAGTAAAAAGCGAGTTGAAAATGAAAATTTTTAATAAAATTAAGTGCTTTTGATAAAATACACTGTGCTCAAAACAGTCACAAGTGTATCACATTCCCAGCTTGTGTTTTCATCTACAACAGAGAACAAAGGAATGCCATATGTCTAATTTAGGATAAAAGGGCTGATAAACCTTTAACAGTTGCCATTTGGTCTTTACCCTTTGCCTTGCTGCCAGCTGTACCCTTTCTCTCGTTCTACTTCCAAATGTTCTTCCCACTGACACCTCCCTGCAATATAAAATTTTCAAAAAGGAAGTGGCTCCCATCTGAGATAGAGAATGGGCTATTAGGTTCATAATAGTAACTTGGTAGGGGACCTTCCAGAAGGAGATCTTTTATAAGTCTCATTATTACTGGCTGAAGAGTCTTCCCTTGTTTCCTCATCATAATGTGAGAAAATAAGGTTAATAAGATCGGCTTACTCTCAGGTTATCAGTTTTTCATTAGATGAAAATAAAAATGTTATTGTCTATTTTGGGGTGTCTTATCCTGAAATAGTCAACAAAAATATCTTTTTTGGTGTTAACTATGTGCTGGCAATCAGAAAATACTGAAGTGAAGGTTTGAAATGATATAAATTGGACTTTTCAGTGCAAGGAATCCTTAGGAAGATTTGTGACGGGAGGTTTAAGAGTAATTTAGTGGTTAGGCTGGATTAGGCTTCTGTGGATTAAATCAAAGAGGATGTGCAGAGATTTTATCTAGAACAGTGAGGTGACTTTGGCACCAAATAGCCCACTGGTATTTTCTGCTGAAGCTTTTCTCTGGATAGGAGCAACATTGCATGTTTGCAGTCTTGCAGGTAAGAGACGCTGCCAAATGATCCCGAGTTACCAGAAAGGTCTATAAATGTCTGCCCTTCTGTCAATTTTTAAGAGCTAAAAATAAAATTATGGGTAAATTTGAATGCTTTAGTTTCATCGTATCTCAAATTATATGGAGAATTCTGTGATTTCGAAAGAGCAGGTTTTGCTGTGAGAAACCATTTCTTAAGTATGGAATAATAAGTTGCCATGGAGACTGAGTAAAACTGAGCATTTGTCTTAGTCCTGATCAATAGCATTTTGACCCAGAGGAAGCTAGCCATTTTTGTACAGGCCATTTCTCATCAAGTTTTCAAGTGCTTTTTCAGGCTTTGTCTAGTAGAAAGCATTGTTTTGAAAAATGAGCATAATACGGGTAAGGAGTGTGGCATTTAATAGTAATCACTATATTTTTAAGTTTATAGAAATATTGATTTTTTTTGGAAACCAGAGATTATTGACCATTTTGTCGTACCACTGTCACCTTTTAAGTATAATATTCTATCATAAACATAAAAAATGCTTACAAATTGGAATCACTCTGTGCATATATACTGCTTTTTAGCAGTCTTCTAGAAATATTGATTTTTAAAGTAACACTTAGGAGAAATTCCTTAGGTATCAGTAACACTAATGCAGCTTCTTAGTTAATGATAAGAACTGGCCATACTTCCTGTGTTACTTAATCAGTTCGGAATTGCATATGATTGACTATTATTTACAGTCTCAATCAAGAACTCTCTCTCTCAAGACAGCAGAAATAGCTAAGTCTCAACTGACAGTCATGAAAAGGCAGGCAAGGAAGGGACACCACAGACTTTTGCCAGGGACTAGCATGTTTCAGGACTAAATATGGAAACAAAAGAGGAAAACTTTTGATTTTACTGCTTGTGAAATCTACTGAATACCCCATTGAGTGTCAAATTCCTTATCTGTAAAATGAAGGTTGCATTTGATTGCCTCCAAGATCTGTCAGCCCCGATTTCCAAGTCTGACGGGGAAGGAGGTTGAAGTCGATATAACCAGGCTGAGGAGGAGAGGAAGGCACAGGCCTCCCGAGTCCAGCTGCTCCTGTCTCAGGACTGATGTCCCAGCTGTCCTTGGGCTCCCTGGGGAGGTGTCAGTCTTTTACTTCTGAGGATTCAGCAGTGAACAGACAAGCAAAGTGTCCGCTCTCCAGACCTGACCCACACGGGAGCCAGATACTGAACAGGTGAATGCATAAGGGAATCGTGAAGGATAAGCATAAGTACTATGAGGACGATAAGTTGCAACAGTTTTCTTTGCCACCCGGAAGGAGGCAAAACCATTTTCCGAGGTTTCCTTCTATGAAATTTTGGCTTACCTTGGGCCAATACCAGGGACTGGGCAGCTTAAAAACAACAGAAGTTTATTTCTCACAGTTCTGGAGGTTGGAAGTCTGAGATCACAGTACCAGCCTGGTTGGGTTCTGGTGAGGTCCCTCTTCCTGGCTTGAAGATAGCCTCCTTCTGGCTGTGTCCTCATGTGGCAGAGAGATTAAGAGAAGAAGCTCTACGGTGTCTCTTCTTATAAGGGCATGAATGCCATCATGAGGGCCCCACCATCATGACCTCATCTAAACCTAATTACCTCCCGAAGGCCCCATCTCCAAATACCATCACATCGAGGGGTTAGGGCTTCAACACCTGAATTTGGAGGGAACACAATTCAGCTCATAGCAAATTTGTCACAGGAAGCTGAGGATGACTGTTTTCAGAATTCAGCTAAGTTGTGGAGATGAACATTACTGTTTATGCTTCAGTGGCTGAGAAACTTTTAGCCAAAATGAGCCTTCTAGAGTATATGAATGAGTTATCTGTGTAGCTCTGGGTTGGCTGTAGATTGATTAGAAGTTACTTTAATAATTAGACTTCGTTATAGAAACCACAGTCTATCTGTAAATTTCTCTCACAATTTCATCTCAGGAACGTACAGTCTCTAGTGCCCCCATCTGCTGCATGGATAGGCCTGGTTGGGCACACTGTCATCTGGGCATTAAATATGGAAGAATTGTGGTCCACCTACGATGCACACATAGCATTATTGTTTAATTCGTACTGCCTCACCAAGAACATATGGTTTGTGAGAAGCATTTTAAGAAGTTGCCTGAATATGATGATTTGGTGTCAGACTCACCTGTTTGCTCTGGCTTTTGTCTGGCAGACACTCCATCTCCCTTTTCAAACCCTACCTTGGAAGTGCTCCCCTCCAGGGAGGAAGATGAGTCATACATGCAACTGCTGTGCTAAATGATTCAATAGAGTCTCAGAAACTGGAATGCAGGAAAAAGGCAGGGTGTAAACTGACTCATTTGGGGCTGGGTGGGGTGGGTGGTGGTGCGCAAGGCAGAAGCTTATGATGTCAAGTTTAGGCAGAATCTGGCAAACTAGAATACTTCAGTGCGACGGGAAAAGAATGTATGGGAAGGTTGTCTAAGATTTCATAACAGCTTTCTGTGTTGCTCTTCTCACTGCCATAGAATTTAGAGACAACATAAGAATCTGTCTTTTTCTAGATAGCCTCCCTGACTCAACCCCACAATCTGTCTAGATTCTAGACAGTGGTTCTCAACCGTATCAGATTCAAAAAAACAGACCCGTCTTTAACAACTAATATGAAATGCTCCTTTTAAAAAAATCCTGATTTATCCTTTATTATTCTCCTGTAACAAATGCTGTCGGTGCCCTACCCATATCCCTTTTGGTGCATTCTATACCTACACTCTCTATCTGAAAGTACGCATGTAGCAGGCTGGAAGGACCAGAAGTAATGCTTTCTGGGGAAAGCCCTCAACCCATGTCTGGCAGTGTTGCTGTACAAATATCCCCACTCCCTTGTCCCTTGTTCCTCCATGAGATGAAGCTCCATAGGGCCCAGAGCAGTTACTTGCTTGATGTACGTTTTACTGGCTTTTTCCCCTTGCCCTGTCTTAATATCTCACTCCACTACTAGTGTTCTAGATCACTTTCCAAGCAAATCACCTCACTAGAATCCTTGCTCTGTGTCTGATTCTGGAGGAACCCAGACTAAGACACACAAAACTTCAAAAAAAAAAATCCATATATATAATGCCCTAGTAATAATAAAAAAGAAATTAAACAAATGTAGTTGATAAGATGTCTAAATTTCGATGTGTAAATATGGGATATCACTATACCAAAAGATATAATGAAGTAACACATGTTTGCACCTATAAGAGACCCCACCAGGGACGCAGCAGCTTCGAATGCAGACAGAGGTACAGCCACGGCTTTATGGCGGTGTGTTGTAGTGACATGTTATACTTTGAGCAGCTTAACCATTAATGACCTGATTTTCTGAAATGGGGAACTTGATAAAGTCCAAGCAAAATGAAGTAAGTTCATTCCACAGTTAAGGTAGCAGCATCCCAGAAAATTCAGTGTATGTTAAAACTGTGCAAAAATACTTTGTGTTCATATGTAAAGAGAAGTTGAGTTCTGGGGTCAGATAATTATAAGGTGTTTTTTGTTGTTGTTGTTGTTTTTCCAGCAACATGAAAGTTCAGTGGGACATTTGAAAATTTGCAGGGCCTGAGGTGATTTCTCATTGTGTAGGGCAACTTCTGTCAAACTTTCTCAAAGAGCAGTGAGCATGTCCCCTTTGCCCTCGTTTTCTTTTTTTTTTTGCCCTCGTTTTCTTAATCCGCATCCTGCTGGCTGAAATGTAGAGGTGATGGCTGGTGCTCCAGCCACCATCTTGGAACAGGAAGATAATAACACCACCACACCCCAAAGGGGCAAAGCAGTGAGCTGGAAGGAGCCTATTCTCTGAGAATTTCATGGAGTGGGGCTGCTCTGCCTCTGGACTTTTACATAAGCAAGATATAGACTACTCTGTTAAGCCACTATTATTTGGGGTTTCTGTTTCTTGAAACTAAACCTACTTAAAGCAATATATAAAGTAAACCCTAAGAGTATCCTCAGCAGTAACCCATAACTTTTGCTGTGATCAGTGCCATGAAGAACTATACGGGCAATGAGAGGGAAGAGGGCACCTGAATGGAGTCAGGCCAGGGAAGGCTCTTCTGATCTCTGAATGATGGTGAAATCAACTAGGCAAAGAGGTGGAAAATAAACAAACATGACATTGTTTGTCAGTTGTTTTAAGAAACGGGAGTAGAAGGAATATTTCATGAAATAGTAGTTTTCTCGTTCACACAGCTGGTGATGGTTAATTTAGAGAGGAAACGCCACAGGGCAAGACTGTTTTATTCGATGTGGATCCTGGTGTGTATGTAGCACAGTGCCTGACTTGCTCAATAAATGCTGTTGAAAATATGTGTCTATATATGTACTAAGAGCTGCGGGGCCAGTGTGATTGAGTGAGCTGTGTGCTGTTTGTTGATCTGCTCCCTAGCTCTGAATTCCTTCTGAAAGCTTGGGAAGGGAGCATGATACAGTCAGACAAAGGAGCAGACCCGCCAGACAGCAAGGAGAAGGACGACAAGCTTTCTACGGTAACCAATCCAGAGAATGGTATGTGGTGTCAGATTCCTTTTCTAGACCAGAAAGTTCTTTTAATATCCCTCTAAATATGTGATCCAATTTAGGTGCAGAAATTCTGATAGATTTTTTGTGATTCCTATAAGGAATTTGTCATACAGTTTGAAGTGTCTTATTGCATCTATTAGTGATAAGTCTAAGTGATTTTCAAGGCAGGAAGGAAAGAAATTGACACAGTAGATTCAGAATCTCTTTTTTTCCTACCCCGCGACGTTTCACTTTGCCTTAGAACTTCACAACTTGTTCACATTCAAAATATCACTGCAACAAATAGGATTTCTATGAAAATACTTGTAAAAGCAACCAAGCATTTACTAAATTCTGTTCAGTCCCTTTAATAGTGGAATCCTGAGATATGTACTAAAGGCCTATTAGGAGAGTTTTTCAATAAGAATTTTCATAAAGGGTAAATACACATGGTTCCATGTTTGAATTAGAGAAGGAGGCTCCAGAAAACAACTAGATAATTTTGGAATAAACCAGAGGCTGTTAAGATTGGGGAGGGGAAAGCAATATTGCTCTCATAAAATCTTCCATTTCTATACTATGATCTATTATTTCATCTAATGTTGGCAACAACCCTGTGGGGAAGCTAACATACTCTAATTTTGCCACAAGGAAAGTAGGTTCCGGATAGTTGGATGGCTTTCTGAAGTTCACACAGTAAGTGATAGAACAGGGCTAGAAGGCAGATTTTTTTTGGCCTTAAATCCAGTGTCCTCTCCTCTCCTCTCCTCACGAGCCCCGGGCACCTCCCAGCAGTCTGAATTATCCTTCACATTTACACCTGCCTTTCCACCCATCTCTGCCCTCTCCCATTTGTAGGTATCTCCCAAATCCTGAGGCTTGTGCTACAACAGCTGAATCTGTTCTACAGCCGAGACGTGAATGGAGTGTGTCTCCTGTATGACCTCCTTCACTCCCCGTGGCTGCAGGCTCTGCTCAAGGTGAGCGTTCCATTGCCCAGAAGCCTTAGCCTTGAGAGCAGAACTTACTCATCCAACAGTGTTGCTTGTCAGTTGGCAGGAAATTTCAACTGGGAAAAAGTTCAGAGACGAGCTACACAACCTCTTAGCTTAGGAAGGAATTTACTTGGTTGGAAAAGAATATGGCAGCTCCTCTCTTTTCTGCCCCCAACTCCCTTTCTTCCAGAGGCCCCTGGGGTCACACAGCGGCCACCACAAATGGCCATAGGCAGCACCCTTAGCAGCTGTCTACAGCCCTTTGTCCTTGAGGCCAACTCAGGACAAATAAAAATGCTTTAAAAAATCATCCCTCTTTGTTTTCATAAATTAGGACATGAAATGTCTACAGCTCTGTTTAGGTATCTTAAGTTTTTCTTACTCTGAAGATCTCTTCTTTTTTTAAATTTGGCTAAAATTTCATGCACTATACAATAGCATCTGACTATAATTTTGTTCTTCTGAACAAATGTTATTATTAAGAAAGATCCTTTTGAAGTTATTTTTTGGAGGATGTGTTTCCTTCACTTAAGTGAAATGTGGTCAGCCTTATGATGCATGTTAATATTATATTCTTTAAGATAAGAAAGAAGTGTCAACATACTTAACATGAGCAAAGAGGTACTCCACACAGCACTGGTTTTAAAACACCTGATTTCTTAATCCATTCATCCATTGTTGGACACAACGTTTTTTTCCATGCCTTGGCTATTGTGCATAAAGCTTCAATGAACACAGGGTGCAGATATCTCTTTAGGTAGTGATTTCATTTCACTATCACTATATACTCAGAAGTGGGATGTCCAATGGAATATTATTCAGCCATAAAAAGGAAGGAAATCCTCCCTTTTGCAACAGCATGGATGGACCTCAGGACATTATGTTAAGTGAAATAAGTCAGAGAAAGACAAATACTGTGTGATCTCGCTTGTGTGTGGAATCTAAAAAGGTGGAGCTCATAGAAGCAGAGAGAATAGTGGTTGCCAGGGACTAGGGGGAGGGGAAATAGGGAGATATTGGTCAAAGGGTACAAATTTCCAGTTATAAGATGAATAAGTTCTGGGGAGCAAATGTACAGCATGGTGACTATATTTAACAATATTGTATTACATAATTGAAATTTGCTGAGAGAATAGATCTTACACGTTATCACGACATACAGACAAAGTGGTAATTATGTGAAGTGATGGCGGTGTTAACTAACCTTATCGTGGTTATCATTTTGCAGCATATATGTGTATCAAATCAACATGTCATACCTGTTAAATTTATACAATGTTCTATCTCAATTATATCTGAATAAAACTTTGGGGGAAACTACTTGATTTCTACCAGGGACTTTTTCCTCCTGGGAAGCTAATACAGGGGTATGAATGCCACTAAAGGCATTGCCTTTGCTACCACTGGTAGGCTGCTTGGGCTCTGTGCTCCCTGCATCAATCCACCAGGCTTAATCACTTCCAGGTAAACTTGAGCTTGGGCACTGAGGTAGAGCAAGGAAGCCCCGCCATCCCAGATCCGGATGGAGAAAGGCAGGGCTGAGCTGACCTCCTGGACCTCATTTCTCCAACTGTAAGAGAAACTAGATTTCTAAAATAAGATTAAGGTCTGCACTGCAGAGCTAGTCAGACCTTGGTGTTCTCAGCCCAACCCTAGATCCTAGTATGGAAAACAATTCCTAAGGGTCAACAAAGTTGGAATTTTTATAAACAAACTTTTACTGGAGAATTAAGGGAGGAAAGGAAACAAAAGATGAGCACAGAGTACAAATCAGCATGTATAGTGTGCCTGGCCTCTCATTCAGATCCCCTGGTGAACCTGAGCCCCTAACCCATGCCCTACGCAGCTACCCAGCCTGGAAGTTCCCACAGGTCTCTGGCTTCAAATCCTTATTGGCCTCAAGCCTGGAAAAACCCAGGCTTACTTAATTTAACAAGAGTAAAAGTTCACGTTTCTTTTTATCAATGATATTGTTTGGGGAAGAACAGTTTCCAGTGGCAGCCAATAATGAAGCATTTGAAGCATTAGAGCCACCAGTCTTGAGTTCATTTCGCTTGGACAACTAGAGACACCTTATTAAAGGCCAACACACATGCTACCCAGCCACTTGTGCCATCGCTCAGGCTGAGTCTCCCCTGGGTGAGCCTTCCCTCGATATGTCATTCTCTCCTCGTTGCCCCTCGGCAGGTTTATGACTGCCTCCAGGAATTTAAAGGAAAGAAGCTCATTCCTGCCACACCCCATGCCCAGGCGTTATCCTACGAGGTGAGGTGATTTTTCATCCAGAGAATAGTAGAGCTTTAACGTGATACCATTTTACTCATAGTGCTAGTTTAAATGCTCTAATGGAAAAATTCAGTTGGTGATTATGCATCTGATAACTGTTTCTAATTGAACTTTAATAGAAGGCCTGCAGTCTCCCCAAATTAGAACCAACAAGACACATTTTTAGCTTGTGTGCATTTCCCTCTTTTTCCCTAAACCGTGGACCTAATTACCCCATGGAAAGAGGGTGATGTTGCCCTACTAATGATACCCAGTTTACATCCCTATTCTGGGCTCCTGGACGGCAGGCTCTGATGTCCTCTGCCCCCTCCCATCCTACTGAGATGTCTAATGGACCTCAAACTTTACATGTCCCCAACAGAGCTCCTGGCCGTCCCATCCCCAAAGCTGCTCTTACCCCAGCCTTTTCCATCTCACTAAAGACATCTTTGTTCTTGCAGTACCCCGGCTGAAACCTCTGGGGTCATCTTTGACTTTTCCTTTCTCTCACACCCACACCCAGTCCTGTCAGCTCTAGTTTCAAAATATATCGAGAACCTCCCCACCTCTGCTGTGCCACCTAATATACGGCATCGTCGCCTCTCACATGGATAACTGCGATGTAGCCTCCTACCTGGTCGCCCCTTCTACTCTTGCTCCCCTGTGGTCTATTCCCATCATGGCAGCCAAAGAGATTCTGATTAAAGATGAGTCAAATCATGTCACTTCCCTGCTCAAACTCTTCCTACAACAACTTCTCATCTCCGAGTAAACATCAGAATTCTTGCATAGTCAAACATAAGGTGGCCTCTGTTACCTCTTTGATGTCATACTCACCACTCTCTCCCTTATTCACTCTGCTCCAGCCAGTTGAACCCCTGGTGGTTGTTTGAACCAGACACGCTCCTGCCGCAGGCCCTTTGCACTTGCTATTCCTTATGTCAGTAATGCCCTTGCCCATATAGCCACACGATTTGCTTTCTCATCTCCCTCCAGTCCCCACTCAAATGTCACCTCATGGAGGCTTTCCCTGGTCACCCCATCTAAAACTGCAATCCTCTCATAGCATTCCCTATCCACCTTCCCTATTTCATTTTTCTTCTTAACTCTTTACATCATCAAATAAAACTCTTCTACTTATATATTTTATTTATTGTCTGTGGCTCCTCACTAGAATGTAAACTCCATGAGACTGGGGGTTTTTGTCTGCCTATTCAGTGCTCTATTTGCATCACTCAAAACACTGCCTAGCACACAGTAGATGTTCAATGCATATTTGCTGAATGGATGCATAAATATAATCTGTTTTGTTTTTATTTATTGTCCATATTAAAAGAAATTAAAAAAGAAAACTTCTAACCTCAGCTCCAGTAATCAACAACTTGAATGGTTCTCAGCTGTCCATAGGGAAACACACACGTGATATTTTATTCAGTTGTAACCCCAGTGAGTGGAGGTGCAGCTTGCTAAACTGCTTGTTTTCATTTGACAATATGTGATGGTGCTTGACTGCTGAAGATTCATGGAGCTGGTTAAAGTCTTGAAAGGACTTATGTCCTGTCAGACGCAGGTCTATGCCTAAACCAAAGCAAAGAGATCAGAATTTATTCTGTCTAGCACTTTTTTGTTGCAACAAACGTTAAAATTGCTCATCAAATAATAAGCCCTAAAATACAAATTACTATTTCATTTTGCAACTGAAGAATGGAACATTCCATGGGATTAAGCTACCTGGGTTCTCCAGGTAATTGAACCTATACCTGGAGAACTCAGATACCTTAACCTGCCTGTAAAGCATTCACATTAGCAAACAGCTATCTTAGAGCCACTAGAGGGATATTGCCTTGGCACATATGACATTACAAAATTATGTTTGTTCTTCCTCCAAGCCTGCAATGTGCCAGGACTGGGGCACTGTGGTTTAGATCTACCCCAAATCTTGGATTCTACCTGCTGTAATGAAGTTTAATGATAAGGAAAGACTCTAAGCCCTGACTTTAAAGATGAAAAAGAAGGCTTCAGTAACAGCTTTTCTTAGGTCAATATCATGTCAGTATACCTGCTATCCAACCTGGGTGATGTTAACTAGGTGACAAAGATTGTTAAAAAATTCACAATGTATGTTTTTCCACCAACCAGGTAGTGAAGATATTACGTGAAACCCCCAAGTCCCCTGAGATCCAAGAGCTGAGACAAATCCTCCAGGCTCCACACTTAAAGGCAAGTGCTTGCTAAAATGAACAAGATATAACCATCTGGCACATAGACAAAGTTGAGAAGGAGAAATAAATGTGCTAGAAAATGTGCTCTCTGAATAGATGTTCTATTACCGTATGTGGGTGGCCAACAGACTGTACCTAAAGATATGGGACTTGGACGTGACTGGCTTAATCTCATTGGTCATGGAGACAAGCCTGCCCTATTTATAAGGAGGCATCCAGAACTTCCCATGGTGTCTTTTTCCCCCCGGGAAAGCCATTGTACCTCTAAAATTCTGTGGGGGGCAATCGAGGTAGCATACATCTTAAGTTATTTTAAGTTTCGAATAAAGTGTGTGAAGGTGTTTGGAAAATACAGTATAATAATGATTAGCTCTATGAGGGGGTATATGAAGAACATTTGATTGCAGAATAGAAACCTATCTCATAGTACTTATAGATTTTGAGATCAATTTATCAACAAATTAGAATTTAAGAGGATGTCTGCATTTGGAGCAATGGAATTTATCAGTCAAAAAGTTTTATTTCACAAGATAAACCTAGAGAATTTTCTCTGAGTTCCAACGAAGTTCTGTCCACCAGTCTCTGGCAGCGCTGTAGAATGACTACTTCCCCATCTCGTGAAATGAGAATTTAACATACTGGGCCATGAGAAAGAACTCTTTGATCATACCCTAAAAGTAGAGGACTACTTTTTCTCATTCTGTTTCACATGGGCCCTTAAGTGTCACTGATAATTAAACCAGCAAGGTGTTTTGATTACTGATCCTCATTCTACCTTAATTGGGGAAACTATTACAATAGTTGTTTTGTAGTTCAAGTTTATAGGAGCACCATGGATTACATGGGTTTCCAGGAAATGAGAATGTGACAGAATACATTTTATCAGAAATGAAAGAATATATTATGTGTTGCTTACCCTCTCTCTGCCTTGTTTCCTTATCTGTAAAATGGGGGAAATAAATATACTTGCCTCACAAGGATGTGGAGAAAAGGGAACACTTGTATCAATAAGTTGATGCAGCCACTGTGGAAAACAGTGTGAAGTTTTCTCAAAAAACTAAAAATAGAACTACCATATGACTCAGCAATTCCATTCCTGGGTATATGTCGAAAAACACCAAAAACATGAATCTGAAAAGAAAAGATACATGCACCCCAATGTTCATAGCAGCATTATTTACAATTGCCAAGGTATGGAAGTGACCTAAGTGTCCATGAACAGATGAATGGATAAAGAAGATGTGGTATATATATATATATATATATATATATATATATATATATATATATATATATACACACAGTGGAATACTACTCAGCCATAAAAAAGAATAAAATTTTGCCATTTGCAGCAACATGGATGGATTCGGAGGGCATTATGCTTAGTGAAATAAGTCAAACAGAGAAAGACAAATACTGTATGATGTCACTTACATATGGACTCTAAAAAATACAACAATCTAGTGAATATAACAAAAAAGGAGCAAACTCACAGATATAGAGAACAAATTAGTAGTTACCAGTGGAGCGGGGCGGGCAATATGGGAGTGGAGGAGTGGTAGGTATAAACTATTGGGTGAAAGATAGACTACAAGGGTGTATTGTACAACATGGGAAATAGCCACTATTTTGTAATTACAGTAAATGGAAAGTAACCTTTACAAAGTGTATAAAAATAAATTTAAGAAATTAAAAAATATATATTCTTGCCTCAGGGTTATTGTGAAGATTGAGTTAATCCACATAAAACACTTAGAACTATGCCTGGCCCGTACGTGTTGGTTGTTGTTGTATCTCACATAGTATTGAGTCAGCATCTTCTAGGTGGGTGTGTCCTATGTGTGACGTTTGTTCCCCTTTTCCTTCTCTGTTCCCAGGCCTTGCTCAGCGCCCATGACACCGTGGCTCAGAAAGACTTTGAACCGCTTCTCCCTCCCCTGCCAGACAACATCCCTGAGAGCGAGGAAGCAATGAGGATTGTTTGCCTGGTGAAAAACCAGCAGCCCCTGGTAAGGAAATCATTTTACGTATTCATTTAGGATTACACCAGGGTTAATTATGAACTAAGTTATCTCTAGTAATTACTTGGGCAATATTCTTGTCTGTCGTCACAGATGTAGTGTGAGACAATCAGAAAATGTGAGGGAATCCATGATAATAATGGCTAAACTGTATCTTAATGAATTTTGCCTGTGATTTCAAACACATTACAGGTTGTAATGTTTTCACCAGGGAAGATCTCTGCTTAGTGTTTTTGTTTTCTAAGAGCTGTGAGAGATAAGCAATTATTTTATTTTATTATTTGGCTCTGTGACATGTACATATATTTTACTCTGTTCTAATGTATTTGCCTAAGTTTTTTTCCTCTATAAAGGGGAAGCTAAGTAAGGCATTAATTTGATTTTCTAAGCATAATCCCTCTGATTAGGTTGTAATTGTGGGAGTTTTCTTTACCTTTGGAAGGATCTGAATATTCTTTGATGTCTATGTGGTTGGATATAGACTTTGGTAGACCAAGGTTGAATGGCCTTTCCTTTTTCATGGCACAGTATGTATGGCCCTGGTTGGTATGAATGCCCTTGTCCGAAAGACCACAGCGACATTGAGGGAAGCCCCCAGGAAAGTGGTCATGTTAGGTAAAAAGGGATTCTACTGTACTCTCTCCCCAGGGAGCAACCATCAAGCGCCACGAGATGACAGGGGACATCCTGGTGGCCAGAGTCATCCATGGTGGGCTGGCAGAGAGGAGTGGTAAGCTGGAGCAGCAGGTTGCAAGCATGACCAGGAAAACAGGGAATGATTGTTTAATCTTCCCTGGGAAGCCCCTCTTTCCTAACTGAGGTTGAGCTTTAATAAGTTCTATTGCTTGGTTACTAAGAAGGAAGAAAGGAATATTCCAGAGAAGTCCCATTGCCCTTCCTCACTGAGTCCCTCCATTCTAGGCACTAAATTAATGTTCCCTTACTTTACATTCCCATGTAAACCTAACAAGGTAACTATTATCATGCTATTGTATAGATGAGGAAACTGAGGCTCAAAGAGATTAACCACCTAACTTGCTCGAGGTTTCACAGTGTGAGTCAGGATTCAAGTCCAGGTCTGCCTCACTCTATATTCCCAACTTTCACTCTTCACTTGGTCCTTCGGTGTTCAAAAAGGCATCTCTCTTCCCCGTCTTCAAACACCTGTTGCTTGCTTTTTCTATCATAGAACCAAATTTCCTTCTTTTCATCACTGTGCTTCTGAAACGAGCTGTTCTGTACCTGCTGTCTGTGTCCTCGCTGCCCATGACCCTGGAAACCTGGTGCAGGGTTCATACCCCAACGTTCTTAGAGAAATTACCCGGGGACTTCCTAGTTGCTAAGTCCACTGGCCCTTCTGTCAGCCTCAGTTTTATTTTTACTTCTGCAGCACATTTGATGTTGTTGACAAAACCTTTCTTAAAATTTTCATCATCCTTGGCTTCTGTTCCATGATGTCATCCTGCTTCTTATCTGCACTGTCTTACCTCACATTTCTCAAGCCTCAATCTTAACCCTCAAGTTTCTCCACATTTTCTCTTTTGAAGAATACCCCCCATTTCCTTTTCAGTTGACATTTTCTCATGACCCCGACAGCTTTATTTTTCGTGTTATCTTCTTACCAGAGTTCCAGTTCCATTTTACAGCATCAGATTAGTGAAAATAAAAGTATCACCACCAGTTAATACCCAGTGTTGGTGGAAAGGTAGAAAAATGCCATTCTCATGCACTTTGGTGGTGGTGTAAGTTGGAATAGCCAGTTTGCTTTATTATTATTATTTCACAATGAAATTTAAGATGTCAGACCCTGCTTGGGTTAGCGAGTTTGTTAAGGAGCTTTGGGATGGCTACCGCCATTTTTGAGTTTTTTTGTACCCCTCTTTGTTTTGTGTTCCTGTTTGCCTAGGGCTGTTATATGCTGGAGACAAACTGGTGGAAGTGAATGGAGTTTCGGTTGAAGGACTGGACCCTGAGCAAGTGATCCATATCCTGGTAACAATCTCCTCCTCGCCTTCTCCATGACTCAATGCCACGTTGCGTCCAGCCCATGGCGTGTGCGCTGTAACTGGAGGGGGATTCGGGTCCCTCTAGGCAGCTTCCTCTCTCTAGGCCCCAGAACTTGTCTGTTTCTATGCAGCTCGTCCGCCTTCCCCCATCTGCCTCCTCAGGTGATCTGGCCCCTTCCGGATACTTCCCTTCACAAGCTGCTCTTTCAGCCTCAGGAAGACTGCCAGACCGCCCAGCCCAGGTCCCTCGTCACCTGGGTTGCTCCATTGGAAACGGAGCCCGGGGTGGGCGGAGCGAGACTGTGGAGGAGTGTCTGAACCTGAGCAAACCGCCCCTTGCTCCCCTGACATTTGTATGCAGTTTCCTTGAGGCAGCTTTGGGGTAGAAAAGAAGTCGCCAGAGGGCAGCATATGGGGAGGGGGACATCCTTGCTGGCCCTGCCACTGTCCTGGTGGTTGAAATGGCGGTGTGACCTGATTATATGAGCTTTTGGTAACTCTTTCCGGTTCCCATTCCCATCCTTCAAACCATTGCCCGAGTCACCGTCCAGCTGTCAGTAGCCATAGCAGCTTTCCCTGCCCACCTCCCCCCCATCTTCACCCCACAGGGTGGGGCCTGAGGTCAATTATTATATATTACATAGACTAGTGGTTCTCAAACTGGGTTCTTGGGGGAACTCTAGATTTTCATAGACGTGCCTTAGGGACTGAGAGGAGGAGTGGCATTATAAGGAGTATACCAAGCACCGAAATATTTTGCAAACCACTACGCAAGATTCTGTGTGGTATAAAAGACACTGCACAGGGAGCTTAAAGGACTGTCAGTCACAGACACACATGCCTCCACCTCAGCCCTTTCGGCTCCAGCTGTGGAGTTGCCAGGACAGTGGGGTTGTGAAATTCCCAAGTGAGACCGAGATCTTTCTTGCTGATCTCTAGGATCTCCAATGCCCATCACAGTGTGTGTGACAGGGGGATTCTTACCTCCCCCATCCAACTAAGAGGCTCTCTGTTTCCTCCACCGTTAGTTTGGAGGCGTCAGTTCCCCCCAGAAGACTTGGGGGCCCTCTATCTTCTTCCCCATAAGACTAGGCTGCCTGATGCAGAAATCAGTATTCAGGAAATAGTTACTGACTGAGATATGAGGAGGGAAAGTCAGACCAAGAGCTCCTCTCCTTCCTTAGTGCCTGTGGAATTAAGACCTTGCTGAGTGTGGTGTCCTGGCAGCAGTGAGATGGAGGGTCCCTGTGAGAAGCCAGGCCTCAGTGTGGGTTTTAACAGGCCAGTGATCCTGGAAGTCCCACAGCAGGACAGAAGTGAAGCTAAATTTCTTCCTAATGTCCATTTCTGGGTGGTGATATTTAGCTGTTGAGCCCTTGTAAAAGCCCCTGTGGGAGATGTCACCATTTGACCTGCACACGTTGAATTGTAACTTCTGTCTGCCAAATCCCAGTAACCCAGTGAACTCTGCAATTTGTCATTCTTTCCTCTGACCTTTTCTAGGCCATGTCTCGTGGCACAATCATATTCAAGGTGGTTCCAGTTTCTGACCCTCCTGTTAATAGCCAAAAGATGGTAAGAATTTACTGAGCCTTCATACCTACACACAGTAAATCCTCCAATAACAATAACAACCATGACGTACTTTGTATCTTATTACTATCCTCTATAATGTGTTGAAGATTTGTTCAATACTGTATTGCATATTTTCGATACTGATGACATGAGAGGCAAATCAGTAAATGAATACAATAACAGGAGATGGGGTACCAAGAAGTTAAGAAGTAACATCAAGAATGGTGAGCATTTGAGCAAAAACTTCTCGGAGCTAAAAGATTCTATTCCCAAACTCATGGTTTTTTTTTTTTTCATGGCTCTTAGACTCAGTTCAAGAAGGAATTTCTTTTTGGTGAGGATGGAGAGGAAAGATAGCACCAGTAGGTGGTAGAGTGGGAGAGATGGTTTTAAGTCTTAACAACCCGGGGGTAAGGATTCTTCTGAGGTGTCATTATGCACCTACTGTCAGGTATATGTTCGTGCCATGACTGAGTACTGGCCCCAGGAGGATCCCGCCATCCCCTGCATGGATGCCGGCTTGCCTTTCCAGAAGGGGGACATCCTCCAGATTGTGGACCAGAATGATGCCCTCTGGTGGCAAGCCCGGAAAATCTCAGACCTTGGTACCTGTGCTGGCCTAATCCCTTCTAACCACCTTCTGAAGAGGTAAGAAAAGTCATCACTCCTGGACTCAAGACTGAGCCATCAGGAAACAAAACGTTTTCTCAGGCTTCTGTTACTGCAGTTAAGATGAGAGAAAGAGAGACAAGCAGATAGATGAACACACACTGGTCTATAAATCCAAATGTCAACTTGTCAATATGCTCTAAACATCTTAAACACCAGAGGGACCAGAATAATCGTATCAATTAGAAAAGAGAGAAAAGTACTTGGGAAGCTAAATTAAACTTTTAAAGGTAGTTCTGACTCCCTCTATAATCTTTCAAGGCTGAGTTGAAAGCCCAGTTACTGAATCTCAACTTACCACCATCACCTTGGTGCTACTGAGGTCCAAGGAAGGGATTAAGAATAGAAAGAAAATAGAATAAGAGGTCCAAGACTCAGCCAATGTTAAGAGATCACGAAGAAGAAAAGGAACTAGCAAAGGAGACTGAGAAGGAATGGCCGATGAGGCAGACCAAAATCAAGATGGTAGAGTGTCCTGATCAACTACGTCAACCACTGCTGAGGGGACTGAGAATTGACCACTGGATTTAACAGCAGAAGTCATTGGTGATCTTGATAAAAGCAATTTCAGTGGATGAGGTGGGATCAAAATCTTAGTAAAAGGGGATTTGAAGACATTGACAACAATGAGCATGGAAAATTCCTTGAGACATTTTGTATAAAGTAGAGCAGAACAATGGACAAATAGCTAGAGGGGAAAGTGGAGTGGTATGAGAGAACTTTTTTAGATAGGGTAGATAATGCTAATGGGAAAAATCCAGTGAGAGGGAAAATTTTATGATACAGGAGAAAGAAGGGAACATTGCTGCTCTTCTTGTCCTTGGGGAAGCAGGAGGAGATGTGATGGAGCCTATAAATAGAGGCGTTGGCCTTATACAGGATCATGAACAGTTCACCCACAGTAATAGTAGCAGTAGGGAATCCAGAGTGTGTGGGCACAGCTGAGGGTGAAGGATACGGTGGGAGTTTATGGAAGGTCTCTTCCACCTGCTCTTATTTTCTCAGGGGAATAAGCAATGTCAGAAGCTGAGAGTAAGGGTGGGTAGGGGATATTGGGAAGGAAAGAGGAGAAAGCTTGAAAAGTTTCTATGAGAACTGGAGAGCAAATTGGTTAGATAAATACAGTATCATCAGCATTAAGGGCCCACTTAAGGTTAAAGGTCATAAATTTATAGTGATTCTGGTCAGCTTCCTGGGGGGCAGGGCCAGATTAGACAGGGAGTCAGATTTAACAGTAAATCAAGAGAGGGACAAGGGAGTGATTTTAATGAAAGACCATGACATTTAAGCTTGTTAAGGAGGGAGGTGACAGGGTCAGTGGAAAGGAAGTCAGATCAATGGATTATAGGTCCCTATGGGGTTGATAGATTATTGGAGTTGGGAAGATAGGAGGTGCTGGTAGAAGAAAGGGATGCTGGAAATGGAAATTATATAGAGATTGTAGTTTTGGGTACTGAAAGGCCTAGGGTATGACAGTGGGATGCAGTGGCTGAGGTCATTGGAAGGTCATTGGAAGAGAGGAGATCAAGGAACCAAGAGGCCGGGGTGTTGGAAGGGACATCTTTGTGCCTAACAAAATCTTCATGCATTATGACAGAGTGGTGTTAAGAGCATGGGAGTTAGCAGGAATAATCTGAGAATGGCTTCCAGAAGAGTCGGGGAAATGGCTTTCAAAGTGAGGGCATCTAGGGAAGAGGGATAATGGTCTGGAGATGGCCAGGAGAAGCAGGACCCTTCTCACACCCACGGTGGGTGACGTCGGGGTGGCAGCTTGAAATCAGCCCCAATGGGAATATTGGCGCTAGAAAAATCTGCAAAGCTGCACATGGGGACTCATCCCCCCGAGCTGGTTTGCCCACACACCACTGGGAGTAGGAGAGGAAAGAGCCACCTCTCAAAAGGGGCAGGGGAGCAGTGACCTCAGGGGGACCTGGGTTTAGTTAGAACAAGAAGGTGAAGGGCTCACTCCAGGTACAGGAGGAGGTTTGAGAGATTTCGCTGGAGATTTACTGCCAGTTCCAGAGGGTGTGTGAAAGGGCTTCAGCGAGCGGCAGGTGGTGGATGCAGCCTTACAGGGATTAAAGCGCAGAGGATAAGGGATGACCTGAGGACACACACAGGGATAAAGCCCTCATGAGATTAGTCCTCATGGTCTCAGAGCAGAGAGTGGCAAGGAGATTCCAGTGGGGGTCTTGCAAGGAGCACACAGAAATGGCAGGTTTACTAGATGAGCGCACAAATAAAGGACAACGGAAGGAACTGAAATTCATGTGGCTCTAAAGGGACCGTAGAGAGCATCACAGCCTGGGAGGGAAACCAGAGCATGCGGTGAAAATCCTGAGACCAGCTGGAGCGGGCTAACATGCCGGAGAGGCAGGAGCCATGGCTCATGCAGTGAAGCTCTGTGGCGTGTGCACTAGTGGTCGCAGGCCAGATTTTCACCCTAAGTCAGTGTGACTCTGAAGAGCTGCTGTGAGGCACGAAAGAATGATAAGAAAGGCCATGCATTTGGAGAATGTATTTGACAGTGTGTTTGGAGGTGAAATCTCCTTGTTCACTTGGTTGGAAGCAACAGAATTCTCGGAAACATTCTGTCCTGCATCTATTTCACCTGGGTTAACCTGGATTAATTTTTTTTTTTTTCCTTCTCACAGTGTATTTCTTTTTGCATAGGAAGCAACGGGAGTTCTGGTGGTCTCAGCCATACCAGCCTCACAACCACCTCAAATCCACCATATGTGAGTGTGCTGACACCTTACACCCAGGCTGTGCATCACGGGAAAGCCAGCTCCCTCTCTCCCAGGGCTGGCTCCCCGCCCAACAGAGGATCTTTAAATGTCCCCATACCCCAGATAGCTTCCTGGCAGCCATCTGAAATCCTACCATAGACATTCATTCCTTTGGATTTAGAAGAGTTTTCAGTTTGTGAGAATGCAAATGTTCTCGTGATCACTCCCCGGCTTGAAGTCCCCTGAGGTGTCTACAGCTAGTCCATACATTATACACCTACTGGCAAGCAAGGCTGCAGAGCGGCACAGTGTGTGTGCCTTTGATGAGTAAACACGGGACTGAATTATTATTTAATGAGTGTAGTTTGTTCACTTCACAGTATTTTAGATGGCGGTGGAGGAATGGTCAGCAAAGGGATTCATGTTGGCAAATACTTGTGAACGACTTACTGCCTTAGTGAAGGGTGTCGTAGCTCGTAGAGCCCAGCTAGAACCTGCTGATCAAGGACCGTCTGAAATGCTCTCTGGCAGGAGTTACAGAAGGGGAAGAGGTGCCCGGAGGAGGGAGAGGGAGAGGGGCACGGACAGGAGGCTAGGCGGGCACTAAAGTAAACATCGATTTGCCCATGGAGAGTCCTCATCCACTTTACTTCTCAATTCTCTAAGCCAAAAATTATTATTTTTCCCCTTGGAAAGATATGATGACAACTATAGAGACATTTTTGAAAGAAAACACTCTTAAAATTCCTTTACACTGACCATATTTTCCTACTGTCTTCCAGTTATAGAACCATATTTTACATGGTTACAGTAACAGTTGCAATACTACTTTTTATCTTTTTTTCTTTAACTTGACATTTTATCAGAAACATTTGTCATGGTATAATCTTCATAGTGATATTTTAGTTATTTCCCCTGTGCTTTGAAAAAGTTCCTTTACCAAACCAGATTGAAGTACTCCTTTAACCCATTTTCCTATTTCATTTATCAAAGGCATGTGAAAGTGCTAACTAAGCTTCTAACCCGTATCTGATAACTAGTAGGGCCACGGGTTGACATCTAACTTGCTTGCGTAACCTATGTGCCATTTCTATTAGAATTTTGCAAAGTCCATCCTGAAAAGAGTTTGCAGCCGCATATTATTATCCTTACAAATCTCTGAGTCCAGGAACCCCAAGTATGGAGTCACTGGGTTAAAGGGTCACCTCTCACAGGGATGTTTCTTTCTTTTTTAAAAAAATTTATTTATTTAGTTTATTTTTGGCTGCGTTGGGTCTTTGTTGCTGTATGCAGACTTTCTCTAGTTGTGGCGAGCGGGGGCTACTCTTCGTTGCAGTGCGCGGGCTTCTCATTGTGGTGGCTTCTCTTGTTGCGGAGCACAGGCTCTAGGGCTCACGAGCTTCAGTAGTTGTGGCACGCGGGCTCAGTAGTTGTGGCTCGCGGGCTCTAGAGCTCAGGCTCAGTAGTTGTGACGCACGGGCTTAGCTGCTCCGCGGCATGTGGGATCTTCCCGGACCAGGGCTCGAACCCGCATCCCCTGCATTGGCAGGCAGATTCTTAACCACTGCGCCACCAGGGAAGCCCCAGGGATGTTTCTGATGGAGCACATCATTTTCTAAACTATCAGGTCATTTCTTTTTAACTGTTGTAGATGATATTGCAAATAAATATTATTTTGTATCTTTCTGTTCTGCCTGGATGTTACCATGGGAAAAAAAAATCTCAGGAAAGGGTTACTACTCAGGATGTAGAGGCAACTTTATTACTCAAGAGTTACTGAAAAATTCCAGGTGTCTGTTAGTTTACAGATGTTATTAAAAAGTTATTTACTGAAGATGCACTTGTAATTGTCATCCCTCTTTCTTTCCCTCCCTCCACTCTCTCTCTCTTTCCTCTCTCTCTCCTCCTTCCTTCTTTTCTTCCTCCCTTCTCTCTCTCTTTCTTTCCTTCTTTCCATTCAAGATTTGAGTGCCTAAAATATAATGAACAAATAATAAGTGCATTAGTTCAGAAATGAATAGAATGCAACTCTTACAGAGCTTATTGGGATAGAAGGGAATAGGATTCGCCAGAAGCAAATAGATCCCATTTCCAACAAGGCTCATAAATTTATTGGTTTCTATAGGATATTCACTTATCATTTTGTTACTAAGTCTCCATTGAATTTTTAGAGAATAATTTTGGCACTTTGCTTTTCCTACTGTAGGTAAGTTAATCTGATAAACTATAGCATAAACTACTGTGCTCGCTCTCTCTTTTTTCCCCTGCTTCAATCATTTTTCTGCACCCAGCGATTTCTATGGAAGAAGGTAAGAAATAGTATTTGTAGGGAAAAAATAACTCATCTCCAAAGCCTCCTAGAAATTTCCTATAGTTTTCTTAATTCACTTCAATTTCAATTCAGCTATTTATTAAGCTCTTCCTGTGTGCCTCATAGTGTGCTAATCACTAATACCCTAATTTATAAAAAGATGTCAGTCAAAAGAACACACACTGTGTAATTATTCTTAACACTGAGAGGAATAAAAGAAAAGAGAACCAACATTTATAGGCAGCCCCAGAATCTAACACAGCACATGGTAAGAATTCAATGGAAGTTGTGAAACTGATCCTCTGTTTTGTTTCAACTGCTTTGTACACAATGTCTAAAAATAAACCTGTAATGAAATTGTTATTGTTCCCATTGTATGGATGAAAAGATTGATAAGGTAAGAACATTGTCAGAAGTTGCAAACAGCCTGGTCTGGATTAAAGTTGCTCTCTGTCTGAAGGGCACTACATCAGGGGCAAATTGGGCCTCCAGTTATTACCTCTCCCTTTCTTCATGCTCAGACACCAAGGTGACTCATTATGATGCCAAACACACACACACACACACACACACACACACAAGAAAGCAAGACTCTGTCTGCTTGTGGAGAGGGGAAAAGAAGAGAGAAGAGCAGTCCCCTTTGCCACCATCCACATTTCATCCCTGAAATTGGAAAGGGGAGGGGGAGGAGCATGGACAGGCCTTTGGGTCTCTGTGGTCTTGGTGGGTGACAAGCCCACTGTCTTTGTCAGCTCAGGCTGCCATAGCATGATCACACAGACTGGGTGACTTTAACCACAGACATTTATTTCTCACAGTTCTGGGGACTCTAAGTCCAAGATCAAGGTTCTGACAGGGTTGGTTTCTGAGGAGACTTTTCTTCCTGGCTCGCAGATGGCTGCCTTCTCGCTGTGTGCTCACATGGCCTTTCCTCTGTGAATGCGGGGTGGGAGAAGTGTGTGGGGAGAGAGGGAGAAGAGAGAGAAAGAGAGAGAGACAGAGATCAATATGGTTTCTTTTCCTCTTCTTATAAGGCCACCAGTCCTTTTGGATTAGGGCCCCAACTTTATGACCTCATTTAATCTTAATTATCTCCTTAAAGGCCCCATCTCCAAATACAGTCATCTGGGGGCTGGGATTTCAACATATGTATGCATTTTTGGAGGGTACAAATCAGTCCATAACACTCACCCTAGCCCATAGTGTGGAATTGTTCATTTTTAAAAAAAGATTTATTTATTATTTATTTATTTATTTTAGGCTGCGTTGGGTCTTAGTTGTGGCGCATGGGATCTTTGTTGAGGCATGCGGGATCTTTCGCTGCAGCGCGCGGAATTCTCTCTAGCTGTGGCGTGCGGGCTCCAGAGCACGTGGGCTCCGTAGTTTGCGGCACATGGGTTCTCTAGTTGAGTTGCCCGAACTCAGTAGATGTGGCACGCAGGCTTTGTTGCCCCACAGCATGTGGGATCTTAGGTCCCCCACCAAGGATTGAACCCGCATCCCCTGCATTGTAAGGTGGATTCTTTACCACTGGACCACCAGGGAAGTCCCTGGAATTGTTAATTTTGAGAGCACAAAATCCGTGGCTCTTTTAGACCCCAGGGTTACATATTAGAAAAACCAGGACTACTTGTGCTGTTATTAGAGATTCTCTCCTGGCCTCTGTAAAACAGGAATGACAATTGTAGTTTTTGTTTGCCTTTAAATCAAAACCCTCTAGTTATGTGCTAGGAACTAATGAATTCACCATTATAAATTACTGATCTGGAAAATAATCTCTAAATGAATATAAGGAATTGAACAACAGTGTTAAAAATCTCAGCTATGTGACTTGTTCATCTGTGCTCCTATCTCTATAAAAGAGTATTATTTCATAACATTTTCATATTGCACATTTTACTTAAAAACAATCAATGATATGATCTTTAAGGAAGTGATGATAAATTTATTGTATTACTTTATAATAGTATAGCTTATTATACAAACTATAATTTGCACTTTTAGAATATATAAGACATTTGTTAAAATAGTATTTATTGATCACTTGGGAATTGTGGGTATTGTGCTAGGCTCAAGATATACAGTGCTGAAAGAAAAAAAATTTTTTTTCAGAACATATGTTCAAATCAACTATTCTGATAGTAAAAGTAAAATTCAATTTAATAGATAATTAGTCATGTGCCTACCATGTGGAAGACACAAAGCTCTATAAAATACGTAAAAATTAGTTAAGATTATTTCCACTTTTCAAGGAGCTGTCTAGGAGGGCGAATAAGGCAAACACCTAAATGATTATATTACGAGGCAGAGTAGATGTGCAATAGCAGAGAATTCAAGGTAGTAGGAAGAAAACGCTGTGCAGTTCATGGCAAGGATATTCATTTTGATCAGTGTTGAGATGGACTTTGAAGTATTACAGGCTAAGAGAACAGCCTAAGCAAAGGCACAGAGGAAGAATCAATGGAGTCTTCTCTAACAGGAGTGTAAGATACAAGAAAGAGACAGCAGTTTTCAAAGCTGGGTTTGGGTCACACTGTAAAGAGCTTTGAGTATTAGGATGAACAGTTTTAAAAGTTATATTCTTTTATTCTCATACATACATCCCAGCTAAAGGTAAAAATAATTAACATTATTGAGCACTTACCATGAGTCTGAGCTTTTCCTGCATTATCTCAATCCTATCCTATGTGGTAGGTATTATTACTACCCCCATTTATAGACAGAAGACTGAGGCTTAGAGGTAAACTAATTTGTCCAGCATTCAAAAGCCTGTGCTTTTAGAATTTTAACCATTCGATGTCCTGTGGCCTCCCATAGCCTACATTTTCATTTAGTACAGTAGACCCCTTTTTATCTCTCCGAGTGAGCAATAGTTGTAAGAATAACATGATTATAGGGTGGTCTGAGTTTCATTGCCATAAGCCTATACATAGGGAATTTCATCTGTGATACTAACATTTTAACTTCAATTTTTCCCTTTCTATGCTCTTTTATAGAAGATGACATGAAGATTGACGAGAAATGTGTGGAAGCAGGTAGCATTTCCTCTTGATAGATTTACCACCAGGAGAAATATGAAGCAGCTCAGCTATAGATTTCCTGAAGCAGTCAGTCAAAGGGGCCACAGGCTTATTTTCTGGAAGAAATGTGTAAAATAAATCCCCCACCGCAGCCTTTTTCTGTGGTTCTGACACTTGGAAGGGAAGCACAGCTGCAGGAATGTCTCTATGCTTCAGACCAACCTTTTAGAAAGTGTTCTAGAAAGCAGTATTCTGGAAATGATCACAGGAACACACAGTAACACTCAGGTGTTACATTCAGTAACATTCAGGAGGAACTCCTGGAAACCACGTGCTCTTGGTGAAATACTATAAAATATTGAGATATCAGATTTTTATTTTTTAATTTTTAAATTTTTTTAATTTTTATTTATTTATTTTTAAAACATCTTTATTGGAGTATAATTGCTTTACAATGGTGTGTTAGTTTCTGCTGTATAACAAAGTGAATCATCTATACATATACATACATTCCCATATCTCCTCCTTCTTGCGTCTCCCTCCCAACCTCCCTATGAGATATCAGATTTTTTAAAAGCAAAATATCTATTTGATTATTGTTTGATACCATTTTCTGGTAGATTCTAGTATAGATCAATAGTCATGGGTTCCAAATTTCTGAGAAATATATAAATACTTCACATTTCTATTCTTAGATTTTTTTTGGAAATTGGGAAAAGATTTTTCAAATTTAGTGGCAGAACTAAGATTGGTTCAAGAATCACTAGGATTTTATTGGAAGACTAGTTGGAGAGTCTTTAGTCGGATAGGTGACTTTGTCTTGGCTTTATGGGTTAATCTAGTTTTTAGACATTAAATAATGATATGAAATGTTTAAACACTGGGTATTTCAAAGATTTACATATATTTCCCAGAACAACTACAGAATAATGCTGACATTATATTTATTTTACCAAGTACACATCCTGGGTTTTTTTTTCTTTTCTTTTTTTTTAACTTGTAGTACTATTCATTTCCTTTCTGTAATTTTAATTAAAACTTTTTATTAGGTAACACATTCACATATTTAAAATTCACATATTGGTTTAAAATATACAAAAGTATATTCAGTAAAATTCCCTCTCTCTTTCTGTTCCCCTACTCAGTTTTCTTTCTTGAGGCAGCAAATGCTCTCAGTTTCTTGGGCATCCCTCCAGACGCATTCTGTGCAACGATGTATATTTTTTTCTCCTCTCCCACACCCTCATTCTCACCTCTTTTTAAAACACAAATGCATGTACTCTTTGATGGTATGCTATATACGCTGTTCTGTTCCTGGCTTTTTTACTTAACATTACATATCTTGGAGATGATTCCATCATATTACATAAAGAGCCTCCTCATATATTTTAAACGGCTTCTTGGTTAAATAAGTAATTGTGCATTTATATAATCACTTATTGGTAGACATTTGAATTATGTCCACTCTTTTCTATTATAAACAATGATAAATATATCGTTTCACAAATGTGTGTATATCTTAGATGCGGCATTGCCTGATGTAAGGATGTGTGTGTTGGTAACATTGCTATATATTTCTAATTGCTCTCCATATAAATTCTAGTTTTTTTATGCTTAATGTCTCTTTAAAACACTAACGAGAATCGTTTTAACTGATGAGGGACTTGGTTTATCTCAGGTATTTCTCAGTCACCTAAACAACCCTAACCCAACCAAGCCATTCATATGCTCCTTCTCCTAGCCACACTCCCCTTGCTTATGGACCCCCCCAAAGCTTCAAGCAAACCTCTAGCAGCAAAGCTGTATAGTATCCAACCATCTATTGGTGTTTACCATGACATTCCACCTTTTCCTTCCCTCTGAGCCTCTTTTTAATTTTATTTTATTTATTCTCTTCTATTTTATGATTTTATTTATTTATTTTAAGCTCCTGCTGTACCCCTTCTTGTCATCACAGCCCAACTGCTTATATATACTCATTTAAGGCTTTATATGCCACAGACACACCACTGAGTTGGCCTTGATTTAGGAAAAACATTTTAAAAGTGGTGTGTGTGCAGAATCATAGGGTCAGGGAATTAGACTGTTGAACTATAGACTCAGTATGGATAGTAATGTAACTATACTTTTGGTTTTTTGCCTCCATGGAAAACCATAGATGAAGAAACATTTGAATCTGGTAAATAAAACATGAATATCTGATACTGATTTTTAAATGTATATTCCAAATTTTGGTATAACTTAAACACTTTTAATGATACAATAATTGCTTAAAGACATAAACAGTATCGTCATGAGATATTGTAAACTTCACCATAAGCAGTGCTTCTCATTTGGGACATTTTGGAACCCTATGGGGGCATTTTTTGGTTGTCACATTGATTGGGGACACTACTGGCCTTTAATTGGTGGGAATCAGGGATGCTAGATGACCTGCTGTGTGTGAGACCATCCTGCATGATCTCCTGAATGTCCTGCTGGGCAAAACTCATTAGGAATCTGAGTAAGTAGTTCTTTAGTACACAACAGTGATGTAAGTTTTCACAAGATGTAACATGAAAAGCTCATTGGTTTAGAAGACAGTCATTATGGAGACAGACATTTAAACAGAATAAAGACATTGCCTTGAAATTACTGAATAATTTATTCCACACATTCTAATCCATACTGATATTAAATCAATGGAAAGTGAGGTACCTGTACCAAACCAATTATTTTCTTTTTCTTTAATATGTTATTGCCATTATTGATGACACATGGTATCATCAAGTGTCTGTTCCTCAAAGTAATGTTGACGTTATTAGTAACAAAATAAGCCCCATGGAGTATTTTGAAAAACTGGCAACATTTTGGAGCATGTTAACATTACTAACTTGCTTCCAAGTATATGATGTTTCCTCATTTTCTCCATTTTGTCAGTGCTATGGCATATTACACCTACCTCAGTTAAGGCAATTTCCCTCTTTCCCATATATGCCAATAAATCTGGTCTGTTATCAGAACACTCTTTGTTCTAGTGTCCACTTGTTACTTTGCTCTTCTATTTTTCTATACTTCATATAAGGACTATTTTCTGATTTTCTCACTTCCTTTAAATCCATGCTTCTTCAGTATAAGTAGGTATAAGCATCTAATAGTTTATGTCTTCTAGAGAAGCCATGCCCAAAGATTTATATTTTGAAATATATACTTTTTGAAACACGTACTTTTAAAACATAAATTACTTCCTTTTAATTTTCCTTTACATTACAGTTAGAGCATTACGTTGCTGTTTTTAAATGATGTGTTAGAATATATCTATGAATTTCATTTTTTAAACTTAGAGAGATTGTTATAAATATTAGTTATAAAAGAAGATAGCATTGGGACATCCCTAGTGGTCCAGTGGTTAAGACTTCGCCTTCCAATGCAGGGGGTGTGGGTTCAATCCCTGGTCAGGGAGCTAAGATCCCACATGCCTCATGACCAAAAAACAAAAAACATGAAACAGAAGCAATATTGTAACAAATTCAATAAAGACTTTAAAAATGGCCCACATCAAAAAAAAAAAATCTTAAAAAAAAAAGTATTGAGACACATGGAGTTGGGAACTACTCACCTAAATTATTTATATACCATTTATGTTGCTTCTAAATTTCCTATTTTCAATTAGATAGTTGGCTCGTTAGGGGTAAACTTTTTTTTTTTCCCCTCACACTGCTGCCCAGCTTGTGGGATCTTAGTTTCTTAGTTCCCAGACCAGGGACTGAACCCGAGCCACGGCAGTGAAAGCGCCAAGTCCTAACCACTGGACCGCCAGGGAATTTCCTGTTAGGGGTAATTTAATGATCTACACTTGGTTCAATGTTTGGGATTGGTTTAATTTTTAATTCCTCTGAATTATAGTCATTATTCTTTGCTCTGTTCAACGCATCATTTTGTTGGGAGACACTCTACATGCCAAACTTGTGGCTGAGGCTTAGAGGTATTGTGATGTCTGTGAAAGGAGAGGCAGTGTTGCAGTGGTCAATGCCATGGACTGGAGCCGGATTGTCCAAGCATGAATCCTGGTCCAACTAGCTGGGGGTCCTCTGTCACTTAACCTCTCTGCCCTTCAGGTGCCCATGTCTAAAGTGGGAAAAATAATTTATATAAGTAAAGTGCTTAGAATGTAAGTGCATGAGTGTTAGCCAGCATTTTAATGAAGAAATAATAGGGGCAATCAGCAGCTAGTTCTTTAATAACAGCACTGCAGAGGAAAGTGTGCAGCTGACCTTAGTTACTGCAAAGCACTCCTTCTGGACTCCTTTTAGTCGAAAGAGTGAGAACTCTCAAGTACCTTATTCTGAACCCAGCTCACTTGGGAGCTCAGTTAAGGAACAATTGGCACCCAGCTGGCATTTTTTCTAAAGAAATAACGACAGTCATTCATGATGCTTAATTCTGTTACTTAGAGCATTTAATGGGCAGTTAAGTTTCTTAAGTTTTGGTCCCAACTCTTCTCTGAATGAAGTATCATGTGACCTCTTTGAATTTCTCTGGATGGTATAGTCTAATTAGGAATGCCATTTTAAAAAACATAAAAACACCCCCCCCTCAACGAAAACCAAACAAACAAAAACAGGGGTGATGGATGTTTCAAGATGTCTAGAAAAAGAAAACAGTACACTCTGTGTTCAGTTGCACCTGTCTTCAAGGGACCAGCTGGAGATGGAAATGTGTGACTGGACCCGAACAGGTAAGGAATGAGGACACTCGGGCCAGAGGCTGTTGCAGAGCTTCCCCAGTGGCCCTTCCACCACTTCCTCGCCTTCACAGGGCTGCAGCTAGATGGCCTCTGGGAGAGAAGGGAAGAAGAGGCTCAAATCGATTGCCTTGAAAATTTCTCTTTCAAGCCCCATTCTTTGCCAACCAAGTAGAGAGGAGTCTGCATGGATAGAAAGCCTTCAAGGAGAGTCTAGATAAGCAACTTGCAGGAAAAGTTACTGTCTGCTGGGCAGCAGAAGCAGGTCCAGCGAGTTTCTGAGTTTCCAGTTGTGCGTTGTTCATTTGCCTTGGCAGGTCTTGCCCAGGTTACAACTTTCTCTAAGGGTGACATGAATGCCTCACTTGTGTCATTTGTCTTTATTGCTATTTGTCTTTATTTTGCCAACTTGATCTTCTCAAAGGCTTAACTTTTTCATGTCTGTTTCTTCACTTATCCAAATATCCAGAGGAACTTTCAGAAGGTGACTATTCATTTTTATGTCCTTGATAAGCCAAATAGAGCTATGTTTGAGATCTTTCAGTGCCTCAACATGAATACTTGACTGGATATATTTTAAGATAAGACATGATATTTTAAGGGTGAAATCAGTGATGAGATATACAATGTCATAGAAAATATTTTTAAATGAACAATGAAAGTAATTAAGCTGTATCACTGTATCCCTAAGTAAACATTTCCTTTTAAACTTATTTCCAATTTTCAGTTAGAAAAATATGCTTACTTACCAGAAGATGGAATTGATATTGGTGTGTTTTCTTTATAGTTTAAAATGGGTGTTTAAACACAAAGGTTAAGAAAGAAAGGTATATGTCCGTTCATTCTATGAACAAATGCTCTTTCTATATTATTTCAATGATCAGAACAGAGTTGTATAAGTGAAAAAGAATACATGTTAGTAAAAAGTAATTTGAAAATGATAGCTTTATAATATTTTTTCCCAGAGTTTTGGACAATTTTTCTGAGACCCCAGTGGAAGCAGAGACAGAAGTTTAAACAAGCTCTAGATGTTACTGCTGGGCACAGTTTTCCTAACTTTTGTCTCTCAGAGTCCTGGACAGTCAGAAACAATTTGCAGCCATAAAACAAATACTAATTTCATACAGAATGAACCACTTCATAAGGGAAACAAATAAAAACCCATTTCTAACAAAGAGATTAATTATAGGACCTACAGAACACCATATCTATGAGTTAAAGCCAAGACCAGTTTATATGTTTCCTTTTTTTAAAATCAGTTTTCTTTGGGTACATTTAAAAATGTATACCCAAATTTATGTTTTTACTATGACTCAATATCTTTCTTATAACTTTAAAGAAGACTATGATAGGTTTTGTTCCAACCATACTAGACAGAATATATTCAGTGTATTGCTAAATTTCTGGATAGTGTCTCTATATAGTTTGGTGCATGTGATAGGATAGAAAGTGCTTAGGACATTTTTCAATAAGGCACTCAAGGATAAAGTCAGCTGTGCTGCCATCTACTGAAATAGTGTCTCTCGAAGATTTGAAGATAATTTCATGCATCCATTCTAAGTAAAGTTCTCATTCTCCTTTGCCATATTCTGTTCCTGCCATTTGCTGTGTTACAGACAAGGAGGAATTCGTTGGCCATGGTCAGAAGTTCTATATTGGTAGGTAATGATTAATAAAAGGTGGGTCTTTGTCACTTGCTGAGTTATATTCATATGAATATAACTTAGTATATGAATTATGAATGAGCCTGACTCTTCTGAAAGCTTCTTTTGCTGATGGATGTTCCCAAACTTGTTCCTTGTTCTGGTTTCTCTCTATCCTTTTTTAAAAAAATAATCAGTATTCTGATGTGTTGATCATTTATCGTAATTCATCTGGTTTATACTGGATATCTCCTAATTAATCATCAAACACAAATCTTTTGTTTTCTTCCAGTCTGTTCCATAATGTATTCACCTTACTCTAAAGAGACCAATTCTCTGACCACTAAACTTATTTTTTATGTTCACGTTTCCATGAACTGAGCAGAGCTTTCTGAAAGACCAGGCATCTTCACTATTCATTTAAAACCATGCTGGGCTTCCTCCTTATGTGAGACAGTGGGAAAACAGCAGGGCTGCAGGGTCTGTAAAGCAGAATGTTGGTCCCCAGGTCTGGATGCACATTGGAATCATTGGGGACCTTTAAAAAACATGGGGCCACTTTTCTGCATCCGTTCCAGAATAATTCAGCCCAAAAGCCATTAGGCAGGCTGAGTAGGGTAGGCATCTACACACATGTGGAGAAGAAGCGGCCTAGAGTGGGGCATCAGAGCTTGAGCAGGGTGGGGAGGGCATCACTGCAGGGATGATGGCGGCCTGGAGCAGGTCGTTGGAGCCAAAGTGAGTGGGGCAGCTGCCATCACTTGGGCCCCGACACCTCACAGCCTCTATAAATATGCCCCCCTTACCTAGTTTGGGCTTGGCACTTCCTGCCAGGCTGCTGGATACTATGCGTCCCCCATCCTGCCCAGGTGCTGTTAATTGATACAATAAGTAAATGTATTGAGGCTAATGAGAGCTAGATTTCCCACTCTTAGAGAAAGGAGTTACCCATATGGAAAGGAGGAAGGCTAGAATGAAAACTGTAGTGTCGAATTGGCATTGTAGGCATTGGTGTGAACTCATGGTGTTCAACACATATAGATACAAGCAATGTAAATGTGTGTGTATTTATATATTCACATATAGTCCCTAGCTCTATCTTCTGACAGGACCTGGGAATGGCTCTGAAAATACCAGAAAGCCCTGTGATTCAGTAGGCAGATTATGCGGGATTCTAGGAGTTCGGAAATCACCACTAAGGTGTCCAACTCTGCCACTGAGCACACAGTGGTGGGTAACCACCTAACCTGCCTGTGTCTAAGTGTATCCACCTGAAACGTAAATCAAATCACGTCACACCCAACTCTCCACCGTCCAGCGGCTTCCCATCCCACTTTGACCACAATCCAACACTTGACCAAGTCTCTGTGTGGCCTCCTGGCTTCCTTTGCAACCCCATTTCCTACCCTCTCCCTACTGCTCACTGCCCCTCAGCTACACAGGCCTCCTTATCTTCCGCAAGCATCCAAGCAAGATCCTTTCTCTGCACCCTTGCAATGCTGTTCCCTCAGCCTGGACTGCTCTTCCCCACAGACGCCTCCTCACCTGGCTGCGTTACATCATTCAGAGCCCTGCTCAATGTCGACTCTTCAGAGACGCTTAAATGAACCGCCAACCTGAAAAAGCGTCCTGGTCACCATCCACTTACCCTTCTTCTAAGCACTTATTTTTGTTGCAGTTTGTTTTTCTCTCTCCTCCTGCACGAAATGTAAATTCCATGAGGAAATGGGCTTGGTTTAGTTGACCACTGTATCCCCAGCACCAATGCCCGGCACATAGCAGGCGCTGGATGAAACTTAGAGGTCACGTGGGAGCATTTTGCTGTTTTCCTTTGTATTGCTTCCTATCTTCTACCTTCAGACAGATGTGTGTGAATTAACTCTTCCGGATCACAGTCACCGCATGCTCCGTCAGGTGTGAGGCAGGAAGCGATCTCTCCCGCCCTGGGTCTCACGTCCTGTGCGTTTCTTCCCTCGCAGCCGGTTTCCGTCGCAGCATGCGCCTCTGCCGCCGCTGGTCCCACCTCAGCCAGCTGCGAGCCAAGGTGTGCGGCGCCAGCACCTGCTCGGGCGCAGCGGGCGCCCCGTACGAGGAGGTGGTGCGGTACCAGCGACGCCCTGCAGACAAGCACCGCCTCGTCGTGCTCGTGGGTATGTCCCCGAAGGCAGTGTCTCCTCAACCATGGCGAGGCTCTCCTGGATTCAGTAGTCTTGCATTGGGAGTAGTGGTAAAAGTAAGAGTCTTTATGGACCTGCATATAAACACCTTAAAAAAAAATAAAGCCTGCTTTTTATGTGTGTTTATAAATAAAACGTTATGGATCATGCTTTTATTGTCTACAATTGAATGCGGTATGCCATGGTGTATATGAACCTGTGTAATAACAAGATGTAGTATGATTAGGTTATAAGCGAGATTTTTTTTAATATCTGGTTTAGAATTTGTTCTATAAGCATAGATGAATGTTTCCCCCCAGACTGGATCATTAGTCTCTATTAGAAATTGAAACGCTTAAGATTCATTCCCTTAAGAAATTTGTAACCACCTCCTTTAGAAGAGTGCCTAAAAGTCTTCTGGACTGTATCTTTGGTGCTGAAGAACAGGCAAATATAGTGCTGGGATGATCTACTTTTTAAAAAAATTTATTTTATTTATTTTTTGGCTGCATTGGGTCTTCCTTGCTGCACGCTGTCTTTCTCTAGTTGCAGAGAGCTGGAGCTACTCTTTGTTGCGGTGCACGGGCTTCTCATTGCAGTGGCTTCTCTTGTTGTGGAGCATGGACTCTAGGCGCGCGGGCTTCAGTAGCTGTGGCACGTGGGCTCAGTAGTTGTGGCTTCTGGGCTCTAGAGCGCAGGCTCAATAGTTGTGGCGCACAGGCTTAGTTGCTCTACGGCATGTGGGATCTTCCCGGACCAGGGCTCGAACCTGTGTCCCCTGCATTGGCAGGCGGATTCTTAACCATTGCGCCACCAGGGGAGCTGGGGAGCCCTGAGATGATCTGCTTTGTGACCAAGATCTCTGCAAAGCTGGCCACTGCTGCAGTAGGAACTTACCTCTTACTGCCATCTTCTCTGTGTATTCCAGTTGTGATCAAGGCAGGCCCCTTTGGAGCAGAACAACATACCTTACAGCCAGGACCAGCTACAGAATTTTTAGGATGCTGGGCAAAATAAAAATGCAAAAGCCCCTTATTCAAAAATGATTAAGAATTTCAATGTGGGAGCAGAAAGCATTAAGCCAAGCGCAGTAGCCTAAGCATGGGCTTGTGGACCACGCAGTTCTCTGCTCATGAAGCCAGCCCTATCTCCAGTTGCACATGGGGGTGCTGACTCCACCATCTGTCAGGAGATGTGTCCCTGAATTCTGTAATTGTGGAAGCTGGTTGAGATGTGATAGGAACTTCATGGGAAGAGAAAAGGCAGCTTGTCTCAAATGATCTGACTCGAGGCCAGAGAATTCTGAATATCCAACATTAGACAAAGTTTGCTGGGGTGACAGGTTCCTGCAATTCCCTACCTCATTTCTGAATGTTGGAGAAGTGTGGGTTACTCCATGGGTCACCAAGAAAATTCCCAAGAGTCTTCTGGGGTTATTTCAATTCGTGAGAATGGAAACTATGTTATTTCCCCAATACCATGTGCTCTCAAGTGTCTTCAACAGGAAGACTGAAGTGATGATTTCATCACGTAACTCTACTTATCCACCTCTAATAATTTCCATGTGTGGTGTTTTGTGTTTAGGACCTTCTGGTGTTGGAGTAAATGAACTGAGGAGACAACTCATTGAACTTGATCCGAACCGTTTTCAAAGTGCTGTGCCACGTACGTTTACTTTTTCTTTCACAGGGGTTCATGTTTTGGTAGAACTTTCTTTGCCTCTGCAGATGTACTCATCTCACTTAACTATGTTATACCATCTTTGTTGTAAGATTATAAGACACAAGAGATAGTCCTCAAGATTTCTAACTATATTTATTTTAATAGAGGAAATTGATTTACTAGCGTGTAGCCTAGCTAGGCTTTTAAAAGGTGACTCTTCTTTTCATTTTTTAGCAATCATATAGATAACCTTTCAGGAAAACTAAATATTTAGCAACAATGGCTAACATTCATTCAGTACTTACTATCTTCCTGGCGGTGTGCTTGGCTCTTTAAATGCTTTATCATATTTTTAATTTTAATATATGCACATATAATTTTATATAAACTATAAGTATTATACCATCCAAGCTGGAGGAGCATGTGGGTGTGGGTGCTTCCCCTTCATCTCAAGGCAAGAGAGAAGAAGTTAGGAAAACCACTTAAAGAGCTTAATATGTGTTCCCTGCTGTTTGGGAGACACAGAAGACTGGTGTCAGAATTATATCTGAAAAATCTAAAGGATGAGAGCTTAGAGGAAGTGGCCAAAGGCTGTATTTTGGGAGGTAGCTGCCCTTTTAGAGTCTGTCACAGCAAAAGAGTTGTGATTTTCCCCAAGGACCAGATCTGGGTGGATAACGTGGAAGAAAGTCAGCCTGGGGTTGTCTTGGTTCTTGCCCAAGAGGAAGCCTCTGTAAAAGGAGGCCAAAAGTGAATCCCCAGATACCCGATGGTGTGGAAGAAATCACAGATGGCTAGGTGGAATAGAGATGGATTTGAGATATGCAGCAGTGCTGGTGGTGGTGGTAGCCTCTGCAAAATAACCCACTACATCCTCTGGGAGATAAAGAGCCAGATTTAAACATCTGCCAGGTCTAAAAGGAGCCAAGAGCAACCAGCATCAGCATCAATTAAGTAATAATTTTTCTGCACTGCTTGCCTCTCCTCTCTCTCTCTGCACTCTAGCCTTGCATAGTTATAAAACTGGGGAAGGAGCAGTAGAAATGCAATGAAAGGGAAGAGAAGAACTGAATCAAACTCAGTTTCCTGACTTCTGACTTCTCTGATGGCAGGCTTCCCTGGGTGAGGCCAGTCTGAGCCAGTTGTGGGGAGAAGAAGCCTAAAATATAAGTGAAGTTCATAATTTCGATTATTACATGGGAATGGAATTTTAATCATTAAATTGAGGCTGAGTTCTTGGCATGAATGATAATGAACTTTTTTTTAAAACCTAAGAGCAATCAGGAGAGTCATGGGAATTTCATCCAGGGCCAGGGAAAACAAAGTTGTTTTATGACCACATTCCATAGGTTGTGCTTTCCAAGTACAGTTTACATATGTAAGTATGGACACTAATCTCAAAAACAAAAATTAATAAAGAAATCACCATTTTCAATAATCTGGATAAAAATAAAATGCCCACAGAACACAGAAGAATTGTAAGTTGTCTGGATAACCATCATTCAAAGTGGGAATATGTCGCCCATATTTTGCTTTTTAAATTGAGTGAACAGTTTTAAGCTTAAAATGAATGCCTTAAAATGAATTATGCACCAATTCACAGACTTTAACCTACCATATAAAATATAGTCCAGTAGAAGACAAGGAGAAAGGGTCATCTTAGGCTTATATTTACATAATTTACTATCACCTGAGAACTAGAATTTTTTTCAGTACAAAGCTTTAGAAGAGGGACTTCCCTGGCGGTCCAGTGGTTAAGACTCTGCGCTTCCACTGCAGGGGGCGCAGGTCCAATCCCTCGCTGGGTCACTAAGATCCCACGTGCTGCGCAGCACGACCAAAAGACAAAAACAAAAATGCTATAGGAGAAGTGGCATAACTGTAGGAACTATAAAGATATAAAGAGAGGCTTGAATAAAGAAAAAACAAAAATGATCCCCAGATGACCTTTGCTTTCTGAGCTTCTTGAAATGTCCAGAACTCCTTTTATCATTTAGGGCCTGTTTCAAATTCCTACTTGGTCGTTTCCATGTGTTGATATCATCAGATGTTGATCTTTTTCATCCTTAAACTTTATCAAATACAAATACACATTTTTTTTATGAATAAGGAGAATTTTTTGTAATACAGGTTAAGGGACTAGCAGCTTTGCAGTAGATACAGGTCACAGAGTTGGAACCGTGTCTTATTCATCTTTGTGTTCTAAGAACCTAACATGATAGCGGGAACATAGGCACTCAGTATATGTTAGTTGAATAAATGGATGAGCAGACAATGAATCACTTTTAGGTATTCAATGAACTCCTATGTTCTACAACCAGGTACTATTTAGGTTGAAGAATCTATAGTCAAAGTGGTGATATCAAAGAATCAGACTGAATCCAGACTCCACCAATCTTTCCTTTCTGGAGATCGCTAAAACTAATCACCATCTCACTTGGATATTAATGCATCTGGGCAAAACTGCAGACTGTCATGAGCTTTCTCCATTTCAAATCTGAGACAGTCTGGCATAATAGGAGACATTAGTCTGGGAGGAGTCAGGACACCTAGGTGCTTGTTTTCAACTTTGTTTTTCATTTGTTTTATTCATGTGAGCAAGTTAGTTACTCTCTAAAATCTTCAGTTACTTATCAGTAAACTACGGATAATAACCTTTTACATAGCTACGAATGTGAAGGATGAAATGAGATCTTGGGAAATGCATTATCTAAACCTAAGATATTGCTGGTTTTGCTACCCGGGGGGCCTTAGCCACCTTAGGGCTCACATATACTTCACTACTTTCTGTTCTGAAGTAACAGCAAGAGTTCCCTTAGGGCCTTCTTATCTTGGCTTAATACATAATACACTCTGGTCTAGTTTATACCACGAACACTTCACAAAGGCTTATGATTAGCTGATTTTGATATGAGAACTTCTACTTTCTTATCACCAGTCTGGCTCCCTTTTTTGGTTCTAGCATTAAATTTATCTATCCGTTTATGTATTAATTTATTTATTTTGATCAGACATCTTTATCCAAACGCATATGGGTAACAAAACATTTTGAAGATTCTAAACTCTTTTTTAAAATTCCCTTTTTTGTCAGATACTACTCGTTCCAAAAAGAATTATGAAATGGATGGCCGTGAGTATCACTATGTGTCAAAGGAAACATTTGAAAGCCTCATGTATAGTCACAGGTAAGCTAGACGTCCAGAATCTGATTCTCCCCTCTGGTTGTTTAACATTCAAAATAGAACCCCTAGTTTTATGCATTGTCCAAAACTCCTGGGGTAATTTTTTTTGCATCTGGAAAATTGAGTAAGGAAATGTATATTGATTTACTAGTACACCAAATCATTGAGTTTGGAGAGGGAGCAGAACTGAGCTGCAGATTTTAGAGAATTTGAAGAAGTAGTTAAGTCCTAGATCTCCTAACATATTTTTTTTCTCCTGTCAAATATCCACTAATTCATTTTGTGCCATCAAGATCCACATATTTTATTCTATTCTGTTGGAGTTTATCTTTATGTTATTACTAATAATATTTTACCTGTAGAAACAGTTCTTGTTTTCTTTGTCCCACCCTTGCAGGATGCTCGAGTATGGTGAGTACAAAGGCCACCTGTATGGCACTAGTGTGGATGCTGTTCAAGCAGTCCTTGATGAAGGAAAGATTTGTGTCATGGACTTAGAGCCTCAGGTGGGTCTGTGGTGGAGTATTTCCCATCTCCCCAAAGTAATGAATGCATGTCATCCATTTTATGCACATGCTTTAGGTTGTAGTGAGACACTTTATTCTGTTAGGATAAGACCACTTCCCATATCTAAGGACCAGGATCTTACTTGAAGGATCAATTGCCATTATCTTGTCTTAGTTGGGGAAAAAAATCGAGTTTCTCAGACAAAAAAAAAAAAGAACTGAGCAGATAGCCATAAAGAAAACTAAGAATCTTGCTTTGACCTTGATCACAAAGGCATCAAGGTAACTTCTTGTGGAGGGAATAACATGTTGCTTTACACAAGGAGGTGAGGTTCCTATGTTATCATGTCGATAGCTGTCTCCCTGAGACCATATGTGGAATAGAGCAGGAATAAGCGAGTTAAGGTAAGATAAAAAACATACAACGTGTAGTCCAAATTTTTATAATCCTGTATTTTCTTTGCATTTTTCTGTAGTCATGTAAAAATATACCTTGTGTGCTAAAGAAAATCAGGGGATATGAGATTTGTTCTCACTTGGTGGTCAAACTGGTGGTCAGTGTGAAGATGTCAGTTTTATCTGGTTTGAGACAATGGCAAGAGGAAAGGGAAGTGAGGGTGAAACCGAGCTGATTGGTCTTGAGAGTCTGTCCTTGTCTTTTCCCCACGAGATCATGCATAGAATCCTATTCTCAGATTTCAATAAGGATGTCATAGCTAGCAAGAGGAAGAACCAGTATTTGATCTTAATTTTGATTCCAGAACTCCATCTCTTAATTATTAAAATGTTTTTTAGAGTTGAGGACTTGGGAGCACATGAGAATATACTCTGGTTAAAAATAACTGCTAATTTCTGTTCTTAGAAATTTTGAGAACATTCATGTTGATTCTAGGAAATTAGGACTTCTGTTTTTAGATCTTCAATCTAATGCTCTCCCAACTGAGATATTTTGGTTGCTAGGACTTCTGTTTTTAAATGTGCATTTAATTTTTCTGTGTAGGGTATTCAAGTGGCTCGAACCCATGAACTGAAGCCCTATGTCATATTTATAAAGCCATCTAGCATGAGTTGTATGAAGCAATCTCGGAAAAATGCCAAGATCATTACAAACTACTTTGTGGACATGAAGTTCAAGGTAAGATACAAAGGAAATAGATGAGTGTATTGTGGGGGGGTTTTTCCTAGTCAAAAAATTACTGTATTGTTTCCAGAGTGTCCCTATGTTAAGTAATATAATTTTTGTTTCTAATGAAACAAAAATTTATGACTTTTGTTTCATTTATCCTTTTTACTGGACATCATTTATAGATATTAAAATAAAGTTTAATAACTACTATAAGGCTACTCATTTTTTTTCTCCTCTTTTTGGGTTTAGCTTTTAAAAAAAAGGCCCTCAAGCCACAATTTGCAGTCACACAGAAATTGGGTGTGTGTATTTTAAATAGATTATTTATTTTACAAAAGCATTTGAATTTACTTTAAAATGCTCTAGTCAATTATCTCATCTGTAATATGAGATACCTTTATAAATATATATTAAAACACAAAGGATGTTTATTAATGATTATAGCAATAATAGAGGGGCCAAGCCAGGTGGGATTAATCAAGTGATTCTTTTTCCCAGATATACATATATTTTTTTTTCATTAAATACACTTTAAATATTTTAAATCATAACATACATTCATCAAGGTGTGTAAATCTTAAGTGTACAGCTCAATGACTTTTTACATCTGTATGCACCCAGGTAACCATCACCTAGATCAAGATATTACATCCACTTGTTTGTGTGTGCATGTAAGTGTGTGTGGTAAAAAACATATAACATAAAACACAAAACTTACCATCTTAACCATTTTAAGTGTACAGTTAAGTAGTGTTAAGTCTATTCATATTGTGAAGCAGATCTCCAGAACTTTTTCATCTTGCAAAGCTCAAATTAAACATATGGACTGCTCCACGAATTTGCATGTCATCCTTGAATAGGGGCCGTGCTAATCTCTACATCATTCCAATTTTAGTATATGTGTTACTGATGGGAGCATGAGGTATCATTATATTATCCTTTATCTCTCTATTTTTATCTTCATTATTTTTTCAATGGCTACCGTATGGAAGTTTGATTCTCCAGTTTGCATTTCAAACAGTGGAGTCTGTGGATATATTCTCTGAGTCTCATGGGCATTTCAAATTCAGTTCTCATTTTTATGGCAATCCAAAAAATTAACAAAATTGCTTCTGGTCATCTTATAAAGGAGTACTGCCACAAGATTTCAGTGCCTGTATTTATGTTTGTGTTTATGATTGCATTAGCAATAAGTTGTACTGTTTTAATTATTGTGGACAAATAAGAAAATAGTAGCAATGAATGTAATGCATTAGTGCCAAGTGAAGGCCAAATGACCTTGACTAAAGGAACATTTCACAATAGTAGAAATAGACAATATTATAGGTGAATTCAGTCATCATGAAGCAAAGAGTAATAAAGGTATGCCTCATTTCGAAGAACCAGGTCTTTGAAATAATGTCATTCTTATCAGATTAATGTTCATTTGAAATTTATGTTTTAAGTTTTATTTATTTTTAACTGGTAAAATTTCTTTGGTTTTATGTTGTGTATGGTTTGAGAGCTTCAAGTGTTTAGATAATAGAGTAAGATAATTTAAGTCCAAATAGGAAGTTGAGAGGATTGGTCTGTCTACAAATTGTTACTCAATTTTGTGAAAACCTGACCTGGGAGACATTAAGTAAGACTAAAGATAGAAACATAAGTTTTGTGGTTTAGAATGGAGGACATTTATATGACATAACTGTGTTTATAAACAGCTACACAACTGAATGTAACAGCAATAACAAACTGTATATTATTTCTATTTGTCTCATTAAGTTTGCTATGCATATTTTTCTATTTCTCCTAAAGGATGAAGATCTACAAGAGATGGAGGATTTAGCCCAAAAAATGGAGACTCAGTTTGGCCAGTTTTTTGATCACGTGATTGTGAATGACAGCTTGCAAGATGCATGTGCCCAGTTGTTGTCTGCAGTTCAGAAGGCTCAGGAGGAGCCTCAGTGGGTACCAGCGACATGGGTTTCCTCTGATACTGAATCTTAAGGAGGCCTTCTGCTTAATACTGGAGTTTTAACAATGTTCACCTATTACAGAGAGCTGGAAAAACAGCTGCAATCTAAAACAGCACTATTGTATTTGCCCTATTATAATGTGTGCAACTTTAAAAGTGCTGCAGTTCGTTAATTAATCTTATTTGAAAAAAAACTGTATTGTATGGTTATGTAGAGTTATCTATTTGGCTTTCAGGGGAAAATGTGTTCCTTTACCTCATATGCAGCAATTGGTAGGAATATGAACAATGTTAAGTCACTGAGTAAGAGAACCTTTCACAGATTTCACATGGCTTTTGTATGATTCAGATAAAAAGAGCTTTCGTAAATAAAATAAGTCGTATTTAATTTCAGAAACTGTATTTTACCTTATGAAACTTCTGTTTTATAAACATGGATTTGACAAAAAGTACCTAGTTGACTAACTGCAAGAAAGAAGGGTTAATATACACATTTCACATCTAACATCAAAACTTACAGAAACAGCACTGCTCTCATTTTACACATTAGGCTACAAGGAAAAATTATTCTTTTGATCAGGGCTGCAACAATCATTAATTTTCCCAAAAGCCAGTATCTACATTTATGCCTAAATTAGGAAAGAGCAATGGATTTTAGTGCTAGAGACCAACATCTGAGAAAACCACGGGCTGAGGATGTTATTCCACTAAGTCTTGTTTTTCTTACTTCCTTAAGTCTGAGGCTTCCAGTCGCTCTTCTTGCCCTAGCATCTGTTCATCTTTTGCATCATTCCCTAACTTTTTCCACATCCATGCCATCCCTCTGCTCTTTCTTAACTATAAAACAGAATGTATGCTTCAAAACATCTGTAGTTTTAAAATTTAAAGTGAATGTGTTATTTTTCTAAGAAACCCGACCAAACAAAACGAAGAAAATTAAGTCATTTTTAACACTCATGTGATCCCGGGTTTGATTTTATGCCGTGCTTCTTTGGATGGAGGATAAGCAACTGGAGAGAATCTGAGAATTGCCTGTAACACACACACGCGCGCGCGCGCGCAACTGGAGAGAATCTGAGAACTGCCTGTATCAACACACACGCGCGCGCGCGCGCGCCTGGTGGCTAAACGGGTGAGTCTCTAACTCCGACGCCTTGGAACGCGGAGCTTGGCAACGCGGGGGCGGGCGGAGGCCCGGCCCGGGGGCGGTGGCTTAGTCAGGGGCCGCGAAGCCCCCGCCTCCCGCAGGTCCCGGAGGCCGCGGCGTCGCGGGGAGCCAGGCTCGGGCCGGCGGCGGTTGCGCCGAGGGAGCCCGGCGGGCACAGCGCCATGAGGGCAGACTCAGGGCTCCGGGTGGACGAGGACCACCCGGTGAGCGGTGAGGGGCGCGTTGGCCGCTGCCTTAACGCAGCCGCTACCTCTGGGGCGGAGCGGACACCGACATGCTGGGGACCAGAAGGGGAGAGCCCAGATCGGGGAGTGCGCGCATCGGCCCATTTGGCGCTCACAGGATAGGGCTGGGGGTGGGGGCTGGAAGTTCTTCCCAAGGCCGGACCCGAACTCCAGGAGCTGGACGAGGAGCCAGGCTTGAAGTTTCCGGGGGCCTGAGTGCGCATGTTGCCATGACGACGCCTCACATCGCTGCTGGCCCTGCCCCTGCGGGTCCGGGGCCTGCCACAGAGGGTCTCTTTATCGACTCCTCCCGGAGGGCATTTAGCCGCCCGGGAAAGAGATAGCCGTTTGCCAGCGGGGACTTTTAATCCTGGTCTTCTCTCACTTCCCTCGAACAAATCACCGCAACCACTTGGGAAATCATGGGAAAAATCGTGATTGCTACACCGCGCCCGCTGGAGTCTCTCCTCCCGGGCATGTCAGTCCCGACTCCGACGCCCCCTTTTCCGCAGGAGCGGACTGGAAAACCCACACCAGGTCTCCGCGCTCCCCCTCGCTCCCACCCTGATAAGGGAGGCTGCGGGCCAGAGCGGCCTCTGCGGCGCAGTTCGATGACGCATTGCGCCTGTGCGCGGGGCCCGCTGGGCGGGTGTGAACCCGGGCGGGGTGTGAGCGACCCGCGGCTGGGAGTCAGCGGCTGCCGGGCAGCCCAGCTTTAGACGGAATGGGGAAGAAGCAGGTGGTAAGCGAGCCTTAGTTACTTTCAGTTCAGTTGAGCCGTCCTACTTTTGAGGAGTGTCGAGGTTGGGTTTCTGGATGGATGATACGTCATTTTTGCGGGACTTTTGAAATGTGGAGTTATCGTGTGAACTGAGTGGTTAGAAAGCGGTCCATAGCATCTTTAGAACAATACCGCTTTGTAGATAGATAGAAAGAACAATAACTATCCTTCTTTGCCGGTTGAATTTTGACTACTGGATAGTGTTAAGACAGCTGGCCTTGTCCTAATCTTCTAGCATTTGTATTAACACACTTTTTGAATGAATGGATAGGTAAATGGGACAGTTGTGGAACAAACTACGAGTGTTTAAAATTTAACCTTTTTAAACCAATGTCCTTTGCAAGCAGCTTGAGATACTTGGAACATTAAACTGATTTCTAGGCATTTTTGTTAGTATTTTATTTTGAAAGATTCCAGAGTGCTACTTAACGGTAATTTCTCTGAACTGCAAACACTTTTCTTATTCATGTAAAATAGCATTTATAAGTTTTTTTTCCTTTCTGCCCTAAAATGCGTTTTTCACACTGTATCTTTCAGAGTATGTTTTTTAAAAGTATGTTACTATGTGGCTTAAAACCTCCATTGGCTTCCCGTTGAATTAAAACAAAACCTGTAATAATTAGTGATGTTGAGCATGTTTTCACGTGCCTCTTGGCCATCTGTATGTCTTCTTTGGAGAAATGTCTATTTAGGTCTTCCGCCCATTTTTTGATTGGGTTGTTTGTTTTTTGATACTGAGCTGCATGAGCTGTTTGTATATTTTGGAAATTAATCCCTTGTCAGTTGCTTCGTTTGCAAATATTTTCTCTCATTCTGAGGGTTGTCTTTTCATCTTGTTTATGGTTTCCTTTGCTGTGCAAAAGCTTTTACGTATAATTAGGACCCATTTGTTTTGTTTTTATTTTCATTACTCTAGGAGGTGGGTCAAAAAAGATCTTGCTGTGATTTATGTCAAAGAGTGTTCTTTCTATCTTTTCCTCTAAGAGTTTTATAGTGTCCGGTCTTATGTTTGGGTCTTTAATGCCTTTTGAATGGTACAGATGAACCTATTTGCAAAGCAGAAATAGAGACACAGACGTAGAGAACAAACGAGTGGACACCAAGGAGGGAAGGGGCGCATGGGATGAATTGGGAGATTGGGATTGACATATATAACAACTATGTATAAAATAGATAACTAATGAGAACCTGCTGTATAGCACAGGGAACTCTGCTCAGTGCTCTATGGTGACCTAAAAGGAATGGAAATCCAAAAAAGAGAGGATATATGTGTACATATGGCTGATTCACTGTGCTGTACAGCAGAAACTAACACAACATTGTAAAGCAACTATACCCCAATTAAGAAAAAATCCAGGCTCCTTCCCTTTGTCTTCCTAATTAATCTGCCCATGCCTTGATAACTGTGCTTTATCCTTATTGGCCTTCTTTTATCTGGAACTCTCTAAGCCCAATCTCCCATAAAGGACTTTGTATTTGCTCCCCTTTGGCTCCTTTCTTATTCAGGTCTCAGCTCAAATATCTCCTAACTAAAGAGAGACTTTTCCTAACTAAAGTAGCACTCCTCATTCTTCCTTTTCCATATATATTATATATATTATATATATATATATATATATAATATATATACTTAACGTTATCATCTAATACTTAACCACTAGAATGTAAGTTCCATAACAGCAAGGATCCCTCTGTTTTGTTCATTACTATATCCCTGATGCTTAGAACAGAGCCTGGTCTGTAGACATTAAGGAATATAGGAAGGAGGGAACTTTATATGAAATTCAGAAGTGATAGGACAAATTAAAATTGCCCATCTGATTCTCATCAGTACCTCCTGGGTTTCACTTGACGAATAGGATTATCAAAAATTTGAAATACACGAAGTAAAGATGCTCTGAGGTTTTTACTTACAAGCAGTTTTCTTTTTCTTTTCCCCATAGCGTCCTCCACGAGCCCTTCCACCTGTGCCAAGGTAAAAATAATTTACAGTAATTTTATTATTGAGTTTTAAGAATGCAAAGTGAATAAAGTGAAAAAAATTGACTAGTACTGTTACACAATTATAATAATTCAGAAGAGACTTCCTGAAAGTTTAAAGATGAATAATTCTTGAATCATCAAGATAACAGTTATAATTAAATGCTCTGTTTCAGAGACTAAATGTCCACATGTTAGGATAATGGATCCATTCTGAATGTTTTAATGTCTTGTTTATCAGAATTCTGATCCTCTTTTGTTTGCTAGAATAGTTTCCTCAGAGTTTAAGCTGATTTTAATCAGTGACAAAATAAGAGTTCTTAATCTGTTTAATCCACTTTATTAATAGACAGTAGGGAATATGTATATGTAGGTTCAGAAAATATTGGGGTTATTTTGTTAGTCTTATTAAACAGCTTATTACTGATAATTAATAAGCTAGTTTGTAAACTAGCTGATTTTGTGTGAAAGCTAATTTTATTTTAAATTTGTAATGACTTAAGTCAATTTTCAGTCTAACAGTATAATAGATTTCTAATTAACAGAGTTTCTCTTTTTGTCTCTGTCCTGATTAAATTTGGTCGGCGTCATATAAAGTGCTAATCAAGGTGAGTTAGTTCACTGTTAATGTAAAACTTTCTAAATACAGTATTTGGTGGTTGAAAGTTAGTTTGATTCCTTCATTTTCTCTTAAACTTGAATCTGAATAGTATAATTTATAATGCTACAATTTTTTTATCATAGTAATCTCCTATGACTGCCGTTTTTAAAGGATGGTTGATATGTAACACTAGTTATGTGGCTGATATTTGACCTTATAAATTAAAAAGCATTCATGCCTGAATGGAGTCACCTAGAATATAACTGTTGGCTAGATTATAGTTCCGTAATAGGGACTACATCTTCCTTTGTCTCATTTCATCAGGATAGGCTGGGTTATGTCACACTAACCCCAAAACCTCAGTTACTTAATATTATACGGGGTTTTTCTGGTTACTGCAAAGTCCATCGTAGCAACAATCCAGGACAGTTACCTTTCTCTGCCTCTTCACTAATGATGTAGTGATCCCGGCTACTTCCATGCTGTGGTTCTGCCATCTTAACATGAGACCTTCTCAGTTGCCACAGCAAGGGAAGGGGAAGCTGGAGGGTTACTCACTGGCTTTTTCAATGTTTTGGCCCCCAAATGGCACAGATCACTTCATCTTGCAGCCTATTGGCCAAAACCAGTCATAGGCCACACCTAAGTGCAAGGGGGCTGGGAAATGTAGGGGATCAGATGAATATTTGGTGAGCCCACTTTCTGTCACAATTTATAACATTACTGACCAGCTGTGAGCTACCGGTACTATACTATGGGCTCCCTTTGATTTTGTCAGTCTCTTGCCTTCTTCCCCTAATGTATAGAAATTGGCTGGACCCAGGGGAAAAGAGGGAAAGGTCTTTCCTACTAAAAGTTCCCTTTTGACTTTTCCCTGCATTGAATTTTAGGCAGCCTTTTCTGTTGTTCTTTCTGTTTTATAGATGATATTCCACTTAGTCGTCCTAAGAAAAAGAAGCCCAGAACAAAAACCACGCTAGGTAAGAAGTGTTCTTTGTTGTGTGGGATCACAAGTTTTTCCAGGACCTCAGGCATGCTAAATATCACAGATCAGGGAGAGGCCAGGCCCCAGTCCCAAGTCACTGCTGTGTTAAGGATAGAATCCAGTTCACTTTGAAGCAGTGGGATTCTTGGTGGCAGTGAGGGACAAGGTAGTGGGCAGCCTGAAGAGTATCTAGAAACATTTGTGTAATAAAGGGTTATGCTGCCCCAGATCTTACTTCCACAACATTCTTGGACTCTTTAAGGTCTTTCATCCCTAGATAACATAAGTTGTCTTAAGCTATGATTGGTTCCAGACCCTTGAACAGGATACTGGATTTAGAGACACAAGGTTCTTGGATCCCTCATTTCAGTCAGAGAGTCTCTACATTAGAACATGAGTCTGAAGGCAGGGCCATATCATCCAGGTATTAAAGCTCCAATAATGAGCAAGTTCTGTGAACTTTTTTTGTCTCATTCACTGATAATCCTGGACATTCCGTCAGTAACTCAAACTCAGCATGTCCAGAATTTATCATCACTTTCAACAATAAATCAAGTTTTACTGCTTACTTACAAATTAATGTTAATGGACCCACCCCCACCCCCACTCTCCCAGTGACTGGGGCTGGAAACCTCAGTCGCCTCGCACTGGTCGCTTCACTCTACTTGCTGCCTCTCACAAGCTTGCTTCTTCTGTAGTATCTTTTACGTCTCTTTCCCCTTGTCATTTCCGCTGTCACGACTGTAGTTAGCCTAGCTCCTTTCTTCTTCTCACCTGAGCTATTGGGGTAGCCTCCAACATTGTTCTGTACTTCTAGCTTTCTTCCACCCTAGTCGGTCCTGCCCACCACTGCTGGATGAACTTCCTAAAGCTCGTAGCTGATCATACCTTATACCTGATTGGAAACTTGTATTAGCTTATCATTGCCTAACAAATGGTGGAATACATGGTGGGCGGAGGAAAAGAGAGAAATGGAAATGGATGCATAGAGAAAGACATACAGATATGCAACAAAAAGAAAAGAGAGGCAGAGAGACTTAGATTCACAAAGATACTGAAATGCTAGGCCCTACAAATATACTCACAATTAAGTACAGACATGTACATGTGGATTTAGAAAGGTCACTGGTGAAGGATGCAATAAAGACTGAGTTGGGGTAGCAGAGGTAGGGCTCTAGCCCAGCTACCAGCTTTTTTTCTTGTAAAAAAGAGAAAAAAATCAGTGCTCTAGACAAAAAAGGAGGTGTATTGCTAGGCTTTTATTAAAATTGTTGTTCAATTAGGGTACTTCAAATTTTTCACTCCTACAATTTGCAGTTCTTCTACATAAAATAGTGGGTGGTGGGGAAGAAGAGATATTGCTGTAGGATGGATTGCTAACAGTAAAACTGCTAGACAGAAGGACCTGTGCATTATTAATATGATAAATTTCTGCTAAATTGCCTTCAAGGGAGTTGTTATTTTCTTGCCACCAACAGAGTTTGAGTGTCACATTTGCTAAATCCTTGAGAACATTGGAAAATATCAGCCTTTCAATTCTTTTTGTCAACCTAGTGGGCAAAAAGTAGCTTACTTTAGTTTCCATTTCTCTGAATACTAATGAGGTTAAGCATCTTTTCATTTGTTTATTCACTCATTTGTATTTCTTCTTTTGTGAAGAAGCAATGTAGTGAATGTAATGAAGTAAAATTCAAATCTGCCAAAATGGGCTGAAATCTGTTCAAAGATTTGATGAGGGGAGAGATTGAAATGAATGATCAGATGAAGAGATTTTTAAGTTATCTGTTAACTCCAGTTATCCATGATGACTTTATCATGTGTTAATTTATTAATGAAGGACTAAACTATATAGAGGCTGATAATTATCAAGGCATAAGACAAGAGCGTTCCCTATGGTGACAGTTACCATTACATTTTCACCTGTTTGAAAGTTCAGAAGCAGTTTTCCTCCTGCCTTTCTTTTGTTCCTCTTTCTAGCCTCCTTGTTTTTTGCTTCCTCATTCTTCCTTGTTCCCTCATTTATTTCTTTTCCCAACTTAAAGCCCAAAGTTACAGGTGAGGAGGGAGGAAATCAAGATTTGGGGCACAATTAGTTCTGTAAGAGAGGAGGTTATTATATAGGAAACATTCCAGTTCCCCCTTTCCCTATATTTTTAAGACTTAGTAATCTCTGCTCAAGTTATCCCAATTTTTTCCAACTCCGTTTCTCTGTAGCTAGTGCTTCTTTGGAAGGTCTTGTTCAGACTGCTGTTCACAGGCCACCTGAGGGCAGTGAGCCACCAACTAAAGACCCCATAGAACATCAAGAAGCTCCTGTTCAAAGGAGACAGAAGAAGACGAAGCTACCTCTTGGTATGTACAGAAACTAAGGTTAGGTTGTGACAGCAGTTGTGATTTTGGGGGTATGATTAAAAACCTGTCTGTTCCTATTTTTCCCCACCCATATCCCAGTTTTTTCTTTTTTGCTTAAAATTTTTATCGCCAGAGTAACTCCAATGGGTTAAGTCAGGAATATTTTAGAGGATCTCTTTTGATCGTATCTGTACAGATTATGAGAAGGGGTACAAATTCAGGACCAAAACAGAAAGTTCAGATCTTGGTATGTATATGAATTTGGTATATTATGAAATGGACATTGAGATTAGTGGGGAAAGGAAAAATTCTGTATTAACAGTAATATAATGGAGCAAAAGCCAACATTTTTTGAGTCTCACTATGTCCCAGCACTATTCACAAGGTAAACAGAATATTATATCATTATTTTGCTATCAAACTGGCAATGCTTTTTAAAGATTATAAAATCCCAAACTGTTGGATATAAAAGTATTGGTGAGAAATTGGTATACTCGTACACCACTGACAGAAAGTATAAATTGATATAGCCTATCTGAACTTATAGGAATAGAAGTAACTATAATGGCTACAGTAATTAAAGGATTCTAACTGTAACATAAGAGTAGAAACTGGTAATAACCAAATATTTAACAATGTGATACTGCCTAGATAAATCATGTTTTACCCATTTAATAGAAACCAAGTACTCATTAAAAGGATTGTTGAAGTAAAATAGTGACATGGAAAACCATCAGTAATATATTGTTAAGTCAAAAACAAAGATTATAAAATAGTTTGTATCAGAGTATCCCATTTTTGTAAAATATGTTGTATTAATTTCCTAGGGCTACTAGAACAGATTACCACAAACTGAATGACTTAAAACAAGAGAAATCTAGTCTCTGACAGTTCTAGAGGATAGAGGTCCAAAATCAAGGTGTCCACAGGGCCATGCTCCCTCCAAAGGCTCTAGGAAAGAATCCACCCTAGCCTCTTCTAGATTCTGGTGGTTGTTTATAATTCTTGGCATTCTTTGGCTTGTGACAGCATAACTCCATTCTGTGCCTCTGTCTTCAGATTTTTCCCTGTGTTTCTGTGTCCAAATTTTGCTCTTCTTATAAGGACAACAGTCATTGGATTTAGGGCCCATCCTAATCCAGCATGACCTCATCTTAACTTGAATACATCTGCAAAGACCCTATTTCTAAAACCTCATTCACAGGTATTGGGAGTTAGGACTTGCACATATCTTTTTCGGGGGACACAATACAATCCAGACCATATGTATATACATACACATATGTAAAAAGAATGGAAGACTATAGCAAAGTGTCAACTGTGGTAGGTTTTTTAGAAGGAGGAATTAGGGATGATTTTTTAAAATTTTCATTCTTCATTTATGTTTTATTAATTTTTATATATTTTATGTATATAACTTTTATAATAATTAGAAAAAAGACAATAGATTTTGTTAGAGTAAAACAAACGAAGGAACAAAGATTGGGAGATTACCTCTCTCCTATTAACATCAGCCCCAAGGAATAGTTTATTACAAAATAGTTTCCCTGACTAATTCCTTGCCTCTTAGAAGATAGTAGATGCTTATTAGATGAAAGAATTATAGGAGTAGAGGGCAGGAACTAGAAAAGTTAGGAAAATGGAGCACAGTTTTGAGATGCAAGTTGAAATTGGATACCACAGTGCCTGGGGGCACTAAGAGGAGAAGGAGTGGGCAGAAGAGGGCAGAGAAGGAAAGAGAGACAGAAATGACCCTCAGACAGCTTTACCTACTCTACAGTTTATTTCATTACTGGCAGTAAATATACTTGAATTAAAACTACTCTCTTAGACACTCACTCTCCCTGCCTTGTGAGGACACACAAAAAGACATCTGTTTGCAAGAAAGCTCTCACCAGAATACAACTATGCTGGCACCTTGATCTCAGACTTCCAGCCTTCAGAACTATAGCCTCATCCACCAGAGGGCAGACAGCAGAAGCAAGAAGAACTACAATCCTGCAGCCTGTGGAACAAAAACCAAATTCACAGAAATGTAGACAAGATGAAAAGGCAGAGAGCTATATACCAGATGAAGAAACAAGAAAAAACCCCAGAAAAACAACTAAATGAAGTGGAGATAGGCAACCTTCCAGAAAAAGAATTCAGAATAATGATAGTGAAAATGATCCAGGACCTCGGAATAAGAATGGAGGCAAAGATTGAGAAGATGCAAGAAATGATTAACAGAGACCTAGAGGAATTCAAGAACAAACAAACAGAGATGACCAATACAATAACTGAAATGAAAACTACACTAGAAGGAATCAATAGCAGAATAACTGAGGCAGAAGAACGGATAAGTGACCTGGAAGACAGAATGGTGGAATTCACTGCTGCGGATAAGACTAAAGAAAAAAGAATGAAAAGAAATGAAGACAGCCTAAGAGACCTCTGGGACAACATTAAACACAACAACATTCGCATTATAGGGGTCCCAGAAGGAGAAGAGAGAGAGAAAGGACCAGAGAAAATATCTGAAGAGATTATAGTCGAAAACTTCCCTAACACGGGAAAGGAAATAGCCACCCAAGTCCAGGAAGCACAGAGAGTCCCATACAGGATAAACCCAAGGAGAAACAAGCTGAGACACATAGTAATCAAACTGGCAAAAATGAAAGACAAAAATTATTGAAAGCAGCAAGGGAAAAATGACAAAAAACATGCAAGGGAACTCCCATAAGGTTAACAGCTGATTTCTCAGCAGAAACTCTACAAGCTAGATGGGAGTGGCATGATACACTTAAAGTGATGAAAGGGAAGAAACTACAACCAAGATTACTCTACCCGGCAAGGATCTCATTCAGATTCAAAGGAGAAATCAAAAGCTTTACAGACAAGCAAAAGTTAAGAGAATTCAGCACCACCAAACTAGCCCTACAACAATGCTAAAGGAACTTCTCTAAGTGGGAAACACAACAGAAGAAAAGGACCTACAAAATCAAACCCAAAACAATTAACAAAATGGTAATAGGAACATACATATCGATAATTACCTTAAACATGAATGGATTAAATGCTCCAACCAAAAGACACAGGCTCGCTGAATGGATACAAAAACAAGACCCATATACATGCTGTCTACAAGAGACCCACTTCAGACCTAGGGACACATACAGACTGAAAGTGAGGGGATGGAAAAATATATTCCATACAAATGGAAATCAAAAGAAAGCTGGAGTAGCAATACTCATATCAGAAAAAATAGACTTTAAAATAAAGAATGTTACAAGAGACAAGGAAGGACACTACATAATGATCAGGGGATCAATCCAAGAAGAAGATATAACAATTATAAATATATATGCACCCAACATAAAAGCACCTCAATACATAAGGCAACTGCTAACAGCTATAAAACAGGAAGTCGACAGTAATACAATAATAGTGGGGGACTTTAACACCTCACTTACACCAATGGACAGATCATCCAAAATGAAAATAAATAAGGAAACAGAAGCTTTAAATGACACAATAGACCAGATAGATTTAATTGACATTTATTGGACATTCCTTCCAAAAACAGCAGATTACACGTTCTTCTCAAGTGCATACGGAACATTCTCCAGGATAGATCACATCTTGGGTCACAAATCAAGCCTCAGTAAATTTAAGAAAATTGAAATCATATCAAGCATCTTTACTGACCACAACGCTATGAGATTAGAAATGAATTACAGGGGAAAAAAACGTAAAAAACACAAACACATGGAGGCTAAACAATACGTTACTAAATAACCAAGAGATCACTGAAGAAATCAAAGAGGAAATCAAAAAATACCTAAAGACAAATGACAATGAAAACACGATGATCCAAAACCTATGGGATGCAGCAAAAGCAGTTCTAAGAGGGAAGTTTATAGCTATACAAGCCTACCTCAAGAAACTAGAAAAATCTCAAGTAACAATCTAACCTTACAGCTGAAGGAACCAGAGAAAGAAGAACAAACAAGACCCAAAGTTAGCAGAAGGAAAGAAATCGTAAAGATCAGAGCAGAAATAAATGAAATAGAAACAAAGAAAACGATAGCAAAGATCAATAAAACTAAAAGCTGGTTCTTTGAGAAGATAAACAAAATTGATAAACCATTAGCTAGACTTATAAAGAAAAAAGGGAGAGGACTCAAATCAATAAAATGAGAAATGAAAAAGGAGAAGTTACAACAGACACCGCAGAAATAGAAAGCATCCTAAGAGACTACTACAAGCAACTCTATGACAATCAAATGGACAACCTGGAAGAAATGGACAAATTCTTAGAAAGGTATAACCTTCCAAGAGTGAACCAGGAAGAAATAGAAAATATGACTAGACCAATCACAAGTAATGAAATTGAAACTGTGATTAAAAATCTTCCAACAAACAAAAGTCCAGGACCAGATGGCTTCACAGGTGAATTCTGTCAGACATTTAGAGAAGAGCTAACACCCATCCTTCTCAAACTCTTCCAAAAAATTGCAGAGGAAGGAACACTCCCAATCTAATTCTATGAGGCCACCATCACCCTGATACCAAAACCAGACAAAGATACTACAAAAAAAGAAAATTACAGACCAGTATCACTGATGAATATAGATGCAAAAATCCTCAACAAAATACTAGCAAACAGAATCCAACAACACATTAAAAGGATCATACACCATGATCAAGTGGGATTTATCCCAGCGATGCAAGGATTCTTCAATATATGCAAATCAATCAATGTGATACACCATGTTAACAAATTGAAGAATAAAAACCATATGATCATCTCAATAGATGCAGAAAAAAGCTTTTGACAAAATGCAACACCCATTTATGATAAGAACTCTCCAGAAAGTGGGCATAGAGGGAACCTACCTCAACATAATAGAGGCCATATATGACAAACCCACAGCAAACATCATTCTCAATGGTGAAAAACTGAAAGCATTTCCTCTAAGATCAAGAACAAGACAAGGATGTCCACTCTCACCACTATGATTCAACATAGTTTTGGAAGTCCTAGCCACGGCAATCAGAGAACAAAAAGAAATAAAAGGAATACAAATTGGAAAATAAGTAAAATTGTCACTGTTTGCAGATGATATGATACTATACATAGAGAATCCTAAAGATGCCACCAGAAAACTAGTAGAGCTAATCAATGAAGTTGGTAAAGTTGCAGGATACAAAATTAATGCACAGAAATCTCTTACATTCCTATACACTAATGATGAAAAATCTGAAAGAGAAATTATGGAGACACTCCCATTTACCATTGCAACAAAAAGAATAAAATACCTAGGAATAAACCTACCTAGGGAGACAAAATACCTGTATGCAGAAAACTATAGACACTGATGAAAGAAATTAAAGATGATACCAACAGATGGAGAGACATACAATGTTCTTGGATTGGAAGAATGAATTTTGTGAAAATGACTACACTACCCAAAGCAATGTACAGATTCAATACAATCCCTATCAAATTACCAATGGCATTTTTTACGGAACTAGAACAAAAAATCTTAAAATTTGTATGGAGACACAAAAGACCCCGAATAGCCAAAGCAGTCTTGAAGGAAAAAAACGGAGCTAGAGGAATCAGACTCCCTGACTTCAGACTATACTGTAAAGCTACAGTAATCAAGACAATATGGTACTGGCACAAAAACAGAAACATAGGTCAATGGAACAAGATAGAAAGCCCAGAGATAAACCCACGCACCTATGGTCAACTAATCTATGACAAAGGAGGCAAGAACATACAATGGAGAAAAGACAGCCTCTTTAATAAGTGGTGCTGGGAAAACTGGACAGCTACGTGTAAAAGAATGAAATTAGAACACTCCCTAACACCATACACAAAAATAAATTCAAAATGGATTAGAGACCTAAATGTAAAACCAGATACTATAAAACTCTTAGAGGAAAACATAGGAAGAACACTCTTTGACATAAATCACAGCAAGATCTTTTTTGATCCACCTCCTAGAGTAATGGAAATAAAAACAAAAATAAACAAATGGGACCTAATGAAACTTCAAAGCTTTTGCACAGCAAAGGAAACCATAAACAAGACGAAAAGACAACCCTCAGAATGGGAGAAAATATTTGCAAACGAATCAACGGAGAAAGGATTAATCTCCAAAATATATAAACAGCTCATGCAGCTCAGTATTGAAAAAACAAACAACCCAATCGAAAAATGGGCAGAAGACCTAAATAGACATTTCACCAAAGAAGACATACAAATGGCCAAGAAGCACATGAAAAGCTTCTCAACATCACTAATTATTAGAGAAATGCAAATCAAAACTACAATGAGATATCACCTCCCACCAGTTAGAATGGGCATCATCAGGAAATCTACAAACAACAAATGCTGGAGAGGCTGTGGAGAAAAGGGAACCCTCTTGCACTGTTGGTGGGAATGTAAATTGGTATAGCCACTATGGAGAACAGTATGGAGGTTCCTTAAAAAACTAAAAATAGAATTACCATATGATCCAGCAATCCCACTACTGGGCATATACCCAGGGAAAACCATAATTCAAAAAGACACATGCACCCCAATGTTCATTGCAGCACTATTTACAATAGCCAGGTCATGGAAGCTACCTAAATGCCCATTGACAGACGAATGGATAAAGAAGAAGTGGTACATATATACAATGGAATATTACTCAGCCATAAAAAGGAACGAAATTGGGTCATTTTTTGAGACGTGGATGGATCTAGAGACTGTCATACAGAGTGAAGTAAGTCAGAAAGAAAACAGTATCGTATATTAACACATATATGTGGAACCTAGAAAAATGGTACAGATGAACCGGTTTGCAGGGCAGAAATTGAGACACAGATATAGAGAACAAACGTATGGACACCAAGCGGGGAAAATGGCGGGGTGGTGGTGGTGGTGGTGTGATGAATTGGGCGATTGGGATTGACATGTATACACTGATATGTATAAAATTGATGACTAATAAGAACCTGCTGTATAAAAAAATTAAATAAATTTCAAAAATTCAAAAAAAACATACTACTCTCTTAGTAATTCAGTTAGGGTACAATTTGAAAATCAAGATGGATACCAATATACCTATATAGTTTTATAATTCATGAAAATTCATGAAAAAATATAATTTTTATAATTCATGAAAAATTATATTTTAATATAATTTTATATAATTATAGTTTTATAATTTATGAAAAAAATGTATTAATAGAAATGACTGTTTTTAGAAAATTCAGGACCCAACTAAGTTTAGGCCAAAGAGTACTTGTGACTGCCATTCTAGAATGTACCTACCCCTACAGGTCCAGCTTTCTAAATTTCTGGGTTTTAAATTTTGTTTGATTTTTGTTTTGTTCAGAACATCTGTGGTAGGCTCTATTGCTTATATTATATTTCCAGCCCAGGCTGTAAGTGTTTCTTAAAATAGAATTTTCGGGACGTTGAGGGCATTCCATTTCCTGTATTTCCAGATAGGAAGAGTTGCTAGTGGGTTAGAAGGTTCCATTGACTCACTTGAACTTAATACCTTGTGTGCAGAAAAGAGTTAACACAGCAGGTCTGGACAGGCCTACTTTCTAGAGGGCCTCGTGACTGGCATCTGGGATCTTGGCTGGTAAACAGTTTTCTACATTGATATAAAGCTTTCTCTATCAGGGTGGCTCACTATGCATTTGTGCACACAATGTGATTTATGCTAAATATCTGCTTTTCTTCTGGCAGTCTAGAATTTTGGTATGTGCTTGGCAGAGGGTTCCTATGTGATCACTCCCAATAAAAGCCCTGGGCGCTGAGTGTCTGATGAGCTTGCCTGGAAGAGAAAGCGACATATGTGTTGACACAGCTTGTTGCTGGAAGAATTAGCATATCCTGTGTGACTTCATTGATAGGGGACTCTTGGAAACTTGTACCTGTTTTCTTTTGGACTTTGCTCCATGAGCTTTTTCCTTTTTGCTGATTCTGCTTAATGTCTTTTCCCCGTAATAAAGTGTAACCATGAGTGTAAATGACTTGTGAGTCCTTTGAGTGAATCACAGAACCTGGAAGTAATCTTGGAGATCTCTGACACACCCTGGGTGTTGGATTACTTAATTTTTTTTTTCTATAGTGTTTGGTATCACAATTTCAGACTTTCTCTTGAGTGTTTAGAGGTGTAAAATTTTAAAAATTAAAAATTTGTAAGATGGTGAAAAAAATTGGGGGCCAATTAAAATTCTTAAAGTTCTTTTGTCTTGAAGAAGTCTTGTACATTACTTTTCTTTTTACATCCTGGTAATTTGAAAACTTAATCTACTTTATTTTCAGACTTGGAGACTGCCTTTACCCAGAAGAAGACTTCTAGTCCATCTTTATTACCGAACGAAAATGGTATCAATGTGGAGCCAGCTGAGGAGCCAGCCATTCGAAAACCTCGAAGGAAGACAAAGTAAGAATTTATTTGTCCTTCTAAATATTTTGCAGAGATACCTTGATGCTTAATTTCAAGCTCCCAAAATGGCAGCTTCTAAGTCTTATTAAATACTTGCAGTTGTATATCTCTAGGATAAGTAATAGTACAAAAATATCAGTTAAACCAGTCTAAGGATACATTTGAAAAGAGTAAAACCCACTGAGAAAAGTAAAATATTGTATTTAAATAAAAAAATTTTAGGAGCTGTCTCTGAAGAAGAGGAACACAAATAGAAGATTTTGTATAAGTAATAAAAATATTACATATTAAAGATATTAAAAATTAAAGGTAATATTAATAAAGTAGGCTATATTATTTATTTTCTCATGTTAACAGAATTCAAATTATGATTTTTTTAGCAATACGTAAAAATGTTTATTTTAACATAGGAAATTAAGTGTCAGGTAAAATATAATGGTATTCTTTAAAGAAGTACACTGGAAGTTATATAACTTGTTTGTACTTGGAAGTGACTCTGCAGATAGTGATCAATATCTATATAGAATCATGTAATTTTAAATCTGTGAAGAAGCTTACAAATCTAGTTCAGTCACTTCATTTTCCAGATGAGAAAACTGAGGCCCACAGAAATAAAAGTGACTTCCTGTGCATAACAGTTAATAACTGATCCATTTGAGTAAAAACCAAATTTTGTGACTCCAAGTCCAAGGCTCTTTCCATGAGACTCACAGGTACCTCCTTATTTGGGTCTGTAAAAAGTTAATAATCATCCATTTTTCTTACTTTCTCCCTGATTACAGGAAAACCCAGCCAGCGGAATTACATTATGCCAATGAGCTAGGAGTTGAAGATGAAGACATAATTACTGATGAGCAAAGTAGTCCAGAACAACAGTCTGTATTGACTGCACCCACTGGTATTAGCCAGCCTGTAGGGAAAGTGTTTGTGGAAAAAAGCCGTAAGTAGGTCCTTGTTTTGGAATGTGAGCTCTTTAAGAATTATGCAAGGATATCCTTTGACCTGGGAATTATACTTCTGGAAATCTGAATTAAGAAAATAAGCAAAAATATGGATAAAAATTTGTACATAAAGCTAATCATCACGTTGTTATTCATGAGAGTGAAAAACTGGAAAAAACCTAAATGTAAAGCAGGAGGGGAATGATTTCAGACAGTTATGGCATATCTATACAATGAAATCTTCTGTACCACTAAAAATAATGTTTAGGGAGAATTTTTCACTTCATGGGAAGATTCTAATGAAAAATAAACAAATATACACACATGTAGTTTGATTTCAACTATAGAAAATTGCATAGGACAAAAAAGACTAGAAGGAAATATGCCAAAATATTAATGCTGGTTGTTTCTGGGTTATGGAATTATGGGTAATTTAAAAAATCTCCCTCTACTCCCACCCATTTCTTTATTCTTGTTGTACTTTACCAGTTTTCTGCAATTGGTAGTGGTATTGGTGGTGGAGCAGGTAATGAAATGCTACAATTAAAAATAAATAAGAGAAAATACATGATGGTATTACCATATTAAATAATAAATACAACATTATAGCTACATACTCTTTTGGAAAATAGTTCTGCATTGGTTATAAGACTACGTTTGCAGAGTTTAAGAAAAATCTGCTGAAAGCATGATCATGACCATATGCTTTTCCCTTGGATATGCTTTGAATATTCTGCCTAAAGAACTCATCTAAAACATAAAGATTAGTCCTAAAATTTGCAACTTAGATTTTACATAAATTGTTTTAGAATTCTGATTCCATAAAAACCCACCTAAGGGATCTTGGCGTCGTTGGCCAGTGAGAAACCTGCAATCCAGAGAGGCTGACTCCCGCAGGGTCTCACAGTTGGTTAATGCAGAATTGGGACTCGAACCAAGGTTTCATGACTTCTAGTTAAGGGCTTTTACTAGTTTACCATGTGGCCATAATTTACTTCAGTCTATTTTCAAGCAATATCACTCAATCCTCATTTTTATTCTTGCTTCCCTTAGCACAGAAACTTCCCTAGTAAAGTAACTGACCATAAAAGTTACCACTAGTCTGCTCAGAAGTTGCTTTTTCTTTGGGAAAATTAGGTGTCGTACTTCTGTCTTTCCTCCTCCAAAGTACTTGACAGCCAGGTTTGGCAAGGATAATGGAAGCTTTCCTGTTTCCTGAGGTTCATTTGTGGATCAGCAGATAAATGAGAAGGAGAAGCCTCCTCGTCAGCAGTAAAAGCATAAAGCTGTGCTCACAGTGTTGCAGTGCTGACACTTGAACTGGTACCTTCCATGGGCATCTTCTTAAGACAAGTGTATGAAACAGTTTCTTTTCTGTCATCACAGAATGCCATGCTACACTGTCATCTTTTCCTAAGAAATTTAAGGTGTTTTCAAATATTGACTTACTTTTATAGTGTTGGGATTTAAACTTTAATACTCGTAAAGTCTCTAAATTAGAGGTTTTTAGACTATGTTATGTTAAGGGTTTCCAGACTTTGTTCTGAGTTGCAAGTTCATTATTGTATTTCATTAAATATAATTGATTTCTAAGACTGTTACTTTAACATCTATTTTGGGTCGAGAAGAAAGTGCATGGACATTGTTTACTTTTCTTAAAGATAAAAAAATAGTATGTTTTATAAACTGAAAGAAAAGAGCCTTCTGAAATAGGGACCAAATCAGGGAGAATTTTTAGATAGGAAAACAGCAAAATTTCAGTCTCACTGTGAGGGTTCTTAAGTGTAGAATAATAAGAAAGACCACCAGGGTTCCCTCTTGTTAGTTGTTTATAGTTGTGTATTGTGTTCTTAGGGCGATTCCAGGCTGCTGATCGCTCAGAGTTGATAAAGACCACAGAAAAGATAGATGTGTCGATGGACATGAAGCCTTCCTGGACCACCAGAGATGTTGCACTGTCAGTGAACCGGGCTTTCAGGTGGCTGATTTTGTTGGACTTCTCTTAAAACAAATGTTCCGTAATTTTTTTAAAAAAGTGTTGATTGTTCAATACTATTGACAAAATTGACAACTTAAAATGGTGGTGGGTATAGTTTTTAAACATTCAGTTAGAGTTAAATGATCTGCCTATCAGTGTAGTAAAAAGAAAAACTTGTTTTTACTTTTTGTGAAATGTTGAATTTTATTCTTGTATGTGAAGAGACTTGAAGAATGTTTTAGCTTTTTACTTTTGTCATTCATGTATAATAATGAAACCCTTTTCCATTCAGGATGATTGGTCTCTTTTCTCATGGCTTCTTGGCTGGCTGTGCTGTGTGGAATATTGTTGTGATATATGTTTTAGCAGGAGACGAGCTTTCTAACCTCTCAAACCTTCTGCAACAATACAAGACGTTAGCATATCCATTCCAGAGTCTTCTCTACTTGCTTTTGGCTCTAAGTACAGTTTCAGCTTTTGACAGGTAAGACTCTTGTGACTGCAGATCCCTCTAACTTTTCTTCAGGAGGAAGTGTTGAGCAAAATGTGTCCCTGACTGACTATGACATTTTCAAAATAGAATGATAGCATATTAATATTATTTTGACTTTTAAAAAAGCCATTCTGTTTCTGTTTTTTTGGGGGGGGTGGGGGATGGGACTACCGTGAGCAAAAATACCCCCCAAAGTCTTAACCCATTCCAGCATCAACTCGGAGTCCAAAATTTCATACAAATATAATCAACTCAGAAAGTCCCAAACATCTTCCAGATGAACTGAATAAGGTATAGACAAGACTCTGGGTATTGTATTAGTTTCCTGGGGCTGCTGTAACAAAGTACTACGAACTGGGTGGCTTGAAACAGGAATTTATTTTCTCACAGTTCTGGAATCCAGAAGTCTAAAATCAAGGTGTGGGCAAGGTTGGTTCCGTTTTGGAGGGCTCCAAGGAGAGTCTATTCCTGCCTCTTTCCTAGCTTCCAGAGGTTTCTGGCAGTCCTTGGTGTTCCTTGGCTTGTAGATACATCACTCCAACCTCTCCCTCTGTTGTCACATGACAGTCTAGTCTTTTCTGTGTGTGTCTTTTCTTATAAGGACACTATTCATATTGGATTAGAGCCCATTGTAATGGCCTCATCTTAAGTTGATCGCCTCTGCAAAGATTCTATTTCCAAATAAGGTCACGTTCACAGATACCAGGGTTTAGAAGTTCAATATATCTTTTTGGGAACACAATTCAACCCATTAAGAAAAACAACAACTTATAACCCAATAATATGGGTAATAGAAAGAGGTATAATAGAATCTAATGAAATTTGCCAATCAAGTTTAATTTGTTTCTTCTTAACTCTAAAGGAATGCCGACTAAAATAGTCATCTAGTTAGATGTTCTATGTTGCCTTTGTAAATAAGATATTCTTTCATGTGTGTTAAGTATAAACTGTAGCTACTTAAAGCTTAGTAATAGACAACACATGTGGTAGCATTAAAATAGAGAAGGAAGAAACTGTTGTCCAGAGAGTACAGTTTTGTAGGAAGTTGACAACTGCACTGTAACAAGAGGCTTTTGTATTTTCTAGGATTGACTTTGCTAAAACATCAGTAGCAATCCGAAATTTTCTTGCCCTGGATCCAACAGCTTTAGCATCTTTCTGTGAGTAAATCATTTAATTTGATAACTATGTAACTTTGAACCAGAAAGAGTATAATTTTATTTTAAAAGGGACTTTATATTTTTGCTACTTATAAACATTACATATAGATATTTATTCAGCAGAATTTGTAATTAAAAAACCATGGTAGGCATAATTTTGATAGAATAATTTTTTAATAGAGGTTATCTAAATAACTTTTAAAAGTTTGTTATTCTATATTGCTTAATATTTAACTTTTGTGTTTTCTACTTGACATTAAACAGATTGAGCTGATAGGGCATTTTAGTAACAAATACTATTTTATATCTTTTTGATAATTTGGAATAAATTTTGTTCTGAGAATATTAATAAAACTAATTTTAGGACCTTGAGAAAGTCATTTAATTTCTTAAAAGATCTTCTAGGTTCTTGTCAGCCTAATGATGAAATAGTGAGCATCAAAAGACCCTTCCCTACCTACCTGTATTCTTGAAAAATAATGTAAGACTATCCAGCCTATTGAAATTGACCAAGTGAAATTTTTTCTGTATCATCATTCCCCAAAGTACAGATTATTTTTTGGCCTTAAAATAATCTACAAATTAAAAATAATTAAAAATTATAAATTTTTAATTAATTTTATTAATTAAAAATAATTGTTAAAAATACATTATTAGTAATTCATTTGTCTTTTTCTCAGTGTACTTTACTGCTCTTATATTATCTCTGAGTCAACAAATGACAAGTGACAGAATCCACCTTTACACACCTTCTTCTGTTAATGGTAGCCTCTGGTAAGAATTCACAGTAGCATTAGTAATTGTTGATCGTAATAACAGCAACGATGGGAGTAATGGTGCTGTTCTTATCCTTTCACTATTTTACTTGTTTTCATTTGTAAATAATATTGAGGGCCCCGTTTTTGTTTCCAAAATTATGGCAAAAAAAACCCCTATTCCATTGGTTAATGGGTAACTATTGTTGTATACTCCTGCATTTCTAATGAAATGTTTTGTAAAAAAATCTGTTTTAAATCTCTGAAGTTATGGTTTTAAAATAAATCATTACATGGTGAACTGGAGGAGCCCCACATCCTCACCCCCAATCAGGAAGCCTGATACCGCAGAGTAGTGATGGGAGTGGGTACCTGTGATAGAGTCAGGAAACCAAGCAGGCCAGAAAGAGAGCGGACTAGGGAGAGTCTGCTTCTGCCGATCAGTGGCCAACCATGAGAGTGATAGGACGGCTGAGATCCCACCTCACAAAACTTAGAGGGGCAGTCTTGTTTGAAGAGAGTGGCTAGGGGCTTGAGGTTAAGAGAGAAAGGAATGATTGAAGAGTAGTACTAACAGAAGTTGGAAGGGAAACTTAGAAAAATTCTTTGCCAACAGTAAATTTCCATTTACATCTGAGTACAAAGCAAATCTGTTTAGAATTCAATAACATTTGAACCTTTGTTCTCATGATATATATGGTGTTATTTTATAGGGAAGTTATAGTTTATGCTTGTTATTCCTCTGGGTGAGGACTGCTCATTTTTTTTAAAGTTTATGAAATAGATATATCTGGATATATGGACCAAAATGAAGACATTTCTAATGAGTATTTCTGTACCTTTAGGGCAGAAGGAGTTGAGGAACAGGTTCTCCAGCCATGGATTGTGGTGAATCTGGTGGTGGCCCTTCTGGTTGGATTATCTTGGCTTTTTTTGTCTTATAGGCCAGGCATGGATCTTAGTGAAGGTATGTATTAAAGAAAAAATAGTATATCATAAAATCTTCTATAATGACTTTATAAATCTTCTTTTAATGGATACAGCTTACAACATTTCAGTAACAAAGATTTATTTAAAGTAAAATAACACAAGAAGAGTTATGATAAAGTGGTGAAACAGAATGCCACGAGAAGCAGGGAGGAGTGTATAGGAGAGCTGTAGTCTTGAAGTATCGAATACTTGATGAGGGGCTTCTGTGGTCCTTTCTCATATTTTGGAGGTATTTCTTCTCTTGGAACACTTCAGGTATTTTATAGGAAGTTTTGCTCTTCATTTCTCTTAGTCTTTTTCTGATCAAAGTATCTCTTAATGTGAAATAAATCATGCTTCATCTATTAGCCTCTGTTAGACACATATTCAAGTGAATTTATTCTTACCTCCTCCTCTACCTGCCACAAAATCTTAACCCCTCATTGTCTAATGAAGTGTTTTGTAATCCTACCTTTAGTGTGCCCAGGGTGAAGTGAGATTTGCTAATCTCTAGTCCTCAGACCCCTCTTGGAACACCTGAAGAAGAGTCACATTAGCAAACTGTTAGTCTTTTCAGCACTGCTTTGGGAACTGCTTAGTATTTGTATTGTAAGTTGTATTTCCTGGCAGATGTTCCACAATTTCACCCTTGAATCTCTATGATATTTTCTGGACTTTGGTTATTATTTTATTCTTGATTTGTTAAACATCCTGAGCATTTAACTGCAGTTTGACTAACTGATTATAGCCTGTGTCTCAGAAGTCTTGGAACTGAGAATCTTTTCAACATTTCCATTTGTAAAAACCAAGACGAAAAATGTAATCTTCTTGTGTATTTTCATTCATAAATGTACCGTTGCTCATGTTGTTCACTAATTATTCCTTTCGATAAATTTAAGGTATTTAAAAAAATCTTCTTAAGCTTTAAGTATTTTGCTGTTTTTCTTTCACTCAGTATAGTTTTTAGTCATTCAAAGATTTTTTCATCTAATGCTTACATCAGGGGACTTTATTTTATTAATTCCTAAGGTTTTCTTTTTTTGTATTTCCTGGTATTTTAATAAATTATGTGTCTATGCTAAGTAATAGTTTAAATGTAGAAATGTCAACTAATAACATTCTGCACTGTGGTTGGGATTAAAGCTGCACGCAGCTGGCCTGTGTAGTATTCAGTCTAAATCACAAAGTGTGTGTTACTAATTAAATATTTCCAGAATCTTGCTTTTAGGGTCATGTGAGTCAAATAACATTTCCATGTGGATAAAAAAAGGAAGTATAAAATGAGGTTGATAATACTCGCTTAAAGGGTTGTTATGGTGATTGAATGGGGTAACATAGTTAAGATATGCTGGCACTCACCTCATCTTAGTTCCAGGTCCTCCACTGCATCTGTGTCCTACATTTTAGGTTATCATGGTCACTCTAGAATTAGACCTCTTAGATGTCTAATGATCCTGGATTCTCTAAGTGACTTAAATTTCCTGGTAAGAGTTATTATATTGTCTCTATTATATATGTTTTATTTTTCAAGGGTTTATAATACATTCAAAACTTGTATATCTCAAAATGCAAAACGTGTACATTTGTCATTAGTTCACCTTTTAAATCAGATTTCACTATCAAGAATTCTTACTTGTACTTGGGGGCTTTCTATTAACATATAATATGTCAATATTTGAAGACTGTTTATAACTAAGCTATAAAACTGTTTTTGAGATACTGGGAAATCATTTTGAGTGTGATTTGTTCATTTTCTCTCCCAGAGTTGATGTTCTCCTCTGATGTGGAAGAATATCCTGATAAAGATAAAGGAATCAAAGCCTCTTCATAGTGCCGACTCACCTTCAGAGTAATTACCTAGTATTTAGAATTTTTCCCATTCTTGTTTTTAAATGTATTTTTATAAGATATTTGCAGATGTATTTGGAATTGATTTTTCGATTATATAATACTGAAGAATTTCTCAGGATTATGGAAAATGTTAAAATGGTATCTGTGATTTATTCCCAAACATTAATTTCTATAGCATTATTGTCTTTATGACAAAGGAGATGCTGAGGTAGAAACCAGCAGGTGAAAGTGTTTACTTCCTGTTTTCTCAAATTAGTTGCATTTATAATCATTATCTTTAAAAGTACTGTATACAGTGCTTTTAAAAAAGCCATTACTTTAGTGTTACAAAATCTATATCAGGTTTAAACATAAATTTAGGGAATAGGGAAGAAGAGGGGAAAAAGGACCTTCATTATTTATTTTTCATGTCTCCTTACTGAATAAATTGAAATATGAAATTTGTTTTTTTTGAAACTGGTTCCGTGGTTGTGTATCATGTAATAAGTATAAAAATGTAATGTAATTTAGCTTGAAAGATGCTATATTTCATGACTAATAAAAAGGAAATGTAACTTTTATTTGAAAAGTTTTATAATCGTAAAAGTTTAATTTTCTTGAAGGCCTGTACCAGTAGTTCCCGTATCTGGTTGCACATCAGAATCATTTAGGGAGCTTTAAAAAAACATATATTGCAGAAGAGAAGCCAAGTGGGCCAAGAGCTCAGGAAAATAAAGGAGAGGGCTGCGAGCCTATGATCACTCACTTGACCTCTGCAGACCCTTTCCCCTGCTTCTTTTTTACATGACAAGAAGTATGAGTAGAGATTCACCATACCTAATCTCAAGCTCTTTGTCAGAGAGATCTTTGGCTCTTATGGAAATCCCACTCTTCAGGTGGGTCCTGCACTCAAAGAGGTCTCTTCAGAGCTGTATCCAGTGATGCCTCAACTGGTATGAGACCTAGAGCTCAAGACATTAAGGTTCACTGTGGGAAAAGGTGTCTCAGAGGCTCTTGAGCACCTCAGTAAAACTGGGCCTGCCCTGATTAGCAAGCCACTGAATGTTGTGCATGCAGCAGAAGAGGAGTGACAAAGTGATGATGGAGTTGGATGGCTCTGAGCACAGGTCTACATTTGGTATGCACACCATACTAGGAATATCTTGCTGTTTGTAAGGCCAGAGCTGCTGAAAAGGGAATTCCCCTTCTGTCACAGAATTGTGAACCCACTGGCAATCCTGAAGTCATCCTGCCTGTTCCAGCTTTCACTGTGATCAGCAATGGTTTTCATGCTGGCATCAAGCTGGCAGTGCAGGAGTTCGTGATCCTCCCTGTCAGCAAACTTCAGGGAAGCCACACTCATTAGAGCTGAAGCTTACCACACCTGAACAATGTCGTCAAGGAGAAACATGAAAGAACCAATGTGGGGGATTTTGGTGAGCTGAATATTGTCCCCCAAAGACGTCCATGTCCCAATCCGTGGAATCTGGTGGAGCTGTACAAATTTTTCATCAAGGAAAACACAGTGGTATCTATCAAAATACTTTTGGTCATGATGATTGAGAAACTTGGAGGAAGTTCACTGCTAACGTATGTCTCCATGATTGGCTCAAAATCATAATTTTTCTCACCTTTCTCCATACGTCACATGTTGGGTAGAGCGGTATACTTAGTAGAGTTCCTGAGGTGTCAAAAAGCAAGATCCCCAGTGGGGTTTTTGTCTTTGTTTTTTGGGTGCAAAATATTCAGTAATTAATACCTGCCTCTCCCCACTCCCTGCAAGCAGAACAAAACATATATAGGCTTCTATGCTCCATTCCCAGAGATTCAGATCCATTGGGTCTGAAATGGTACCTGGAACACTGTCTTTTAGAAAAAGATATGCCAAGTGGTTGTGATATAGCCAGTAGACTAGCCAGCATTTGGGATCTCTGGCCTACGTGTACCATTTGTAATTTATTATGAAACAAAGCTTGGATTGCAATAGATGATTTGATCTTGATCAAATTGCTAGGTTTGTGAGAGGACAAAAAAAAGAAAGAAAATGAATAAAACATGGTACCTGCCTTTTAGTGACTCATAATCTAGTCAAAAGACAGAGATAGGCATAGGAGTTGAAGAATCTAGGGAAGTATTTCAGGTAAGGGGTATGTGCAGGTCCTTTATAGGATGGATAGGATTTCTACTGGTGGAAGTGGGGACAAAGAAAAGGCTATACACGTGAGTGAGCTCTGAGGGATTTTTATTTGGAAACTATCAAGTGTAAAATTGTTGAAAGACTAATGTAATAGCAACTGTAATCTATATCAACTTAGATTATTGTTAAATTTTTGCCTCATTTGCTTGCTTTCTTTATACCTCCTTTTTTCTTGCTAAATCTTTTGAAAGTAAGTTGCTAACATCATGTCACTTCACCCAAATATTTAAGCATGCATCCTCCAAAAAGAACATTTTTCTGCATAGCTCAATATCATTAAAACAGTTGGAAAAACAATAATTTCAGTCCATTCTCAAATTTTCCCAGTTGTCTCTTAAGATCTAGTCAAGGTTTACGCATTTCAGTTTGTCTCAATTTAAAATGGTCTCCTTATCTTTTCTCCCCCATGATATTTTTTAATTGAAAAATTTACTGAGATAAATGTAGATTCATGCAAACTTAAATAATACAGAGTAATCCTTTGTACACTTGACCAGTGCCTCCAAATACCATTTTACAAAATTCATAGTATAATATCACAACCAGCATATTGACACTGACATGATCTACCAATCTTGTTCAGATATCCCTAGTTTTACATATCCCTAGTTTTACTTGTACACACTTGTGTGTGTCTGCATATATTAAGTTCTTTACAATTTTATCAATTGTGTCGGGTTCATTTATATACCACCACAGCCCAGGTACTGAACAAGTCCAAAAACCATAAGAATCTCTCATGCTGCCATTTTATAAACACAACCTCCTTCCCACATCCCCTCCCTGCACCCCTAACTCTAAGCCCTGGCAATCACTAATGTCTTCTATTTCTAGAATTTTGCAATTTCAGTAATGTTATAAGTTGAATCGTACAGTATGTAATCTTTTGGGATTAGCTTCTTTCTGCTTAGCGCATTCCCTGGAGATTAACCCACGTTGTATGGCCATAGTTCATTCCTTTTTATTGCAAAGCCATGATCCAAGGTATGTATTGAAGTTTAACCACTTACCTGTCGAAGGACATCTGAGCTGATTCCACTTTTTGACTATTATGAACAAAGCTGCTATGAACATTTGTGTATAGCTTTTTGAGTGAATGTGAGTTTTCATTTCTCTGGGATAGACACCCTGGAGTGCATTTGCTGGGTTGTATGGTAGTTCCATGTTTAGTTTTTTTAAGAAATTACCAAACTCTTTTCAGAGAGGCCATACCATTCTACATTCCCCCGTGATATTTTGTGTGTGTGTGTGTGTGTGTGTGTGTGTGTGTGTGTGTGTGTATGAAGAATCCAAACCAGTTTTTAAAAATAGTCCCACCTACATTTTTATTTGTTTGATTTTTTTTACCCATAAAAGTATCATTCAGGGCTTCCCTGGTGGTGCAGTGGTTGGGAGTCCGCCTGCCAGTGCAGGGGACACAGGTTTGAGCCCTGGTCTGGGAGGATCCCACATGCCGCGGAGCGACTACGCCCGTGAGCCACAACTGCTGAGCCTGCGTGTCTGGAGCCTGTGCTCCGCAACAAGAGAGGCCGCGACGGTGAGGGGCCCGCGCGCCGCGATGAAGAGTGGCCCCCGCTTGCCGCAACTGGAGAAAGCCCTCGCACAGAGGCGAGGACCCAACACAGCCAAAAATAAATAAATTGATTAATTAAAAAAAAAAAAAGTATCATTCAGTTTGTTTCTCTACCTCCTGGATTTCCTGTAGACTGGAGGTTAGGGCTAGAGGTTTGATTAGAGTTAGGTTAGATTTTTGTTGTTGCATCACATGAACCCTGAGGAAGTCAGAGTGTGCTGGTGGACAGCAAGTCTCTTTGAACAGTGATTAAACACAACACAGCACAGACCCAAAATGACAGCAAACATGTATCAAGGGCGTTGGGATATTGTGCCATGAACCCTGAAGAGTGAAAGGTGAGGATCAGATTCCTGCCCCCAAAGAACTCTATCTTTTGAAATTAACAACTAATTCTAATAGTGCGAGCCCACTAATAGGGATATGCCAAGTAGCAGCTTGGAGACAGCAATTAATTCTGCTTTGGGGGTATGTGTATGGGGTTATAAAACTTAAGGCTGAACTCTGAGGTGGCCTTTGAATAAAAGAAAAATAGATTCCATATAGAATAGCCGTAAGTAATGATCCTGAGGTGGTAAAGGGCATTTTGGAGTCCCTGGTTTTCAATATTACGGAATTAAAATTTTGTGGCCAATAAGGAAGCTCTGAAAGTTTGTGATTTTGTATGCTTTAAAAGGTAAGCTTGGGCTTCCCTGGTGGCGCAGTGGTTGAGAATCTGCCTGCCAATGCAGGGGACATGGGTTTGAGCCCTGGTCTGGGAGGATCCCACATGCCGCGGAGCAACTGGGCCCGTGAGCCACAACTACTGAGCCTGCGCGTCTGGAGCCTGTGCTCCACAACAAGAGAGGCCGCGATAGTGAGAGGCCCGCGCACCGCAATGAAGAGTGGCCCCCGCTTGCCACAACTAGAGAAAGCCCTCGCACAGAAACGAAGACCCAACACAGCCATAAATAAATAAAAATAAATAAAAAAAATTTTTTTTAAAAAAAGGTAAGCTGTATGAACACTGGGGCAGTGGAAAGAGTGGATGACAGCAGGCCAGGAGACCCACGAGTAAACCATTCCAGTCATGTGTGTGTGAGATGTCCTAGACGAGATGCCATAAAGAGTAGGGTTCAAATATTTAGGGTTAGAATTCAAAACTGTGTCTGAAGTATTAAGCTTTTGTGGCTATGACATTGCTACATTAAATACATTTGGAACATATTAGAGATCTGAGAGGGAAGATGAATATTAACGTGTTGTGTTATGAGTCTACGGGACAGTCGAGTAAAGATGTCCACATAGCCTGTTCGAAATATAACATCTGGAGCTCAGGGGATAGTGTAAGGTGTAGGGAGAAGAGGGCTTATGCTGGGTTAAGGGGCAGGCAAGAAACAACCGAGTTCAATCCCCGTGCTGAGGAACCTTGTTGTCCACAAGCTTGTTCTGACTTCCTTCAAAGGGAGACTTAAATGGCCTGGGCAAGGGCTTGCCGCTGACCCTGCAGGCTCGCTTAACTAGCACGCTCCCAAAGCCAGGCTGGGGCAGAAGCCTGGCCCGAACGTGTGGGTCATGCGCAGGCGCCGGAGGGTTGTTGCGTGCACAGGAAAAGCGAGGGAAAGGCGGGGAGAGAGCTGCGCCTGCGCAGTAGCAGGTCGTCGGCCGGTTGGTGCGCAGGCCTGACCAGCTGCGGATGGAGGGATGGAGCCGCCCCGAGACATGGGCAAGGTTTCCAACACAGAAGATAACCGCAACGGGCGGGTCCATTCCCTGTACACAGCCCAGACACTTCAGAGGATTCCCCGTACCAACTTGGAAAACACACATGCTAGAGGGTCGGAGTTCTCTTCTGCAGCCCGTAACATCCAGGAGCAGGGCAAGACCTTGAATCGGCCCAAAGACGAGGCCAAGGAGGGTCCTGGGCACCGGCTGCTGAATGTAAGTGGGGGGCCTGGTGGAGGAGTTTGTCCCCTACCTGACCACCTAGAGGGTTGGGAAGGACCAAGGGGTCAATGCGTGCTGATGGGAGTGAGGGAAACATGCGCTCGTTTTGGAGAGCGGTAACACCTGAGGAAGAATTTACTTGTGGGACCCTGACAGTTATTTAATTTGTCAGAGCCCCGTTTTATTAATTGTTAAGTGAAGACAGTAATTACTACCTACCTTAGAGGGTTGTCTGAGAAACTAAAGGAGGTAATAATATAAAGGACTTAATACAGTCCAAAGTAAAGAGTTAATAAATGTTAGCTGCTGTCATCATCATTATCATCATTGGGAATTCATTTGTACGGTTAAAGGGCTAAACTCCAGAAACCTTAGTTACCTCTGTTTTCAATTCCTGAGGTTCTTACAGATAAACCTGTAGGAGCAAAACTGTATCATGTCTGCAAGGTGAATTATTGGCGTCCTGGTCTTATTAGGTAAATTTGTATTTGAAGTGTGTGAAACTCTTGAGTTTAATTACCATTTAGTGGTACTGCCAGAGCATAAAGAAAATGGAAAAGGGGAATCAAGTTGAAACTCACTTTTTCAAAGTTTGTTAGAGTATTATTAGGAAATTTTACATTCTCTGTTGGTCTTAAGTTATTAAAAAATAGTACAGTATTTATCAGGAAACAAATGGTACACAAGAAGATGATGTCCTTTTCTGTAAATTTAAGGAGTTGAATTACTTGATATCTAAAGTACCATCTTAATTCTAAAAACTTAGAATCTTGACTCATTGTTATGATAAATTGAGAGCATATTAAGGTTTAGCTTTAGGATAATACAAGAAAAAATTGCAAAGTTTGTGTTAAGAGAGATATCTTTGGAAATCTAGGCCATAGGAGGTGTTTGTTGTATGTCCTCTTAAGGAATTTGGACTTTTATTCTGTAGAATGGTGGTTTCCAATTTTTTGAGTATGAGGGTACCTTTTTGTTGTTAAAAAAAAAATCTCTCCACAATAAAAGTAGCTGGCTCTTTACTATCTACTGACTGGGAAAATCTATAATGATAAAAAAGCTACCATGTGGCAGTGTTGTTAATGGAATTTGCTAATAGATAAAACAGCATCTACATACATTCAAAAAAGAGTCGTGCACATATATGCAAGGTACATTGTTTGCCCAAGTTTGGTTTCCCAAATTATTTGACCATAGAATATTTCAACATTTTGGTAGAACAGCAAAAAGAATTTAGGAAATGAAATGTGCACTTGTATTTAGTTATAATGATCTCATAAATGAATTCTTTTCAGTTACAGATCCAGAGGAATGAGTTTACGTGGCATAGATGTTTATTATACAGTAAACTTAGAGTAATATGATAACTATATGCTATTTAAATTATTATAACAACTACTATAAGATACATGATGTAGATCGTTGAACATGGAATGGATGACCCTCTTCAATTTAGTAAATGCTGTCTATGCATCAGTACACCACAGATGGAACTTTATACATTTGGCAAAAGGTCGTCTTTTCTGTGACTTCTTGGCGTCTCTGTGTGTGTGTGTGTGTGTGTGTGTGTGTGTGTGTGTGTGTATGGCACATGATTTCTTGAAAGCGGATTATCATAGGGTAATAAGAACAGCTATATAAATATGTCTAGTATTTTCTGTACAAAATGTTTAGTAATTTCTGTACAAGTTTTTTAAAACTTGGAAACAAATACATCTCCCAGAGATGTCTCACATCTCTCAATATATTTGGAAAACAGTAATTTGCAGATCGTGCTTAGAACACATTTGATTTCAAGGATATTCAAAGTTGAGAACCACTGCTACAGGTGATAGGAAACGTTGGTTGGTTTTAAGCAGGGGGATGACATGGATCAGATGTGCTTTGCTGAAAAAATAGTTTTGGCTATCAGGATTTAAGGTGAGATTAGAGACGTAGTGGGGAGCGAGGCCAATAAAGTAAGATCTCTGAGGGAATGGAAAAGTATGGCCTCTAGAGTACAGGTGGAGGTGTCCTCCGGGGATAGGAAGAAGGGCATCTCTTCATCCAGAGCGGTGTTTATTTTATCTTTGGATCACCGGTATCCAAACATTCTGGGGGTGCTTGTTTTAACCTAGATTCTTGGACCTCCACCTTAGACCTACTGAATCCAGAAGGGTGGGGGCCCGGGAATATGCTCAGATTTTAAACTATCCCAAGTGATGCTTAGATTCATGCTTGAGAATTACTGCAGATAGAGGAAAAAGCTAGGCATTGATGTGGGGATTATACACTGAGGGTGTAGGCTGCAGAAGGAGGCAAGTGGAGCTAGAAGAGTTTATGAACTGGGTGAAAGAGAAAGGAGGTCTCAATGAGATTTTTAAAAAGGTTATCAAATGTAAATTACTGAGAGAACTGGAAGGATTAACTAGAGATAGTGCTCAGATCGAGGGATATTGTAGTTGATGACTTTAGTGAAAATGTGGATAATCTATCCCTCACCTTGACATCAGTTCTTTGAATGGCCTTAATTCCTTTCAGCAGCTTACTGCAATTCTACATCTTGGACCTTGCCTTCACTCTGAGAGTTTCGCCTCCCAAATCCTGAAATCTGTTATGCTATTTCCCAACCTCTCATTACTTACTTTGAAATATGTGTCAAGCTTTGTGCTAGACACTGAGGATACAACGGTGAGCAAGACAGGCAAAGCACCTTCCCTTGGAAGCAAACATTTGAATTGGAGAGACAGTTACAGATTAGGCTGTTGTTCTAAGGAAATAAAAGGGCACTATGATAGAGAATCATTGTGGAGGGACAGATAGGACTTTGGATAGGTGATCAGAGAAGGCCTCTGAGGAGGTGGCTTTTAAGTGAAAAACTGAAAATGGGAAGAAGCTAGCCATTTAAAGAGTGGGGAGATGGAGGTGGAGAGCGTAAGAAGCAATAAACAAATGTGAAGTTTCTATAGCTTGGACTGTTCATGGAGCATAGTGAATGAGAGGGAGAGTAGCATGAAATGAGGCCATAACATATCTTTTTGTATGTTTAAAGTCCCTTTTAAAATCTTTTTTTTTTTTTTTTGGTGAATTGCCCATTTGAGTCATTTTCCTATCATTTTTCTTTTCCCCCTCAGTTTTTCAAAAGTTCTTTATTGGGGATATTAGATCTGCATCTGTGATATGTGTTACAAATATTTTCTCACAATTCAACGTTGTCTTTTGACTTTTATGGTACTTTTTGCTATGCAAAAGATTCTTAATTTTATGAGGTCAAGTTTATAATCTTTTATTGCATCTGAATTGTGTGTCTTAGTTAAAAACTATTTACATATGCCCAGGTCATGAAGGAATCTACCTATTTTGCCTTCTAGTACTTGCATATTATTTTTACATTTAGATTCCTGATTTATTTGGACTGTGTGGTATGAGGTCTGGATTTAATTTTTTTTCTTTTCCCAAGTAGATGTCCCAACACCACTTATTTTTAAAAAAATCCATCTTTGCCCTAGTGTTTTGAGATGCAACCTGTATACATAAGTTTTATACATAAGCTACCACATGTATTTGGTTTTTTCTGGACTTCCTATTCTATTCCATTGCTGTTTATCAGTTCATGCACCAAGACCGTACTACTTTTTTATGCAAAGGTATTTCCTTTATTGCAAGAATCTTTAACATGCTAAGTGCCCTATGAATATTGAAGAAGGGAATATGGAATACAGCATTTCCCAAAGTCAGTCATTTTTAGTAGGCATTTCAAGTATTTCATGAATACACCTTGGAAAAGTACTGAAGACCATACTATTTTATTTTAAAGACTTACAGTATGTTTTAATGTCTGGTAAGACTGGTTCCCCACCCCTCCCCCAGCCGTTGTAGTTTTCTTTTCCAATGATTTCCTGACTATTCTCACTTTTAATAAAAACACTTTATTATTAACTTGTTCATTTCAACAAAGAAGCTTGTTTTTTTAAAATAAAGATTGCATTAAATTGATGTTAGGTAGAACTGACATCTTTATGGTGTTGACCTGTCCTATCCAAGAACAAGAGATGTCTTTTCATTATTCAAGTCTACTTTTGTGACTTTCAGAAGTGTTTTCCTCTTAAGAGTTTTGCACACTTGTTGTTAAGATTGTTCCTAAAGTGGGGCTTTTTCTACTTTATATCCTCTAATTACTTACGTATATTAAGGCTGTTGATTTCTGTATGTTAAGTTCATGTCCTGCTTCTTTGTTTAATTTTTTTAAACATTTGAGTTAGTATTGTTATTAATTCTCTAGGGTTTTAGATATACTATCAGATCATCTTCAAATAGAGATAGTTTTACTTCTTTTTTTCCAATTCTCTTGCCTTTAGTTGATTTCTCCTACCTAACTGCTTTGACTAATGCCACCAGTAACATGTTGAGTAGTAGTGGAGACAGTAGGCAACCTTGCCTTGTTCCTGATCTTTGTAAATGCCTCCAATGTTTCCCCACCAAATGAAATAGTAGCTTCAAGACTGGCTTAATTCCTATTTTCTTGAGTGTTATAACAGGAAAGGGTGTTGAATTTTGTCAGAGGCCATTTAAACATGTATGGAGATAATTGCATAATTTTTCTCCTTACATCTGTTGATGTGGTGTTTTACATTAATAAATTTCCTAATATTGAACCAACTTACATTCCTAGAATTAATCCCACTTGGTTATTGCATATTATTTTCTTTGCGGTGCTGGATATTCTGTTTTTATTATTTTATTTAGTATCTTTGTATCAATATTGATGTTATATTCGTCTATAATTTTCTTTATGGGTTTAGGTATCAGTGCTATGCTTGATAAAAAAATAAGAAAATTTTCTTTAGTGGTGCCATGGGATACCTAGTTTTTGAATTTGGTAGAATTCCCTGTGAAACCACCTGGGCCTGGCACTTTTTTGTGGTGATAGCTCATTGCTAGCTTTCTTCTATTTCTTTTATGGAAAGTGGTCTGTTTGAACTGTTTACCACTAACAGGATCAATTTTGTTAAATTGTATTTCCTTAGGAAATTATACATTTCATTTAGGTTTTAAAATATATTTGCAGGTCTGCAAATAGTCTTTTATGATTTTTCAAAAGTCTTGTCATTTCTTATTTGCATTTTATCCCCATATACTGATTAAGTTAGCTAGTGGTTTGTATATTTTGTAGGCTCTGTAGATCAGTTTGGGAATTGATTTCTTAACAGTATTGAATCTTTCTAGCCAAGAACATGAAATGTTTTCCATTCATTTAGATCTTTAATTTCACTCAGGAATGTTTTGTAGTTTTCAGTGTACTAGTCACATTTCTTCTTTTAAATTTACTCCTAAGTATTTTATTATTTTGCTGCTATTTCTAATGTAATTGTTTTCTTAATTTCATTTCCAGGTTGTTCATTGCTATTATATGGAAATGCAATTGATTTTTATATTTTGTTCTTGTATCCTGAGACCTGAACTCGTTTATTAGTTCTAGTAGTTTCTTTCTTCTTCTTCTTTTTTTTTAGTGGATTTCTTAGGAATTTCTATATACAGAATTTGTCACCTGCAAATAAAGACAGTTTTACTTCTTTCTTTCAAATCTGGATACTTTTTATTTCTTTTTCTTATCTGACTGCACTGGATAGAACCTTTAGTACAATGTTGATTAAAAGTAGTGAGAGTGAACACTCTTGCCTTACTGATCTTAAGGGGAAAACATTCAGCCTTTCACCATTGAGTATGATGTTGAAGAATTTCCCATCTATTCCTAGTCTGTTCAGAGTTTTTTATTAAGAATACATTTTGGATTTTGTCAAATACATTTTCTGCATCTAGTGAAATGATCATGTGATTTTTGTCCTTTACTGGACACATTTATTAATGTGGCTTATTACATTAATTTTATTACATTGATTTTCAGATGGAAAAATCCCACTTTGTCATAGTATATGGACCTTTTTAATATGTTGTTGGGTTTAGTTTACTAATATTTTGTGGCGGAGTTTTGCCTCAGTATTCATAAGGGATAATGATTTGTTGTTTTCTCATCTTGTGATGTCTGTCTGGCTTTGGCATTAATGTAATACTGACATCATAGAATAACTTGGGAAGTGTTCTTTCCTCTTCTTTTTATTTTTTTTCCCTGAGTTTGTGAAGGATTGTTATTATTTCTTAAGTATTCGATAGAATTCACCAGTGAAACAACCTGGGCCTAAGTTTTTTTGTTTTTGTTTTGTTTAGCTTGGTAGGAAGAACTTTAATTACTAACTAAATTTGTTTAGTTCTTATAGGTCTTTCTTCTTGATTCAGTTTTGGCAATATGTGTAAGAATTTTTCCATTTAATCTAAATTGTCTAATTTGTTAGCATAAAACTGTTTATAGCTGTCAGTAGTTATCTTATATGGCAATAAACTTTGCAGGTGCAGTGAAGTTTAGGATTTTGTGATGGGGAGATTATCTTGGGTTATCTGATGGGCCCTACGTGTAATCACAAATGTCCTTATAAGAGAGAGGTAGAGGGAGATTTGGACACACTCAGAAGAGAAGGCAATGTGATCACAAAGGTAGAGATTGGAGTGATGTGACCACAAGCCAAGGAACGCTGGCCAGTCACCAAAAGCTGGAAGAGGCAAGAACGGATTTTTCCTTAGAGCCTCTAGAGGAATTATTGCCCTGCTGACTTCTGATTTTGGCCCAGGGGGACTGATATTAGACTTCTGGCCCTCACAACTGTGAAAGAATAAATTTTTGTTGTTTAAGCCACCAAGTTTGTGGTGATGTGTTATAGCAGCTACAGGAATTAATACAATGGTATTTCTTTATAATCCTTTTAAGTTTTGTAAGGTCAGTAGTGATGTACCCCTTTCATTTTTGATTTTGGCATTTGTAACCTCTATCTTTTTCTCTTCATCAGTCTAGCTAAAGATTTGACAATTTTGATGATCTTTTCAAGAACCTACCTTTAGTTTCATTGATTTTCTTTTTTTAAAAAATAATCTTAATGATTTCTGTTCTAATCTTTATTTTCTTCCTCCTGGCCACTTTGGGTTGAGCTTGCTCTTATTTTTTCTAAGTACAGATGTTTAATGCTATCAGTGTTCTGCTAAGCACTGCTTTAGCTGCACTCCATGAATTTTATGTTGTGTTTTCATTTTTATTCAACTCATAATACTTTCTGATTTCTATTGTTTTTCTTCTTTAACCCATGGCTTATTTACAAATGTGTTTTTAATTTCCAAGATTTGTGTATTTTTCAAATTTCCTTGTGCTATTTATACATTTATAATTTATATATTATAAATTATAAGTTTATAATTTATATATTTATAATTTATTTTGTTGAAGTAGGAGAACATTCTCTGTATGAATGTTTTTGAATTTTCAATTCTGCAAAATTTATTGAAACTGATTTTATGGTCTAGCATATGATGCATCTTGCAGAATATCCTATGTGCATTTTAAAATATCTATTTTGGGTTTTTTGGTTCAATATTTTGTCTCTGAGATGCATTCATGTGTGTAAGTGTAGTTATTAATTTTCCTTACTCTATAATATTCCATTGTGTGAACATATCACATTATATTTATCCATTCTATTTTTTTTAATATCTTTATTGGAGTATAATTGCTTTACAATGGTGTGTTACTTTCTGCTTTATAACAAAGTGAATCAGTTATACATATACATATGTCCCCATATCTCTTCCCTCTTGTGTCTCCCTCCCTCCTACCATCCCTATCCCACCCCTCTAGGTGGTCACAAAGCACCGAGCTGATCTCCCTGGGCTATGCGTCTGCTTCCCATTAGCTATCTATTTTTTTTTAAATTCAAACAGAAAGTTACAAAAATTATAATCATCCTCATCAGTTCACTCAGTCCCATGTAATTAATTTTTTTTCATCTTGATCTTTTGTTAGCACTTTTATGAATTCATCAGTTTTCCATTAGAGTTCTGAAAATGCTTATTCATTCAGTTCAGCAGTATACTCAGTTACCAGAAACCTGTACTTGTCAGAGTCTTTTCCATGAATTCCTTGAAGGTGAAACCCTTTTATAGGAACATTTTTGCAAAAGCATCAGAGGACACCCAGAACTGTCTGTAAATGACAAAAGACTTAAAAATGACCACGGTTGAAGATTTAATGAAAGTTCATAATAATGCAATTGACAAGGAAATTTAGTTATTTCTGAGATACACATTTTAAAACAATAACTAGAATTATGACTTATAACATTATACCAGAACATATAAGATTTTTAGGAATTTCATGTAGTGTCTGAAACATTTATATTAACATATTTCCATACAAATAACCCAAAGAAAGTTTAGTATTAGTTTTTTTTTTGGAATTTTTGAATTTTATTTTATTTATTTTTTCATGCAGCAGGTTCTTATTAGTCATCAGTTTTATACACATCAGTGTATACACGTCAATCCCAATCGCCCAATTCATTACACCACCATCCCCAACCCCCCGCGGCTTTCCCCCCTTGGTGTCCATACGTTTGTTCTCTACATCTGTGTCTCGACTTCTGCCCTGCAAACCGGTTCATCTGTACCATTTTTCTAGGTTCCACATACATGCATTAATATACGATATTTGTTTTTCTCTTTCTGACTTACTTCACTGTATGACAGTCTCTGGATCCATCCACGTCTCAACAAACGACCCAATTTCGTTCCTTTTTATGGCTGAATAATATTCCATTGTATATATGTACCACTTCTTCTTTATCCATTTGTCTGTCGATGGGCATTTAGGTTGCTTCCGTGACCTGGCTATAGTAAATAGTGCTACAGTGAACATTGGGGTGCATGTGTCTTTTTGAATTATGGTTTTCTCTGGGTATATGCCCAGTAGTGGGATTGCTGGATCATATGGTAGTTCTATTTTTAGTTTTTTAAGGAACCTCCATACTGTTGTCCGTAGTGGCTGTATCAATTTACATTCCCACCAACAGTGCAAGAGGGTTCCCTTTTCTCCACACCCCCTCCAGCATTTGTTGTTTGTAGATTTTCTGATGATGCCCATTCTAACTGGTGTGAGGTGATACCTCATTGTAGTTTTGATTTGCATTTCTCTAATAATTAGTGATGTTGAGCATCTTTTCATGTGCTTTGTGGCCGTCTGTATGTCTTCTTTGGAGAAATGTCTATTTAGGTCTTCTGCCCATTTTTGGATTGGGGTGTTTGTTTTTTTAATATTGAGCTGCATGAGCTGTTTATATATTTTGGAGATTAATTCTTTTTCTGTTGATGCGTTTGCAAATATTTTCTCCCATTCTGAGGATTGTCTTTTCGTCTTGTTTGTAGTTTCCTTTGCTGTGCAAAAGCTTTTAAGTTTCATTAGGTCCCATTTGTTTATTTTTGTTTTTATTTCCATGACTCTAGGAGATGGATCAAAAAAGATCTTGCTGTGACTTATGTCAAAGAGTGTTCTTCCTAAGTTTTCCTCTAAGAGTTTTATAGTGTCCAGTCTTACATTTAGGTCTCGAATCCATTTTGAGTTTATTTTTGTGTACGGTGTTAGGGAGTGTTCTAATTTCATTCTTTTACATGTAGCTGTCCAGTTTTCCCAGCACCACTTATTGAAGAGGCTGTCTTTTCTCCATTGTATATCCTTGCCTCCTTTGTCATAGATGAGTTGACCATAGGTGCATGGGTTTATCTCTGGGCTTTCTATCTTGTTCCATTGATCTATGTTTCTGTTTTTGTGCCAGTACCATATTGTCTTGATTACTGTAGCTTTGTAGTAGTATAGTCTGAAGTCAGGGAGTCTGATTCCTCTAGCTCCGTTTTTTTCCTTCAAGACTGCTTTGGCTATTCGGGGTCTTTTATGTCTCCATACAAATTTTAAGATTTTTTGTTCTAGTTCTGTAAAAAATGCCATTGGTAATTTGATAGGGATTGCATTGAATCTGTAGATTGCTTTGGGTAGTATACTCATTTTCACAATATTGATTCTTCCAATCCAAGAACATGGTATATCTCTCCATCTGTTGGTTACATCTTTAATTTCTTTCATCAGTGTCTTATAGTTTTCTGCATACAGGTCTTTTGTCCCCCTAGGTAGGTTTATTCCTAGGTATTTTATTCTTTTTGTTGCAGTGGTAAATGGGAGTGTTTCCTTAATTTCTCTTTCAGATTTTTCATCATTAGTGTATAGGAATGCAAGAGATTTCTGTGCATTAATTTTGTGTCCTGCAACTTTACCAGATTCATTGATTAGCTCTAGTAGTTTTCTGGTGGCATCTTTAGGATTCTCTATGTATAGTATCATGTCATCTGCAAACAGTGACAGTTTTACTTCTTCTTTTCCAATTTGTATTCCTTTTATTTCTTTTTGTTCTCTGATTGCCGTGGCTAGGACTTCCAAAACTATGTTGAATCATAGTGGTGAGAGTGGACATCCTTGTCTTGTTCCTGATCTTAGAGGAAATGCTTTCAGTTTTTCACCATTGAGAATGATGTTTGCTGTGGGTTTGTCGTATATGGCATTTATTATGCTGAGGTAGGTTCCCTCTGTGCCCAGTTTCTGGAGATTTTTTATCATAAATCGGTGTTGAATTTTGTCAAAAGCTTTTTCTGCATCTGTTGAGATGATTGTATGGCTTTTATTCTTCAGTTTGTTAATATGGTGTATCACATTGATTGATTTGCGTATATTGAAGAATCCTTGCATTGCTGGGATAAATCCCACTTGATCATGGTGTATGATCCTTTTTTTTTTTTTTTTTTTTTATAATTTTATTTATTTTTGGCTGTGTTGGGTCTTCGTGTCTGTGCGAGGGCTTCCTCTAGTTGCGGCAAGCGGGGGCCACTCTTCATCGCGGTGCGCGGGCCTCTCACTATCGCGGCCTCTCTTGCTGCGGAGCACAGGCTCCAGACGCGCAGGCTCAGCAATTGTGGCTCACGGGCCCAGTTGCTCCGCGGCATGTGGGATCTTCCCAGACCAGGGCTCGAACCCGTGTCCCCTGCATTGGCAGGCAGATTCTCAACCGCTGCGCCACCAGGGAAGCCCTGTATGATCCTTTTAATGTGTTGTTGGATTTTGTTTGCTAGTATTTTGTTGAGGATTTTTGCATCTATATTCATCAGTGATATTGGTCTGTAATTTTCTTTTTTTGTAATATCTTTGTCTGGTTTGGGTATCAGGATGATGGTGAACTCATAGAATGAGTTTGGGAGTGTTCCTTCTTCCGCAATTTTTGGAAGAGTTTGAGAAGGATGGGTGTTAGCTCTTCTCTAAATGTTTGATAGAATTCACCTGTGAAGCCATCTGGTCCTGGACTTTTGTTTGTTGGAAGATTTTTAATCACAGTTTCAATTTCATTACTTGTGATTGGTCTGTTCATATTTTCTATTTCTTCCTGGTTCAGTCTTGGAAGGTTATACCTTTCTAAGAATTTGTCCATTTCTTCCCGGTTGTCCATTTGATTGGCATAGAGTTGCTTGTAGTAGTCTCTTAGGATGCTTTGTATTTCTGCGGTGTCTGTTGTAACTTCTCCTTTTTCGTTTCTAATTTTATTGATTTGAGTCCTCTCCCTCTTTTTCTTGATGAGTCTGGCTAATGGTTTATCAATTTTGTTTATCTTCTCAAAGAACCAGCTTTTAGTTTTATTGATCTTTGCTATTGTTTTCTTTGTTTCTATTTCATTTATTTCTGCTCTGATCTTTATGATTTCTTTCCTTCTGCTAACTTTTCGTCTTGTTTGTTTTTCTTTCTCTAGTTCCTTCAGGTGTAAGTTTAGATTGTTTATTTGAGATTTTTCTTGTTTCTTGAGGTAGGCTTGTATACCTATAAACTTCCCTCTTAGAACTGCTTTTGCTGCATCCCATAGGTGTTGGATCATCGTATTTTAATTGTCATTTGTCTCTAGGCATTTTTTGATGTCCTCTTTGATTTCTTCAGTGATCTCTTGGTTATTTAGTAACGTATTGTTTAGCCTCCATGTGTTTGTGTTTTTTACATTGTTTTCCCTGTAATTCATTTCTAATCTCATAGCATTGTGGTCAGAAAAGATGCTTGATATGATTTCAATTTTCTTAAATTTACTGAGGCTTGATTTGTGACCCAGGATGTGATCTATCCTGGAGAATGTTCTGTGCGCACTTGAGAAGGAAGTGTAATCTGCTGTTTTGGGATGGAATGTCCTATAAATATCAATTAAATCTATCTGGTCTGTTGTGTCATTTAAAGCTTGTGTTTCCTTATTAATTTTCTGTTTGGATGATCTGTCCATTGGGGTAAGTGAGGTGTTAAAGTCCCCCACTATTATTGTGTTACTGTCGATTTCCTGTTTTATAGCTGTTAGCAGTTGCCTTATGTATTGAGGTGCTCCTATGTTGGGTGCATGTATATTTATAATTGTTATATCTTCTTCTTGGATTGATCCCTTGACCATTAGGTAGTGTCCTTCCTTGTCTCTTGTAACATTCTTTATTTTAAAGTCTATTTTATCTGATATGAGTATAGCTACTCCAGCTTTCTTTTGATTTCCATTTGCATGGAATATCTTTTTCCATCCCCTCACTTTCAGTCTGTATGTGTCCCTAGGTCTGAAGTGGGTAAAAAACACTCTCAACAGCATATATATGGATCTTGTTTTTGTATCCATTCAGCTAGTCTATATCTTTTGTTTGCAGCTTTTAATCCATTTACATTTAAGGTAATTATTGATATGTATGCTCCTATTACCATTTTCTTAATTGTTTTGGGTTTGTTATTGTAGGTCTTTTCCTTCTCTTGTGTTTCCTGCCTAGAGAAGTTCCTTTAGCATTTGTTGTAAAGCTGGTTTGGTGGTACTGAATTCTCTTAGCTTTTGCTTGTCTGTAAAGGTTTTAATTTCTCTGTCAAATCTGAATGAGACCCTTGCTGGGTAGAGTAATCTTGGTTGTAGGTTTTTCTCCTTCATCACTTTAAATATGTCCTGCCACTCCCTTCTCACTTGCAGTGTTTCTGCTGAAAGATCAGCTGTTAACCTTATGAGGACTCCCTGTGTGTTATTTTTCCCTTGCTGCTTTTAATATTTTTTCTTTGTATTTAATTTCTGATAGTTTGATTAGTATGTGTCTTTGTGTGTTTCTCCTTGGATTTATCCTGTATGGGACTCTCTGTGCTTCCTGGACTTGATTAACTATTTCCTTTCCCATATTAGGGAAGTTTTCAACTATAATCGCTTCAAATATTTTTGCAGTCCCTTTCTTTTTGTCTTCTTCTTCTGGGACCCCTATAATTCGAGTGTTGGTGCGTTTAATGTTGTCCCAGAGGTCTCTGAGACTGTCCTCAATTCTTTTCATTCTTTTTTCTTTATTCTGCTCTGCAGTAGTTATTTCCACTATTTTATCTTCCAGGTCACTTATTCGTTCTTCTGCCTCAGTTATTCTGCTGTTGATCCCTTCTAGAGAATATTTAATTTCATTTCTTGTGTTGTTCATCACTGTTTGTTTGCTCTTTATTTCTTCTAGGTCCTTGTTAAACGTTTCTTGTATTTTCTTCATTCTGTTTCCAAGATTTTGGATCATCTTCGCTATCATTATTCTGAATTCTTTTTCAAGTAGACTGCCTAGTTCCTCTTCGTTTTTTAGGTCTGGTGGGTTTCTGCCTTGCTGTTTCATCTACTGTGTGTTTCTCTGTCTTCTCATTTTGCTTAACTTACTGCATTTGGGGTCTCCTTTTCCCAGGCTGCAGGTTCGTAGTTCCCGTTGTTTTTGGTGTCTGTCCCCAGTAGCTGAGGTTGGTTCAGTGGGTTGTGTAGGCTTCCTGGTGGAGGGTCTAGTGCCTGTGTTCTGGTGGATGAGGCTGGATCTTGTCTTTCTGGTGGGCAGGTCCATGTCTGGTGGTGTGTTTTGGGGTGTCTGTGGCCTTTTTATGATTTTAGGCAGCCTGTCTGCTAATGGGTGGTGTTGTGTTCCTGTCTTGCTAGTTGTTTGGCATAGGGTGTCCAGCACTGTAGCTTGCTGGTCGTTGAGTGGATCTGGGTCTTGGCGTTGAGATGGAGATCTCTGAGAGATTTTCGCCATTTGATATTACTTGGAGCTGGGATGTCTCTTGTGGACCAGTGTCCTCAACTTGCCTCTCCCACCTCAGAGGCACAGCCCTGATGCCTGGCTGGAGCACCAAGAGCCTGTCATCCTCACAGCTCAGAATAAAAGGGAGAAAAGAAAGAAAGAAAGAAAGAAGAATATAAAATAAAGTAAAATAAAATAAAGTTATTAAAATAGAAAATAAAAATTATTAAGAAAAAAAATTTTTAAGTAATTAAAAAAAAAAAAGGACTGAACACTAGGACAAATGGTAAAAGCAAAGCTATACAGACAAAATCACACTCAGAAGCATACACATACACCCTCACAAAAAGAGAAAAAAGGAAAAAATATATGTATATCATTGCTCCCAAAGTCCACCTCCTCAATTTGGGATGATTCGTTGTCTATTCAGGTATTCCACAGATGCAGGGTACATCAAGTTGATTGTGGATATTTAATCCACTGCTCCTGAGGCTGCTGGGAGAAATTTCCCTTTCTCTTCTTTGTTCGCACAGCTCCCAGGGTTCAGCTTGGGATTTGGACCTGCCTCTGCGTGTAGGTCGCCTGAGGGCATCTGTTCTTCGCTGAGACAGGACGGGGTTAAAGGAGCAGCTGATTCGGGGGCTCTGGCTCACTCAGGCTGGGGGGAGGGAGGGGTACGGAATGCGGGGCGAGCCTGTGGCGGCAGAGGCCGGCGTGACGTTGCACGAGCCTGAGGCGCCAAAGGCAAATGACTCTTAATCTAGAATGTAGGTATCTTTTGAGTTCTATCTTAGTTGAAGATCTTCTCCCTCTGTTTTTAAAACTTTGCCATAAGGAAAAACACTACCCTGAGGGGTAGCTGGTCCTCAGGACCTCAAATCCTTTCTTGATTGTATACCATAGGCCAACCAGCCCGAGAGGCTTGTCTGCTCACCCGCCGGGGTGGGCTGGGGGCTGGGAGCTGAGCCATTCTATTGTTAATGAATATTTGGGTTGTTTCTATTTTTTGGCTATGGTGAATAATAGTTTTAAACATTCTTGTACATGTTATACATATGCCTACATTCTGTTGGGAATATATCTAGGAATGGATTTTCTGGGTCATTATTATGTATATGTTCAACTTCAGTACAAAATACCAAAGAGTTTTTCAAAGAGAATATAAAAACTTATATTCCCACTGGCAGTGTTTTAGAGTTCTAGATACTCCAAATCCTTCCACTTGACAGTGTCAGTCTCTTTATGGTTAGCCATCTCAGGGATGTGTAGTGGTATCTCTTTGTGGTATTAACTTTCATTTCCCTGATGACTAATGAGGGTGAGTTCCCTTCCAAATGATTATTAGCGATCTTATAACTCTTCTGTGAAGTGCCTGTTCAAGTATGTTCCCCATTATTCTGTTGTATTGTCTGCCTTTTTCTTATTAGTTTGTATAAATTTGTGTATACATTCTAGTTATAGGCCCTTTGTCAATTATACTAAACATGTTGTAAAAATCAGTCAGTGGCTTATGTTTTCACTTTCTTTTTTTTTGGGGGGGGGGATTTGTTTTTTTTTAAATTCAGACAGAAAGTCACAAAAATTATACTCATCCTCATCAGTTCACTCAGTCCCATGTAATTAATTTTTTTTTTCATCTTGATCTTTTGTTAGCACTTTTATGAGTTCATCAGTTTTTCATTAGTTCTGAAAATGCTTATTCATTCAGTTCAGCAGTACAGTCAGTTACCAGAAACCTGTACTTGTCAGAGTCTTTTCCATGAATTTCTTGAAGATGAAAGCCTTTTATAGGAACATATTTGCAAAAGCATCAGAGGACACCCAGAACTGTCTGTAAATGACAAAAGACTTAAAAATGACCACTGTTAAAGTTTTGATGAAAGTTCATAATAATGCAGTTGACAAGAAAATTAGTTATTTCTGAGATATACATTTTAAAGTAATAACTAGGATTATTACTTATAACATTATACCAGAACATGTAAGATTTTTAGAAATTTCATGTAATGTCTGAAACATTTATATTAACATATTTCCATACAAATACAAATATAAGATTTTTAGAAATTTCATGTAATGTCTGAAACATTTATATTAACATATTTCCATACATATTTCCATACAAATACAAATATAAGATTTTTAGAAATTTCATGTAATGTCTGAAACATTTATATTAACATATTTCCATACATATTTCCATACAAATACAAATATAAGATTTTTAGATATTTCATGTAATGTCTGAAACATTTATATTAACATATTTCCATACAAATAACCCAATGAAAGTTTAGTATTAGTTGTTTTGTTTGTTTGTTTTTTTATACTGCAGGTTCTTATTAGGCATCAATTTTATACACATCAGTGTATACATGTCAATCCCAATCGCCCAATTCAGCACACCACCATCCCCACCCCACCGCAGTTTTCCCCCCTTGGTGTCCATATGTCCATTCTCTACATCTGTGTCTCAACTTCTGCCCTGCAAACCAGCACATCTGTACCATTTTTCTAGGTTCCACATACATGCATTAATATACGATATTTGTTTTTCTCTTTCTGACTTACTTCACTCTGTATGACAGTCTCTAGATCCATCCACGTCTCAACAAATGACTCAATTTCGTTCCTTTTTATGGCTGAGTAATATTCCATTGTATATATGTACCACAACTTCTTTATCCATTCGTCTGTTGATGGGCATTTAGGTTGCTTCCATGACCTGGCTATTGTAAATAGTGCTGCAATGAACATTTGGGTGCATGTGTCTTTTTGAATTATGGTTTTCTCTGGGTATATGCCCAGTAGTGGGATTGCTGGGTCATATGGTAATTCTATTTTTAGTTTTTTAAGGAACCTCCATATTGTTCTCCATAGTGGCTGTATCAATTTACATTCCCACCAACAGTGCACGAGGGTTCCCTTTTCTCCACACCCTCTCCAGCATTTGTTGTTTGTAGATTTTCTGATGATGCCCATTCTAACAGGAGTGAGGTGATACCTCATTGTAGTTTTGATTTGCATTTCTCTAATAATTAGTGATGTTGAGCATCTTTTCATGTGCTTTGTGGCCGTCTGTATGTCTTCTTTGGAGAAATGTCTATTTAGGTCTTCTGCCCATTTTTGGATTGGGGTGTTTGTTTCTTTAATATTGAGCTGAATGAGCTGTTTATATATTTTGGAGATTAATCCTTTGTCCGTTGATTCGTTTGCAAATATTTTCTCCCATTCTGAGGGTTGTCTTTTCGTCTTGTGTATGGTTTCCTTTGCTGTGCAAAAGCTTTGAAGTTTCATTAGGTCCCACTTGTTTACTTTTGTTTTTATTTCCATTACTCTAGGAGGTGGTTCAAAAAAGATCTTGCTGTGATTTATGTCAAAGAGTGTTCTTCCTATGTTTTCCTCTAAGAGTTTTATAGTGTCCAGTCTTATATTTAGGTCTCTAATCCATTTTGAGTTTATTTTTGTGTATGGTGTTAGGGAGTGTTCTAATTTCATTCTTTTACATGTAGCTGTCCAGTTTTCCCAGCACCACTTATTGAAGAGACTGTCTTTTCTCCATTGTATATCTTTGCCTCCTTTGTCATAGATGAGTTGACCATAGGTGCGTGGGTTAATCTCTGGGCTTTCTATCTTGTTCCATTGATCTGTGTTTCTGTTTTTGTGCCAGTACCATATTGTCTTGATTACTGTAGCTTTGTAGTAGTATAGTCTGAAGTCAGGGAGTCTGATTCCTCCAGCTCCATTTTTTTGCCTCAAGACTGCTTTGGCTATTCGGGGTCTTTTGTGTCTCCATACAAATTTTAAGATGATTTGTTCTAGCTCCGTAAAAAATGCCATTGGTAATTTGATAGGGATTGCATTGAATCTGTAGATTGCTATGGGTAGTATACTCATTTTCACAATATTGATTCTTCCAATCCAAGAACATGGTATATCTCTCCATCTGTTGGTATCATCTTTAATTTCTTTCATCAGTGTCTTACAGTTATCTGCATACAGGTCTTTTGTCTCCCTAGGTAGGTTTATTCCTAGGTATTTTATTCTTTTTGTTGCAATGGTAATTGGGACTGTTTCCATAATTTCTCTTTCAGATTTTTCATCATTGGTGTATAGGAATGCAAGAGATTTCTGTGCATTAATTTTGTATCCTGCAACTTTACCATATTCATTAATTAGCTCTAGCAGTTTTCTGGTGGCAGTTTTAGGATTCTCTATGTATAGTATCATGTCATCCGCAAACAGTGACAGTTTTACTTCTTCTTTTCCAATTTGTATTCCTTTTATTTCTTTTTGTTCTCTGATTGCCGTGGCTAGGACTTCCAGAACTATGTTGAATAATAGTGGTGAGAGTGGACATCCTTGTCTTGTTCCTGATCTTAGATGAAATGCTTTTGGTTTTTCACCATTGAGAATGATGTTTGCTGTGGGTTTGTCATATATGGCCTTTATTATGTTGAGGTAGGGTCCCTCTCTGCCCACTTTCTGGAGAGTTTTTATCATAAGTGGGTGTTGAATTTTGTCAAAAGCTTTTTCTGCATCTATTGAGATGATCATATGGTTTTTATTCTTCAATTTGTTAATATGGTGTATCACATTGATTGATTTGCGTATATTGAAGAATCCTTGCATCCCTGGGATAAATCCCACTTGATCGTGGTGTATGATCCTTTTAATGTGTTGTTAGATTCTGTTTGCTAGTATTTTGTTGAGGATTTTTGCATCTATATTCATCAGTGATATTGGTCTGTAATTTTCTTTTTTTGTAGTGTCTTTGTCTGGTTTTGGTATCAGGGTGATGGTGGCCTCATAGAACGAGTTTGGGAGTGTTCCTTCCTCTGCAATTTTTTGGAAGAGTTTGAGAAAGATAGATGTTAGCTCTTCTCTAAATGTTTGATAGAATTCACCTGTGAAGCCATCTGGTCCTGGACTTTTGTTTGTTGGAAGATTTTTAATCACAGTTTCAATTTCATTACTTGTGATTGGTCTGTTCATATTTTCTGTTTCTTCCTGGTTCAGTCTTGGAAGGTTATACCTTTCTAAAAATTTGTCCATTTCTTCCAGGTTGTCCATTTTATTGGCATAAAGTCACTTGTAGTAGTCTCTTAGGATGCTTTGTATTTCTGCGGTGTCTGTTGTAACTTCTCCTTTTTCATTTCTGATTTTATTGATTTGAGTCCTCTCCCTCTTTTTCTTGATGAGTCTGGCTAATGGCTTATCAATTTTGTTTATCTTCTCAAAGAACCAGCTTTTACTTTTATTGATCTTTGCTATTGTTTTCTTTGTTTCTATTTCATTTATTTCTGCTCTGATCTTTATGATTTCTTTCCTTCTGCTAACTTTGGGTTTTGTTTGTTCTTCTTTCTCTAGTTTCTTTAGGTGTAAGGTTAGATTGTTTACTTGAGATTTTTCTTGTTTCTTTAAGTAGGCTTGTATAGCTGTAAACTTCCCTCTTAGAACTGCTTTTGCTGCATCCCATAGGGTTTGGATCATCGTGTTTTCATTGTCATTTGTCTCTAGGTATTTTTTGATTTCCTCTTTGATTTCTTCAGTGATTTCTTGGTTATTTAGTAACGTATTGTTTAGCCTCCATGCGTTTGTCTTTTTTACGTTTTTTTCCTTGTAATTCATTTCTAATCTCATAGCGTTGTGGTCAGAAAAGATGCTTGATATGATTTCAGTTTTCTAAAATTTACTGAGGCTTGATTTGTGACCCAAGATGTGATGTATCCTGGAGAATGTTCCGTGCGCACTTGAGAAGAAGGTGTAATCTGCTGTTTTTGGGTGGAATGTCCTATATATATCAATTAAATCTATCTGGTCTATTGTGTCATTTAAAGCTTCTGTTTCCTTATTTATTTTCATTTTGGATGATCTGTCCATTGGTGTAAGTGAGGTGTTAAAGTCCCCCACTATTATTGTGTTAGTGTCGATTTCCTGTTTTATAGCTGTTAGCAGTTGCCTTATGTATTGAGGTGCTCCTATGTTGGGTGCATATATATTTATAATTGTTATATCTTCTTCTTGGATTGATCCCCTGATCATTATGTAGTGTCCTTCCTTGTCTCTTGTAACATTCTTTATTTTAAAGTCTATTTTATCTCATATGAGTATAGCTACTCCAGCTTTCTTTTGATTTCCATTTGCATGGAATATCTTTTTCCATCCCCTCACTTTCAGTCTGTATGTGTCCCTAGGTCTAAAGTGGGTCTCTTGTAGACAGCATATATATGGGTCTTGTTTTTGTATCCATTCAGCCAGTCTATGTCTTTTGGTTGGGGCATTTAATCCATTCACGTTTAAGGTAATTATTGATATGTATGTTCCTATGACCATTTTCTTAATTGTTTTGGGTTTGTTTTTGTAGGCCCTTTTCTTCTCTTGTGTTTCCCACTTAGAGAAGTTCCTTTAGCATTTGTTGTAGAGCTGGTTTGGTGGTGCTGAATTCTCTTAGCTTTTGCTTGTCTGTAAAGCTTTTTATTTCTCCATCAAATCTAAAGAGATCCTTGCCGGGTAGAGTAATCTTGGTTGTAGGTTCTTCCCTTTCATCACTTTAAGTATATCATGCCAGTCCCTTCTGGCTTGCAGAGTTTCTGCTGAGAAATCAGCTGTTAACCTTATGGGAGTTCCCTTGTATGTTATTTGTCGTTTTTCCCTTGCTGCTTTCAATAATTTTTCTTTGTCTTTAATTTTTGCCATTTTGATTACTATGTGTCTCGGCGTGTTTCTCCTTGGGTTTATCCTGTATGGGACTCTCTGCGCTTCCTGGACTTGGGTGGCTATTTCCTTTCCCATGTTAGGGAAGTTTTCGACTATAATCTCTTCAAATATTTTCTCTGGTCCTTTCTCTCTCTCTTCTCCTTCTGGGACCCCTATAATGCGAATGTTGTTGCGTTTAATGTTGTCCCAGAGGTCTCTTAGGCTGTCTTCATTTCTTTTCATTCTTTTTTCTTTAGTCTGATCCGCAGCAGTGAATTCCACCATTCTGTCTTCCAGGTCACTTATCCGTTCTTCTGCCTCAGTTATTCTGTTATTGATTCCTTCGAGTGTAGTTTTCATTTCAGTTATTGTATTGGTCATCTCTGTTTGTTTGTTCTTTAATTCTTCTAGGTCTTTGTTAATCATTTCTTGCATCTTCTCAATCTTTGCCTCCATTCTTATTCCGAGGTCCTGGATCATCTTCACTATCATTATTCTGAATTCTTTTTCTGGAAGGTTGCCTATCTCCACTTCATTTAGTTGTTTTTCTGGGGTTTTTTCTTGTTCCTTCATCTGGTACATAGCCCTCTGCCTTTTCATCTTGTCTATCTTTCTGTGAATGTGGTTTTTGTTCCACAGGCTGCAGGATTGTAGTTTTTCTTGCTTCTGCTGTCTGCCCTCTGGTGGTTGAGGCTATCTAAGAGGCTTGATGGGAGGCTCTGGTGGTGGGTAGAGCTGACTGTTGCTGTGGCGGTCAGAGCTCAGTAAAACTTTAATCCACTTGACTGTTGATGGGTAGGGCTGGGTTCCCTCCCTGTTGGTTGTTTTGCCTGAGGCAACCCAACACTGGAGCCTACCTGGGCTCTTTGGTGGGGTTAATGGCAGACTATGGGAGGGGTCATGCCAAGGAGCACTTCCCAGAACCTCCGCTGCCAGTGTCCTTGTCCCCACGGTGAAACAGAGCCACCCCCCGCCTCTGCAGGAGACCCCCCAACACCAGCAGGTAGGTCTGGTTCAGTCTCCCCCAGGGTCACAGCTCCTTCCCCTGCGTCCCGATGCACACATTACTTTGTGTGTGCCCTCCAAGAGTGGGGTCTCTGTTTCCCCCAGTCCTGTCGAAGTCCTGCAATCAATTCCCACTAGGCTTCAAAGTCTGATTCTCTAGGAATTCCTCCTCCCGTTGCCGGACCCCCAAGTTGGGAAGCCTGACGTGGGGCTCAGAACCTTCACTCCAGTGGGTGGACTTCTGTGGTATAAATGTTCGCCAGTCTGTGAGTCACCCACCCAGCAATTATGGGATTTGATTTTACTCTGATTGCACCCCTCCTACTGTCTCACTGTGGCTTCTCCTCTGTCCTTGGACGTGGGGTATCCTCCTTGGTGAAGTCCAGGGTCTTCCTGTCAATGATTGTCCAGCAGCCAGTTGTGATTCTGGTGCTCTCGCAAGAGGGAGTGAGAGCACGTCCTTCTACTCCGCCATCTTGATTAATTTGTCTCCAATAGTTTTTAAGATGTTCTTATCTTAACATGAGTTTATTTCAAAAAGATAGTTATTTTCACACATTAAAATGTCATCACCTTACTCTGAAAGGATAGAGAAGTATATATTTTAAAATATTTGCTAGTTTATATACTACTGACTGTCATCACAGAAGAGTTTAGCAAATTGCAACATTTATCTTTTTGTAAAACCAAACTGCATGATGCATCTTTATGTTTGCCAACTTTTTAAAATGCTTTGCCATGAAATTTCTTGGCATCAGTTCTCATCTATTTGCAAAGCAGACTAAATATTCTACTACTTAATGTAATTGGTCAACCCACTTAACTAGCAAACGCAATACCCTGAAAGCATGAGGGCACTGATATGAACCCCTCTGAGTGTGAAACTCACACTTTTACTCAGAATATTTGTCTACTGCTTATAGTCGTCTGTATGTGCTTACTTCCTTATTTGTTAAAGAAGTTGGAAAATTCTAATATTTTCTCCTGCTACTCTAGAGAATAATCCTTGGTCCCTGCTGTGAGTGGTCTTGTTTCATGGGGTCAGAGAACCACAGAGTGTGAAAAGGAGTCGTTGCTCCCGAGCTTGGGCAGGGAAAAAGACGATTTAAAACATCTCTTTTAGACCTAATTCCATGCACCTGTAGCTTGTACAATGAATGGCAGTGTCTGACCAATCGAATAAATCATTCTTTTTCCATGTATAAGATCTGTGCAGAGAATGAGTAAAGATAAAACTGTCTCTTCTCAACATTTGTTTTACTTATAGTGAAACTGTCATTGTTTTGTTATCTGTCTTCAACACCAGCCTGAACTTCTGAAGGGCAGGAACGTCTCAAGCTGGAATCAGCAAATTGCCAGGCATATAGTCCTGCCAGCACATTAGTGAATGTTAATTGATGTAAGGATAGTGAGCTTGCCATTAGTGCTGGGAGTGGGAGCATCCTAGGAAAAGGTAATCATGTAGACTAGTAGGTTTTCAAAGAAACTGTGGAATGGGGGAGAGTGGGCCAGAAAGGCCATTGGGGAGGAAGTGCAGAGCAATGTGAGTGAATGTTCAGACTTTAAAATAGAAGTGCCACGAGGAACTTCTGCTTTTGGGGGCCAAAAGCAGCAGAGAGGTAAGGCATAGTGGAATTAACTGAAATTAAAATTCTCTGCAGGTTCAGGAGAAATTCTAGATGGTATCAGAGGCTTTATGAGACTAGCCTTTAGAAGTTTTGTTCAAGGTTCTAATAGAATTTTGGCAAAAAGTTGTTTTGTTCATGCTGCTGCCATTGAAGAGAGCTCTGCTCATATGAGGAAGGAAAAGTAAAAAGGTAAGAAAATGAGGGATTGTTAAGTATAAAATACCAGGTTGTTAAGGATAAATTGAGTATTAGTATTCTAAAGGATTTTTCCCCAATTATTTTGTATTTATTAAAATGCGTATTCAAAGTAGACTTCCATAATAAGATCATTAAAACATTAGAAAATATGAGGTTCCATATTAAATACACATACACTGTCCACAGATTGATATTTTTGCAACAATTGTTTTGTATTTGAAACAATACAAAAAATAAAACAATTTTTGTACAGTAATTGTCGTTCAGTTAGCTTAACCTATGATTTAATCATATATATAAAAAAAAAACACATTAAGCCAGTCAAGTGCAGCAATAACAAAATGATCCAAGATGTATAAAACAAATGTTTTCAGTACACTGAAAGTATTTGTTTTGTACTTTAAAACAAAATTTTCAACATAATAAGGAATTATTACATACTGTAAAAATTAAACAAGTGATTCTTGAAAGACACAACGACAAAGATTCCTGGGAAATTATTGTTTATAAATAAGGCCATATTGATTCAAGTTCAGCGAAGGTTGGGAATAAATACAATTCTCCTTTTCAGGTTAGATTTTTTTTTTTTTTTAACATCTTTATTGGAGTATAATTGCTTTACAATGGTGTGTTAGTTTCTGCTTTATAACAAAGTAAATCAGTTATACGTATACATATGTTCCCATATCTCTTCCCTCTTGCATCTCCCTCCCTCCCACCCTCCCTATCCCACCCCTCTAGGTGGTCACAAAGCACAGAGCTGATCTCCCTGGGCTATGCAGCTGCTTCCCACTAGCTATCTATTTTACGTTTGGTAGTGTATATATGTCCATGCCACTCTCTCACTTTGTCACATCTTACCCTTCCCCCTCCCCATATCCTCAAGTCCATTCTCTAGTAGGTCTGTGCCTTTATTCCCGTCTTGCCACTAGGTTCTTCATGACCTTTTTTTTTTTTTCCCTTAGATTCCATATATATGTGTTAGCATACTGTATTTGTTTTTCTCTTTCTGACTTACTTCACTCTGTATGACAGACTCTAACTCCATCCACCTCACTACAAATAACTCAATTTCGTTTCTTTTTATGGCTTTTTATGGCTGATATATATTTCGTTTCTTTTTATGGCTGATACAATATTCCATTGTATATATGTGCCACATCTTCTTTATCCATTCATCCGATGATGGACACTTAGGTTGCTTCCATGTCCTGGATATTGTAAATAGAGCTGCAATGAACATTTTGGTACATGACTCTTTTTGAATTATGGTTTTCTCAGGGTATATGCCCAGTAGTGGGATTGCTGGGTCATATGGTAGTTCTATTTTTTAGTTTTTTAAGGAACCTCCATACTGTTCTCCATAGTGGCTGTATCAATTTACATTCCCACCAACAGTGCAAGAGGGTTCCCTTTTCTCCACACCCTCTCCAGCATTTGTTGTTTGTAGATTTTCTGATGATGCCCATTCTGACTGGTGTGAGATGATATCTCATTGTAGTTTTGATTTGCATTTCTCTAATGATTAATGATGTTGAGCATTCTTTCATGTGTTTGTTGGCAATGTGTATATCTTCTTTGGCGAAATGTCTATTTAGGTCTTCTGCCCATTTTTGGATTGGGTTGTTTGTTTTTTTGTTATTGAGCTGCATGAGCTGCTTGTAAATTTTGGAGATTAATCCTTTGTCAGTTGCTTCATTTGCAAATATTTTCGCCCATTCTGAAGGTTGTCTTTTCGTCTTGTTTATGGTTTCCTTTGCTGTGCAAAAGCTTTTAAGTTTCATTAGGTCCCATTTGTTTATTTTTGTTTTTATTTCCTTTTCTCTAGGAGCTGGGTCAAAAAGGATCTTGCTGTGATTTATGTCATAGAGTGTTCTGCCTATGTTTTCCTCTAAGAGTTTGATAGTGTCTGGCCTTACATTTAGGTCCTTAATCCATTTTGAGTTTATTTTTGTGTATGGTGTTAGGGAGTGTTCTAATTTCATACTTATACATGTACCTGTCCAGTTTTCCCAGCACCACTTATTGAGGAGGCTGCCTTTTCTCCATTGTATATGCTTGCCTCCTTTATCAAAGATAAGGTGACCATATGTGCGTGGGTTTATCTCTGGGCTTTCTATCCTTTTCCATTGATCTATATTTCTGTTTTTGTGCCAGTACCATACTGTCTTGATTACTGTAGCTTTGTAGTATAGTCTGAAGTCAGTGAGCCTGATTCCTCCAGCTCCATTTTTCGTTCTCAAGATTGCTTTGGCTATTCGGGGTCTTTTGTGTTTCCATACAAATTGTGAAATTTTTTGTTCTAGTTCTGTGATAAATGCCAGTGGTAGTTTGATAGGAATTGCATTGAATCTGTAGATTGCTTTGGGTAGTAGAGTCATTTTCACAATGTTGATTCTTCCAATCCAAGAACATGGTATATCTCTCCATCTATTTGTATCATCTTTAATTTCTTTCATCAGTGTCTTATAATTCTCTGCATACAGGTCTTTTGTCTCCTTAGGTAGGTTTATTCCTAGATATTTTATTCTTTTTGTTGCAATGGTAAATGGGAGTGTTTTCTTAATTTCACTTTCAGATTTTTCATCATTAGTGTATAGGAATGCAAGAGATTTCTGTGCATTAATTTTGTATCCTGCTACTTTAACAAATTCATTGATTAGCTCTAGTAGTTTTCTGGTGGCATCTTTAGGATTCTCTATGTATAGTATCATGTCATCTGCAAACAGTGACAGCTTTACTTCTTCTTTTCCGATTTGGATTCCGTGTATTTCTTTTTCTTCTCTGATTGCTGTGGCTAAAACTTCCAAAACTATGTTGAATAATAGTGGTGAGAGTGGGTAACCTTGTCTTGTTCCTGATCTTAGTGGAAATGGTTTCAGTTTTTCACCATTGAGGATGATGTTGGCTGTGGGTTTGTCATATATGGCCTTTATTATGTTGAGGAAAGTTCCCTCTCTGCCTACTTTCTGCAGGCCTTTTATCATAAATGGGTGTTGAATTTTGTCGAAAGCTTTCTCTGCATCTATTGAGATGATCATATGGTTTTTCTCCTTCAATCTGTTAATATGGTGTATCACGCTGATTGATTTGCATTAGATTTTTAATAGACAGTTTGTTCACTATTCCCCTCACCCTTCCTCTCCTTTCCCCTCCCATCCCTTTCTCTTTACTTTACTATACAAATCTATATTAAAATGTCTTGTAATTTTTAAACGCTAACCATTATGTGTTGTGCCAGAGCCCTTAAGAACAAAGTTAATTATTAGCCCAGAAATATTTGTTAGTAGGGTTACTCTGGATGAAATCACACAACCAAAAACCAAAAGCCATCTGTTCATTACTTCTTTCCACTGTACCTACTATTCCTAAGGATTAAATTCCAGTTCCTTCAGTGGCTGATGACTGAAAGAATATTGGAATAATTTGCAAGCAGAATTACTGCCATTTGTGGGATACAGGACCTAGTCCACATTAGATTAAGACCATCATTTTTAGTTAACAAGGAGAACTCATTGTTTATGCTATTATGTACTTCTCTCCTCTCTCATAATTCCTTTAATTATTTTATATTTAACTATACAGATTTTGTTTCTCTGCTAACTTAATGATAAACTTAGTGAGGATAGAGATGAGTTTTCAAGTCATAGAATATAAGTTATAAAATATATGATACCTGATACTAGATGCTCATAAAATTTTTGTTGAAGTATAACATCTTTTCTAATTATATTTTTCTCTGCCTTATAAAGTCTTAAATTAATTTATTTACATTGTAGATGCTGAGAAAAACTCTTAAAGGGTCTGAAAGTAAAGAACTAGAAGTAACACCTGAGGCACCAACTTTGGTGCCATTTGGGGATGTGGTATGTATGACTAAACCTCAATAAACCTGTACAAATTATTTTTTATTTCATATGAAAACGATTTAATGTCAAAAAGCCTGTGTAGAAAATGGTCCTCTCTGATAAACATATTCATGAATTTTTCATTTTTGTGAGTCAGAAGAGCATTCTAATAATCATTGAAATTATGGAAAACATCCTGATTTACAGAAAAGATGTCTCTACTAGGGATTCCCAAATGCTAGTTACATCAGAATTACCTGGGATACTTTTTTAAAACATTGATTCTTGGGCCCCACTTAAGATCTGCTAACTTAGAATCTGAGAATAGGGCCTAGGAACCAGTATTTTTGTTAAGCTCTTCAGATAATTATATTTTTGTCAGATTTAGGGACCTTTGAGTGATAATGGATCCCACATCTCTCCTTCATCCAAAAAATAATAAACCATAGAAACAAAAACAAACATACTCATCTGTCATACACGTACACACACAGGTGGGACCTACTGTCTAGGCTGAGAACCAGAAAAGTCTGTTTTCTCTTTTGGGCGCTATAGAGAGAGTATAGGCCGTGAGGATCTCTGTATGTTTAGAACTATCAAATATTGTGGTATTCTTTCACAGTTACCTTTATTTTCTAAACACTATTAGAAGAATTAGTGGGTGTGAAATGAGAGTTTCTCTTGTGTCTCTTCTCTAGTTCCTATTGTCTACTAATACATTTTCTTGATTAAAAAATATATGATGAATTTAACACCACCTTTTTAGGGGGAAAATAAGAATAATTCATGTATACATTTTTGTTTTTACAGAATGACTGTGGTGTACCTTACTCATAAAATTATATAACACTTTCTTCCCTCTATCATAATCAAGGTTGAAGTATAAGCCTACACTGTCCGACTCTAAACTTAGAAAAGATTCTTTGAAATCACTTTTGGCCATAAACTATTATGCATGTCACTATGTTGACATACTAATTTCTGTAATCCATATTCTTGAAAATGACTTCTGCATCTCTTTAGAACTCATATTTTGAAGAATCTTTTTATTTCTCCCACAGTTCCTTATAGTTCATATTTTCCTTATTTGAATTGCATATTGCTAGACATCAAAAAGCTTCTCTTAAGAGTTAGCTGGAAGTTTTGACAGAGAGATGTTTGGCATGTGACTGATGGCTCCTCCCGGTGTGTGATTCAGCCACATCACCTTCTCTTTGAATGTTCTGTGATTTGGCAAAGTTGGTGTATGTGTAGGCCATGATAACTACATCACAACCCCACTACTCCTATTTCTAATAATCATATCCCATTTTCAGAAAAAAATGAAAAAGATGTCTTAAAATTGAGCACATAAAGTACTTTTGTGAACAGCTGTGGTTGCCTTCCTGTTTTAAGTGCATGTTTGAGAGTGTTTCGGGGGTCAAGGTGTTGACAGGGTTATTGCTTTGGGCCACAGATGGGTCTCACAGTCTGTGGCAACATTTGTTTTCTGCAACCTGTGAATGGTCATCATTATGGTTTTTGTTTTGATTTTTTTGTTTGTTTGTTTTTGGCTGCATTGGGTCTTTGTTGCTGTGCATGGGCTTTCTCTAGTTGCAGCGAGCAGGGGCTACTCTTCATTGTGGTGCACGGGCTTCTTATTGTGGTGGCTTTTCTTGTTGCGGAGCATGGGCTCTAGGCTCACAGGCTTCAGTAGTTGCAGCATGCAGGCTTAGTAGTTGCGGCACACAGGCCCTAGAGCGTGCGAGCTTCAGTAGTTGAAGCGCACGGGCTCAGTAGTTGTGGCTTGAGGGCTCTAGAGTGCAGGCTCAGTAGTTGTGACATGCAGGCTTAGTTGCTCCGTGGCGTGTGGGATCTTCCCGGACCAGGGATCAAGCCCGTGTCCCCTGCATTGGCAGGTGAATTCTTAACCACTGTGCCACCAGGGAAGTCCCATCATTATGGTTTTGAATGTTAAATCTTTTTCTATACTTGAATAGAAATTTATTCTCTTTTTTATATTATATGGATCTCTTATGTAAAAGTATAAAAAGCTATTGAAATATAAGGAAAATTAGGATAGTTGCTGATGGCTTCATGTTGAGACACTTGGCAGGCAGTGATTTATGACAGAATTTTTATATATAGAATTATGCAAAACAGAATTATAGCTATATTTCCCTGTTTTACCCTCCTTGTGTGCACCCAATTTTAAGAAGTAAACAGTGATTCATGGACTTTCCTATGGCAATACCATTTTAAGTCTCACCTAGATTAGAACCTTTCTTTTAACATAACATTATATACTTATGTCTCTCTAAGAAGTAGACCACAATATTTTCTTCTTTAGAATTTCATCATTCAGATACAGTAGTCTTTTAATTAAATATTGAGTGCTAACTTCTTTTTCTGCATTGTTCTAAAACCAAATCCTTAAAATTATTTACGCTATATTTAAAACTACTATTGGGCCATTTATTTTGTTTCACAGATATTTAATATAATATTGCTCTTGTTTTTACTTGGTTTTTAAAACCAAACATGGCTGAATTAAGATCAAATGGCTTACATTTGGCTAATACTGCATATTAGTATTCAAGTATTCCTGTATTAATTTTGTACTTGGTTTTATGGTTAAACACAAGATATAATTTTCCTTAACGTTTGGAAACACTTTGTACAAGAGAGAATGAATATTTCACAGCCCTTGTCATATTATAGTCAGTTAATGATTATTGAATGAATAAAGTGGTTTTAGGATACTGGATAAAAAAGCTTATCTGAAGCAAGGCATATTTCTTATTATATGCGAGATGCTATGTTGTATCAGTTCTCACCTAATGTAAAATCGAAATGATTCAAAGAGTGACAGTTGGATTGAAGTTAATAAATGAACCATTTTTTCCTTTGTATTCTTGTTTGTTTTAAGTTTACTTTGAACATATCTTGCCTATTTTTCTGCTTTCTGGTGTTTTCTATAACTAGATGTTTCTAATAAGAAAAAATATTTCTAATGAGAAAAACTAACAAAGTGAAACTTTAAAAAAATGTAGTTTGGTGAGAGTAAAATGGAAGAAAAGTTAACTTTTAAAAATTAATTCGCTGTGTTTTTATTTTGATTGTTATAGGTTGGCTGCCTAGCCATTCATGTAAAGAACTGCAAACATTTTACGCCTAAGAGTATCCTTTCTTTTGATTTAAGAACCATACTGTGATCATATATCACTGTTTCTGTTATATATTGCTGCCTTACAAAACACTCTAAGACTCAGTGGCTTAAAACATTAACCACTTTATTACCAATCACTATCTGTATGTTCACTAGGTGGTTCTTCTGCTTCACGTTATCACAGCTGGGGCTGCAGTTCAGAAGGGCTGGGATACCTAAAACGGCTCATTTACATGTCTGGTGCCTTAGTGAGAATGCCTGAAAGACTGGACTTAGCTGAGATGCTGAAAGGGTTAGACCTTTCTTTCCATGTAGTCCTAGGGTCTTGTCTTTCATCATTAAACATTTTTTTCTGCATTAATTCTGATTTAAAAATATTACATTAAAATATTGATTACTGAAGTTTTTGGTGTCCACTTAAATTTTGTACCCTGGGTAGTGCCACCCTATCCTAGTCTCAGCCCAGGTCATGTCAGTTGCATGTTAAAGTAGTCACAGGACCAGGCCAGATTCAAGAGCAGAGGAAAATAAACCCCACTTTTTGGTGTGGAGAGTGACAAAAGATTTTTAGCTATCTGTAATCCACCTCGATCATCATATAAGTTAAAGAAAATATACATATCTTCTTGGATGATAATACGAATTTATTTCTAATTAATAACTATGCTTCTCAAACATTGTTTAAAGGGTTTATTTTTCTCGGTGCCTTTAAATAAGCTGAATGCTTATTATTAGATCTGTCATGGCATAAAACCAGTCTCATTATGAAGACTTGATGTTTCTTTTGTATATAAAGTGAACTATTGAAGAGAATTCTAAATAGAGAGAGATTTGAAGATAATTAAATCATAAAACAAAATCGTTTTAATTCATGGAGTGCTATGAAAGATAAACATACAGACCAATATAGTATGAGTGAAGTATATAGTGAAGTGAATTACAAAGTAGAATGCTGCTTTAAATTTTGTTGTCCTCAAATTAAGAATAAATTACTCTGAAGTGACATATTTTTTGAAGTTTTAAATTTGTATGTAATTATGCTTAGAAAAAAATTTTCAAGTATGTATTGGAAATGTTTAGTCACCTTAAAAATAATATATAGGAAAATTTGCAAACGAATTATAATGGAAATATGAGGATAAAAGTATGAGAAGTAATCTAAGGAAGAATCAACCTTCTTTTCCTACTTATATTGTACCTACCACTGATGGGCAAAAATACTATTTTAAAAGACTTTCCTTATTGTTTAATATGCTCTATAATTTCTTTCTTTATTTGATTGATTCTTAGGTTTTGGCCTGAATTGTTTTATGGATTAATTTTACAATGTGTTACTGTTCAATTACAACAAAATTTGCTTCCTAATTATGTATTTTCAGTCAGTTTACAACATTACAGTAATTTGTTCATTCGCGTCTCTATTAACAACGTGGTGAAATGTACAAAAAAGTGTAGCTTGCTACCCCCAAACAATGAAGAGGACACTGTAATTACATTTGATGAAGTGAAATATTTTTCTGTACAGGTAATGTTAAATTTCTCTTCTAAATAAAAGAATGCATTTTTATAGTTTCAAACGTTCTACACTAATAATATCTTTTTTTTCTAGGGGACAGGAAAGAAACAAAAGCAATGTTCTTTTATTTGATACTTTACAGTATTTTATTTCTGTATTATAGGCTATATTGATGTTTTTACAGTTTACTGTAGAATACATAATCATGGTGTTCTTCTCTGAGATCTTGCTGTCGGTGATTCTGAGTGTTTATCACACATGGATGCATTTTTCTCTGTCTTAGTCTTCCCCTCCCATTTGCCCTCTTACACCTGCCTTAGTCGGCGTGGGCTACTATAACAAATTACCATAGACTGGGTGGCTTAAACAACAAACCTTTATTTCTCACCTTTCTGGAATGTGAGAAGTTCCTTATAAGGACAGTAATCAGATTCATGAGGGCTCCATTCTCATGACCTAGTGACCTCCCAAACACACCACCTACAAATGCCATCACGTTGGAGATTTAGGCTTCAACATATGAATTTTGAGGGGACACAAACGTTCAGTGCATAGCACACCTTTTTTTTTCATCTCCTTCTCCTTTCCCTCTCTCCTTTCTTCTTATATAGACTCTCTCTAATTACTTTCGCATGGATTAGCTTATTTAGTCTTTATAACCCTTGAAAATATATATATACTCTTACTATCATCTTTATTTTGCAGATGAGGAAACAGATACTATAAGGTTTAAAGAACTTTCTTAAGGTCATAGAACTAGTAATTGGTGGAGCTGAGAATGCAGTCAGTCTGGCTTCAAACTGGCTTCATTAAACCACCTCTCACACCAGAGCTTGCTATGCTGAGTTTGCTTCTGTTTACAGTTAAGCTTCTTAGAATCTTAAGTGTGTCTCAGAGTTGTCTTCAAAATGAGTGACACTATTTCATTTAGCTGTAGGATTCCTTGATTAGTCCAGTTGTTTCCTGATAGTTTTATTACATTAGCTGAATTTTAGTGAAATCCTAAAACGTTTCCTCTATACCATATATACGTATATATATATATTTTTTCAAACTTCATTTTGCTTAAGTGTTGAGTATTGAAGATAGTCCTTTAAACATAGTTTTAAAAAAGAGCATTGTTTTGCTATAGGCAATCCATATTATTTCTTTTACTTTGCCAATAATTTTCCTAGACTTCATTGCCAAGTTTTCAATAATTTTGTGGCTATATGTCCATTTAAATAAAACTTGAAATTAATACTGGAAAACAATATAAATTAATAGGGTGATTTTTAGCATAATCAAAATATTTTTCCTATATTTATTTTAATAGGAGCTATTAGTTTGAGTATAATAAGAGGAGAGTTTTAGTGGCACTCTAATGGAAAGTTTGGGAATGACCTATGACCTAGTAATATTTACATAGAAAATTGTACAAGCAAAGAAACATAAAAAAGCAAGACACATATTAACTCCAGGGAAATTAAAAAATGATACAGGGCAAGAAATATGATCATTGTAAGTATATTATTAAACCCTGAAAAATAGTTACATATACATAATAATATAAACACTAAGTATTATTCTAACAAAAAATGATATATAATATACTGGAGGACTGAGGGGAAAAGAAACGTGAAAATTGTGGGAGGAAGATGTTGAGAGTGAATATTTTTCTTCCACAATAAGCAGTCAGTAGATGATATATACATGACTTCAATGTTCATAGTAGCATTATTTACAGTAGCCAAGATATGGAAGCAACCTAAGTGTCCATCAACAGATGAATGGATAAAGAAGATATATATACATACATACATATATACATGTACATACACACAATGGAATACTACTCAGCCATAAAAAAATAATGAAATTTTACCATTTGCAGCAACACAGATGGACTTGGAGGGCTTTATGCTAAGTGAAGTAAGTCAGGAAAGACAAATACTATATGATATCACTTATATGTGAGATCTAAAAAATACAACAAACTAGTGAATATAACAAAAAAGAAGACTCAGGTACAGAGAACCAACTAGTGGTTACCAGTGGGGAGAGGGAAGGGGGAGGGGCAAAATAGGGATGGGGAGTTAAGAGCTACAAACTATTAAGTATAGAACAAGCTACAAGGATATATTGTACAACATGGGGAATATAGCAAATATTTTATAATAACTATAAATGGAGTATAACCTTTAAAACCTGTGAATCACTGTATTGTACACCTGTACTTTAAATAATATTATGCATCAACTATACTTCAGTTAAAAAAATAGATAGTATCTAAAAACTAAAAAGAAAAAAAGTAATTAGTAACATGATTTTATGCCAAAAACCAGAGAAATCCCTTAAAAAGGTTGAAAGGTGGCTTCTGAAGAGTGAAAATTAGGTAGTGGGTTGGGTAGTGTACTAAATTATACCTGGGATCGAATTTATGGAGGTATGACTGAATGACGACATAGAGAGGGTAATGCCATTGAAAGAAGAATTTATGATTTATATTTCCTGAGAAAAAGGGACACACCACACCACACCACACAAGGCCCCAGGGGAAGTTTCAGGGTGGTCAGGAGGCAGAAGACGGAAACAAGGGGAGAGCCCAAGCCAAAGCCTTTATTGGGGTTTCCTTGAGGAAGGTAATGCAGGGTGGAATTCAACAGTTTAGAATTAACTAATCTGAATAATTCCAGCAGGCTGTGGGCTGTAGTATAGTCTCTAGTTGCCTGGTACCTGGCCATGGGATGATTTAGGGCAGGGGAAATATTAGTTCCATATGAGAGATAAGGAGGTGGTTAGGGCTATAGACTTGAGATTGGTTAGTTAGCCTATGAAAGATGTGCTACTATCAAGCCAAGCCCTTTGCTATCTCTAGGATCTGGCTAGCCCTGGGAGGGAAATTCTCTCTCTGGCCAGCAAGCTTTTTAAGATGTTGAAACATCATAAAATATAGGGGAAAAAATGGTTAATACAAGTGGGAGAAAAAACATTTCTTTGATTTAGCCATTGTAAAACTGTTTGATTTTTAAACTATGTACTACCTAACTAGGATAAAATAAAATTATACTGTATATACTTTAGGACTTTAATTTGCTAAAGCTTACAAAGTAGATCTAGGTTAAAAATAAAAACATACAAACCAAAAAATACAAAGGAATAGCAAGTGGATTTAACCTAGTTTAATTGTTCTGGAAAGCTGTTGGGTAAGTGATGTTAAAACAAAACTCATATCAAAGAATGAATAGTAGAGGATTTCTGTTCTGGCCATGCTGGAGCAGCTGCTATTAGATTTACTCTTCTCTTCTAAACAACCCTAAAACTAGTAAAATATATGAAGCAACTATTTTTTGGTATTTTACAATGGGAATTGGAGGGCTGCAATCCTTAAGAGAAGGGAAGCACAAGAGGTGAGCTCCATGTTTACAATAGCTTTCTGTCTGGCAGCAAATCTGGCACAGGGAAGTGAAACCCAAACAGAAAGTAACAGTCTTTCTGGGTGGAGGAAGCAGAGGCTGAGCAGAGGAAACAGATGAGTTTTGGGCTGCTAAGCTGGCTGGAATTTGTAAAGCAGGGTACTAGAGAGGAGGGAGCAGCAGATAAGGAGCGCTAGAAATCTGTGTAGGTTTTCCACTCAGGTTCTTGGCTGGATCCTAAAGTGTGCATGTGCAAGGAGAGTTTGTAGGAGAAATTACAGAGAACAAGTGCTGGAGAGCTGAGAGCTGAATAGAGATTTCAGAAGTCACAAATTCAGAGTCTTTGGAGTCTGATGCAGCTAAAGTGGAGAGACCTTGTTGAACATTCTCAGTATTCAGTTGAGATCCCAGAAAGGCCAGGTCTTAGGAATAAGGATCATGTCCTAAGAGTAAGGGTTAAACCTACTAGGACTAAGGACAAAAACTGAAACAGACCTATCCTCAAACTTTTTCATAGAATCAAGATGATCTTCCAGTAGTTGATTGCCTTCCAGAAAAGAACTCAGTAGTTCTTAGAGGAAGATATAAAAACCCAGAGTCTCTATTACATATACTTCACAATGCCCATCATATAATAAAAAATTGCTATTCATGGGGAAATAAAAACAGACAATAGGGGTAAACCCCCTGGTGACCCAAATGTTTGAATCTGCAGATTGGAATGTTGTAACTATCATAAATATGTCAAAGTGGAAAAGGAGGACAAAATGGATGATCACAATGGGAATTTTGAAGAGAATGGAAACTAAAAAGAACCAAATGGAGATTCTAGATATGAAAAATATAATATTGACATGAAAAATTCATTTGAAATGTTTCAAAGCATTCTGAACAGAACAGAAGGATCTGTTAACTGAAAGACAAGTCAATAGAAATCATTCAAATTGAGGCTCAGAGAGAAAAAACATTGAAAAATGGAAGAGACCAGTGGGCAACATCACTCAATTTATAGATGTGTAACTACATGCCAGAAGGAAAGAAGAGGAAGTATTTAGAGTATTTAATATTTTAGAATTTTCTCTGCTAAACATTTTCCAAAGTCGATGAAAGACATCAATCTATAGATTCAAGAAACTCAGTGAACCTCAAGCAGAATAAGTACAAAGATGATCACACCAAAATACATCATAGTCAAACTGCTAAAAAGAAAAAAGAAAAAAGAAAATCTTAAAGGTAGCCAGAGGGAAAAAACACATGACATTCAAGTGAACAACAGTAAGAATAACAGCATACTTCCCATCAAAAACAGTGGAGGTCAGGGACTACCCTAGTGGTCCAGTGGTTAAGAATCTGCCTTCCAATGCAGGGGACACGGGTTCGATCCCAGGTTGGGCAACTAAGATCCCACATGCCACGGGGCAACTAAGCCTGTGTGCCACAACTACTGAGTCCATGTGCACTAGAGCCCGTGTGCCCCAACAAAGAGCCCACGTACCACAACAAAAGATCCCACGTGCCACAACAAATATCCTGCATACCTCAACTAAGACCTGACACAGCCAAATAAATTAAATAAATAAATAAATAAAATTTTTTAAAAAGTGGAGGTCAGGTGTCAAGGGAATGCTGTCTTTCAAGTGGTAAAAATAAGGTCAACCTAGATTTCTAAATGCAATGAAAATATTCTCCAAAAAGACTGTGAAAGACAAAAGCTGAGGGTTTGTATCATTTTAATAAACATCAAAGGAACGTTGATCCCAAATGGAAGTCCAGATTCACAGGAAGGAATGAAGAACACTGGTAATGGTAAATATATGGGTAAAAATAAAAGACTATTAAAAAGAAGAAAATAAATAAAAAGACTGTTTTAGAAATGTTCTCCAAAAGACTAGACTGGTTTTTTTTTTTTACATATATACATTTAAATTTTTTAAGTTATATATTGGAGTATAGTTGATTAACAATGTTGTGTTAATTTCAGATATACAGCAAAGTGATTCAGTTATACATATACATGTATCTAGTTTTCAAATTCTTTTCCCATTTAGGTTATTACAGAATATTTTTTAATTAGTTAATTAATTTTTGGCTGTGTTGGGTCCTCGTTGCTGCGCACGGGCTTTCTCTAGTTGCCGGCGAGTGGGGGCTACTCTTATGGTGTGTGGGTTTCTCACTGTGGTGGCTTCTCTTGTTGTGGAGCGTAGGCTCTAGGCACGTGGGCTTCAGTAGCTGTGGCATGTGGGCTCTGTAGTTGTGGCTCATGGGCTCTAGAGCACAGGCTCAGTAGTTGTGGCACACAGCCTTAGTGTCTCCATGGGATCTCCCTGGATCAGGGAACAAACCCGTGTCCCCTATATTGGCAGTGGATTCTTAACCACTGCGCCACCAGAGAGGTCCTTATTACAGAATATTGAGCAGCATTCCCTGTGCTATACAGTAGGTCTTTGCTGGTTATCTATTTTAAATATAGCAGTCTGTACATGTCAGTCCCAAACTCCCAGTCTATCCCTCCCTCTACACCCTTCCCCTGTGGTAACCATAATTTCATTCTCTAAGTCTCTGAGTCTGTTTCTGTTTTGTAAATAAGTTCACTTGTATATACTTTTTTAGATTTCACATATAAGGGATATCATATGATATTTATCTTTCCCACTTCATTTAGTATGATAATCTCCAGGTCCATCCATGTTGCCACAAATGGCATTATTTCATTCTTTTTAATGGCTGAGTAATATTCCATTGTATATATGTACTACATCTTCTTTATCCATTCCTTCATCGATGGACATTTAGGTTGCTTCCATGTCTTGGCTATAGTAAACAGTGCTGCAGTGAACATTGGCATGCATGTATCCTTTCAAATATTTGTTTTTCTCTGGATATATGCCCAGGAGTGGGATTGCTGGATCATATGGTAGCTCTATTTTTAGTTTTTTAAGGAACCTCCATACTGTTCTCCATAGTGGCTGTACCGATTTACATTCCCACCAACAGTGCAAGAGGGTTCCCTTTTCTCCACACCCTCTCCAGCATTTATTGTCTGTAGACTTTTTGATGATGGCCATTGTGACTGGTTTGAGGTGATACCTCATTGTAGTTTTGATTTGCATTTCTCTAATAATTAGCGATGTTGAGCATCTTTTCATGTGCCTCTTGGCCATCTGTTTGTCTTCTTTGGAGAAATGTCTGTTTAGGTCTTCTGCCCATTTTTTTGATTGGGTTGTTTGTTTTTTTGTTATTGAGCTGCATGAGCTGTGTGTAAATTTTGGAGATTGGTCCCTTGTCAGTCTCATCATTTGTAATATTTTCTTCCATTCTGTGGGTTGTCTTTTCGTTTTGTTTATGGTTTCCTTTGCTGTGCAAAAGCTTTTGAGTTTAATTATATCCCATTTGTTTATTTTTGTTTTTATTTCATTACTCTAAGAGACGGATTGAAAAAGATATTGTGATTTGTGTCAAAGAGAGTTCTGCATATGTTTTAGGATCCAGTCTTACATTTAGGTCTTTAATTCATTTTGAGTTTATTTTTGTTTATGGTGTTAGAGAATGTCCTAATTTCATTTTTTTACATGTAGCTGTCTAGTTTTCCCAGCACCATTTATTAAAGAGACTATCTTTTCTCCACTCTATACTCTTGCCCCCTTTGTCATAGAATAATTGAACATAGGGGCATGCATTTATTTCTGGACTTTCTATCATGTTCCATTGATCTATATTTCTGTTTTTGTGCCAGTACCATACTGTTTTGATTACTGTAGCTTTGTAGTATAGTCTGAAGTCAGGGAGCCTGATTCCTTCAGCTCCACTTTTCTTTCTCAAGATTGCTTTGGCTATTTGGGGTCTTTTGTGTCTCCATACAAATTTTGAGAATTTTTGCTCTAGTTCTGTGAAAAACGCCATTGGTAATTTGATAGGGATTGCATTGAATCTGTAGATTGCTTTGGGTAGTATAGTCATTTTGACAATATTGATTCTTCCAATCCAAAGGCATGGTATATCTTTCCATCTGTTTGTGTCATCTTCAATTTCTTTCATCAATGTCTTACAGTTTTCAGAGTACAGGTCTTTTGCCTCCTTAGGTAGGTTTATTTTATTCTTTTTGATGCAGTGGTAAATAGGATTGTTTCTTGAACTTCTCTTTCTTATCTTTCATTGTTAGTGTATAGAAATGTAACAGATTTCTATGTATTAATTTTTTAACTTTACCAAATTCATTGATGAGCTCTAGTAGTTTTCTGGTAGCATCTTTAGGATTTTCTCTGTATAGTATCATGTCATCTGCAAACATTGACAGTTTTACTTCTTCTTTTCCAATTCAGATTCTTTAAATTTGTTTTTCTTCTCTGATTGCCATGGCTAGGGCTTCCAAAAACTATGTTGAATAATAGTGGTGAAAGTGGACATCCTGGTCTTGTTCCTGATCTTGGAGGAAATGCTTTCAGCTTTAACCATTGAGTATGATGTTAGCTGTAGGTTTGTCATATATGGCCTTTATTATGCTGAGGTATGTTCCCTCTATGCCCACTTTCTGCAGAGTTTTTATCATAAATGTAAGACCAGGTACTATAAAACTCCTAGAGGAAAACATAGGCAGGACACTCTTTCACATAAATTGCAGCAATATCTTTTTGGATCCATGTCCTAGAGTAATGGAAATAAAAACAAAAATAAACAAATGGGACCTAATTATACTTAAAACCTTTTGCACAGAAAAGGAAACCATAAACAAAAGGAGAGTTTTTTTTTTAAATTACAGTTTCAATTTTACTACTTGTGATTGTGTCTGTTCATATTTTCTATTTTTTCCTGGTTCAGACTTGGGAGACTGCACCTTTCTAAGAATTTGTCCATTTCTTCCAGGTTGTTCATTTTACTGGTATATAGTTGCTTGCAGTAGTCTCTTACGATCCTTTGTGTTTCTGTGGTGTCCATTGTAACTTCTTCTTTTTCATTTCTAATTTTATTGATTTGAGGCCTCCACCTTTTTTTCTTGAAGAGTGTGGCTAAAGGTTTATCAATTCTGTCTTTTCAAAGAACCAGCTTTTAGTTTCATTGATCTTTTCTGTTGTTTTATTTTTCTCTATATCATTTATTTCTGCTCTGATCTTTATGATTTCTTTCCTTCTGCTAACTTTGGGTTTTGTATGTTCTTCTTTCTCTAGTTGCTTTAGGTGTAAGATTAGGATTTTATTTGGGAATTTTCTTGTTTCCTGAGGTAAGCTTGTATCACTATAAACTTCCCTCTTAGAGCTGCTTTTGCTGTGTCCCATAGGTTTTGGATCATCGTGCTTTTGTTTTCATTTGTCTCTATTTTGTTTTTAATCCTTTTTTTAATAGATCTTTATTGGAGTATAATTGCTTCACAATACTGTGTTAGTTTCTGTTGTACACCAAAGTGAATCAGCCGTATGCATACATATGTCCCCATATCCCTTCCCTCTTGAACCTCCCTCCATCCTCCCTATCCCACCCCTCTAGGTCATCATGAAGCACCAAGCTGATCTCTCTGTGCTATGCTGCTGCTTCCCACTAGCTAACTATTTTACATTTGGTAGTGTATATATGTCGATGCTACTCTCACTTCACCCCAGCTTCCCTCTCGCATCCCGTGTCCTCAAGTCCATTCTCTATGTCTACATCTTTATTCCTGCCCTGCAACTAGGTTCATCAGTACCAATTTTTTTTTTTTTAGATGCCATATATATGTGTTAGCATACGGTATTTGTTTTTCTCTTTTTGACTTACTTCACTCTGTGTGATAGACTCTGGGTCCATCCACCTCACTACAAGTAACTCAATTTCATTTCTTTTTATGGCTGAGTAATATTCCATTGTGTATATGTGCCACAACTTCTTTATCCGTTCATCTGTTGATGAACATTTAGGTTGCTTCCATGTCTTGGCTATTGTAAATAGAGCTGCAGTGAACATTGTGGTACATGACTCTTTTTGAATTATGGTTTTCTCAGCGTATATGCCCAGTAGTGGGATTGCTGGGTCATATGGTAGTTCTGTTTTTAGATTTTTAAGGAATCTCCATACTGTTTTCCATAGTGGTTGTATCAATTTACATTCCCACCAACAGTGCAGGAGAGTTCCCTTTGCACCACACCCTTTCCAGCATTTACTGTTTCTAGATTTTTTGATGATGGCCATTCTGACAAGTGTGAGATGATACCTCACTGTAGTTGTGATTTGCATTTCTCTAATAATTAGTGACATTGAGCATCTTTTCATGTGCCTCTTGGCCATCTGTATGTCTTCCTTGGTGAAGTGTCTGTTTAGGTCTTCCACCCATTTTTTAACTGGATTTTTTGTTTTTTTGATATTGAGCTCCATGAGCTGTTTGTATATTTTGGAGATTAATCCTTTGTCTGTTGTTTCATTTGCAAATATTTTCTCCCATTCTGAAGATTGTCTTTTTGTCTTGTTTATGGTTTCCTTTGCTGTGCTTATGTTATGTTTAAGTCCCATTTGTTTATTTTTGTTTCTCTAGGAGGTGGGTCAAAAAAGTTCTTGCTGTGGTTTATGTCAAAGAGTGTTTTCCCTATGTTTTCCTCTAAGAGTTTTATAGTGTCTGGTCTTACATTTAGGTCTTTAATCCATTTGAATTTATGTTTGTGTATGGTGTTAGGGAGTGTTCTAGTTTCATTCTTTTACATGTAGCTGTCCAGTTTTTCATTTGTCTCTAGGTATTTTTTAAATTCTTCTTTGGTTTCTTCAGTGATCCATTGGTTGTTTAGTGGCATATTGTTTAGCCTCCATCTGTTTATGTGTTTTACAGTTTTTTTCTTGTAGTTGATTTCTAATCTCATGGTGTTGTGGTCAGAAAAACTGCTTGATATGATTTCAGTTTTCTTAAATTTATTGGGGCTTGCTTTGTGGCCCAGTATGTGATCAGTCCTGGAGAATGTTCCATGTGCACTTGAGAAGAATGTGTATTCTGCTGCTTTTGGGTGGAATGCTCTATAAATATCAATTTATATCAAAATATCAAGTCCATCTGGTCTAATGTGTCTTTTAAGGCCTGTGTTTCCTTATTGATTTTCCGTCTGGATGATTCGTCCATTGATGGAGGTGGGGTGTTAAAGTCCCCCAGTATGGGACTTCCCTGGTAGCGCAGTCATTAAGAATCTGCCTGCCAATGCAGGGGACACAGGTTCGAGCCCTGCTCTGGGAAGATCCCACATGCCACAGAGCAACTAAAGCCCATGTGCCACAACTACTGAGCCTGAGTTCTGGAGCCCATGAGCCACAACTACTGAGCCTGCGTGCTGCAACTACTGAAGCCGCATGGCCTAGAGCTTGTGCTCTGCAACTAGAGAAACCACTGCACTGAGTAGCCCACTCACCACAATGAAGAGTAGCCCCCGCTCGCCGCAACTAGAGAAAGCCCGTGCGCAGCAACAAAGACCCAACACAGCCAAAAATAAAATATAAATAAATAAATTTATTTTAAAAAAAAAGTGCCCCACTACTACTGTGTTGCTGTCAGTTTCTCCTTTTATGACTGTTAGTATTTGCCTTATATATTGAGGTGATCCTATGTTGGGTGCATATGTATTTACAATTGTTGTATCTTTTTCTTAGATTGATCCTTTGACCATTATGTAGTGTCTTTCACTTTCAGTCTGTGTGTGTCCCTAGATCTGAAATGGGTCTCTTGTAGACAGCATATATACAGGTCTTGTTTTTGTATCCATTCAGCCAGTTTATATCTTTTGGTTGGAGCATTTAATACGTTTAAGGTACTTAAATGTATGTATGTTTTTATTGCCACTTTGTTCATTGTTTTGGATTTGTTTTTGTAGGTCTTTTTTCTTCCCTTACTCTTTTGTTCTCTTCTCTTGTGATTTGATGACTAATTTTAGTGTTGTGCTTGGATTCCTTTCTCTATTTTGTGTGTGTATCTATTGTAGATTTTCGGTTTTGAGGTTGCCATGAAGATTTGGTATCTATAACAGTCTGTATATAAACAAGATTGTTTTAAGTTGCTGGTCTTATAATGCATTTCCAATATCCTGCATTTGTGCTCTCCTCTTCTCACAGTCGCTGGTTGTGATATATTTGTGTGCAGATTATTTCCTACCTTTACTGTATGTTTGCCTTTACTGATAAGCTTTTCCATTTGTAATTTACTTGTTCCTAGTTGTGGCCTTTTCTTTTCCATCTAGAGAAGTTCCATTAGCATTTGTTGCAAAGCTGGGCTGGTGGTGCTGAATTCTCTTAGCTTTGGCTTGTCTGTAAAGCTTCTGATTTCTCCATTGAATCTGAATGAGAGCTTTGCTGGGTGGAGTATTCTTGGTTGTAGGTTCTTCCCTTTCATCACTTTAAATATATCATGCCACTCCCTTCCAGCCTGAGAGTTTCTGCTGAGAAATCAGCTGATAACCTTATGGGAATTCCCTTGCATGTTACTTGTTGCTTTTAATTTTTTTTTTTTTGTCTTTAATTTTTGTCAATTTATTCTTTGTGTCTCAGTGTGTTTCTCCTTGGGTTTGTCCTGCCTGGGACTCTCTGTGCTTCCTGGACATGGGTGACTGTTTCCTTTCCCATGTTAAGCAATTTCTTAGCTATTATCTCTTCAAATATTTTCTCAGGTCGTTTCTCTCTGTCTTCTCCTTTTGGGACCTCTATAATGTGAATCTTGGTGCATTTAATGTTGTCCCAGATCAAGATGGCAGTGTGGGAAGACGCGGAGTTCACGTCTCCCCATGACTAGGACACCCGCAGGATGCTGTGGCAGACCTCGCCACCCAAGGAGATGGGAGGAACCCCCAAGCGAACTGATAGGACATGGGGAGACCGAGGTGGGGGAAAAGTGGAAGCTGGACAGGACCGGCACCCCTGAGGGTGGCTGAGAGGGGGGAGGGGTTCCCACGCATGGAGGGACCCTTGGGGGCTTGGATCAGGGGGAGCACGCCCAGTGTATCCCCTGCCCTGTCAGCCAGAGAAATCTGCTTGGCTCTTTGGCCGGGTCCTATGCCCTCGGAGGCCCCCCTCTGGGCTGTGTGGGTCCTGGGGGCATAAGAGGGAGGCCAGGGGAGAGCAGGAGAGGCAAGCAGGAGGGGTCCTCCAGGACCAGAGTAGCAGGAGAGGAGTGGAGGGCATTTGCCCGCCCACTTGAGCCCAAGAAGCCTGCTGGGCTCCCAGATGGGTTCCCCCGCCCTCTGAGAACAGAGGCAGGAGGCACACCTGGGTCCCTTCTGTTCCTTTGAGCCTAAGCCCCACGCCCACACACCCAAGAGCCTTTTCCAGCCCTGCAGGTCCTAAGCATAGGCCCTGCCCATCACCCAAACCCTGCCTCTGCTTAGGCCCCGCCCTCCACAGCCAAAGCCTTTTCCAACTTTTTTTTTCTCCTCCTCTTTTTTACTATTGTGGTTCTGTTTTACCTTCTGGTTGTTGTTTTATCTATATTTTTATGTTTATATTCTTTCTAACATATCTGTTAGTTTTCTAGTCTAATTTTATTTTTTACTTTGTTATTGTTCTCCCCCCACCCCTTTTTTTTTTTTTTTTTTGCTGCTCCGTGTGGCTTACAAGATCTTGGTTCATGAGCTGGGGGTCAGGCCAAAGCTCCTGCAGTGGGAGCACCATGTCCAAGCCACTGGACTAACAGAGAACCTCAGACCCCAGGGAATATTCATCGGAGTGAGGTCTCCTGGAGGTCCTCATCTCAAAACCAAGACCCAGGTCTACCCAACAGCCTACAAACTCCAGTGTTAGAAGCCTCAGGCCAAACAAACAGTAAGACAGGAACACAGTCCCACTCATCAAAAAAGAAAAAAGGGGCTTCCCCAGTGGCGCAGTGGTTGGGAGTCCACCTGCCAATGCAGGGGACATGGGTTCGGGCCCTGGTCTGGTAAGATTCCACATGCCATGGAGCAACTGAGCCCATGCACCACAACTACTGAGCCTGTGCTCTGGAGCCCGCGAGCCACAACTGCTGAGCCCACGTGCCACAGCTGCTGAAGGCTGTGTGCCTAGAGCCTGTGCTCTGCAACAAGATAAGCCACCGCAATGAGAAGCCCTTGCACCCTAACAAAGAGTAACCCCCACTCGCCGCAACTAGAGAAGGTCCGCACAGCAACGAGGACCCAACACAGCCAAAAATAAACTAAAAAAAAAAAAAAAAAAAAGACAGCAAAATAATATGTCACAGATGAAAGAGCAAGGTAAAAACCTAGAAGACCAAATAAATGAAGAGGAAATAGTCAATCTACCTGAAAAAGAATTCAAAGTAATGATAGTAAAGATGATCCAGAATCTCAGAAATAGAATGGAGGCACGGATTGAGAAAATACAAGAAATTTTTAACAAAGATCTAGAAGAACTAAAGAACAAACAAACAGAGATGAACAACACAGTAACTGAAATGAAAAATACACTAGAAGGAATCAATAACAATAACTTAGGCAAAAGAACGAATAAGTGAGCTGGAAGACAGAATGGTGGAAATAACAGCCAAGAAGCAGATTACAGAAAAAAGAATGAAAAGAATTGAAGACAATCTCAGAGAGCTCTGGGACAACAGTAAATGCACCAACATTCGAATTATAGTGGTCACAGAAGAAGAGAAAAAGAAAGGGTTGAGAAATCATTTGAAGGGATTATAGTGGAAAACTTCCCTAACATGAGAAAGGAAATAGTCACTGAAGTCCAGGAAGCACAGAGAGTCCCATACAGGTTCAACCCCAGGAGAAACACACCAAGACACATATTAATCAAACTAACAAAAATTAAATTCAAAGAAAAAATATTAAAAGCAGCAAGGGGGCACCTTCAAGATGGTGGAGGAGTAAGACATGGAGATCACCTTCCTCCCCATAAATACATCAAAAATGCATCTACATGTGGAACAACTCGTACAGAACACCTACTGAACGCTGGCAGAAGACCTCCGACTTCCCCAAAGGCAAGAAACTCCCCATGTACCTGGGTAGGGCAAAAGAAAAAAGAAAAGACAGAGACAAAAGAATAAGGACGGGACCTGCACCTCTGGGAGGGAGCTGTGAAGGAGGAAAAGCTTCCACACACTAGGAAGCCCCTTCACTGGTGGAGATGGGGGGTGGTGGTGGGAAAGCGTTGGAGCCACGGAGGAGAGCAGAGCAACAGGAGTGCAGAGGGCAAAGCGGAGAGATTCCCGCACAGAGGATCGGTGCTGAGCAGCACTCATCAGCCTGAGAGGCTTGTCTGCTCACCCTCCAGGGCGGGACGGGTGGGGGCTGGGACCTGAGGCTCTGGCTTCTTTGGAGGTCAGATCCCAGGGAGAGGACTGGGGTTGGCTACATGAACACAGCCTGAAGGGGCTAGTGCGCCACAGCTAGCAAGGAGGGACTCCAGGAAAAAGTCTGGAACTGCCTAAGAGGCAAGAGACTATTGTTTCAGGGTGCACAAGGAGAGGGGGTTCAGAGCATGGCCTAAATGAGCTCCAGAGACGGGCGCAAGCTGTGGCTCTCAGCGCAGACAGCAGGGATGGGCATGAAATGCTAAGGCTGCTGCTGCAGCCACCAAGAAGCCTGTGTGCAAGCACAGGTCACTATCCACACCTCCCCGCCCGGGAGACTGTGCAGCCCGCCACTGCCAGGGTCCCGTGATCCAGGGACAACTTCCCCGGGAGAACACATGGCGTGCCTCAGGCTGTTGCAACGTCACACCGGCCTCTGCCGCTGCAGCCTCACCCCGCATTTCGTACCCCTCCCTCCCCCCAGCCTGAGTGAGCCAGAGCCCCGGAATCAGCTGCTCCTTTAACCCTGTCCTGTCTGGGCGGAGAACAGACTCCCTCAGGTGACCTACACACAGAGGTGGGGCAAAATCCAAAGCTGAACCCCAGGAGCTGTGCGAACAAAAAAGAGAAAGGGAAATTTCTCCCAGCAGCCTCAGGAGCAGTGGATTAAATCTCCACAATCAACTTGATGTACCCTGCATCTGTGGAATACCTGAATAGACAACGAATCATCCCAAAATTGAGGCGGTGGACTTTGGGAGCAACTGTAGATGGGGGGTTTGCTTTCTGCATCTAATTTGTTTCTGGTTTTATGTTTATCTTAGTTTAGTATTTAGAGCTTATTATAACTGGTAGATTTGTTTGATTTGGTTACCCTCTTCCTTTTTTTAAAATATAGATGTATATTTTTTCCTTTTTCTCTTTTTGTGAGTGTGTATGTGTATACTTCTTTGTGTGATTTTGTCTGTATACCTTTGCTTTTACCATTTGTCCTAGGGTTCTGTCTTTCCTTTTGTTTTTTTTTTAGTATAGTTTTTATTGCTTATTATCACTGGTGGATTTGTTTATTGGTTTGTTTGCTCTCTTTATTTCTTTCTATTTTTTAATTACTTTTTAAATGTTTTACTTTTAATGATTTTTTATTGTATTTTAATAACTTTATTTTATTTATTTTTCTTCCTTCCTTCCGTCCTTCCTTCCTTTCTGTCCTTTCCTTTCTTTCTTTCTTTCTTTCTTTCATTCGTTCTTTCTTTTCTTTCTTTTTCTCCCTTTTCTTCTGAGCTGTGTGGCTGACAGGGTCTTGGTGCTCCGGCTGGGTGTCAGGCCTGAGCCTCTGAGGTGGGAGAGCCGAGTTCAGAACATTGGACCACCAGAGACCTCCTGGCCCCACATAATATCAAATGGTGAAAGCTCTCCCAGAGATCTACATCTCAACACTAAGACCCAGCTCCACTCAACAACCAGCAAGCTACAGTGCTGGACACCCTATGCCAAACAAGTAGCAAGACAGTAACACAAATCCACCCATTAGCAGAGAGGCTGCCTAAAATCATAATAAGTTCACAGACACCCCAAAGTACACCACCAGACACGGTTCTGCCCACCAGAAAGACAAGATCCAGCCTCATCCACCAGAACACTAGTCCACCAGGCACTAGTCCCCTCCACCAGGAAGCCTACACAACCCACTGAACAAACCTTACCCACTGGGAGCAGATGCCAAAAACAATGGGAACCACAAACCTGCAGCCTGTGAAAAGGAGACCCCAAATGCAGTAAGTTAAGCAAAATGAGAAGACAGAGAAATACACAACAGATGAAGGAGCAAGGTAAAAACCCACCAGACTAAATAAATGAAGAGGAAATAGGCAGTCTACCTGAAAAAGAATTCAGAGTACTGATAGTAAAGATGATCCAAAATCTTGGAAATAGAATGGAGAAAATACAAGAAACGTTTAACAAGGGCCTAGAAGAAATAAAGAGCAAACAGACATTGATGAACAACATGATAAGTGAAATTAAAAATTCTCTAGAAGGAATCAATAGCAGAATAACTGAGGCAGAAGAACGGATAAGTGACCTGGAAGATAAAATAGTGGAAATAACTACCACAGAGCAGAATAAAGAAAAAAGAATGAAAAGAATTGAGGACAGTCTCAGAGACTTCTGGGACAACATTAAACACACCAACATTCGAATTATAGGGTTCTCAGAAGAAGAGAAAAAGAAAGGGTCTGAGAAAATACTTGAAGAGATTATAGTTGAAAACTTCCCTAATATGGGAAAGGAAATAGTCAAGTCCAGAAAGTGCAGAGAGTCCCATACAGGATAAATCCAAGGAGAAACATGCCAGGACACATATTAATCACACTATCAAAAATTAAATACACAGAAAAAATATTAAAAGCAGCAAGGGAAAAGCAACAAATAACATACAAGGGAATCCCCATAAGGTTAACAGCTGATTTCTCAGCAGAAACTCTGAAAGCCAGAAGGGTGTGGCAGGACATGTTTAAAGTGATGAAAGGGAAGAACCTACAACCAAGATTACTCTACCCAACAAGGATCTCATTCAGATTTGACGGAGAAATTAAAGCCTTTACAGACAAGCAAAAGCTAAGAGAATTCAGCACCACGAAACCAGCTTTACAACAAATGCTAAAGCAACTTCTCTAGGCAGGAAACACAGGAGAAGGAAAAGACCTACAATAACAAACCCAAAACAATTAAGAAAATGGTAATAGGAGCATACATATCGATAATTACCTTAAATGTAAATGGATTAAAAGCTCCCACCAAAAGACATAGACTGGCTGAATGGATACAAAAACAAGACCCATGTGTATGCTGCCTACAAGAGACCCACTTCAGACCTAGGGACACATACAGACTGAAAGTGAGGGGATGGAAAAAGATATTCCATGCAAATGGAAATCAAAAGAAAGCTGGAGTAGCAATTCTCATATCAGACAAGATAGACTTTAAAACAAAGACTTTTACAAGAGACAAAGAAGGACACTACATAATGACCAAGGGATCAATCCAAGAAGAAAATATAAGAATTGTAAATATTTATGCACCCAACATAGGAGTACCTCAATACATAAGGCAAGTGCTAACAGCCATAAAAGGGGAAATCAACAGTAACACAATAATAGTAGGGGACATTAACACCCCACTTTCACCAATGGGCAGATCATTGGTGAAAGTGATCAGTGAAGGAAATACAAGCTTTAAATGATACCTTAAACAAGATGGACCTAATTGATATTTATAGGACATTCCATCCAAAAACAACAGAATATACTTTCTTCTCAAGTGCTCATGGAACATTCTCCAGGATAAATCATATCGTGGGTCGCAAATCAAGCCTTGGTAAATTTAAGAAAATTGAAATCGTATCAAGTATCTTTTCTGACCACAATGCTATGAGACTAGGTATCAATTACAGGAAAAAATCTTTAAAAAAATACAAACACATGGAGGCTAAACAATACATTACTAAATAACCAAGAGATCACTGAAGAAATCAAAGAGGAAATCAAAAAATACCTAGAAACAAATGACAGTGAAAACACAATGACCCAAAACCTATGGGATGCAGCAAAAGCAGTTCTAAGAGGGAAGTTTACAGCAATACAGTCCTACCTCAGGAACAAGAAACGTCTCAAATAAACAACCTAACCTTAAACCTAGAGCAATTAGAGAAAGAAGAATAAAAATACCCCAAAGTTAGCAGAAGGAAAGAAATCATAATGATCAGATCAGAAATAAATGAAAAATAAATGAGGGAAACGACAGCAAAGATCAATAAAATTAAAAGCTGGTTCTTTGAGAAGATAAACAAAATTGATAAACCATTAGCTAGACTCATCAAGAAAAAAAAAGGGAGAAGACTCAAATCAATAGAATTAGAAATGAAAAAGGAAAAGTAACAACTGACAGTGCAGAAATACAAAGGATCATGAGAGATTACTACAAGCACGTATATGCCAATAAAATGGAAGAAATGGACACATTCTTAGAAAAGCACAACCTTCCGAGACTGAACCAGGAAGAAATAGAAAATATAAACAGACCAATCACAAGCACTAAAATTGAAACTGTGATTAAAAATCTTCCAAAAACCAAAGCGCAGCAACAGATGGCTTCACAGGCAAATTCTGTCAACCATTTAGAGAAGAGCTAACACCTATGCTTCTCAAACTCTTCCAAAGCATAGCAGAGGGAGGAACACTCCCCAACTCTTTCTATGAGGCTACCGTCACCCTGATACCAAAACCAGACAAAGATGTCACAAAAAAGAAAACTACGGGCCAATATCACTGATGAACATAGATGCAAAAATCCTCAACAAAATACTAGGAAACAGAATCCAACAGCACATTAAAAGGATCATACACCATGATCAAGTGGGGTTTATCCCAGGAATGCAAGGATTCTTCAATATATGCAAATCACTCAGTGCGATACACCATATTAACAAATTGAAGTATAAAAAGCATATGATCATCTCAATAGATGCAGAAAAAGCTTTTGACAAAATTCAACACCCATTTTTGATAAAAATCCTCCAGAAAGTAGGCTTAGAGGGAACTTATGTCAACATAATAAAGGCCATATATGACAAACCCACTGCGAACATCGTTCTCAATGGTGGAAAACTGAAACCATTTCCACTAAGATCAGGAACAAGACAAGGTTGCCCACTCTCACCACTATTCAATATAGATTTGGAAGTTTTAGCCACAGCAATCCAAGAAGAAAAAGAAATAAAAGGAATCCAAATTTGAAAAGAAGAAGTAAAACTGTCACTGTTTGCAGATCATATGATACTATACATAGAGAATCCTAAAGATGCTACCAGAAAACTACTAGAGCTAATCAATGAATTTGGTAAAGTAGCAGGATACAAAATTAATGCACAGAAATCTCTAGCATTCCTATACACTAATGATGAAAAATTAGAGAAATTAAGGAAACACGCCCATTTACCATTGCAACAAAAAGAATAAAATACCTAGGAATAAACCTACCTAAGGACACAAAAGACCTGTATGCAGAAAACTTTAAGACACTGATGAAAGAAAGTAAAGATGATACAAATAGATGGAGAGATATACCATGTTCTTGGATTGGAAAAATCAACATTGTGAAAATGCCTAAACTACCCAAAGCAATCTACAGATTCAATGCAATCCCTATCAAACTACCAATGGAATTTTTCACAGAACTAGAACAAAAAATTTCACAATTTGTATGGAAACACAAAAGACCCCAAATAGCCAAAGCAATCTTGAGAAAGAAAAATGGAGCTGGAGGATCAGGCTCCCTGACTTCAGACTATACTACAAAGCTGCAGTGATCAAGACAGTATGGTGCTGGCACAAAAACAGAAATATAGATCAATGGAACAGGATAGAAAGCCCAGAGCTAAACCCACGCACATATGGTCACCTTATCTTTGATCAAGGAGGCAAGGATATACAATGGAGAAAAGGCAGCTTCTTCTATAAGTGGTGCTAAGGAAACTGAACAGCTACATGTAAAAGAATGAAATTAGAACACTCCCTAACACCATACACAAAAAAATCTCAAAATGGAGTAAAGACCTAAATGTAAGACTAGACAGTATAAAACTCTTAGAGGAAAACACAGGCAGAACACTCTATGACATAAATCACAGCAAGATCCTTTTTGACCCACCTCCTAGAGAAATGGAAATAAACCAAAAATAAACAAATGGGACCTAATAAAACTTCAAAGCTTTTGCACAACAAAGGAAACCATAAACAAGATGAAAAGACAGCCCTCAGAATCGGAGAAAATATTTGCAAATGAAGCAACTGACAAAGGATTAATCTCCAAAATATATAAGCAGCTCATGCAGCTCAATATCAAAAAAACAACCCAATCCAAAAATGGACAGAAGTCCTAAATAGACATTTCTCCAAAGAAGATATACAGATTACCAACTAACACATGAAAGGATGCTCAACATCACTAATCATTAGAGAAATGCAAATCAAAACTACAATGAGGTATCAACCTCACACTGGTCAGAATGACCATCATCAAAAAATCTACAAACAGTAAATGGTGGAGAGGGTGTGGAGAAAAGGAGACCCTCCTACACTGTTGGTGGAAATGTAAATTGATACAGCCACTATGGAGAACAGTATGGAGGGTCCTTAAAAACTAAAAATAGAACTACCATACAATCCAGCAATCCCACTACTAGGCATATACCCTGAGAAAACCATAATTCAAAAAGAGTCATATACCAGAATGTTCATTTCAGGTCTGTTTACAATAGCCAGGACATGGAAGCAATCTAAGTGTCCATCAACAGATGAATGGATAAAGAAGATGTGGCACACATCTACAATGGAGTATTACTCAGCCATAAAAAGAAATGAAATTGAGTTATTTGTAGTGAGGTGGATGGACCTAGAGACTGTGATACAGAGTGAACTAAGAAAGAGAAAAACAAATACCGTATGCTAACACATATATGTGGAATCTAAAAAAAAAAAAAAAAAAGGTTCTGAAGAACCTAGGGGCAGGACAGGAATAAAGACGCTGATGTAGAGAATGGACTTGATGACACGGGCAGGGGGAAGGGTAAGCTGGGGCGAAGTGAGAGAGTGGCATGGACATATATGTACTACCAAATGCAAAGCAAATAGCTAGTGGGAAGCAGCCGCATAGCACAGGGAGATCAGCTCGGTGCTTTATAACCACCTAGAGGGGTGGGATAGGGAGGGTGGGAGGGAGGCTCAGGAGAAAGGGGATATGGGGATTTATGTATGCATATGGCTGATTCACTTTGTTGTACCACAGAGGCTAGCACAGTATTGTGAAGCAGTTATACTCCAATAAAGATATATTTTTAAAAAATGTTGTCCCAGAGATATTTTAGACTGTCCTCATTTCTTTTTTCTTTATTTTGTTCTGTGGCAGTGATTTCTGCCATTCTGTTTTCCAGCTCACTTATCTGTTCTTATGCCTCAGTTACTCTGCTATTGACTCCTTCTAGTGTATTTTTATTTCAGTTATTGTTCATCTCTGTTTGTTTGTTCTTTAGTTCTTCTAGGTCTTTGTTAAACATTTCTTGTATTTTCTGCATCTGTGCCTCCATTCTTTTTCTGAGATCTTGGCTCATCTTTACTATCATTACTCTGAATTCGTTTTTGGGTAGATTGCCCATCTCCACTTCACTTAGTTGTTCTTGTTCCTTCATCTGGGGTTTTATCTTCTTCCTTCATCTGGGACATGTTCCTCTGCTGTCTCATTTTATCTTTCTTTCTGTGATTGTGGTTTCCATTCCACAGGCTGCAGCGTGTAGTTCTTCTCGCCTCTGCTCTCTGCCCCGTGGTGGTTGAGGCTGTCTAAGGGGCTTGTGCAGACCTCCTGGTGGGAGGGTCTGGTTCCTGCCTGCTGGTAGGTGGAGCTGGGTCTTGTCCCTCTGGTGGGCAGGGCCATGTCAAGGTGTGTGCTTACCCACAGCTCTGTGCTCAAGAAGACTTTATGCAGCCTGTCTGCTGATGGGTGGGGCTGTGTTCCTGCCCTGTTGATTGCTTGGCCTGGGGCATCCCAGCACTGGAGCCTACAGGCTGTTGGGTGGGGCCGAAGACTAGAGTTTTTCAAAAAAATTAATGATGACGAATGGTAGAATTTATAGCATTTGTAGAAGTGAAATATATAAGAAGAATAGTACAAAGGATGAGTAGTGTAAATGGAATTATGCTATTGTGCATGATATGGTATAATTTTAATTCAAGATATACTGCAGTATGTTAAGGATGCATATTTTAACCCCTAGAGCAACCATGAGGAATAATACAAAAATGTATTAGAAAAGAAGAAAGCAGTCCTTCCTGTGTCTATTTGTTGGAGAGAAGTTACCTATAAATTTTTCACCTCTGAAAATTGAGTATCTTTTTCTCTTTTTGCGTGTGTGTATGTTTTTTTGGGGTTTTTTTGTTTTTTGTATTTAAAAAAATTAACTCTGATGTGTCTGTATTTGGATTTTTCTGTTTATCCTGTTGGGATTTGTTGGTCTGCTTAAACTAGATTGTTGCTGTTCATCAGTTCTGAAAAGTTCTAAGCCATTATCTCTTCAGTACTGTCTCTCTGTCCCATTTTCTTGATCCTTTATTTTCTTTCCTGGAACTTTAACATATGTTAGATGTTCTTACACTATTGCACTGTTGTCCATGTCTTTTAACTTTTTTTCCATATTTTCCATCACTCTGTCTCTCTTTGCATCCTGAATAATTCCTTTGATATGTATTCCAGTTCATGAATTCTCATATGTTGCAGTGAATCTGTGGTTGAGTCCATACACTGAGTGTTTTTATTCATTTATTTTAGTTTTCATTTCTACAAGTTCTATTTAGATTTTGTTCAAACTTGCTAAATGACTTCTAAAGTTTCCTGGTCCTGGGCTGTATTTTCAGCTTGTCTTTTATTCCTTTAAATAGAGTAAGCATAGTTCTTTAAAATTCCAATACTTCATGCTTTTATGGTCTATTTTTGCTGATCTCATTCGTGGTGCTTTGTTTCCTTGCTGTCTTAATTATTGTTGACTTTGGTATGCTCATTTTCCTTGGAAAATTATTTGTGGACCTTTTTTGAGGTCTAGGGTGAAAGTAGCACTTCTAAGGAATACTTGTGTTTGCTTCTAAGGCATACCAAATATTTAAAGAATTAATAGCAGTCTTTCTCAAATTCTTCCAAAAAATAAAAGAGAAGGGAGCACATCCAAACTCATGTTACAAGGCCAGCATTACTGTGATACCAAAACCAGACAAGGACACTACAAGAAAATTACAGGCTAATATCCCTGATGAACATGGATGCAAAAATCCTCAACAAATGATTCGCAGACCAAATTCAGCAATACATTAAAAGAATCATACATGTTATATTAATATGATTAAGTAGGATTTTTTCCAGGCATGCAGGGGTAGTTCAACATCTGCAAATCAGTCTATATTATATACCACATTAATAAAAAGAAGGATAAAAATTACATGATCATCTCAATAGATGCAGTCAGAATTCAACATCCATTCATGACAAAAACTCTCAAAAAAGTGGGTAAAAAGGGAATGTACCTCAACATAATGAAGGCCATATATGAAAAACCCACAGCTAATATTATACTCAATGGTGAAAAACTGAAAGCTTTTTTAGGAACAAAACAAGGATGCCCACTCTTGCCACTTTATTCAACATGATAATTGAAGTCCTAGCTGGAGCAGTTAGGAAGGAAAAATAAAAGGCATCCAAATTAGAAAGGAAGAAGAAAAACTGTCTCTATTTTTTATATATAGAAAAATCTAGACTCCACACACACAAAAAACCTGTTAGAACTAATAAATTCAGTAAAATTGTAGGATACAAAATCAATATACAAAACCAGTTGCATTTTTGTTTGTTTGTTTATTTATTTATTTATTTATTTATTTATGGCTGTGTTGGGTCTTCGTTTCTGTGCGAGGGCTTTCTCTAGTTGTGGCAAGCGGGGGCCACTCTTCATCGCGGTGCGTGGGCCTCTCACTGTCACGGCATCTCTTGTTGCGGAGCACAGGCTCCAGACGCGCAGGCTCAGTAATTGTGGCTCACGGGCCCAGCTGCTCCGCGGCACGTGGGATCTTCCCAGACCAGGGCTCGAACCCGTGTCCCCTGCATTGGCAGGCAGATTCTCAACCACGGTGCCACCAGGGAAGCCCCAGTTGCATTTCTATACACTAATAACAAACTGTCAGAAAGAAAAATTGTCTCATTTACAATTGCATCAAAAAGGATAAAATACCTAGGGATAAATTTAATCAAGGGGGTGAAAGACCTGTACACTGGAAACTATAAGACATTGATAAAAGAATTTGAAGAAGACACAAATTGATAGGTATTCCATGCTTATGGATTGGAAGAATTAATGCTGTTTAAATGTTCATACTGGGGCTTCCCTGGTGGCGCAGTGGTTGAGAATCTGCCTGCTAATGCAGGGGACACGGGTTCAAGCCCTGGTCTGGGAAGATCCCACATGCCACGGAGCAACTGGGCCCGTGAGCCACAACTACTGAGCCTGCGCGTCTGGAGCCTGTGCCCCGCAACGGGAGGGGCCACGATAGTGAAAGGCCCGCGCACCGCGATGAAGAGCGGTCCCCGCACCGCGATGAAGAGTGGCCCCCGCTTGCCGCAACTAGAGAAAGCCCTCGCACGAACCGAAGACCCAACACAGCCAAAAATAAATAAATAAATAAATAAATAAAGTAGCTATAAAAAAAAAAAAAATGTTCATACTACCTAAAACAATGCAATCTCTATCAAAATTCCAATGGCATTTTTTACAGAAATAGGAAAACAATCCTAAATTTTGTTGTAACCACAAAAGACCCCAAATAACCAAAGCAATCTTGAGAAAGATTAAAGCTAGAGGCATCACACTTTCTGATTTCAAACTATATTATAAAACTATAGTAATCAATATGCTATTGGCATAAAAAGAGACACGTAGCTCAAAGGAACAGAATAGAGAGCCCAGAAATAAACCCACATGTATATGGTCAATTAATTTATGATAAAGGAGCCAAGAATATACAATGGGGAAAGGGCAGTTTCTTCAGTTGATGGTGTTGGGGAAACTGGACAGCCACAGGCAAAAGAATGAAACTGGACCACTATCTTATACCATACATAAAAAGAAACTCAAAATAGGTTAAAAAGTTGAACATAAGACCTGAAACCATAAAATTCCTTGAAGAAAACATAGGAGGTAATTCCTTGACATTGGTCTTAGCAATGATTTTTTTGGATTTGACCCCAAAAGCAAAGGCAACAAAAGCAAAAATAAACAAGTGGGACTACATTAAACTAAAAAGCTTTTGTATGGCTGAGGAAACCATCAACAAAATGAAAATGCAACCTACAGAATGCAGTAAAATACTTGCAAATCATATATCTGATAAGAGGTTGATGTCCAAAATATATAAAGTACTACAACTCAGTAGAAAAAAAAAAACCCAAACAATCCAATTAAAAAAATGAGTAGAGGATCTGAATAGACATTCTTCCAAAGAAAACATACAAATGGTTAACAGGTCCATGAAAAGGTACTCAACATCAGTAATCATCAGAGAAATGCAAATCAAACCCACAGTGAGATATCACCCCACACCTGGTAAAATGTTGGTGAGGATGTGGAGAAGAGGGAACACTTGTGCACTGTTGGTAGGAATGTAAATTGTTGCAGCCACTGTGGAAAAAATACGGAGGTTCCTCAAAAAATTAAAACTAGAACTACCAGATGATCTAGCAATTCCTCCTCTGGGTATTTACCCAAAGAAAATGAAATCACGGTCTCAAAAAGGTATCTGCAGCCTCATGTATATCGCAGCATTTACAATAGCCAAGATGTGGAAGCAACCTAAGTGTCCATCCACAGTGAATGGATTAGAAAAAGGTGGTATATATACACAATGAAATCTTATTCAGCCGTAAAAAAGAAAAAACCCTGCCATTTGCATCAACGTGGTTGGATTTGGGCATTATGCTAAGTGAAATAAGTCAGAGAAAGACAAATATGGTATGATCATTTATATGTACAATCTAAAAAAATAAAATGAGGGAATTCCCTGGTGGTCCAGGGGTTAGGACTCCGTGCTTTCACTGCTGAGGATACGGGTTCAATCCCTGGTCAGGGAACTAAGATCCTGCAAGCTGTGTGGTACAGCCAAAAAAAAAAAAAAAAGAAGGAAAAAAAAAAAGAACTCATAGTTAAAGAGAACAAATAGATTGGTGGTTGCCAGAGGTGGGGTTTGGGGGTAGGTGAAATGGATGAAGGTGGTAAAAATGTGCAGACTTCCAGTTATAAGATAAATAGATAAATAAGTCCTTGAGATCTAATGTACAGCATGGTGACTGTAGTTGACAATAATGTATTATATATTTGAAAGTTTCTGAGAGTAGATCTTAAAAGATCTCATCACAAGAAAATAATTGTAACTGTGTGATGATGGATATTACCTAAACTTACAGTGATAATCATTTTATAATTTATACAAATATCAAATCATTATGTTGTACAGCTAAAAGTAATACAATGTGATATGTCAATACTATCTCAATTAAAAAAAATTTTTTAAAGGCACCTAGAATATTAGGGTGGGGAGGCATGAGATTTATTTGAAATTAGCAAAAGAGTATATGAACTTTAAAGGTCTTATAATAATGGTATTGTGTTACAAACCTCAAGGTTGGAAGAGAGTTTCAAGCTGAGACAATGATATACACTTTATCAAAAAGTAAAAGAAAAAAGACAGAAAAGGATGTTGGATGTCTTTTGGTATTAAATGTTTGGATTACCTAGATTATTTGGGTTGGATATTGGTTACTGGACTACCTTTGATAATGTAGTTTCAGTAGAGTATTTAGGCTAAACTTTTGAGTAGAGTTAAGAAGAGAGTGTATAGGCAATGGGTGTTTCAAAAAAATGGGTGTTTCAAAAAGTGTATTTTATGGATGTATTTGTTCAGAAATTATGTCTGAAACTCAGACTGAAAATTTAATGCTTCTTTTCATATGTATTTTGTATCAAGGTTCCTCGACGTCAAGATGATGAGAAGAATAATATTTACTTAGAACTAATGCAACATGACAGTACAAAATATCTTCTCTTATTAGGGAGTATTCAGGTACATCTTTATGAAGTAATTCAGGTATGTATCAAAATTTTTTTCACCTTGGTATCACATTGTCCAGTTGGTGTTTGTTGTTAAGATTTATCTGTACCCGATGGACTCCTCTTGCTTATTATCTGTGTTACGTGCTTAGTAAACAATATCTTCCTCTGGCTCAAAAAAAAAGTTAGTTTGCAACAGCATAATGTTTTTTAAAAAAATTTTTTATTGCAGTATAATTGCCTTACAATATTGTGTTAGTTTCTACTGTACAGCAAAGTGAATCAGCAATACGTATACATATATCCCTTCTTTTTTGTACTTCCTTCCCATTTAGGTCACCACAGAGCACTGAGTAGAGTTCCCTGTGCTATACAGTAGGCTCTCACCAGTTATCTATTTTATACACAGTATCAATAGTGTATGTATGTCAGTCCCAATCTCCCAACTCATCCCATCTCCCACCCGTTTTCCCCTTGGTATCCATACGTTTGTTCTCTATGTTTTTAAAAATTTATTTTCTGGAAGGGCAATGATACAACCTAAAAGACTAAGCATGCTTGCTTGTTTGTTTTATTTTGTTTTCTGAGATGTTTCTAAACAAGACCCAAACCACAAACTCTCTGAATTGTCAGCACCAGTTTCACTTCAGTTCTTTTATCTTTAGCTGAGCTGCTTGCAGTCTCCCCTGTGCATGTGTCATTTAGGAGTCAGCCAAAGTTTTAGGCAGAGTTTATACACAGATTCTGTGGTTCCTTCTCTCTCGCTGTCTACTGCCGCCTGCCCTTTCCTCCAAGAAAAGATAATGATTCTTCTGAACTTTGTATTTAATATTCTCTTGCTCTTTTCTAGTTTTACTACTTAATGTAAGTTACAAAAAATAGTATCTTTTGTGTTTCTAAACATACTATGTTTCTAAGAGTAATACACTTAATTTCATTAGCCTAGTACTCATTTTTTCACTGCTATATACATTCCATGTGAGAGTATTCCCCAGTTTATTTATCTATAATTTTTTAATGGATATTTTGATTGTTTTCAGTTTTTTACTATTGTGCACATTGCTGCAGTGAATTTTTTTGAACATATCTTCCAGTGCGTATCTGCAGAAAGTCTCTACATTATGATGAATTGCCCTCTATGAGTCTCTATGATGAATTGCTACATCATAGGTAAAGAGACCATGTTATTTATTGATCAGAGTTACCAGAGAAAGAAATTTTGGTTATTTATGGATTTCCCTCCAAAGCCTTATGATTTTAGCTGTGGTATGCTGCCTCTGTGTATTATCTGTCAGAATTCTTCTACAGGCACTTCTACCTTAATTAAATATTACATCATTTTCCTTATTAGAATTTCTCAGTTACCCCCTTTTGGTCAAAACTCAGACCCCAGAAGTACAAAGTTTACCATGAGGACTTTGGTCTTTTTTTTTTTTTTTTTTGATGCACTTTTATTGGCTTGATGTTGGCTTGGGCTGATAGTTTTATAATAATATTTAAGCATCTGGACATCAGACAATAGAGGAAGATAAGAACTATGAGGCAAATGTTTTGCATTTAGTTTGTATCCAGCCCTATTCAAAATAGACCTGATGGGAGAATAAGTCCCATGGATGAGTTTGGCCCACCTTAAATAGCCAAGTGACCTTTTTTTAAACTTTTATTTTGAGATAATTATAGATTCACATGCAGCTGAAAGAAATAATACAGCATGATCCTATGTACTCATTTTCCCCCTGATGGTAACATCTTTCAGAACTATGGTAAGTATCACAACCAAAATACAGAACGTTTCCATCTATACAAGGATCCCTAATGTTGCCCTTTTATAGCTACACCCACTTCCTTCCTGCCCTTACCCTTCCTTAACAATTGGTTACCACCAGTCTGTTCTTCATTTCTGTAATTTTCTCAGTTCAAGGATGTTATATAAATGGAATCATACATTATGTAACCTTTTAGGATTGGCGTGTTTTCACTTAGCATGATTCTCTGGAGAATCATACAGGTTACTGCATGTATCCATAGTTCATTCCTTTCTGTTCTTGAGTAGTACTTCATGGTGTGAATGTACCACAATTTGTTTAAATATTCGCCCATTGGAGGACATCTGGGCTGTTTCCAGTTTTTGGTTGTTATGAATAAGTTACTATATTCACAGGTTTTTGCGTGAACATAGTGTTCACTTCTCAGATAAATTTCTGGGTTATAAGGTAGTTTGTGTGTACCGTTTTTAAAGAAATTGCCAAACTGTTTTCCATAGTGGCTGTGCCATTGTACATTCCCACCAGAAATGTATGAGTGATCCAGTTTCTCATCATCCAGCATCCTCATCAGCATTTGGTAGTGTCACTATTCTTTATTTTAGCCATTCTGATGGCTGTGTAGTGTTATCGTGGTATTAATTTGCAGTTCCCTAACAGCTAATAATGTTGAACATCTTTTTAGGAGGGCCTTTTTTTTCTTCTGGTTTTATTGAGATGTGATTTACATGCAGCACTGTACAAGTTTAAGGTGTTCAGCATAATGATTTGGCTTACATACCTGACGAAATGATTACCACAGTAAGTTTAATGAATATCCATCATCTCATATAGACAAAACACTAAAGAAATAGAGAAAAAAAATTTTTATGATGAGCAGAACTCTTAGGATTTACTCCCTTAATAACTTTCATGTATAACATGGCATGGTGTTGATTGTTTTTATCATGTTGTACACTACATCTCTAGTACTTATTTATCTTGTAACTAGAAGTTTGTACCCTTTGACTGCCTTCATAAATTAAAAGGCCTTGGGGCTTCCCTGGTGGCGCAGTGGTTGAGAATCTGCCTGCTAATGCAGGAGACACGGGTTCGAGCCCTGGTCTGGGAAGATCCCACATGCCACGGAGCAGTTGGGCCCGTGAGCCACAGCTGCTGAGCCTGCGCGTCTGGAGCCTGTGCCCCGCAACGGGAGGGGCCGCGATAGTGAAAGGCCCGCGCACCGCGATGAAGAGCGGTCCCCGCACCGCGATGAAGAGTGGCCCCCACTTGCCGCAACTAGAGAAAGCCCTCGTACGAACCGAAGACCCAGCACAGCCAAAAGTAAATAAATAAATAAATAAATAAATAAATAAAATAAAATAAAAAAAGGCAATTGACTGTTTAAAAAAAAAAAAAAAAAAATTAAAAGGCCTTTTACAATTTATGATGCTAGTCAACAAATTTACGCTTGTCTCTTTGGTCTCTAAAGCTTGAGCTGTGTCATTTGCTATTTGGGTCACATGCAGGGATAGATTATAGACCACTTGATGATAGAACTACTAGCCATGGTAGAAATCCTCATGCAGATTGGTAAAATCTAGTGCTTGGTTGAGTTGGAAAGACCTGATGATAAGACCCAAACTACAGATCATGTTTGGAAGCATGGCAGGGCTGTCTGATTGTACAACAATTATCTCACTTGTATACTTGGAAAGTACACGTGTATTGTTTATGATTACCAATTGGTATCAATTGCTTTCTGAATATAATTGGCCTGATTTTGGAGGACAAAGATGCTGAATTGAATTAAACAAATCACATAATAGGTTTTGCATAACTTTATAAAAGAAAAAAAAGTAATTGGGGCTTCCCTGGTAGCGCAGTGGTTAAGAATCCACCTGCCAATGCAGTGGACACGGGTTAGAGCCCTGGTCCGGGAAGATCCCACATGCCACAGAGCAGCTAAGCCCGTGTGCCACAACTACTGAGCCCGCGTACCACAACTACTGAAGCCCATGCGCCTAGAGCCCGTGCTCCGCAACAAGAGAAGCCACCGCAATGAGAAGCCCACGCACCGCAATTAAGAGTAGCCCCCACTCACTGCAACTAGAGGAAGCCCACGCGCAGCAACGAAGACCCAATGCAGCCAAAAAAAAAAAAAAGTAATTGGTCTGTACTTGTATCATTAATCCCTTGTTCCTTCCTATCCCTGATAATTTTGGATTTCTTTGAGGCTCTGGGAGAAACCAGAAACATCAGCTAATTGTTAAGCTCTGGGGTCCAATTAAGGCATATAAGTATATTGGAGTTTATAATATTTCTGTATTGATTATAGAAGGGAATATATTGTTAATTTTGGAATGAATTGCAGTACCATTTGTGTTCATTGGTTTGGCTGTATGATCCATACCAGATGAACCTAAGACTAGGTGATAAATTCAACAATTAGAAAGATTGATAGCTACTGTAATTATTTGAGAAAGGCGATAGAAAATTCAAAGGTGTGGAAGATTGTTAGAGTAATGCCCCCTAAAGAATCATGCTTCCCAGTATCTATACCTTTGAGTAGTCTACAGTGCTCCCCACCCCGACTACTGGGTTTAGCCATGTAACTTGCTTTGTGCAGAGCAGAGTCAAATTCAGGACAGGGAACCAAGTAGCTCACTGTCACACATTGAAGCTCATCAGTGGAGCTGGGTGAAGGCAAGCCTAAAACTCAGTGGATTTGGATAAGTTAGATGCACATTCAGGATGAACATTTAATTGGCTCCAATGAAGACTCAATTGGGTAGATCTCAGTGGGACCTTCAGAAATAACTCAAAGACATTTACAGTAGTTAAAAGTATGACTAAAAGTTTACTTATATATGAGGGAGATGAATCAGTAGGTTGAATTTTCCATCAAAAGCAGAGACACCATTTTTAAAAGAGAAGAGAAGACAAAGGCAGTCTTGGAACAGTAAGATGTTTCCCCACTCCCCACTTTGGGAAAAAGGAAGCTTTAAAAAGCAAGAAGCTATAAAGAGCATGTTGACAGGATCATTAAGGAAATCAATTTCAATGACTTATGAATTTTCTGAGAAATCTTGTGACTTTATATGAAGAATATATATGATATGCTAATTTTGTGTGATGTCTGTCATTGTACCACCACCTGTTATTTTCCTCATTATAATGCCTCACCAGGAACTGAGAGGACAGGTGTTAAATAGGTTCTTGTGGATTGCTATGTTTTGGGGGTGCAGAGGACATGTAGACCAGGTACCAAAGTTTTCACTAAATGAGAATTAGTGACCAGAATGTCTGAAAGACATGCCAGAGAGCATGAGCCTTAAAAGAGGAAAACTTTATCTGTATAATAAGATAATAAATAATAAGATCTGGAAGCAATAGAAGAGAGTATGGAGGATGCTACCCCACCACCTAACCTTGAGATGTGAGGGCCTTCACTTGAGGAGTCTGTAATGGAAGCGGCATCCTTAGTGGTGAGGCAGGTCTGAGCTAAAGAAAGCTGGAAATGTTTAGTGGAGCAGTTAAAGATGTAAGGTTGCTTGTCAACCATGGAATGGGGGTTCCATGAGCCACAATGGAAAATGCTGGAAAGAAAGAGAACCATTGAATGTTGTATTAGATGGGAGGACTCATAGCACAGCAGAGATAATCAGAGATGGTGACCAAGGATACCAAATGTTTCCCTGGTTAAAAAGATCCCAACAGTCCCCAAGAGATGAGAGAAGCACTCAGTTCTGTCATGAGTCAGCCTATCATGTAGATTCATGTTTAACCCCTCAAAAGGAGTGCAGACCTGGCAGTTCCTCTAAGTATAAGCAGCAGGAACATATTTCTTTAAAACATAAATGTAAATATTAACATTTATTTCTGGTACAACCTGGAATTTTTATTTTCTTCCAAACATTCATTATTTTTGTATTTTAGCTATTAAATTTATATGTGCATTAAACATCATTACGTGATTTTTAAAAAGTTATGAAATGATTTAGATAATATACAAGGGTCTACATCAGTGATTCTATATTTAAGAATTTTATTTTTGTTACTTTTTCTAGAAAGGGTGCTTTACTGAAGAACTCCGAATGTTGAATAAAAACACAGTAAGAACTTTACTGAAACTTCCAAAGCTTTGTGCACACACTTAACATTTCATGTAACTTTATTCTGATATTGTTTTTATTCTTTTGTTACCCTACCAGTCACTGTTTGAACTAATGGAAATATATTAAGTAGAAAGTATAATATTTGCTCACAATCTTCATCTCCACCTTTTTTTAAAATGCTGCTATCTTACTGCTAAATGGTGAACACAAAAATTAGAAATCATTGGGTAAGAGAGTAAAACGCCTCTGGCTGCTTCTTTGCATAGCCTTAGATCCTCACATACTGAATTGAGGAAATATTATTTTCCTCCTTAAGGAGTTTCTAAAGAGTTGTTTACAGTTCTTACTTGAATTCCTTTTTAAGTACTTAAAAATTATTATCTTGATTAATTGATCATCTACTCAGAGAGGCTTCTGCTGCCAATAGCCAGATCGGGGATAGGAAACATAAAAAACAGAATGATGGACATTTGAGGGCATAACCTCTGACACCCTTCTTCATTTCACATATGAGCCAGCTGTGGTTCAGAGAGATGAAATCACTTGTCTAAATCAAAATTTTATCTGAAAATGGAAGTGGAGATGGGAAAAGTGTGAATAAACACTTAAAAATATTATATACATGGATATGAATACATATGTACATATGTATATATGTATCTCTGCATAATTCTATTAACAATTGTAAATTGATATTTTTCATATTTTAATCATGTAATATTCCTTAACTTTAATGTAAGGTTTTTAACATTTTAGGAATGCCATAGATTCTTCTATAGGAGTTACTTGTGTAAATTTTTTTTTTTAAATCAAGAGATTCATGCTTTGGTTTTTCTAACTTATAGATTTGTGAGGTAAAAATATCAGTTGTTATCACCTCTCCATTAATATATCTTTCTGATCAAACAATAAAATAAATTTGGCACATGTTTAGTTTATCTGCAGGGCAGAAGTGGAATTTATGTTCTCCTATGGAAACTTTGGTTATGGATTTTCACATCAGGTTAGTTCCCTCCCCTCTTTTAAAAATAATTCTACTGCAGCTCTTCAGTTAAATCATCCTCCTGAGCCTCTATCCTTTCCAGTTTGATAAAATCTTTAAAATATTTTTAAAAGAACACCATTTTTCTCTAGCCTAAAGAAAAATGAAACTTTACCATTGTTTGTTCATACATTTTTAAATAATGAGATTTTATTCAAAATGTCTTCATTATAATACTTTTGTGTGTGTGTACACATACACTTACATAATTGAAAACAAAATTAAGTATTGAAGAAATGAATGTGGATTTTTATATCTAAAAATAATCATTAAAGTGGAGTCGTTGATGTTATTCAGATATTTTGTACTTTAATCACATATAATCCTTTCTCCCCATGATTATTTCAACATCAACCCTTCTTGATTCATCAAGACAGTAATATGCCCAAAGAAGGTATCTTCCTAGGTTTAGCCTGCCCCTTTAAATTTACTACATATATCCATGTTGCAGAGAAAATTTTTGTACATTAACCTATATCCTTTTCTTTCATTATGTCCTCAGGCCGGATTCTTAGAATGGAAATCATTGTCAGTAATGGCCTTTTCAAGAAATTGTTCTAGAAAAATTGTACCAACATATATTCTCACCAAGTGTTTGAAAGAAATCTTGATATCCCTGGGTATTGTCACAGCTTTGGGGCATTTATGAATTCAGTCCCATTAGTACTGCTGTTATATAGGAGAAATGACCCCTATACTTTACATATAATCTTTAATTTTCAGTTTTTGCTATTTTTCATATTCTTGGCTGTTTTTTAATTAGGAATTGAGAGTCGGTACATCAGTCTTATTAAATAAGTCTACTGCTGTGTGTTAACAGGGAAATCCCTGTAAAATGTATTTTTAAATTTTGCCTGTGGTATATCATAATGTTTTTTAATACATTTTGAATCACAGGTAAGTAATATATTGATGAAAGCCACTAGACACAAGCTTTTTTTCTTTTTCCCTTTTCTGCTTTGATTTTTCTTTCTTTTCATTTTGCCTATTTTCTTATCATAAATTAGTCCTAAACTGTGTCACAAAAGGCTTAGTCCTTTTTGTGACATAGTTTATGAGTACCAAGTTCAGAGATAGGTGTTGTGTCTGGATATAACATGTAACAATCCCATTCTTAGGGAGATAGATCCTTTTCGAATAAGACTGGGCAAATACTGTATTGTTTTATGTAGGTGGACTCTACTAAAAACTAGGAACAAAGGCATTGTAAGGAAAAGAGTGGGAAATTTCATAAAAGTTCTATTTGATTTTATGTCCATGAACTTTTCAGTAACATAGTCCCCTACTTACCTATCCTGATAATGTATAAAGAGGACTTGCACTGGAGGAGATAAAGTTGCATTCAAATGTTGGCTCTCGTGCCTATTGGGTAGCCCTTGAACAATTACTGATCTTCAGTATTATCTGTAAAATAGGCATAGTTATCTACCTCATAGGATTATTGAGATGATTAAATAATATTAAAGATGCAAAATTCTTGGCAGATACTTAGTGCTCAATGTTAATTCTTTCTTCCTCTCTTAATTCCTTTCCTCTTTATATATATCATTTAAGTCCTGGGGGATAGTAGTATTAGGATGAACTAGAATTGTAACTAAACAGTGTTAATATATACTTATTATTTTCCTCAGTTAAAACCTCTTCAGAAAATTATTAAGCCATCTATGTTTATGAATATTGCACCACCTCCAGAAAGAACAGACCCTGTGACGTAAGTGTTAAAGTCTTATTAACACAGTTATATCATGTGGCATTTAAAATATGTAATCCATTTGATGGAGAATTTTGGTTGTCTTAAGGCATGGCCAGAATGAACTAGACTCCAAGATAAAGAAAGCAGTGAATTGTTTTGTTTAAGGGGGAAGATATTTTGAGTTTCTGGGTGTAGCCCTGGAGAGAGGAGTTGAGGAGGTCTGGAGATAAGAAAAGAAGAGAAGTGTTGCCAACTTCGTGGCTGAAGGAGGGAAGGGAGGGGAAGCCTAACGAGGAAAGTTGGCCAGTGAGATGTTCCTTTTGCAGAAAGAGGTGAGGAACTTTTAAGATCAAGATGCCTAATAGTTGCCAGTTTTCTGCTCTGCAGTATGGTAGCATTACCCACCACTTCCACACACTCCAGTTGTTACTCCAAATTTTCAGCAAAAAGCCTATGGTCAAAAAAATGCAATTAGCAGGCCAAAAGTAACTTAACGTATAGTATGTCAATTAGTCTTGCAATTTCAACAGTAAAAATAGATCAAAGAAAAATGAGCACCTGAAAGAGAGATATTTAATCTATGGTGCTATCCAAGAATAAGGAATGGAAAATACTTGAAACGGGATTGAGGAAATTAGGTATAGAATAGGAAATTATATTCTGAAGTGCTGATTTCCTGTCAGCACTGGGTATTATCATTAAAAATAAATTTTGTCCATTTGATATTGGTGATTTGTTGAAATAGTAAAGTTTAATGTTTTTCTTATGTTTACTGATTATTATTTCCTTATTTATCCATTTATTCAATAAACATTTATTGAATGTTTGCTATACCCCCAAGGCACTAAAAATACAAAGATAAATGAGACTTGGTCCCTGCCCTCAAGTAGCTCATGGTTTAATGCAAAGGTAACATGTAAAAAAAAATGAGATAATACAAATGAGATGGAGCCCTCCTAGAGGTTAACATAGAGGTCTGTGGGACACAGCCAAGGGGCTTCCCATACTTCTTGGGGGAGTTAGGAGGAAAGTATTATCAAGTAAGGATCCACAAAAGAAAGAGTGCTCGATGTAAGACTTGAAAAATGAGTAGTGGTGCATCAGGTTGATTTTGTAAGGGCGAGGAGGCACATTCCCCAAAGACGGCACATAAGTAACAGGTGGGAGCCATAAGAGGCTATGTTATAATGGAGAACAGTGAGTAGTTTGTTGTGGGTTGCAAAGTGCATAGGAGCAAGGAAAGGAGCAATGGGAGATGAGCCAAAGCAGCAGTCACAGGCAAGATATGGTGGTCAAGAGGTCAGGCTCTAGAGTCCAGACTGCATGGACTCTGCCAGGTACTAGCTGTGTGACCTTGGGCAAGTTACTTCAGCTCTTTGTGCTTCATCTATTGAATGGGATAAAAATAACAACTACCCAATTGAGTTATTGTAATGATTAAATAAGTTACATATAAAGCACTTGGAACATAGTAACAAATAGCAGAATTCTCAGTTGTTAGCTACTTATTAAAGTAATAAATGTTTTATCATCACCATCATCATCAGTGTAGGTTTATGCTTCTCAAATGTGAGTAAATTTTACTCTTTTGAGTCCTCAAGGGTGTGTCAGGGCAACACAAAGCACTGGAAGATATGGTGCATCTTTCTGGAGTATTACTTTGCTCAAAGATTTTGAGAGGGAAAATGTTATCTTAAAATTAACATTTATATATTATGCAGTAGAATTAAAAAGTCACAAATTTTCAAGATAACAAAATGATTCCAAGATCTGTGGTTTGTGTCTGATTGCATTAAGTTACACCTCCAGAGACCTTCACTGTCCTCTACCCACAGGAGTTCTTTATTGGAAAAATTTGGAAGTGCTTCAGATGTAGAACCATTGAAGAATTTTAAGTAGGGGAAATACCATGATCAACTTGCATTTTATATGATCCTATCAATAGGATTGAATATGGACAGAAGTAGTTTAGTGTTGGATCGGAGGAAGCTGTTGCATTAGTCTGCATGAGAGATACTGACAATCTGGACTAAGGCAATGACTTGGTGGCTGTGACAGTTAATTGGGTGTGTCAAACTGACTGGGCCAGGGGGTGCTCAGATATTTGGTCAAATATTATTCTGGATGTTTTGAGTGAGATTAACATTTAAATCAGCAGACTGAGTAAAGCAGATTGCCCTCACTAATGTGGGTGGGCTTCATCCAATCAGCTGAAAGCCCGAATAGACAAAAAATCTGAGTAAGAGAAAATTCCTCCTGCCTGATTGCCTTTGACTGAAACATTGGCTTTTTCCTGCCTTTGGACTTGCATGGAAGCATCAGCTCTTCCTGGATCTTGAGTCTGCAGACTTTTGGACCAGAACTGTGCACCATTGGCTCTCCTGGCTCTCCAGCTTGCCCACTCATCTTGCAGATCTTTGGACTTGTCAGCTTCCATAATCACTTAAATTAATTCCCTATAATGAACTCTCTCTGTCTGTCTTTCTCTTTCTCCCCCTCTGTCTCCATCTTATTGGTTCTGTTTCTCTGAACAGCTCTCACTACTACAGATTTTGATACCGAGTGTGGTTCTAGAGAAACAGAAGATTAAGGACAAGTTTTCTGAATTGGTTCTGGGGTTTGTGGAATTAGCTCTCTAATCCGATTATAGATTTAAAGACTCTAATGACTCTGTTTCTAGTGGTAAAGAGACACTGATAGTCCATGGCGTGATCTGGCAATAGCGATGTGAAAAATATCACCCATTGGATACCCCTAATCAAAGCAAAGAAGCAAAGATATGGGTGACTATATATATGATACTTTCAAACATTTTTGTCAAACTAATGAATATAATGAATTGGCTGGGTATTCCTAATGTTGGTGGACAAAGGTGAGAAAAGAACGAGCTCAAGGATTCAAATTCCCAGCTCAAGCATTGTGTAAATGACCTGAAATCTTCCATGTGTGCCCTGAAGGAGACCCTTATCCCCTATAGCCATAATACTAAGATTGCTGAAAATTGAAACCAGAATTTCATTCTGCAGCTGCCTGAATTACAATGCAAATTGAGCTCCCAGCCTCATAGGGTGTCTACTGTTAAAGTGAGGATATTGGTTGGGAATAAGTGGGACCCTTAAAGTTGGAATGGGAAAATAGGAGAAGACTCTGGTGAAGCTGGGGACGCTGAGCCCATAAATTCTGATATATCTGCTTTGCCAGTTGCAGTGACCTCTCAGACCCCTGTGGAAGAGACCTCTCCACCCCCAGCAAAAGTGGTAGTGGCCTTTCCACCCCATCTGAGGGGATTAACCCTGCATTGCTTGAAGAAATAGTAATGGCCTCTTCTGAGGCAGTTGCCATGCAAGACGATGTTGATTTTCCTCAAGACTCACCCCCACGGCCCCTCTTTGCTTCTAGGCCTGTAACTAGACTCAAGTTCCAGCAAGCCCCTAAAGGTGAGGTTCAAAGTGTGACCCATGAGGCAGTACACTACACTCCAAAAAGAACTGCTTGAGTTTTCTAATTTATATATATAAAAATCCAGGGGACATGTGAGAGTATGGGGATATTAAAGGTATGGGATAATGGTGGCAGGATCATAAAGTTGGATCATATCAAATTTATGGATATGGGCTCACTAAGCAGAGATTCTACGTTTAATTTGCAACTTGGGGAGTTACAAAGGACTCTAACACTTTGTTGGTTACTGAAACATGGACCAAAAGATAGCCCACTGTGAGTGAATTGAAAATGCCAGATCTACTTTAGTTTAATGTAGAGGAAGGAATTCAAAGGTTTAGGGAGATTGTAGTGTTAGAATGGATTTGTCATTTAAAACCCACTTATTCACCCTGGGAGGCTCCAGAAGACACATCTTTCACCATGACTGTGACAAATAAGTTTGTGAGGGAATCCCCACCCTTGAAGAGCCCTGTGATTGCTCTTCTTTGTAGGCCAGACCTTGCCGTGGGAACTGCAGTCACTGAACTGGAAAACCTAAATGAACTGGGAGGAATTGGATCCTGAAGTGGCAAGGTGGGTGTGGTTACTGTGATGGACAGCAGGGTCAAAGCAGCAACCAAAATAGTCTGATTCATGTAGACCTGTGGCATTGCTAGTTGATCATGATATTCCTAGAAATAGAACATACAGGAAGCCTACTAAATTCTTACTTGATCTGTATCAGCAGAAAAGTTCTAGGTCAAATGAACAAAAGTCTAACCTAAATCATAAAAACAGAGCTCCTCAATCAGTTCCCAGTTTGAACCAGTTTACAGACCCAGAACCCTTTGAATGAAGGGGAAGCCTGATCCCCTTGAGGAGAGACCTCAGCACAGTGCCAAAAATTATGTTAATCTTTCTCCCAGCATTCCCCCAAAGGAACTACAGCCTTTTACCAGGGTAACTGTGCATCAGAGAAAAGGAAATAGAGTTTTCAGAGACTACTGGACCCTGGCTCTGAACTGACACTAATTCCAAAAGACCCAAAATGTCACTGTTGTCTACCAGTTAGAATAGGGGCTTATGGAAGTCATGTGGTCAATGGAGTTTTAACTCTGATTCATCTCATGGGGGACCCAGTGGGTCCCCAAACCCATCCTATAGTTATTTCCCCAGTTCCAGGATGCATAATTAGAATATATGTATTCAACAGTTGGTGAATACCTTCCCTGTCCTGTGGAATGAGGGATATTACAGTGGAAAAGACTAAATGGAAGCCACTAGAGCTACCACTAATAGTAAACCAAAAGCATTACCTGGAAGGATTTCAGAGATTAGTGCCACCATAGGGATTTGAAAGGTGCAGGGATGGTGGTTCCCATCACAATCCCATTCAACTCACTTATCTGGCCTGTGCAGAAAAGAGATATATCTTGGAGAATGACAGTAGATTATTGTAAGCTTAACCAGGTGGTGACTCCAAATGCAGCTGCTGTACCACTTGTGGTTTCATTGCTTGAGCAAATTAACACACCCCCTGGTACCTGGTATGCAACTCTTGATCTGGCAAGTGCTTTTTTCTCCATACTTGTTAATCAAGACCATCCAAAACAGTTTTATTTCCACAGGCAAGACCAACAGTATACCTTCACTGTCCTACCTCAGAGATACATCACTCTCCAGCCCTATGTCATAATATAGTAGACAGGAATCTTAATTACTTTCTTTTATATAAGATATCACACTCACCCTTACAGTAATGACATTATGCTGATTGGACCTAGTGGGCAAGAAGTGGCACTATTCTAGACTTATTGGTAAGATATTTGCATGTCAGAAGGTGGGAAATAAGTCTGATAAAATTCGAGGGCTTTTACTGACCTCAGTGAAATTTTAGGGATCCAGGTATGGGGCTTGTCAAGATATTCCTGCTGAGGTGAAGGGTAAGTTGTTGTATCTGGGCTCTCCTACAACCAAAAAAAAGAGGCATAACACCTAGTGGGCCTCTTGGGTTTTGGAGGCAACATATTCCTTTGGATGTGCTACTCTGGCCCATTTACTCAGTGACCTGGAAAAAAAATTTATATATATGTTTTTCTTCCCTCTCATCTCCTTATCATGTAACATAATACATATTTACTTTATATCATAGTATTTAAGTATTGTTAACCTTACATCATAGTTATTTAAGTTTCAGGATATTAAGGAGAAGAGTAAACATCACCCAAGGACTTTACATCCTTTTCTGAGGAAGGGGCTAGTGAGTTTTTGGCTGTATGTATACAGGAGAGTTGTATCATGTAAGGTTAATTATGACCTTGTTACTGTTTTCATTTGGAGATTAAGCATGTTGTAAGATGTTTATGGGTACCAAGTTGACAAGGGGTGGACTTGTGATGGTTAGTTTTTTGTGTCAACTTGACTGGGCCATGAGATAGAGATTTGGATCTAGAGATAGGGAGAGAGGTCTGGGTCTGATAGCTAACACTGATTTTAGAAGTGGACTTTTGTATAATTTTAACTTTATTACCATTTTCCAGAAATGTTATTATACCACAACCAATAGAATATCCAGCATTCTTATCCCCAGACCTGAATGTTTCTGTTGGGGTGCCAACTACAGCATCCCAATCCAACCAGCCATCTGTAGTACGACTTGAAAAACTTCAGCAACAACCCCGGGCAAGGTAAAAAACAAAAACAAAACAAAACAAAAAATTTTTCATCTTATTTATGTGTTATTTGTATATTAATTTTTCCTTTGAGACATAGGCTTGCTATTGGTCCAGAAACCTTCATCATGGTGATATTTCATGGGTTCAGTGTTTGTTTTAAAAAGTCAATGATCTGGCAAGAAAAAGGGTGAGAACTCATTAATATGGGAGAAAGTATAATACTTTCTCTGCCCCTTCACTCAACAATATAGTCTATAGGTCTCTTATACTCTTTTCTGTATTTCCCATCTTTTATCTCTATGCTTTAGATATTTTCTTCTGACCTGTCTTATAATCATTGGTTCTTTCTTCTTTGTCTCTTATCTGCTGTTAAACCAATTGAATTCTTAATTTCAGTTATTTCCTTTTGTTATGGAATTTTCATTTACTTTATAGTTCCACTTCTCTACCAAGATCCTCAGTCTTATCTTTTAATTCTTTGAACATATTAATCATTATATTTCAAAGTTCGTCTCTGATAACTTGATTATTTGGATTTCCTATAAGTCTATACCTATTGTTGGTTTTTTTTCTCAGAGTTTTTAGTCAAATCTTATGTTCTCATATGCCTAGTTGTTTTTATCAAGTGCCAAACATTGTATCTGAAAATCTGTAGAACTAATTTGAGGCTCTTGATTATATATTTTTACAGATAATATATACATTTGCATCTGGCAGCCAGCTAGCCTGGGAACACTAGCAATCCCAGATCACCTTAATTCAATTGAGATGAGACTGAAATGATTTGAAATGATTTGGGCTTTAGTTCCTGTGGGCATTAGTCTTTCTCTGGTTTACTATTATTCTTAACATCAAGGTCGGGACTAGTGTGAGGCAACCAGGGTACAATATTTAAGGAGACATTTATTCTTGGGATATAGCCCTCTAGGGCCCCAACTGAAAGCCTAGGTGTTTACCATGGCTTCTCATCCTTAACAGGGGCTGAACTCTGGTTTTTGTTCCCTCATTCTTACATATTTATCTCAAAGCTCTTAACTCTTGGCCACCTCAAATGCCTTGAAGGAAAATGGCTCCAAATTATGGGCTCAAAGTCTCCAGACTTCCTTTCTGTCTGGCATCTTGGATTTGCAAATTCTTGCTGCCTTTATAACTGACTGATACTTCCAAAGAAAAAATTTTAAAATACTTTGTCTAGCTTTTTCAGTTGTGCAGTGAGATGGTCTGAAATAATCTATTCCATCATTGCCAGAAACAGAACTCCTGAAATTTTGAAAATAGTGTTTATGTATATGCATATTTTACTCAGACTTATAAATTAATTCATAAACGTTGAATTATAAACATAAACATTGAATCCTTGAGTGATCAAGGAACCCCTTTTTCCCCTAGTCCTATGTTTTATTCTTTCAATAACATTTATTTATTTATTTATTTTTATTGGAGTATAGTTGATTTATGTTGTGTTAGTTTCAGGTGTACAGCAAAGTGAATCAGTTATACATATACATATATCCACTCTTTTTTAGGTTCTTTTCCCGTATAGGTCATTACATAGTATTGAGTAGAGTTCCCTGTGCTATATACAATATAGGTCCTTACTAGTTATCTATTTTATACATAGTAGTGTATATATGTCAATCCCAATCTCCCAATTTATCTCTCTCCCCACTCCCCTCTGGTAACCATAAGTTTGTTTTCTACATTTGTGACTCTATTCCTGTTTTGTAAATAAGTTCATTTGTACCATTTTTTAGATTCCACATAATATTTATTTATTTTTATTTCAGTTTTATTGAGATATAATTGACACACAGCACTGTATAAGTTTAAGCAGTACTTAATGATTTGACTTACATACATCATGAAATGATTATCATGATAAGATTACCGAATATCCATAATCTCCTATAGATTCAAAATAAAAGATTTTTCCTTGTGATGAGATCTCTTAGGATTTACTCTCATAACAGCTTTCGTATATAACCTATAGCAGTGCTAATTATGTTAATCATGTTGTACACTGAATGCCTAGTACTTATTTATCTTACAACTGGAAGTATGTACCTTTTGACCACCTTCATCCAGTTCCCCCTCCCCCACCCCCTGCCTCAGGTAACCCCAAATCTGATCTCTTTTTTCTATGAGTTTGTTCTTTCATTTTTTGAAGTATGATTGACCTACAACACTATATTGTTCCTGGTGCACAACACAGTGACTTAACATTTCTATAAATTACAAAATGATCACCATGATAAGTCTAGTTACCATCTGTCAGCAAAGATACTACATTATTTTTGACTATATTCCCCATGCTGTACATTTCATCCCGGTGATCCGTTTATTTTGTGACTGGAGGTTTGTATCTCTTAATTTCCCTTACCTATTTCACTCCTCTTCCACTCCCCTCCACTCTGTTTGTTCTCTGTGTCTATGATTCTGTCTCTGATTTATGTTTCTTCATCTGTTTTGAATTTTAAATTCCACATATAAGTGAAATCATACAGTACTTGTCTTTCTATGTCTGACTTAATTTAGTTAGCGCTATACCTTTTTTGTTGCAAATGGCAAAATTTCATTCTTTTTTATGGCTGATACACCATTGCATATATATATATATATATATATATATATACACACACCACATCTTCTTTATCCATTCATCTATCAGTGGGCACTTAGGTTGCTTTTGTGTCTTGGCTATTGTGAATAATGCTGCAGTGAACATAGGGATGCATATATCTATTTAAATTAGTGTTTGTGTTTTCTTTGGAGAAATACCCAGAAGTGGAATTGCTGGATTGTATGGTAGTTCCATTTATAATCTCTTGAAGAACCTCCATACTGTTCTCCATAGTGGCTGTCCCAATTTACATTCCCATCAACAGTGCAGGAGGGTTCCCTTTTCTCCACACCCTCACCAACACTTGTTATTTGTTGTCTTTTGATAATGCCTATTCTGACATTCTGTGAGGTGATATCTGATTGTGGTTTTGATTTGCATTTCCCTGATGATTATTGATGTTGAGCCTCTTTTTATGTGTCTGTTGACCATCTGTATGTTTTGTTTGGAAATGTGTATGTTCAGGTCCTTTGCCAATTTTTTAATCAGATTGTTTGCTTTTTTTGATGTTGAATTGTATGAGTTCTTGTATTGACCTCCTTAGTTAGATTTATTCCTAGGTATTTTATTCTTTTTGATGTGATTGCAAATGGGATTGTTTCCTTAATTTCTCTTTCTGAAACACAACTGATTCCTTTTTTTTTTTTTGATGTTTGACAATGAATTCTTTAATTGAAGTATAGTTGATTTACAATATTATGTTATTTTCAGGTCTACAGCATAGTGATTCAGTATTTTTATAAATTATACTTCATTAGAAGTTATTACAGGGACTTCCCTGGTGGTCCAGTGGTTAAGACTCCATGCTTCCATTGCAGGGAATGCAGGTTCAATCCCTGGTTGGGAAACTTAAGATCCTGCATGCTGCGTGGCGTGGCCAAAAAGCTTTTTTTTAATTAAATTCTAAAAAGTTATTACAAAATAATGGCTATAATTCCCTGTGATGTACAATGTATCCTTATTGCTTATCCATTTTATACATAGTAGTTTGTATCCTTTAATTACATACCCCTATTTTGCCCCTCTCTTCTTCCCTCTCCCCACTGGTAGCCACTAGTTTGTTTTCTGTATCTGTGAGTTTCTTTCTGTTTTGCTAGATACATTCATTTTATTTTTTAGATTCCACAAATAAGTGATATCATACAGTATTTGTCTTTCTCTCTTTGATTTATTTCTCTAAGCATAATATTCTCTAGGTCCACCTATGTTGCTGCAAATGGTGGAATTTCATTCTTTTTTATGGCTGAGTAATATTCCATTGTGTGTATGTATAAATCTTTTTTTGTCCATTCTTCTGTTGATGGACACTTGAGTTGCTTCTGTATCTTGGCTGTTGTAAATAGTGCTGCTATGAACATTGGAGTGCATGTATCTTTTCAAATTAGGGTTTTCATTTTTTCTAATTTATACTCAGGAGTGGAATTGCTGGATCATATGGTAGTTCTATTTTTAGTTTTTTGGGGACCCTCCATATTGTTTTCCATAGTGGCTTCACCAATTTATATTCCCACCAACAGTGTGAAAGGGTTCCCTTTTCTCCACATCCTCACCAACGTTTGTTATTTGTAAACTTTTTGATGATAGCCATTCTAACAGGTGTGAAGAGGTATCTCGTTGTTTCGATTTGTATTTCTCTAATAGTGATATTAAGCATCTTTTTTGTGTGTGTTAGCCATCTGTATATCTTCTTTGGAAAAATGTCTACTCAGGTCTTCTGCCCATTTTTTGATTGGGTTGTTTGTTTTTTTGATATTGAGTTATATGAGCTGTTTATATATTTTTGGATATTAACCCCTTCTTGCTGGTCATATCATTTGTTCAGTTATTGTATTCTTCAGCTCTGTGATTTCTCTTTGGTACTTATATTTTCTGTCTCTTTGTTGAAATTCTCACTTTGTTCATGCATTTTTCTTCTGACCTTGATGGGCATCTTTATGACCATTATTTTGAATTCATTATCAGGTAAGTCACTTATCTCTGCTTCATTAATGTCTGTTTCTAGAGTTTTATCTTGTTCTTTTGTTTGGAACTTATTTTCTGGAGTTTTATTTTATTCCTTGGCTTAAGACTTATTCCTCTCTTACTTCATTTTCCTTGACTCTCTGTGTTGGTTTCTGAACATTAGATAAAACAACCACCTCTCTAAGTTTTGATGTTGTGGCCTCATTGTAGGAAAGGAACCTTACCATCAGCCCAGCCCAAGTTCTTGGTTGTCCCTCAAACCTTTGTGATGGTCCAAGTCACCTTGTTTGTTCTTAGTCACCCTTCCAATAGTTGAGGGCGTGTCAAGACTTGTCAGTGTCCCAAAGGGGAGATCTCAGTCAGCACCTAGATTCAGGCTGATTGGAAGCTGAACCCCCAGGTAGATGCTGGGAAAGTATGTAGTTAGAGCCCTTTCAGGGAGAAACTGGAAGACTTTTTTTTCCTCTTCCCTCTGTGCTGGGCCTGTTTGTATAGTCACAGGGTTGGTGGTGCACCTGCACCCATTAAAACTGCTTCTTTGTGTACTATAGTCCTGTAGACTGGTAAATGCAAACCCTGTTGACTATGACATCAGGCAATCTGGGGGCCTGTGCTTTGGGTGGCAGCCACAAAATCTGGGGTGCCAGTTGTATGTACAGACTTTTCCTTGGAGATACTGGTGATCTGGATCAGGCTAGAGGGAGAAGAGAGATGTAGTGTCTGCTGGCTTCCCTGGTTTCCAGGGAGGATTGCAGTCAGCCCCTAGAAGCATGCTAAATTAGAAGCCTGACCCGCAAACATTAACTTTTACAGAATGTGAGTAGGCTTCTCTTGGGGAAAGACTGGGAGATGGAGAGTTTTTGCCTACTCTGTGCTGAGCCCTTGGCACATAACCATGGCAAGTCCTAGAGAACCCATTAAGAACTATTCCTATTTTGTTTTAACCTTGAGGGTCTCATGGTCACAAGCTAGGTGTGACCTAGCTAGGTGTTTTGGGGGCCTGTCCCTCAAGTGGCAGTCTTGAAAGTTAGAGCACTCATTGTGGGGTCCAAACCTTTCTCTCCTCAAAGAGATGCTGGGAATTGGAAGTTCCTTCCCAATTGTATGACATGGTGCCAGGGTTAGGTTTATGGTGAGAGTGTGTCTCAGCCTTTCCTACCCATTTGCTGTGGGTATTTTCTCATTCGTCCAGTGTTTAGGAGTTGCTCAGCTATTTCTGGATTTCTTTCAGCAGGAATTGCTCCTTGTACAACTATAGATTTGTATCTCTGAGATCTCTCAGATGTATCTCTGAGAGAAGATGAATGAGTTCAGGAGCCTCTTCACCATCTTAGACTGGAATCCACAAATTTCTTCAGTTCTTGGCTTAGTAGAACACATCTGGATCATTATAATGCTTCTCCATTCAGAGTGGCTCCCTGAGCTCTACCTGCAGAACCTCGACTTCTTTGGCTTCCAGTGACAGCGATGGCTGTTGCTCTGCCTTCTCTTGAGTGGCAGCACCACCCAACCCCCTTCTTCCTAGCAGAATGGGTCCCCCTCTCCTCCCTCTGCTCACTGACTCCCATGTATCTTTGTTGTGTGTTTCTGCAATCTAAGAATGTTATTTTGATCCTTATTATCTTCTTATAACTACTTTGGAATTTGGCCCTGATAATTCTCTGTTGCTCAATTTTATATGAAATTAATTTTCCTGAATTTTTTGCAGAAGCTTGGTTCCAAAAGCTTTTCTAGCTTCACAGAGCTCCCACTTCTGAAGTTTTTATTTGGTGTTTAAAAATACAGTGACCTTCTTTCAAGGTTTTCTGAGGCCCCGTCCCTAAGTAGAGACCTGGCTGGTCAGTTTTGAGCATCCTCAGTGGTTAGACTACTCCAGTCCTTTAATTCTTTTTTTTTTTTTTTAAAGATTGATTGATTGATTGCTATGTTGGGTCTTCGTTTCTGTGCTAGGGCTTTCTCTAGTTGCGGCAAGCGGGGGCCACTCTTCATCGCGGTGCGTGGGCCTTTCACTATCGTGGCCTCTCTTGTTGCGGAGCACAGGCTCCAGACACGCAGGCTCAGTAGTTGTGGCTCACAGGCCTAGTTGCTCCGTGGCATGTGGGATCCTCCCAGCCCAGGGCTCGAGCCCATGTCCCCTGCATTAGCAGGGAGATTCTCAACCACTGTGCCACCAGGGAAGCCCCAGTCCTTTAATTCTTATCATGAATGCTTTGTACTCACCCACTATTGGAATGAGCAAAACCCTCCCAGTTTCAACTGTTATTCTCACGCTGGCTGGCTGTGCTTTCTTGTGACTACCTGTTGGCTATTTGGGGTTCTCTTATTCTCACATTCATCAGATGCCCCTTTTATACCTGTTGCTTTCTCCCATATATTCACTGATACCATGAAGATCTTAATGTATATGGGGTTAATAGGGAAACCTTGTCACGTGATTTTGTTGTAAATGTTGCCTATAAGTTTTGGGGTTTGCTACCTAGATACTCTGAATGTTTTTATGTAGATATTTGGGAGGATTCAAAAACTATGCTACTTCTGCTGCCATCATCTTCTTGGAATTTTCCTTTTTTGCTAAACTTTCATATTCATAATAACTTATTTGTGGTATCATTTGGGGGAATTTATTTAAACAATCATATCATCTACAGGTAATAACAATTTTGTTTCTTTGTTCCCAATCCTTAATCTTTAGTTTTGTTTTCTTGTCATTCTATGCTGGCTGGAAGCTCCAGTCAATGTCTGTTATAAATGGTAAGGGTGGACATCTTTGTTTTGTTCAGGATCTTTCATGGCAATGCTTCTAGCACTTAATAGTCAAGCACATTATTTATATAGGTTTTTTGGTTGATGTCCTGTCCCAGATTAAGTAAATTATTCCATTCTGTTCCTAGTTTTCTAAGAGTTTTCTATTTTAATCATGAATGGATGTTGGATTTTGCCAAATTATTTTTCTCTCTCTTTTTTTTTTTTTATGCTATTCTTGTCTGCTTACATTCTGTTTATGTATGTATGTATGTATGGCTGTGTTGGGTCTTCGTTTCTGTGCGAGGGCTTTCTCTAGTTGTGGCAAGCGGGGGCCACTCTTCATCGCGGTGCGCGGGCCTCTCACTATCGCGGCCTCTCGTTGCCGAGCACAGGCTCCAGATGCGCAGGCTCAGTAATTGTGGCTCACGGGCCGAGTTGCTCCGCGGCATGTGGGATCTTCCCAGACCAGGGCTCAAACCCGCATCCCCTGCATTGGCAGGCAGATTCTCAACCACTGCGCCACCAGGGAAGCCCTATTTTTCTCTTTTAATCAGTTAAATTGTATTTAAATTAAACATTCTGTTGTTAATGTCAAAATATCCTTATATTCCTGGGATAAAGCCAACTGGTTCATGGTATATTATCTTTTCCTTATACCACTACATTTTTTGTACTAAAATTATATTTTATTTGTAACATTTGCATCTATGTTTGTGAATGAGATTAGACTAATTTTCCTTCTTTGTAATGTCCTTGTTATGCTTTATTGTCAAGGTCATAGTGTCCTAATGAAATGAATTGAGAAACATTTCCTCTTTTCCATTTAATTCTTGTCGATTATATCTTTAGATTATGAAAGCCTTTTGAAATTTGGATTGAAAACTAAATTCCTATCTTTTCATTTGTTTTATTGCAGAAGATATCATATATGTGTTAAATAATTTATAAAATATGTATACATAGTTTAAATGAGAGCAATATATATAGAAAAATTTCTTAAATATGTATGTATAATTTAAATAAAGATAATAAGACCATTGCCTAGATATTTACAATTTGGGTTAAGAAATACAACATTACCAATATTATAATGTGTTTTGTGTGCCCTTATGAGATTACATCCCTCTCCCCAGCTCTCCCCAGGTAACTACTACCCTGATTTGTGTTATAATCATTCCTTTTCCTATGTGTCCTTAAACAATATATTGTTGGTTTTCTTCTTTAAGAACTTTTTATAAATGTATCATACTGTATGTGTTGTTCTTTGTTTCATACCATATATATTCTTCTATCACTTTTTAAATCTGTAACTGATTTTTCTTTAGGCTAGAAAAAATGAAAAAAGAATATAGACATCTGAGTACATGGATAGAAAAAGCTAGCTACTTAGAAGGAGTTCTTACCCCGAGATTGGAACATAAAGAACCTAAGGTGATTAACATAATACATTCTTCCGTACATAGATTTTTACTTTTTATTTTAAAATTATGATAATTAAAAATAATGATCAGATATTGTTAATTTGTTCCCTCTCTATAAAATGCTACTCATAGTTCATGCACTTTCCTATTTTGATAATGTGACATTCAATGAATATTGATTAATAATTTATAAGTTTAGTTTTTAACAGCTTTGTTGAGATATAATTGACGTACTATATAGTTCATCCATTTAAAGTGTACAATTCAGTGACCCTAAGTATATTGACAGAGTTGTGCTTCCATCGCTACAATCAGAGAACATTATCATTACCCCAAAAAGAAACCCCATACCTCTTAGCCTATACCCTCCAAACCCCTCATGCCCTGCTAGCCCTAGACGACAACTAATGTACTTTATGTCTCTATAGATTTGCTTGTTCTAGATATTTCATATAAATGGAATCATACAATATATGGTCCTTTGTGACTTGATTCTTTCACTTAGTATAGTGTTTTTAAGGTTCATCCTTATTGTAGCATGTAGCAATACTTCATTTCATTTCATTGCCAAATAATATTTCATTGTTTGGATATACTACATTTTTTTATCCACTCATCAGTTGATGGACATTTGGTTGTTTCCACTTTTTAGCTATTATGTATAATGCTGCTATGAACATTCATGTGCAGTTTTTTTGTGCATGTATGTTTTTAATTCTCTTGGGTATATACTTAGGGGTGGAATTGCTGGATCATATCCTAATTCTGTTAACTTTTTCAGAAACTGCCAAACTGTTTGCCACAGCAGCTGCACAATTTTACATTTAACCAGCAATGCGTGAGGGTGTCATATCTCCTACAACACTTGTTATTTTCCTTTTTTAAAAAAATTTAATTATGGCCATCCTAGTGGGTTTGAAGTGGTATCTCATTGTGATTTTGATTTGCATTTCTTTAATGACCAATGATGTGAACATCTTTTCATGTGAATACTGGCCATTTGTATATCTTCTCTGAATAAATTTTTATTCATATCTTTTGCTGATTTTTTAATTAGGCTATTTATATTTTTACTGTTGAGTTGTAAGAGTTCTTTATATATTTTGGATACTAGACCCTTATCAGATATATAAGTAAGATTTACTATTTAGAAGTACTATCTAATCTATACATTTTGACCTGGCAGTAAAAGATTCATAGGGATTTCAGTGAATAGAGAAAACATTGACTAAAATCACAGCTTTGAAATGGTAGTCATAACATATTGATATATTCATGTTTTTCAATGCCTCTGAGATAATTGGGCAGGATTGTGCTGTGATAAAATAAATTGATTAGCATTTGCTAATACAGAATTAGTATTTTAGGGAAATTCTGTGGGGCTTTTCATTAAAGGGACTCTGAACTTTGGGTTTTCATTGAAAAATCAGTATTTTATAAGAGCCAGTGGTCACTCCACCTTATAATTCTTCTTGGAATTTTATAAAGATCCACATCACTTTGCAACTGATAGACTATAATGTATTCCAATAAAAAAGTGATCTGTTTCCCGTGGGTATCCTCTTATACCCCTTGAAGTTAAACATTATGTCATTTGTCTTGTAATCTTTTTCTGTCATGCATTCATCATTCAGAAACCCTATCAATTCTTGGGTCTTCTCTTCCTGGACCGTTAACTCCTAGCCAGGGTGTGCCTGTCTTTAAAACAGTACTGTTTGCTTTTCTCACAAACCCATATTCTTCTTGTCTTCTGTAAATTTTTTTAAAGTATTTTAAAAAGTTATGAAAGCAGGAACAAATGTTTTAGCTCTTTAAACATTTCTCCAATATGTTTTTCTTCTAGGAAAGTAATACCAATGAGGTACTTGAAAGCCAACTGGAAGAGAGACCTACAGATACTGTGACATCAGGTTAAGAAACTAATTTACCTTTTGTATGTATTATTAAGATAATTAAAACAGGGTGGTTATATCACAAAAAGAAAACTAGCAATCTGCTTTACGTATACTTCATTTTTTGTTAGGGAATAAAAATACATTTCATTATATTTTTGGTATATAGTATTTATTTTGTAACACTCCAAAGAAAATACTTAGATCCAATTAAGAGTTATTTTTATTTTTATCTTTAATACTCCTTTCCTCTTTAAGAACAAGAAAAAAGTTAAATCTTACCTATAATCTATGAAAAGGTATTTTTGTTAAACATTGTTAACTGTAGAACTATTGGTCTCTTTTATGTGGAGGATGTGTGTATGTGCGTGCATGTGCGTGTGTGTGTGTAAGAGAAAGGGAGGAGGAGAGAGAGCAGGACAGGAAATTAAATTAACATTAAATGTGAGAACTTTGCACAAATTATCAGTAAGATATTTAATTAATAGAAGATACCGTTCATGCAGTTTTTAAGAAAAATCTCTCTTAAAAGATTCATTTAGAAAGTAAGTTAAAATAGATGCATAATACTCTATCTTTAAAATCATGGATTCTGCTGGTGTGGATTAATGATTTATTATTATAAGACTTTGGCCACAGGTTACTTCTCTAATTCTACTTCCCCGGCTACCTCAGGCTTTGATATATTCATTTCTTAACCTCTGAGGATCAACCAGCCTAGCAGAGCTATTTCATCTTTAATCTACTTTTTCACTGAAACATTCAAGTTTTAGGTTGTAGGAGAATCACAACTTCCCTCTTCAGTATAGCGGTTGAATATTGGAGGTTAACCTCTCTCACACACTGATGGTTACTATTTTTTTTTTTTTTTTACTTTTTTTCACTTATCCACAGAGTTTATTTCAAGTCCCATTGGATCCTCTAGTGACTTCTTTCCTTTTGGCATTCCAGTAGCTCCCTATAGTTACAGCTGACATTTACTGATCACTGGGTTCCAGGCACATTACTTGGATTATGTAACTCAGTACTCAAAGCAGTCAATCGAGGGTGCTATTATTTTTTATCCACATATTTACAGATGAGAAAACTGAGGATCAAGTCAGTGAGAGGTGACACAGCCATTAATTTGAACCTAGTCTATTTGACCCAAGAACTCAAGCATTTAACCACATTGCTGCTCCCATTGTATATACTTGTAACATACCTATAAGATAAGCTATCGCTAGTCTATTTTACATGTGAGAAAACCAAGGCTCAGAAAAATGAGCTGACAGCAGTCATGCAGCTAATAGTGACCTTAATAAATTGTGTTTTTTACTAGACTTATGCATCCCTTTGTATCTCAATTATTTATTCCCTTTCCCTTTTAGAATTTTCTTTTTTTCTTGCTAAATATGTATTCTTTATATTTCTAGGAAAATTTTACAAGTGCTTCAGTTAGCCTCTCTTGAATGGTCCTATTTTTTCTGGTTACATACAACTTTACTCTTTTTTTCCAATCCCAACCTTATCACTGACCATCTGGGATTTATTCTTATTTCCTCTTGACTTTTAGCAAAATATAGTACATGCCTGTTTTTATGTCTTATATTGAGGGATCTGAAATCTTATCATTTTATACATGTTTTCACTTCATCTCCACACTTGTTCATTTACTCCTCCATCTTCCCAGAGATTCATCAGCCTGTTTTTACTAAATATGTAGTGTTTATGTTTGAATAACTGCTTTGATTTAAATTGCTTCTATTCTTGGTGAGAAAAACTGTAATATTTTATTAATGCATATAAATAATGTTTATTTTTTATATATAATAATATACTTCTATGAATTTCTTAACAGATATCCCTCTTATAAAGGAAGAAGCTGAAACTATTCCAAGTGAGGTAAGGGAGCTTGAAAGAGAACTTCTAATAGTTACTATTTTATAAAGGGATGAAATAATTGTAAATGGAGAAATATTTATAGATGGAAAGAAGAAAGCACTCAAGAAGTTATTCAAGTTTTCATGGTTATTTCTGTTACGACAATATCTGTACAGTGTTACACGATTTATTTAACTTAAATTACACTGTTAAAAGGGAAGTTTCAGTATCAAATAGTAACATTTTAAAGTACATATGAATGTAGGGGACAAAAGGTGTTTATGAACAGAAGGGGGGAAACAAATAAAAGAAAGCATAGGGCTTCCCTGGTGGCGCAGTGGTTGAGAATCCGCCTGCCAATGCAGGGGACACGGGTTCGAGCCCTGGTCTGGGAGGATCCCACATGCCACGGAGCAACTAGGCCCGTGAGCCACAATTACTGAGCCTGCGCATCTGGAGCCTGTGCTCCGCAACAAGAGAGGCCACGATAGTGAGAGGCCCGCGCACCGCGATGAAGAGTGGCCCCCGCTTGCCACAACTAGAGAAAGTCCTCGCACAGAAACGAAGACCCAACACAGCCATAAATAAATAAATAAATAAATAAATAAATAAATACTTTAAAAAAAAAAAAAAAAAGAAAGCATAAAGTTCTGCACCTTAGAAATGGATGCCACAGACCTAACTACATTCTTTACTTTTTCTCTATAATACAACTGTGTATTCTCTATAATGTATAATCTCCAAAGTAATAGTCTGTATTTTATAAATAGAAATAAATAGAGTTCACATAATATTATTTGCTTTTTAGCTATTTTTACAGAAGGTATTAATTCCGTACGCAGTGGACCCCTATGTAAACCAATAAAATATAAAAGATTCTTCTGTACTACTTGACAAATAGGATTTAATGATTTCTATTCTTGGGCCAGTGGCTCCCAAAATACCAATTGAAGAGTCAGTATGTACTGTTTTGCACAATCCAAAGAGAGAGAAAAAAAGACAATATAGAGAATTTCTCATACAGCTAAATTTACCTGGCTTAACAGACTGTCCTTTCTTTTATGATACTATTCTTTGTACTGTTTTGCTATTAAAATTTCCTTTATTTTACCATATAATTGTGATTTTTATGATATTGTTCTTTGTGCTATTTTGCTATTAAAGTTTCCTTTGTTATGGTATATTGGTGATATTATAGTAACAGTAAAATGTCAGACCCCTTGGTTTTCTTCTTTGAGATGCTGATGATTTATAAAATATGAATATATGAGAACCTCTACTTTATAATGCAGTATGATCATTTTTATGGATAATATCCTATAGTCCATGGTGTCAGACAAGTAGAGAATTTCTCAACTCTTCTAATAAGGAATGTAATAATTTACAAATATTGATGGTAACTTGTTATAATAAAGGATAAAAGTACAAATGATTTTAAGTCCAGTTTTGTTAGTTTTAAATATTTTCTAGTTGATAATGATTAATAGGTAGCTTGTCTTATTGATACATTTTCTAGTTACTGGATAACGATGATAAGAAAGGCCTGACTCTACCAACTTTGAACCAGTCGGGTGAAGATGATTCAAATGTTGTTGCTCCTAAAAGTGACATGTCAACAAAGGAAACAGATACTCCATTGCCCACTATTCCTAGGCTGACGTTAACAGAAGAGGACGAAATACCACCTTTAGAGGAACACCAGCAAGAAGCTATGCCGGAGATAAAAATGAAAAATCTATTCTTCCCACCAAAAGAAAAACTGAAAGATAGATATCCAAGCCTTTTAAAAATGGACTCATCTCCATCAGAGGTAAAGTTGAAAAATATCCATATAAATCCAGGTAGAATAAAGAGGAGGAACTTAATTTTATCTCCAACAGAAATTAGGTGGCAAAGCAACAATCTGAGCTTAGCTTGAAGGAAGAGCACAAGCTTAGTTTCCCCAGATTCAAAATCAAAAGGAAGCTTTCAAAGTCACGATCCAAAGGAAGACCTTGAACTAAAGGTATCTGCCCTTGTATTAGAAGTATAAGACTAAGAAAAACTAAAGAATTCATTAATAAGAAATAAATAAATTGAAAATACATTCAAATGTCTCCAAGTAGAAGTGTGTCTAAGTATATTAAATATTCCTACCCTACTAATACTCATCAAGTAAGGAGGAAAAAAACCTTTGAAGGAAAAGCAGAGTGATCTGAGAAACCAGTAATACAAACCAGTCTCATGGTTTGGTGTAAAATTCAGCTGAAAGTATAACAATGGCAGCAAAATCTAAATTCAAAGGAAAGCCTGAGAGGTTATTTCATTGAAAATTTTTAATGAAACTGTTATAGGAAATAGCATATGTGCCCCTGTTACAAACAGTTTTATAGTTTAAAATGAGAATGATGGGAACATTTAAAGGTACACCAGGGAAAAGCATTTCTCAAAATGACAGTTATTCTACTTAGATCTTTACATCTTGTTTGAGTCACTATCATAAAGCAGTGTAAAAATGTGTATTGGTCAGTGGGAAAACAATCTGAGTTCTAAGTATGGCTCTGCCTCTAAATACATCAGCAAGCTTGCACACCTGAATCCCTAGGCCTATTTTCTCATCTACTGAATGGTAGTTTATACTAGGTCATTTCTAAATTCCTTTCCAAATTCCACAAGATATCATTTTATTAAATATCTCAAGTTGGGGAATTATTCCTAATTACCTAGATCAATACGCTAAGCAATGTAACTTAAAAAGAAAAACATTCTTGTTTTTACTGAATGTGAAAGTAATACACAGTCATTATAGGAACTTTAGAAAATAGAAGTATAAAAAAGAAAATAAAAGTAGTTATAATTCTACTGCCACATTTAATAATTTTATTTCCTTTCAGTCTTTTTTATTAACATATGTATATCTTTTATTTATTTTTAAAAACTTGGATCAAACTATATATGTATAATTTTATATTATGCTTTTTCAAACTTGATATTATATTTTAAGCATGTTACCTGAATTTTCTTTAAAATTTGCAAGATGCAGGATATCCTCAAATATTGATATTCAGTAATTTAAAATAGTTTCTATATTTTTGGACATTAAGCTTGAAATTAATATTCTTTTACCTATTTATTTGTGTCTGTGATTATCTTCTCATATATTTATAAAAATAGCATGTTGACAAATTGCTCTCCTGAAAGATTGTGCCACTTTATATTCTGACCAGTGATATTTGAGTATTAATGATATTTTAAATAATGATTAAAACTTTTTCATGCTTATTAGCCATTTTGATTTTCCCTATGAGTAGATGAGTAGATTGTCCATTTTTTTCTGTTGAGTATTTGGTGATGTTGTTTAGGTTTTATAATGAGCTCTTTTTATTATACAGATAATAACCTTGTATATTCATGGCACATACTTTTTCATAGTTTTTGTGGTTTGCCTTTTAATTTCTTTATTGAATCTGACTTCCAAAATATTCAGTTTTCATTTGATAAGTGAATTATTTATTGCTCCATAACAAACCACTCCAAAATTTAGTTGCTTAAAATAACCGTTTTATTATTTCTCAAGATTCTATGGGTTGACTTTGCTTAGGTAGGCAGTTGTTTTGCTCCACTTGATGTTGGCTGGTCCTCTAGTCATCTAGGAGCTTGACTGGGCTGGAACACTCATTATGGCTCTCTTATGTGTTTTATACCCTGATGGAAACAGCCGTAGGTCTGGGCTCAATTGGGATGCGTGGACATCTGGTTTGATGTGCCTGTTTCTCTCTCTCTCTCTCTCTCTCTGTCTCAGTTTCTCTCTCTGGAATCTTAGGGATTATTCCTCCCCCTGTCCATGCAACCTCTTCATATGGTCTTTCTATGTGGTCTTTCTAGCAGGGCAGCTGAACTTTTTATGTGGCAGCTCAGGGCTTCCAATATACAAAAACAGAAGCTTCAGCTACTCTTAAGACTTAGGCTTTGTACTAGCATAGGGTCACTTTCACTCCATTCTGTTAGTTAAAGCAAGTCCCAGGCTCAGCCCTGACCCAATATGGGAGGGGACTACATAAGAGCGTGAATTTTGGAAGGTGTCGTTCATTGGGGGCCATCCACAGATTAACCATCTCTAGCTCCAAGTAATTTCTCTCCCACATGCAAAATACACTTACTCTGCTTCCAAGATTCTTAGTTTCATGCCATTACTGCATTAGGCTCAAGCTTAAGTACGGAATTTCATCATCTAAATCAGATCCAGGTAGATGAAACTTCTTGAGCGTGGCTTCTCTCAATCTTAAGACCTGTGAATTGAAGAGACCAGTTATCTGTCCACTACATACAATGGTGAATCAGAAATAGGATAACAACAGGCACTTACATTCCAAAGGTGAAGGAAGGGTAAAGAGAAGCATATAGCAGTCAGTGAGCCATAGTAATTCTGAAGCTCTGGCTCTGCCCTCTGAGAATCTTTCTTTTTCCATAAGAAAGAGCTTATATTTGTAGCTGAGTAGCTTTGCAGCCTATGTCTTATCTGTAGAAAGTTAAGAGTTCAAAAACCTCTTTGCATTTTAAATTGTCTCTGTTCCTTTCAGTCCAAGATACTATGATTATCTTAGAGATTTTGCGGGTTTCCTGGGTATCAAATTATGACCTTAGCTAAATGTTACACCCCTAAATATCTTTAAAACATGCCCCCGTTTACTTTTGACTGATAGTCAAGGTGCTGTAGCACAATATCCTTAAGAATCTTAGAAGCTCTCTGGTCTAGCAGAGAGGATCTAAGAGGCCACCCTAAGATACTTAGAATATTTTTTGTCTAGTCAAGTGGGTCTGTAAGATACTACCTTAAATATTTTTGAAGTGTTAACAACAGTTCTCATGGCCTTGTGATCTTGACTTTGAAACTACATTTTACTGACAATGCCACTGGAACCTGATCAATGAAGTCATGAGGTAGGGATTCCTGGCATTGGTTTAGTGGCTTAACAGTATCATTAAGGACCCAGGAACCAGGCTCTTTCTTATTTTTCCTCTTTTTCACAGTCTTGCTTGTCACTTCATTATTACTGGATGTTTGCTTCAGTCCTCGGCATCATTTGTAGATCAAGGCAGGGGGTAGAACATTCAAATTTTCTTTTGCACTTGCCCCCTTTTATTTCTACAAAGAAACAGAAGTTTACCCAATAATCCTCCAGCAGATTTTATGTCCCATTGACTAGAATTAGTTTACATGACTATGTTTAGCTTCAAAGGAGAATGAGAAAACTAGCATTTGGCAAAATGGAATGGGGTTGCCAATAATGATTCATCATTTGGGGCTGTATACGTTGCTGTTACAAGCAGAATTCAGGTTCTGTTGTGACAGGGTAGTATCAGGAGGGGTTACTGTATAATCAGCACAGTTAGCAGTAGCACCACAACTATTCTTCTGTCTGATGGGAATGCTCTTCTCCGGATCTTCTTGGGGTTCATTCATTCACACCATTCAGGTCTCTACTCAGCTGTTACCTCCTTAGAGGGGCGTTCTCTGACCACTCTAAGTAAAATAATTATCCACTCATTCACCCTAGCCTATCTCTATTTTTTTGTTGTATCATTACCTGGTATCATATTACATGTTTCTTTACTTGTTATTGTCTGTCACTCCCACGTGACTTTGTTCCAAATGGTAGGGACTTAGTCTTACTCATCACAGTATCTTACCATTTAGAGTAGTGATGAGTCCATGATGGGCACTCAATAAATATTTGTTGAAGTAGTTAATTAATTAGAAATACTGCAGGGTTTTGAGGCATTTTCTTTGGAATCTCTGAATATGTTACAATTCCTGAGCCTCATTGTATATGATTAATCAAAATCATTTGGTCCTGGGGAAATACAAATTATTTTAATACTTTCAAGGTGAATGAAGCACCTAGTTCTAGCATACCAAATATCAGGCATGAGGCAGCGAGATTAATTCCATATTCCATAAAGAGTAGTGATAAAGGCTCTGATTATTTATGAGTTTTTGAGTTTAAAGTCACTAGTGCCTGCTGAAGACTAGGATTAAGGAAGGCAGGGAGTGGTATGTGTGATATCACTAACCTTCTGTTCATTCATTTGAATTTTTAAAAAATTGTTATTTTATTGGAGCATAGTTGATTAACAATGTTGTGTTAGTTTCAGGTGTATAGCAAAGGGATTCAGTTTTACATATACATATATCTATTCTTTTTCAAATTCTTTTCCCATTTAGGTTATTACAGAATATTGAGCAGAGTTCCCTGTGCTATACAGTAGGTCCTTGTTGGTTATCAATTTTAAATATAGTAGTGTGTATATTGTCAATCCCAAAGTCCCAATCTATCCCCCCCCCCTCACCCTTCCTCCCTGGTAACCATAAATTCGTTCTCTAAGTCTGTGAGTCTGTTTCTGTTTCGTAAATGAGTTCATTTGTATCATTTTTTTTAGATTTCACATATAAGCGATATCATATGATATTTGTCTTTCTCTGGCTGACTGATTTCACTTAGTATGAGTGAAATAGTATGCCATACAGTAGGTTCTCATTAGTTATCTATTTTATACGTAGTAATGTATATATTTCAATCCCAATCTCCTAATTCAGCCCACTCCCCTTCCCCCTTGGTATCCATAAGTTTGTTCTCTACATCTGTGTTTCTATTTCTGCTTTGCAAATAAGTTCATCTGTACCATTTTTCTAGATTACACATATAAGTGATATTATACAATATTTCTTTTTCTCTTTCTGGCTTACTTCACTCTGTATGGCAGACTCTAGGTCTATCCATGTCTCAGCAAATGGCACCATTTTGTTCCTTTTTATGGCTGAGTAATATTCCATTGTATATATGTACCACATCTTCATTATCCATTCCTCTGTTGATGGACATTTAGGTTGCTTCCATGTGCTGGCTATTGTAAACAGCACTGCAGTGAACACTAGGTTGCATGATCCTTTCAAACCACGTTTTTCTCCAGATATATACCCAGGAGTGGGGTTGCTGGATCATATAGTAGCTGTTTTTAGTTTTTTAAGGAACCTCCATACTGTTCTCAATAGTGGCTGTACCAATTTACATTCCCATGAACAGTGTGGGAGAGTTCCCTTTTCTCCACACCCTCTCCAGAATTTATTGTTTGTAGACTTTTTGATGATGGCCAATCTGACTGGTGTGAGATGATACCTCATTGTAGTTTTGATTTGCATTTCTCTAATAATTAGTGATGTTGAGCATTTTTCATGTGCCTCTTGGCCATCTGTACACCTTCTTTGGGGAAGTGTCTATTTAGATCTTCTGCCCATCTTTTGATTGGGTTGTTTGTTTGTTTTTTGATATTGAGCCACATGAGCTGTTTGTAAATTTTGGAGAGTAATCCCTTGTCAGTTGCATTGTTTGCAAATATTTTCTCCCATTCTGTGGGTTGTACTTTTGTTTTGTCTGTGGTTTCCTTTGCTGTGCAAAAGCTTTTGAGTTTAATTAGGTCCCATTGGTTTATTTTTGTTTTTATTTCCATTACTCTAGGAGATGACTCAAAAAAGATATTGCTACGATTTATGTCAAAGAGTGTTCTGCCTATGTTTTCCTTTAACAGTTTTATAATATCCATCCTTACATTTAGGTCTTTAATCCATTTTGAGTTTACTTTTGTGTATGGTGTTAAAGAATGTTCTAATTTTATTTTTTTACATGTAGCTGTCCAGTTTTCCTGGCACCATTTATTGAAGAGACTGTCTTTCCTCCATTGTATAGTCTTGCCTTCTTTGTCATAGACTAATTGACCATACATGCGTGGGTTTCTTTCTGGGCTTTCTATCCTGTTCCATTGATCTATATTTCTGTTTTTGTGCCAGTACCATACTGTCTTGATTACTGTAGCTTTGTAGTATAGTCTGAAGTCAGGGAGCCTGATTCCCCCAGCTCCATTTTTCTTTCTCAAGATTGCTTTGACTATTCAGGGTCTTTTGTGTCTCCATAAAAAATGTATCTCCTCGGGGGCTTCCCTGGTGGCGCAGTGGTTGAGAATCTGCCTGCCAGTGCAGGGAACACGGGTTCGAGCCCTGGTCTGGGAAGATCCCACATGCTGCGGAGCGACTAGGCCCCTGAGCCACAATTGCTGAGCCTGCGCGTCTGGAGCCTGTGCTCCGCAACAAGAGAGGCCACGATAGTGAGAGGCCCACGCACCACGATGAAGAGTGGCCCCCACGTGCCACAACTAGAGAAAGCCCTTGCACAGAAACGAAGACCCAACACAGCCATAAATTAATTAATTAACTAATTAATTAATTAATTAAAAAAATGTATCTCCTTAAAAATTTTTTAAGATTTATTTTATTCTAAAATAAATTTTTTTATTAAATTTTTTTTCTGTGAAAAACACCACTGGTAATTTGATAGGAATTGCATTGAATCTGAGGATTGCCTTGGGTAGTATAGTCATTTGACAATATTGATTCTTCCAGTCCAAGAACATGGTATATCTTTCCATCTGTTTGTGTTATCTTCGATGTCTTTCATCAGCATCTTACAGTTTTCAGAGTACAGGTCTTTTTTCTCCTCAGGGAGGTTTATTCCTTGGTATTTTACTCTTTTTGATGCGATGGTAAATGGGATTGTTTCTTTAATTTCTCTTTCTGATCTTTCATTATTAGTGTATAGAAGTGCAACAGATTTCTGTGTATTAATTTTGCATCCTGCAATTTTACCTAATTCATTGATGAGCTCTAGTAGTTTTCTGGTAGGTCTTTAGGATTTTCTATGTATAGTATCATGTCATCTGCAAACAGTGACAGTTTTACTTCTTCTTTTCCAATTTGGATTCCTTTTACTTCTTTTTCTTCTCTGATTGCCGTGGCTAAGACTTCCAAAACTAAATTTGGATTCCGTTTACTTCTTTTTCTTCTCTGATTGCTGTGGCTAAGACTTCCAAAACTATGTTGAATAAAAGTGGAGAGAGTGGACATCCTTGTCTTGTTCCTGATTTTAGAGGAAATGCTTTCAGCTTTTCACTGTTGAGTATGATGTTAGTTGTAGGTTTTTCATATATGGCCTTTATTATGTTGAGGTATGTTCCCTCTATACCCTCTTTCTGGAGAGTTTTTATCATAAATGGTTGTTGAATTTTGTCAACAGCTTTTTCTGCATCTATTGAGATGATCATATGGATTTTTCCTTCAATCTGTTGATGTGGTGTATCACACTGATTGATTTGTGGATACTGAAAAATCCTTGCATCCTGGGATAAATCCCACTTGATCATAGTGTATGATCCTTTTAATGTATTGTTGGATTTGGATTGCTAGTATTTTGTTGAGGATTTTTGCATCTATGTTAATCAGTGATATTGGCTTGTAATTTTCTGTTTTTGTGGTATCTTTGTCTGGTTTTGGTATCAGGGTGATGGTGACCTCATAGAATGAGGTTGGGAGTGTTCCTTCCTCTGCAATTTTTTTAGGAATAGTTTCAGAAGGATAGGTGTTATCTCTTCTGTAAATGTTTGATAGAATTCGCCTGTGAAGCCATCTGGTCCTGGACTTTTGTTTTTTTAGGAGTTTTAAAATTTCAGTTTCAATTTCAGTACTTGTGATTGGTCTATTCATATTTTCGATTTCTTCCTGGTTCAGTCTTGGGAGACTGTACGTTTCTAAGAATTTGTCCATTTCTTCCAGGTTGTCTATTTTATTGGCATATAGGTGCTTATAGTAGTCTCTTATGATCCTTTGTATTTCTGTGGTGTTGATTGTAACTTCTCCTTTTCATTTCTAATTTTATTGAATTGAGCCCTCTCCCTTTTTTCCTTGATGAGTCTGGCTAAAGGTTTATCAATTTTGTTTATCTTTTCAAAGAACCAGCTTTTAGTTTCATTGATCTTTTCTATTGTTTTCTTCATCTCTATTTCATTTATTTATGCTCTCATCTTTATGATTATTTCTTTTCTTCTACTATCTTTGGCCTTTGTTTGTTCTTCTTTCTTGTTCCTCTGGTGGGCAGGGCCATGCTCAGGAAGATTTAAGCAGCCTGTCTGCTGATGGGTGGAGCTTTGTTCCCATGCTGTTTGTTGTTTGGCCTGAGGCATCCCAGCACTGGAGCCTACAGGCTGTTGGGTGTGGCTCGGGTTTTCGAGAGGGTGGGGGGGGGTGGGGGGTGTGAGGAGGGTGTGTGGGGGGTATGGTGGCCTCCAGGAGGGCTTACGCCAATGAGTACTTGCCAAAACTGCCGCTGCCAGTGTCTTTTTTCCTGCAGTGAGCCACAGCTGCCCCCACAGCCTCTGGGTAACCCTTCAATACTAGCAGGTAGGTCTGGCCCAGTCTCTTATGAGGTCACTGCTTTTTTCTCTGGATCCTGGTGTGCACTAGACCTTGTGTGCACCCACAAGAGTGGCATTTGTTTCCCCCATTCCTATAGAATTCTTGCAATCAAACTCCACTGACCTTCAAAGCCAGATTCTCTGGTGGCTCCCCCCACCCCCCTTTGCAGACCCACAGGCTCAGGAGCCTGACATGGGGCTCAAAACTTTCACTCCTGTGGGAGAACTTCTGCGATATAATTATTTTCCAGTTTGTGGGTTGGCCACCCGGCAGGTATGGGATTTGATTTTGTCACGATTGCGTCCCTCCTACCGTCTCGTCGTGGCTTCTTCTTTGTCTGTGGGTGTAGGGTATTTTTTTTTTTGATAGGTTCCAGTGTTGTTGTTTTTTTTGTCGATGGTTGTTCAGCAGTTAGTTGTGATTTCGGCGTTCTTCTAAGAAGGGGTGAGCTAACATCTTTCTACTCCTCCATCTTGCCAGCAAGTCCCATCCATTTGAATTTCATTGCCTTTACTATGCCATGAATTCCATTTATGAAATTTAAAGCCTTAAATAATGATTGATAGACTAGTGGAAAACATGCCATGATCTTCCAAACTCATTGTCTTTGCTAACTTTGCACTTCGAGTCGACCCAAGTCATGCAAGTGAAATGCACCTTACAATTATTTTTTCCACTATAATTTTTAATTCAATAATTTTTCACTGGTAAGTTTTTCTAATCTATATGTTTTCTTTTCACAGATGTAATAAATTCTTGAAACTATTTGAGACTATAAAATAGAGATTGAAAATAGGAATAAGGGGGAACTTTTCCAATTGATTAAAATAGACCTTCTTTTGAAATAGATAATTTAAAATTTCTAATCATTTTTCCCTTTGTTCACACTTTTCTCTGTAAGGTCTGTTTTGCTTTGGTATCTGAGATGGATTTTATCAGAGATTGTTCATTTAAATCTTTTGGTGCCAGAAAAAGGGAAAGGAGTCATATTATATTCCCAATATTTTTAACACTGCAGTAGGCCTTCAGTTGCCTGTGAGGAATAGGAAAAAATATATACAGCCTGAAGCAGTACATGCAAGAGCACATCACTGAACCTTAACTTAGCTGGTACCCTAGACTAATTGCAGATGCTATGAACTTGAGGAAATGTGTGTTTCCATTGAGGGGGGCAGGATTCTGTTCACTTTCTTTCAAGTCAGGCTTTTACTTGAATTTAGTAAATTCCAGGTTGCTTGGTCAACCCTTCAATCTGATTTCATCTTGACTGTATCTTACAGAAATATTTTTGGACTGTGGGCAGTACCTGTGCTTATTATTTTCCATCTCCTCCCCACCCTAATCTATTCTCCACCTTTCTCTGTCCTGTTATTTTCGTTGTTGTTTTGTTTTGCCTGAAGAGGATGACCCCTATGTGCTGCCTCACCAGCCTGTCTCTCTAGCTGACTTCCAGTTAGGTCCAGCAAATGACAAGCACTGCCAGGATACTGGAGAGCAAGAGGGGAAAGAAAATTTGGGGTTTTTCTGTCCTACTTTCTTCCTACTTTGGTGCTGTGGTTCTGGCAATGGATTTTTCCTTCATATCCACAGCTACTACTGGGTCCTCCCAACCTCCATGACTCCAGCTATCATATCACTGGGCTCTGGCTGGAGTAACATCTTCTCACTGTTGCCCTCAATATCCTTTATTGGTGCCTTATTCATACACACGACTTTCATTTATATTAAAGCCTCTTTAGTTGAACCATTTTAGAGGAATTCTAATTCCTGCCTTAAGTCTAATTAGTAATCTTCCCAGTTTTTTAGTATGCATACAGATTTTCTTCTATTTTTGTATCTCTGTGCTCATTTTACAGGGACTTCGTAAAAACTCAAATTATCATCTTGACCTGAATGTTCATAATGCATTTTTTAAAGTACAGAGCTGAAAATGATGCATGCTTATAAAAATTCAAGCAATTCCCCCAAAAATGCAAGAGGAAAGAGCCTATAATTCTGCCATTTGGAAATTACTAGCATTAAGTTAATATGTAGTGAACATCATTCCATAAATCTTTCCCTTTTGTTGGGAGACAGTTCTCCATGGTTCTCTTGCATTTCTGCACATCTTGTAAGAGGCACAGGGTTCCTGTCCTGAAATGTAATCCATTGCATATGCAGGTGTGGCCCTCTTCACATCACCTTGTGGGAATTAGGGCTTGAGGAACGGATGCAAAAATGCTTAAACTCTGGTTACTGCAATTGCTCTGAGTAATAAGCTGTCCTTTGAGGTCTACTGTCAGCCTCCATGAAACTGTGGCAAGCTAACTTGGTAGCTTACAAGTAGGGTAAGTTCTTGACAACTTTGGTGATAAGATGGGATACTGACAGACTTGGCTTTTTGAAGGATGATAGATAAGGATGTTGTCATGTGATCAGTTGGATTTGGGGGAAACCCATGGAAAATGGTAGTGAACACACTTAGTTGTATGGTAAATCAGGCAATAAATAGCCTTCCACTTTATTGCCTGTTAATGAGGGACAGTTGGAGAGGTGGTTGCAAGCCAGATGTGAGGAAGTAGGTTCAAAAACAGCTTCCTGAACAGTGCCCTGGTTGTTGTTAATTATCCTCCAGGTGGGGAGACTTCCTTGCCAGTCTGATGATCCACCTCAATCTGTTCCATTTTAACAATTACTGCTAAGATCTGTCCTGGGTAGGTAGAAGATTCTACTCTCTGACAACAGTTACAGAGATGCATACCTACACTAAAGATGACAGGATGGGAATTCATGACTGCTATGAGCAGACACCGAATGAATCATTAGAACTTTGGCTGGTTTGTTTGGGAGATGAAGATACAGACTGTGTGATACCTGTAAAGGAAGGGTGGCAACAGCTGGACCATCTTATGGCCAACTACTTCTGCAGTATATAGTGACAATCTTACATCCATTTCAAAACAACAAGAAGATTTCAGAGTTTTTTGTAGGGGGTTCTGGCTGCTATAAGGTAGTTTTGGCCCTCTTGGGGAGACTTCCCTGAAATAGACGAACTCTTGTGGGAAACCATACATAGGCATTAACTAGTATTCAGGCTCTTAGTGCCCTGAATTAGGTACACAAAACTGATGAACATGATCCACTAGGAAATTAGAAACTGACCCAAAGAAATATAAATTCTTGCAGTCAGCTCTGGTGTCCTGGAAAACTCCTTTAGCCCTTATGTTGGAATCAGGCAAGAAATTATGAGATGTCATCATGGTAATAGGACAGCAGATGCCCTGGATTGATGTGGACTCCACAAAGTAGGTCACTGCTGTGCTGCTGTGCAAACCAAGCTGAAGTCACCTGAGGACACACAAACCTCATGACCCTATCTAGAAAGCAGAGTGGTGACGGCTGCTGAGTCAAGGAATTCCCAAAGATGAAATAGATGGTGTCAGCTATGAAGACTGTGCTGCCTGATATAGAGTGTTGGAAAGACCAATAATATTAGAAGTTCATTTGGTTGAGCCATGAATTGCTGCTACACCACCCAAAATTAAATGTAAATGTGAAGTCTTGTTAAGTGGCATGGAGTTGCTTTCTCCTTCTGCACTTCATGACACCTCCCTTTCCCCTTATCTTAATCTCAGCTCTTTTAAGAAGAAACATGATTAGAGGTGGAGCCAAGGTCTTCCCATCACTAAAGGGGAAAGAAGGCCCTAAATAGCCATCCAAGTTCACTGGGGCATTTCAGGGAGGGAAGGGCCCCAAACTTTTATGGCTCTGTTGGTTGTGGGTGCCCAAATCTCTATCTTATCTGAACCTATAGGAGGAAAAGTCACTTGGATTCAGCTTATAGAATTTAGGCAGGGTTCACAATGGGGAAGGGAACTAACATGACCTTGTGGATAGGACTCTTTAGGTCAGTTGAATGTACTGTTGTTTCTACATCTGAATGTATAGTAGGAATCATTGTGTTATATACTTGTTCGTGTCCATCCCATAAGTGCCAGAGGGATTGGAAGAGCTATATTTAGAGAGGTGCTGGTGGGAATTGTAAATCACTACCCAACTTGTCTCCCTGTGCCCTCCCAGATGGTCTAACAGAAAAATTATAGAATCCTAGGAGGACAGAGGGAAATCACAGCCTCCATTAAGAACTTAAAGGCAGCTGGGAAAGTAAGAGATGCGTTATCTCAGTACAGCATCCCTGTGTGGCCAGTGAGATTTGCTAATGGAGTTGGAGACTTACAGTGGATTATCACCAACTGAATCCAGTTGTTGTTTCCATATCCAAGCTATTCCAGATATTGTGACTGTAACTGAATCCACTGCCCAGACTGATGGCATTTGGTATGCTATCCTGGATGTTGCCAACACCACCTTTGCTGTACCACTGACACCTGAGGATCAAGATCAGTTTGTGTATGTTTTTAGTACTCCCGCAGAGGTGACTACTCACCTGCCATTAGCCAGCAGTGGGTGGGTCAGGATTTAGCATGAGTGCTTCTACATTCAGATTTCCACAGCTTTCTCTATATGGATGATATCCTATTGGTTAGCGAGTCTAAAGCCTTAATCTCAACAGCCTTGAAAATGGTATTATCACATTCCACCAGCAGAAGTGGCTAGTAAACCCTGACAAAATTCGGGGGACTACTTACCAGGTAAAGTTTATTAGGACTATTTGGAAAGATTAATAATGTCAGTCCTGTGGCAGTCAAAAAAAAGCAAAAACAAAAACTGTTGTCTCTTTGCCCCATCCCCTCCTGCCAACACTGTAAAAGAAGGCCCAGCACCTTGCTTGTATGAGGGGCAGTACGTGCCTCACTTGGGCATTCTACATGGTTCTTTATCTTGTCTAACCTACAAATCAGCATCTTTTCAGTGGGGCCCAAGCCACAAGCTGAGTTAGAAGCTGTCCAGCAAGCTGTGATACACTATCATTGGGCCCCTACAATCCTTTTTTCAAAAAATAAATTTATTTATTTATTTATTTTTGGCTGTGTTGGGTCTTTGTTGCTGCATGCGGGCTTCCTCTAGTTGTAGTGAGCGGGGGCTACTCTTCGTTGTGGCACGCGGGCTTCTCATGGCAGTGGCTTCTCTTTGTGGAGCACGGGCTCTAGGCGCACGGGCTTCAGTAGTTGTGGCTCACAGGCTCTAGAGCGCAAGCTCAGTAGTTGTTGGTGCACGGACTTAGTTTCTCCGCAGCATGTGGGATCTTCCCAGACCAGGCCTCGAACCTGTGTCCCCTGCATTGGCAGGCGGATTCTTAACCACTGCGCCACCAGGGAAGTCCCCCTACAATCCTAATGACTCCTTTGAGCTACAAATCTCTGTGCTGATTTAGAGCCTCTGCCTGAAGACCTCTCTTAGGGTTTTGGACTTCTTCTCCTTTGGCACAGGTACCAGGTTTACCCCTTTTGAAAAGCAGTTATTACCTTGATTACCTAGTACCAAGAGTTACTGAGCTCTTATCAAAAGTGAACACCTTACTTGTATGGAGTCCGTGACTCTTCGGCTTATTATTCTTGTTTTAGGATGGGTCAAGTTGGACCCTGCAACTAACAAGGTGGAAAGGGCCCAGTAAGCCTTGCTTGTCAAATGGAAACGGTATATTCAAGAACACAGACAGCCTGGCCCCAGCAGTATCTCAGCTTTCCATGAAAATGTGGCAATTACACCTTTGGGAAAACCTTATTCCTCCCTCTGCCCCTGAAGAAAATCCTTGGCTCAATGGGGCTTTTGCTGTAAATAATCAAGTCCTTTGTTTCTGACCCAGGAGTCTTCTGCTAGCATTCATGAAACTGTAGCAGGAGAGCTTCATAGCTTGTAAATAGATAAAATCCTAGAACCTGTATCGTTCTTGATAGTTTTGGCAATGAGACTGGGATACTGACAAGAGACAAGACTTTCTGGAAGAGGAAGGAAAAAGGGCCCCTACAGGCTGGGTTAGGGAATGTGAGATTTCCTGGATTTTAGTAGCAAATGCTCTCACCCAAGTGGTGGTGATGGTGGGGAAGGGGCAAGCAGTAGGGGTCTTCCACTTATCCTACCTGTAAATAACTGTTCAGAGGCTGAGTGGTGAGAGACAGGATTTTAAAAAAAGAAAAGAAAAACACCCAGTGAGCTTTATTTGTTGCTCACTCCCCTCTGGGGATGGAGGTGGGTGTGGGGAAGAAAGGGATGACCTCATTTGCTTTCAGGAAAAGGCCCTGTATCCTGGGGGAACCTTCCTGGGAGGTGAAAGGCACATAGCTGTACAGCTCTGTTGGATATAGGCCCCAGAGACTCCAGCATGGAGCTGTAGTAGAATGTGCCAGAAGGAAAGGAGCTCCTGAGCCCAGAGGCACTCTGGAAGCAAGGAGGTGCACAAGGGGGGAGGGGTTCCAGCCCTGAGATAAGGGGCCTCCCTGCTGCTCCAGCTGTCCGCCACAGGCTAACCTCCCTCACACCCTAGTTCCCCTATGCTCCCAGTCTGGAAATAATAATCTCCTGATGGCTAGTGTAGCTGTTGTAGCCCCTAACATTGTAGGTTAATCTGAAATCAACTGATAGCGTTTGGGCAAAACTTGCAGTGTGGAGAAAAGTTATGTTAAAGTAACCTTATGGGTAGGGCCTTCTCTGCTGAGTCCGTGTACTGTTGTTATATCTCTCACTGCCCACTGTATATTGAAATTGATGTATTGCATGCCTATACTGTAAATACTCATAAAGGATCAAGAGGGAATTCTCCCATTCAAGGCACCACCATGTGTAGATAAGTCCTTGCCATTTGCCACATGTGGGTGGATCAGGATTTAAGTAAGTGCCTCCACCCTCTCATGTCTAAAGATATAGATGATGTCCTGTTGGTCAGCAAGTCAAAAACCTCAGTTTCAGAGGCCCTGACTGTGGTGGTGTCCCACCTCTACCAACAGAGGTGGCTGATAAACCCTGACAGATTCAAGGGCCTGCTTGCCAAGTAAATTTTCTTGAGACTATGTGGGCAGATTCACAATGCTCAATTCCTTTGGCAGTCAAAGAAAAAGTGCTGTCTCTTTGGCCACCCACCACCTAAAAGGAGGCCCAACATATTTTTGAACTCTTTGGGAATGGGAGACTATATGTACATCACTTTGGGCATTCTACTTAGCACTTTATGTTACCTAACTTGCAAATCAACATGCTTCAAGTAAGGCCTAAAGCAGCAGGCTTTTCTGGTCAAATGGTGTAGCATGTTCAGGAGTGCATCTGACCTGGTCCTAGCATCATTTTGGTTTTGTATGAAAAAGTGGCAGCAACCAATTTTGGTGGAACCTTATCCTTCATTCTGCCACCTGAAGCAAAGCCACTGACTCAGTGGAGCCCTGGATTCACAGATGTGCTCCTAAATACCTGGGCCAGGTTCACTCATGGTTCAGATAAGCTGAACATTGGGCTACTGTGGCTGTTCAGCCTAAAGGTCAGCCATGCAGAATCAAAAATGGATGTGGTTATTCCACTCAGCTGGACAGAACTCTGGCCAATACTCCACTTTAAGAACCTTGTTACATTTTGCTTACTCTGGAGCTATTTCCAATGGTCTAGCTACTTGGTTTGCCATTTGAAAAACTACAAACTGGCAGATTAAAGACACCCCTCTTTGGGGCTGCAAACTATAGAACCAAATTGCTGCTACTAAAAGACCCATCTGGGTCACTTGTGTAGATGTACACAGTAAGGGCATGTGCTCCGTGAGACTGACTGGAATCAAGTTGCTCATTGAACCTCTCCTCCACAGATTGCCCCCATTGCTGTTTGGATTTATCATTGTACTGGACATGACAACACATCCACCATCATAGCTGGGCACAAAGTAAAGATGTCAACTTTGGTAAAGTTTCTGATGCAGAGGCTGCCCGCTGCATGCCAGATTTGACTCCTCAAGAGTTGACCCATATACCTTGCAGTGAGAGAGCTTACATTGCATGTATCCCACCTGCTTCTAACACTGGACTTTGGGCTCCTTTTGAGGGTAATTGGTTGACAATTTTTCAGTTTATGTTGTTACTTTCAGTCCAGTCAGACGACTTCAGTTACTCTATTGTAGTGCTTGAAAATGTTCTTGGTCGTGTCTTTGGCTTTCTGGCTCATTTGCAGTCTGAAAACAGTTTGCAAAAGCCACTATAAAAAGGGCTAATAATTCTATCAAACATTTAGAGACGAACTAACACCGATCCCTCTCAAACTCTTCCAAAATATAGCAGAGGGAGGAACACTCCCACACTCATTCTACGAGGCCACCATCACCATGATACCAAAGCCAGACAAATATGTCACAAAAAAAGAAAACTCCAGGCCAAATATCACTGATGAACATAGATGAAAAAATCCTCAACAAAATACTAGCAAACAGAATCCAACAGCACATTTAAAGGATCATACACCATGATCAAGTGGGGTTTATCCCAGGAATGCAAGGATTCTTCAATATATGCAAATCAATCAATGGGATACACCATATTAAAAAATTGAAGGAGAAAAACCATATGATCATCTCAATAGATGCAGAAAAAGCTTTTGAAAAAATTCAACACCGATTTATGCTAAAAACCCTCCACAAAGTAGGCATAGAGGGAACTTTTACATCAACATAATAAAGGCCATATATGACAAACCCACAGCCAACATCGTTCTCAGTGGTGAAAAACTGAGACCATTTCCACTAAGATCAGGAACAAGACAAGGTTGCCCACTCTCACCACTATTATTCAACATAGTTTTGGAAGTTTTAGCCACAGCAATCAGAGAAGAAAAAGAGATAAAAGGAATCCAAATCAGAAAAGAAGAAGTAAAACTGTCACTGTCTGCAGATGACATGATACTATACATAGAGAATCCTAAACATGCTACCAGAAAACTACTAGACCTAATCAATGAATTTGGCAAAGTAGCAGGATACAGAATTAACACACAGAAATCTCTTGCATTCCTATACACTAATAATGAAAAATCTGAAAGAGAAATTAAGGAAACATTCCCATTTACCATTGCAACAAAAAGAATAAAATACATAGGAATAAATCTACCTAAGAAGACAAAACACCTGTATGCAGAAAACTATAAGACACTGATGAAAGAAATTAAAGATGATACAAACAGATGGAAAGATATACCATGTTCTTGCATTGGAAGAATCAACATTGTGAAAATGACTAATGACTATAATACCCAAAGCAATCTCCAGATTCAATGCAGTCCCTCAAACTACCAATGGCATTTTTCACAGAACTAGAACAAAAAATTTCACAACTTGTATCGAAACACAAAAGACCCCGAATAGCCAAAGCAATCTTGAGAAAGAAAAACGGAGCTGGAGGAATCAGGCCTCTGGACTTAAGACTATACTACAAAGCTACAGTAATCAAGACAGTATGGTACTGACACAAAAACAGAAATATAGATCAACGGTACAGGATAGAAAGCCCAGAGATAAACCCACGCACATATGGTCACCTTATCTTTGATAAAGGAGGCAAGAATATACAATGGAGAAAAGGCAGCCTCTTCAATAAGTGGTGCTGGGAAAACTGAACAGCTACATGTGAAAGAATGAAATTAGAACACTCCCCAACACCACACACAAAAGAAACCTCAAAATGGATTAAAGACCTAAATGTGAGGCCAGACACTTAAAACTCTTAGAGGAAAATATAGGCAGAACACTCTATGACATAAATCACAGCAAGATCCTTTTTGACCCACCTCCTAGAGAAATGAAAATAAAATAAAAAATAAACAAATGGGACCTAATGAAACTTAAAAGCTTTTGAACACCAAAGGAAACCATAAACAAGACGAAAACACAACCCTCAGAATGGGTGAAAATATTTGCAAGCTAAGCAAGTAACAAAGGATTAATATCCAAAATTTACAAGCAGCTCATGCAGCTCAATATCAAAAGGACAACCCAATCCAAAAATGGGCAGACCTAAATAAACATTTCTCCAAAGAAGATATACAGATTGCCAACAAACACATGAAAGGATGCTCCACATCATTAATCAGAGAAATGCAAATCAAAACTACAATGAGGTATCACCTCACACCGGTCAGAATGGCCATCATCAGAAAATCTAGAAACAATAAATGCTGGAGAGGGTGTGGAGAAAAGGGAACACTCTTGCACTGTTGGTGGGAATGGAAATTGATACAGGCACTATGGAGAACAGTATTGAGGTTCCTTAAAAAACTAAAAATAGAGCTGCCATACGACCCAGCAATCCCACTACTAGGCGTATACCCTGAGAAAACCATAATTCGAAAAGAGTCATGTACCACAATGTTCATTGCAGCTCTATTTACAATAGCCAGGACATGGAAGCAATCTAAGTGTCCATAGACAAATGAATGGATAAAGAAGATGTAGCACATATATACAATGGAATGTTACTCAGCCATAAAAAGAAATGAAATTGAGTTATTTGTAGTGAGGTGGATGGACCTAGAATCTGTCATACAGAGTGAAGTAAGTCAGAAAGAGAAAAACAAATAACATATGCTAACACATATATATGGAATCTAAAAAAAAAAAAAATTGGTCCCGAAGAACATAGGGGCAGCACAGGAATAAAGACACAGACATAGAGAATGGACTTGAGGACATGGGGAGAGGGAAGGGTAAGTTGGGACGAAGTGAGAAAGTGGCATGGACATATATACACTACCAAATGTAAATAGCTAGTAGGAAGCAGCCACATAGCACAGGGAGATCAGCTCGGTGCTTTGTGTCCACCTAGAGGGGTGGGATAGGGAGGGTGGGAGGGAGACGCAAGAGGGAGGAGATATGGGGATATATGTATATGTATAGCTGATTCACTTTGTTATACAGCAGAAACTAACACTCCATTGTAAGGCAATTATACTCCAAAGAAGATGTTAAAATTAATTAATTAATTAATTTTTAAAAAGGGCTAATAGTGAAGATGTTTAATGGGCCTTTCATGATCCCCACCATCCACATGCATCTGGTATTGTTGACCATTGGAACATCCTGCTAAAAAAAAAAAAAAAAGACTTAAAAAGATTTCTGACTCTACTGTTCTCATCTCCTCCTCTTCCATGGGAAGAGGTATCTATATAACCCTCCAGGGAATGGAGGGTTATATAGATCTGTTTTGAAAACCTGAGATTTCACCTTGGCCACTCCTGGGCATGATGCTTCTTTTTTTCCACTAATGGCAAATCCAAGTTGGCCTGCATTGTACACTCTCCATGTGGCAGCCAAGCCAAAAGGGGCTTAGGAGATTCAAACAACCTGATTCAGCTACTTACATTCTCTTATTTGATTGATATTGTGCTAAATCGTAAGAATAATGACCACTTGGTTGATCACACTGCTCTCCCAGTCCTCCTACGGTGGCCCACACAGGCCAATGTGGGGTGCATAGTGGGCCTCTGTAAATTATTCCCTTTTGGGTCTGACTCTTCTGGATGAAAGGTCTAGATGACATTAGGAAATGGTTGAGGAAAAGGTGAAGTTGTAGCCATCCACAAGCTCTTCTCTCTGCTGAGGTTCAGTAGGGTAATGTTAGAAGTCTGACTTTTCTAGGCCTTCTTATTTCATTTACTTTTTCCTAAATTAGAAGATACTGGTAAGAATTCTAGGCTTTTGTTGAGTTATTTTCGTTCCTCAGAATTTCTTCTAGGGCTGGAGGTAGGGTTAGGAGCCAGGTGATTTTGCAAATCACACTAGCATCCCTTGTGTCTTTGCTTGGCTGCCATGTTTTGAAGTTAAAGAGAAAAAATTGTACCCCATTCCCTATTAAGTTGCTGCTTATGAATTTATTATATTTTGTTATATTTTGTTTCATTAGATATTACTTTGCTTTCCTGATTTATTCTCCCATTTTTACCTGGAAGTTTCTATAATTTAAATGCAGGCTCAATAAATGATTTCTGGGTTTTAATGAAATTAAACATTTCCCTATATTCAATTGAATCCAATTTCCTTCCTGAATAGGGGGAAAAAAAGCTTCCTTAGCTTGCTTGTTCTTCTAAAATTAGTACTGTCAGTGTCCTAATACTTGTTATTAATCTGTTCTGAGAACCCATTACACTTTTTCATCGCTCCCTTTACAATATATTTGTCCTGTTGTGAAATATACATACAGAAAAGTGCATAAAACGTGAGCATTTTAATGAGTAATTGTAAAGCAACAACCATTGTAACCACTACCCAGATCAAGAAATAAAACAGTGCAATTACATGAAAAGCTCTCCCTCAACCACGTGCCCTTTCCTGATCACAATCCCATCACACCCTCTCCAGAGATGACCACTATCTTGACTGTTGTGATAACATTTCCCTACTTTGTAGTTTTACGACTTATTTTTACATTCCCAAATGACAGTTATGCATGTACTTTATTACATTATTGCTTATTATTTTCAGCATTAAATTTGTGAGATTCAGTCACATCTTTATATGGATGTATTTAAGTAATTTTCATTGCTATAAAAAATTCAGTTGAATGGAATACAATTTAAATGTGTGAATGTAACTTATTAGTCCCACCCATTTGGCACCCAGGCTTAGTTGCTCCGCAGCATGTGGGATCTTCCCGGAGCAGGACTCGAACCCGTGTCCCCTGCATTGGCAGGCAGATTCTTAACCACTGTGCCACCAGGGAAGTCCCAAAGCTCTGGTTTTCTTGATGGGGGTTTTCCATTAAGTCAATCCATCTGCTTTCCTATTTTCCAGACTTTCTCAACTTTCTGGATCTTGGTGTGTTACCTTACTGATTTCCAGTATTCCAATGGGATTTGTTAACCAAAATTTCAGAAATGGAGACCTAGACCTGATTGAAATAAAACGTGTTTATTTGAGGTTTGTTAGGACTGCAGCCTGGGAGACACATATTCAAGCACTCGAATTGTGTTCCACTGGACTACAAAATGGAGGAGACTTATAAAGGCAAAAACTGCACAGTTACATTTAGTTACACGAGTTGTTTATCAAGAATTATGATTGGAGCAGCCAAGAAGTAAGGGTGCTTGTTAAGTAAGGATTGGTTGGGGTCTGAAATAGTTGCATAATTACAAGGGGAGACCTTAAGACCATAAGTTTTCAGCTGGCAGGTATTGTTCTGAATACTGCCGGTGGTGTCCTTGGGTCTGGTACAGTTCAGAGAAAGCTCAGGTTTTCAGTGGTGCAGAGACCACTGAATGAGACCAGATCTTATCTGAGACAAGATCCTCAATGGCCACCTGACTCTGTTTTTGTATGCCTGAACCATGATTACTCCGTTATAATTTCAATTTGTCATCAGATTTTTCTTTTGGAAATATTATTTTCTGTTAATTTACTGGAACTTTGGCAGGTAGGAGAAAGTAAACGCACATGTTCAGTCTACCATCTTGAAGCTCCTGTATTGGCTTCGTTTTTTTGTCCTTTTCTAGCATCCTGATCATTTCCCTCTCATATAACTATCCTGGATTTTTTTTTTTTTAAGGAAGCAAGTTGTTTTTTTTTTTGTTTTTTAATTAATTTATTTATTTTTTATTTATTTTTATGGCTGTGTTGGGTCTTCATTTCTGTGTGAGGGCTTTCTCTAGTTGTGGCAAGTGGGGGCCACTCTTCATTGCGGTGCGCGGGCCTCTCACTATCGCGGCCTCTCGTTGCGGAGCACAGGCTCTGCAACAAGATTCTCAACCAGTGGTTGATTCTCAACCACTGCGCCACCAGGGAAGCCCGAGATGATATTTTTTCTACTACTTTTTCTTCCACTTCCTTGTCATACATATTTCATTTATTTTTAATTTTAATTTTCTACTAAATTCATTTAAGGCAATAAACTTTCAAATGTTAGAATTTAAACTGTTTTTAAAGGAGATTTTGGAAAATTCAGGCAAAGAAAAACAAAATGAGCAAAGGAACAGGTGTGGAAAAGTACGAGATATATTTCTAGAATTCAGAGTTAGACACATTTTCCTGGAGAGAAACTATAGTGGGGAATACTGAGATACTCGCAGAAATTATTTAGAGTCAGTGTGTGAGGGCAATGAATAACAAAACGTGGGAAGCTGCTGAAGATTTAAGAATAAAGTCATGTTATTAACTGCTTAATATTAATGAACACTTAAACCAAAAGTATTATGAAAGCGTCATTCATTGAATTATTTTAACTAACTTGATATATAATGAACCCCCTACAAACTAAAGGAGACAATGTGTAGGAAAGTGGTTTATAGTACTAAGTGTTCTGCAAAGAGATGGTATCAAGTTTTCTCTAAACATTATGATGTTTTCAAAGCACCACTGTCTTTCACTGCAGTCTTGATTGTGTGGTAGTAGGAGCATCAGATGAAAATTTAGGATGCCTAGGATTTAGGCTACTAATCATCTGGTAATTTAGGGCAGTAATTTCAACTGCAGATTTTTGTGTAAAACAAAGAGTAGGACGTTATTATCTCTAAAGTGTCATCCATCTCTAAAAAGTCAGTGGGTCTGTGATTCTATAATTGTTCCTATACACCTTGATTTAGTACGAAGTGTTTCCTTAGGCAGTAAGTACCCATTTAACAATTACAGCTTGAGAGTCATTGAAAATGCTATCTCAGTGTAATATCAGATGCTATTTATTATCTAAAGCATTTCACAACCTTTTAAAATTAGATTACATTTGTTCTAACAGTTCTATTTTCTTTTCCACTTTTGTTTCTGCTTAAAGTTGCTGAGCATTATTTTGATTTTACACATTCAATAGGGTGAATATTATGGTGTCAGGGAAGCTAAGATTATATATATTTCTGATATAAATTTCTTTTGATTATAGGCAAATTATGGTAGTTATGAGAAAAATACTTATTTAGTTTTTAAAATGTTTAATATCTTTAATAACTATTGAATGAATAAAATTATTTTGGGAAATATCCTTTCATTACAAGCAGTCTAAAATTAAAACTTCTCTTTTTATAAGGTGGCGTTTTCACCAAAAGAATACATTTCACCATCTTTCAAACCAGAATATATAGAATTCAAACCAAAATATCAGGTGAGTACTGAGTTTTCTTATCCCAATATCAATTATACTTAAATACTAGGTTTCTCTAATACTTTATGTAATTCAGTGGTTCCAAAACCAGACTACCCAGAGGAAACACTCACCTATCTTTACAAAAATACATATTCCCAGGTCCTACCTCTGACCTAATGAATCTCAGTTTGGAAATGGAGCCTGGGAATCTGTATTTCTCAAAAAACAAAACAAAACAAAAAAACAGGGATTCTTATGCTGTCACCTGGGTATCAATTAGCATTTGAAAACCATATGAACTAAAACAAATACTAGGCTGATTATTTCACGTTTTGCTTTTTTTAACTGGATAATAGAGAAGTTGTATGGACAAAGAGTTTGAATAAGAGACTTCGTTTTCTAGGCTATTTCAATAATAGAATAGCCTGATCCCCAGAGTTTACAAAACTGCCTATGGCTATTACACTGACATTTCACTGTAACTGAGAATTTTTTGTACTGTTCTCTTCCATTTCTGAGGCATATATAATATTTATCAAAAAGCAAGTTTCTACTGCAACATGCTAAGGACTAGGTGGAACTCATCATCATTGTTAAAACTCTCAGATTTAAAGGCAGATGATCTGTGTTCCCAAGTCACTCTTTAGAGAATATTTATGATACTTTTAATGGAATATCTACTACTTGCTTTGCATTTAAAAAAAAATTACCCACATTGCTACTAAAATATTTATATGGATAGGACTTAGATCTTAATGTTAGCCTTTGTCTAAGCAAATGGAGCTAACACTGGAAATCGAGTTCTTAAACAAACTATTGATGAGTGCCTTTTAAGTGTTTAAAAATATTCCAGGTAGCAAAAAGCTCTTGAACACAACATAGTATCAGAATTAGGAATTTGAAAAATTTGCATTAAAATTCTCATTATTATTCCGATCTCAAATATTTTAAAATAATTAAAGTTGGTTTTCTCTTTGTAGAAGGTAGGAAGATGAATAGATAAATTGGCAGATCGCTCAAAGAGAATTAACTAAAAATTTTATTATAAATTTAAAACAAATGCTTCAGAATTTCTTACCTTTTTTTTTTTAAATATTACAGTTCCAGAAATTCAACATCAAGAATGGTTTTGATCCTTTTCTAAGGAATATAAACAACAAAATGTCAGTCAGAAAAAGGAAAGACCAAGATATGTTCAAATGTACAAATATTTTAAGTGCCGAGGTTATAGAGCATGAAGACCAAGATCCTCCTTACCCAACACATTCAAAAACTGCAAGCCCTGCTAATAAAATCTGGCCCCATAATCTTGATATCATCGCAATAAAGGGTTTAGACACTAAGAATAATTTAGCCAGTGATCCTGGTATCACCGCACTAAAGAATTCAGACCCTAAGAATAAGTTAGTCCATGATCCGGGTATCATCACAATAAAGACTTTAGACACTAAGAATAATTTAGCCCATCATCCTAGTATCGCCACAGTAAAGACTTTAGACACTAAGAATAAGTTACAGGAAAGGCTACCAAATGTATCTTTACCAAACTTTGAGGGAGAATCATCAATGACTGGAAAAGTAAATGTAAATAAATGTTGCCGCTCAAATTCATTAAGTCTTACTTCCCACATAGAAAATTTAAAACAATCAATGGTGCTCAAGTTAATTTTAAGTAAAAATCTGCAAGACCTTTCAGATAGATTATTTTCTACACCTGAAGTTTCTGTGGACACTGAAGCAAGAAAGAAAAGTCATAGTTCTCCACTTCTGGCTCTTCATGATGAACGACCAAGTAGTTTAGAAGGCAAAGTATTTGAAAAAACTCACGATTTAAATAGCTGGCTTTCAGAAGGAGACATTTTAAATTCAAAGTCTCTTTTAAATCAAATAATTAAAGATATTCCTGCAGATTCACTTTCAGAAGGTGGACCAGGAAATTCTCCAGAGGTAGAAAAGGAACCTGTCTCTGAAAAACACTTAGAGGCTGGTGAGATAGATTTTCCAATTAAAAAAAAGAGTAGTTTCAAAAAGAAACATTTAAAAAGTGAGGTATCTAGCTCCAAACCAGATTTGAAGAGCCTTGTATATGATTATGTTATAAAGCAAATATTCACTGCACCGATCTTCTCAGAGTTGGGGAGAGGAGTGAAAGAAACGAGTGAGACACAGATAAACTCGCAGAGTCAATTACCCACAGCTTGGGAGAGTTCGCCTTCCAATGTTCTAGTTCACTATGAAGAAAACAATAATGAAATAGAATTTCCGCCGGCCAAATCCGTTATTAGCCAGATAATACAAGCATTTCCTGTAGATACTCTTTTAGAATCGGGGATAATCAAAGTGATAGAATTAGATAAAGAATACCAGAAGAGTTTTTTGCTGTATACAGAGACAGCTTTTGCTGAAGAAAAGCCAAAGGATTCCACAGAGTATTATTCAGAAATCAGAAGCAAAACAGAACCTCTTTCAGAGCAGAATACACCCATCATTCACAAAGAAACCACTTCTTTTAATGGAGTTGAATTCATAGACAAAGGCCAAAATAGATCCCCACAAGATTCAAAATATCAGTCGACACCAGATAAAAAAACAGATTTGCCAAGTAATGGTCAGAGGCTTGATAGAGAAGAAAATGATCTAAGTTCTACTTCAGAAAATTTAAGTAACGAACTAATGGGTAAACTTAATAACTCTGAGGTAATAATGTTAAAATCCTTTTTGAAAAACATATTTAATGTTTTTTTCAAATATAGTCAGTCTAAAAGCAGACAACCAGAAAAAGAATTAGAAAGACTAATTGAACATCCTTTTCCAAGTCTGACAGAAGACCTTGAAGAAATCGAAGAGAATTTTGATAAAGTAGACAAATTGGACAGAAAACCTATTTTGAATCCAAAGCTGCGTGTATTTCTAGAAGAACTCTCAGAGTCAGAAATAAAAAATTTAAAATCTGAATTAAGTAAACATATCCAGCATTACCTTGTAGAAAGGCTTTCAGAATCAGGACATATCACCAAAGAGGACTTACCAAAAATCTATCAAAATCTGTATTTGATGAATGAGAAAGTAGAACCAAAAGGGCAAAATATTTTTCTGGAGAAATATTCAGAAACTGTAAAAGAAATCATGTCTTTTGTAAATAATTTTAATCATCATTTCATAGACAAACATTTGGAAATAAAGCTAAGATCTTTTTTAAATGAAATTCTCCAAAACTATTTCCTAAAAAACCTTTCAGACAACAGTTTATTTAAAGACACAGAATTTGAGCCTATATACTCAAATGTATCTTCTCTAAGAGCTAAAAGTGCCTCAATATCTTTTCATGAGTTAGGACAAGATATTTCAAGAGGGAGTTTTGGTAATAGGCTTGAAATAAACATGAAATATCCCTTAAGTAAATCTCTACAAAACTATCTTACAGCTTTATCAGAAAATGAACGCTTAGATCTAAAAGCTGATTTAAGCAAACACCTCCAGAGCCTTTTTATAGAGAAACTGTCAAAATCAGGACTAATCACAGAAAGGCAATTAGAGGGGATAAGCCGGCATATAAATTTGGTTAATTCTACTTCCACACCATTAAAATGTATAAAGCCAGATTTGTCTTTAAGAGGTGAAAATCAGTTTGTGGAGGACCATTCAGAAAAGCAAAATAAATATTCAAAAATTGCTCAGAAAACCACTTTACAAAAGCTTTCTGAAGATAGACTTGTAGAAACAGAGTTGACCAAAAAGGAAGAAAAGGAACATTTTTCCTTAGAGAATATTAAAGAAAGTCCATCAATAATTCAGGAACAGAAAAGATACTATCCTAAGGAAGCAAAAATACTGAGTTTAATTAAAGTACAACCTTGTTCCAACAAAAATACCCAGGCAATTCCAGTAAATAAGTCATCAGAAAGACTTACAGATACAATGCCTAAGAAACAAAGGAAAGAACACGGTTTCATGCAGTTTCCTCAAGCAGAGAACTGTGATTTTAAAACAGAGATACAAGACCCACATAGTTGGAGTGGTAAATCAAAAATAACTCAATCAAATGCTTGCTTTGAAAAGACACTGAAAATGAAGTCCCTTGACAAAAAGGAGCACAATAACACCTATAAATTGATAGTACAGGAAAAACCTGAGGCAGTACTGTCACCGTATCCAAGAATTCGTAATTGCAAGATGCCAAATGAAGATGAGGAATACGTAAACAAACTCACTTTTCCTTCCAGGCAAAGTAATACTCTAACTCGCCTCAATGCAGAGGCTGGAGAGAAATCAAAATTAGAAGACCAGTATCATCAGAGATTGAAAGGAAATAATAACAATTATAGAAAACAACATTTAGTAACACTTGCACGTTACAAAGAAGAAATACAAACTCTTTATATAAAACCAAACAAACTTTGCAACAAAAAATGTGCCAAGGTCCCTGAATCACAATTGCTTAAATATAAAGTTTTGATAGCTGAGAAAAACTCAAAACCATCCCTCTTCCTGGAAGTGCTAAAGAGAGAAAATCTAAAGCCCAGGGTTCAAAAAGAAAGAGACCATGTCAGCAAACAAAAAAAGTCATTTAACAAGATAGTTAGTATATTACCAACCACACTGCCCACCACAGGAATTCTTCTAAGAAAATCTGTTCCAAGGGCATTGCTTCATTGGACTGCAAGAAGAACTATACACGTAATAATGTTTTTCTAAGTCTTTTATTTCTGTATTTGGCAAAGTTCTGTAGATAATCTAGAGTATATGTGTCTGCATGCAAGTATGTATGTAACCTTAACTGCCCCAAGATAAACAGACCTCCAAATTTTAAAAATTCTTCTGACATTCAAATATCACCTCACCTCATTCGAAAGGCAATCAGAAAATCAAGGGAATGTTAACACACTTAGTGCCTTTATGTAAAATAGATAAAGGGGAACCCCCGTCTAGATCACAAATTAGAAAAAAAGCACTCTTTCCTCCGGGCCGACTCTACCGGCTGACACAGCCTGGACAGGGTACACAGCTCTGTCTACGGAAGACTGGCTATTTCAGCCCTGACTGACCCCTCAACCAGGGGCTGTTGTGCAGGCACAACCTGTACAACCATTGGCAGTGGCTGTATACTACAGAAAGGCTGGGATTGTCTTTTCATGCAGATATAAGTATATAGTCTTTTTGCAGATCGCTGAATTATCTTTGTTTCAGTAAACAAAGTTCATATTATGTGCAAGTTAGTCTGCTAAGCCTTAGAGATATGCAAAATTTACAATCTCTTGAATTATGAATTGTAAAATTTTAATTTAGCTTCTACTCTTTTCTCTTTCATCACCACCCCTCTGCCATCTGCTGAGAAACATGGAAATTCAAATCTATTTTTAATATTAACATAAAACAATTAGGAAGGTAAATCTGCTACTAGACGTTATATAAACCATTCAAAAGCAAAGTTAAAACCTCTAGGAATGGAAGGGGCTTATTTTAATTTTCTGGAACACTGCTCTTCTCTATTAGCATATATAGATAGGCATGACCCACAGTTGGGAAGACTCACAAATTCTAAAATGATATTATATTGATAATTTGATGTGCATAACTATCTTCGAATGAGAAAATAGATCTAATTTCAGAATAGTTGCTTTGAATTTGTTTTCCACAGCAAAGCAAATGATTACCTCTAGTAAATAGTAAAGCACATGTGTAGCAGGGTAAATACTATCAACATACCCTCAACTTTGGATTTCTCTTTTCTAAATTCAATAATTTAATAATGAGTGTGTGTGTGTGTGTGTGTGTGTGTGTGTGTACAGATGAGGAAAAGGAAGTAAAAGATGGGTTCATAGTTTTTGAAAAGCAAAGACTTTCTGAAGTTCCCTCAGATAAGTGGAATCTTTATTATCACTTTTCCAAACAAAATAAGAGATTGTGTTTATGTTATATGGTACGGGATCATATAGGATCTCAGAACCTTTATCCTAGGAATGGATAAGGGAGATATAGTTATATTTATTTCCCTCTGTCAAACCAACAGTACCTAAACTTTTCTCTCTAGTAAAATTGACAACAGAGAATTGAGTGGTAAGAGGGCATTTTTCAGATCATCAGAAAGACTCGCTCATTTGATTCTCTAAAATCCAGGAAATCTCCCAAAGCAATCAAAGTAGAAGACAGGGAAATTGAGTTGTAGGAGCTTCCAGAAAAATAACCAGTGGTGTGGGTCTCCATGCCCTTCTGCTGTCACTCTAGTAATCAGTTATATCAACTGTCAAGTAAAAATTATATGCTACTCACCAATGTAGCAGAAATTCCCTTAATAATTGTTTAATAATTCCCTTACCTAATTGCTTCCATGTACATAAGATGGAAAAGGAAGAATGTTTACTTGCAAACCTAGGCAAAAATATGGACCCTTCATACCTCCTTCTTGGTAAATCTTCTCTCTCTTGCTGCCCTAATTCTTCTTAGTCCTGCCTAAATTCCTCCTACCTGCCAATTCTATTAATCTACTCCCACCTTCTCACCAAATCAAAGCAGGCCCATTCCCTTGGTGTGGCCATCTCTGCAAAGCATTAAGCGACATACTGCTCAAACTGCAGAGGAAACTAGTTTACACTAATTTGAGAAATGACTAATAACTCCATACCCTCTTATGGGCACTTGTAGATTATTATATTTTTTAAATAAAATATAGTCATATTATACAAATTTGAAAAAAAAGAGAAAAGGAAAACTAAGCCCATAATCCCACCACCCTAAAACAACCATCATTTTAAAAAATTATTTTGGTGTATTTCCTTACAGTTATTTTCTTAAATGTTTTACTTGTTTAGTCTCAGAATGTACACAAAAATTTTTAATATTTTAGTATAAACATAACCATATTCTTAGATGCTAACCTCTTTATGTGTGTGTATATAAATATTAAAGAAGGTGTTTATTAACTTTTAAAGAATGAATGTTTGGATGATTTAAAAAGTAAAATATAAGAGCTTATAATTTATGTTTGTTTGGGGTTGGGGAAGAGATATTTTAGAAGAGGAGAATTATAGGAGGGCTGTCTTTGCCTAGGAGTCTGACCCCTGAGGACAGGTCCCCTAAGATTTCTGGTTTTCAGCTTCATATCTTGCATACCTTTTGAAAAACAGATCCTTTGAAACAATAAGATTTTTTAAAGTATGGTTTTTAAAGTATCTGATGGCAGGCATTGAATGTAGGGTCTGAATTTGGGGACTGCCTATAAAACATTTGACTGCTCTCATTGTTGATATTACAAACTTTAGTCCTTGTAAGTCTAAAATGTACTTTTAAGAAACCTAACTCACCAACCTAATCTTTTATTTTAATATTTAGGATTGTTCGGATAGAGTTGAGGATTTACATGTAACTTCATTTAAGCATCTTGAAAAAGCAAAATCAAGAGCAAGGCTTTTAGGAAAGAGCCCAAATGATAGCCATAATCAGTTAAAACGCTCTGCAAGACTGTATACTGCTCCAAAGGTTAACAAACGAGAAAGCTACACTGGAAAATTTACAAGTCCTCGAATGGTTTCAGCAGGCTTAGTTCATATAAATGATTCAGTCCCAGATTATGAAATCCATAAAATGCGGCCAAAAAAAAAATTAAAAGAGTATATTGAAAAACGTTTGCTCATTTGTGATATTATCCAGATGTTAAACAGTTCAGAATGATGTGTGAGGCCAACAGTCAGAATGTCATTTCTCCAATTAACAAAATGGTTTGGAGATCTGTCCTTTTGTGTGATAGAAGTCAGTAACCAAATTTCATCTTGTTAGAACCATTTTGTTTTAATTAAAATGAAAAAGAAACACTTTTGATGTAAATGTGTTTTGTTTATGAATCTTAGAGAACCTCAGAGATACATAGTCATTAGTGAAGTTTTATTTCCCAACTTTTCCCCTTTTTCACTATTCTCTGATTTTCCAAATCTTTGCTATGCCCTAAATTATCCCTGACCACCCAGTGTCAGGGTCTCTATTTGCAGTTATGTATGTTCAGCCTTTTGTTATGAATATACTTTAACTCTTCAGCTCTAGATTCAACAGTATGCAGTTCCCTGAGCCTATAGAACATCTATTAATTTCAATATCATCTGATATTACAACTTTTTACACTATAAAGATGATAATAAAAAACAAGTTTCATACTACTAATTCCTGAGGCTTCTAATACACTGGAGTGACTTTCTAGCTTACTCGAAAAACTATGAGACAGCCTCTTTAATAACATGAAACTCAGGAAGAAACTGTATAAAACAAACTGCATTAAAAATTATCTAGCTAAATCAGCATAGGATTTAAATTAAGAGACTTTTGAGAATTGGTTCTATTCTTATCAAATACAATATTTGAATCGCTGAACTTTGGTTCACTCTTGAGGAGTAAGAATTTCAATTTATAGAATTTTTGTCAGTTTCCATTTTTCTACCATAAATCATAAAGTTTATGGAGTTTAAATAGAATTGGCTGATGGAAAACATAATTTCTGATCATTCATTTAATGCCATAATCAAGGTAGTAATTTGGGGGGGGAGACCAAGAATTTCTAGTAATTCTCAAAGCTGCCAGTACATATATCAATCAGAGTGTGACTGGGAAAGCACAATTACCTCTGGATCTTTCAAGTAGAAGGAACACAGGGAATTGGTTTCATGGGTGATGGAACCAAGGCTAAGAAACTAAAAGGGATGATACGGCAATCCAGAGATTGGCAAGAGCAGAAAGTGATAGTACCCCTCAGATAGGACATCAGGAAGAAGTGGTGTGACCAGTGTCCTAAAGCCAGAATACAAAGAAGATACAGCCACTGACAGAGACACCACAAGAAACAGGGGAGTGGGGAAGGGGGTGAGAAATAACTATGTTTCTTCTCTCTCATCCTGCTCTCTAATCTCCTGCTATTCCCTCCCTGGAAACCAGAGAGAGTGAGGGGGCACGGGAAATGTAGTTCCCAGTGAAGCAGAGCAGAGGAAAAGTGGAGAAATGGATTTGAGAGCTAACAGGCAACTAACCAACAGTACTTATGGGGAAAACCATTGATCTAGCTTGCAGTAAAGGAGGAAATATTTACTAGATGGAAATCTCAAGTCACTTTGCCTCATTAAACTTTTAACAGCAACATTGTGACACAGTCAAAAATTTCCTACCATGGAAATAAAATTAATATGCCAAAGATTTTGCTAAACACTACGTTCTCATGAATAAGACAGTATTCTCAAGGAGTCCACAGTCTACTGGGACATAAACACAGAAGTAGTTATAGTAGAGTTGTGTAAGTGCTGTTGGGGAAAGTACTATAGAAACTCATGGGAGGTCATTTTGGCCAAGGTGAATCCTTCAGAAAGCAGATACCAAGATGAGATTAGCCATGTACAGTAGGCAGAATAATAACCCCTCCCCCACCAACATACAAACATCCCAATCCCAGGAAACTGTGACTATGTTACCTTACATGGCAAAAGAGATTTTGCAGCTATGATTAAATTAATGATCTGGAGATGGAGAGACTATCCTGGATTATCTGGGTGGGCCCAACATAATCAAAAGGATTTTATAAGACAGAAGCAGAAGGGTCAAGTCAGAGAGAGAGGTGTGATCACTGAAACAGAAGCTGAAGTAATGCTGACCCGTGAAGCAAAAGAAGGCAGGTAGCTTCTAGAAGCTGGAAAAGGCAGAAAATTCTCCTCTAGAGCCTGCAGAAGGAATGTAGCCCTGCCAAATCATTTTACAATTCTGACCTCCAGAACTGTAAGATAATAGACTTGTGGTGTTTGAAGTCATTACCACTTTGTGGTAATTTGTTACAACAGTGATAAAAAAATAATTGATACAGCATGCCAGGAGCCTATGGTGCAAAATTTAAGGCATTCACTGTCAGGGTGAGGCTATCAGTATCTACTGGGATGGTTAATTTTTTGTGTCAATTTGACTGGGCCACAGTGTGCCCAGTTACATGATCAAACAGTATTCTGGGTCTTTCTGTGAAAGCATTTTTGGATGAAATTAACATCTAAGTCTGTAGACTGAAAAACCAGATTGCCCTCCTTGATGTGGGTGGGCCTCATCAGTTGAAGGCCTGAACAGAAGAAAAAGGCTGATCCTCCCCTGAGAGAGAATCCCTCCTGCCTGACTGCCTTCACACTGGGATATCAGCTTTATCCTGCTTTTGGAGTCGAACTGAAACATCAGCTCATCCTAAGTCTTCAGCCTGCCAGCCTTCGATTTGGAACTACACCACTGCTTCTCCAGCTTGCCTACTCACCTTGCAGATCTGGGATTTGTCAGCCTCTATAATCATGTGAGCCAATTCCTTATTTAAAAAATCCATTGGGGGGATGGAGATCAAGATGGCAGAATACAAGGACATGGAGCTCACCTCCTCCACAAATATATAAAAATAATCTATACGTGGAACGATTCTCACGGAATACTTACTGAACGCTGGCAGAAGATCTCATACAACCAAAGCTGCACGAAAGATCACCATGTAAACTGGGTAGGACAAAAGGGGGGAAAAAAAGTAATTGGAATGGGACCTGCACCCCTCGGAGGGAGCTGTGAAAGGGAAAAAGTTCCCTCACCCTGGGAACCACATTCACCAGCTGGGAGGTCAGAGGGGACAGATAGGGAGCTTCAGAGGCTCAGAAGAGTGTAGCAGCCGGTTTGCGGCAGGCAGGAGAGAGAGAGACCAGGACAGACAGTCCTTGCCACCTCACTGCACTTCCCAGCCCAAGACATGCACCCCCCTGAAATCTGAGATTACTGCCACTCCTACAACGGGTCGGGTACGCGGCTTCAGTGGATTTATACCAGTGGCTTTGTGAGTGCAGTGCCTGAGGGACATCCAAGCTGATTACCAGCATTCCCCAGCTGAGGCGGGTCTGGTGCCAGGAGCAGCAGGTTTTGTGGGTGCACACAAGCAGAAGCAGGGCTGAAATCTGAGCTGATTACCAGCATTCCCACAGCGGAGGCAGGGCCGAGGGCAGTGCCAACAACAGTGTATTTTGTGAGCACATGCACTAGGTAACAGGTGATGGCACAGAGTGCCCGTCCCAGTGGACAGCCCCTGGAGAGGAATATGGAGCAGCTCCTTTCCCAGAGGGAGTGCTCCAGTCCCACCTACCTCACAGTGCAGCTTAGAACTGGATCTGGGGGCTTCTACTCCAACAACTGGCAAGCAGACCCTGCTCTCGATAGGGCTGTGACAACCACAGAGCAAAGAGGAGGCCCTGCCCAACATCCAGTGCAAGCTCTGGTCATCACAACACCAATCATACCCCATATCAAGGGGATGATGGCCAGCTAAGTCTGAGGAAAGACATGGCAGGCATCCATACCAAAAAACAGCCGTCACACCAAAAATAATGGACTCATGGAGGCTACACAGGGATGCTCCCACATAAAAACGGCCCTTTGAGACCACAGTAGATAACTGTTTCCCCTAAATTCAGAGTCAAAGAAATATAAGTGGAAAAGCAGAGGAACCACTCCCAATTAAAAGAAAAGAAATCCCCTGAAAGAACAAACAATGAAACAGACCTCTCCAGCCTGCCAGACTCCACGTTCAAAAAGGAGGTAATAAAAATGCTGAAGGAATTAAGAAAGGCTGTCAATAGAAATGCAGATCACTGTAACAAGGAAACAGAAACAATAAAGAGGAGCCAATCAAAATTAGACAACTCAATTGTTGAGATGAAAACCAAACTAAAGGCAATAAAATACCAAACTAAATAATGCAGAAGAACGAATAAGTGATCTGGAAGATAGAATAATGGAAATCACCCAATCATAACAGCACGCAGAAAGACAAATGAAAAAAAAGAAAAGAAAGCAACATACAAGACCTATGGGCTGATATAAAGGATGCCAAGCTGTGCATAATAGGGATCCCAGGAGGAGAAGAGAAAGGGGGATCTAAAATGTACTTGAAGAAATTATGGCTGAAAACTTTCCAAACCTAATGAAGCAGATATCCAGGTAAAGGAAGCAAAGAGGGTCCCAAACAAGATGAACCCAAACAGACCTATACCAAGACATATCATAATTAAAATGGCAGAAGTTAAAGACAGGATTCTAAAGGCAGCAAGAGAAAAACAAAGAGTTAGTTACAAAAGAACCCCCGTAATGCTATTTGCTGATTTCTCTACAGAAACTTTGCAGGCCAGAAGGGAATAGCAAAATACATTCAAAGTCCTGAAAGGGAAAAACCCACAACCTAGGATACTCTACCCAGCAAGATTATCATTTAGAATAGAAGAAAAAATTAAAGAATTTCTCAGGCAAGCAAAAACTAAAAGAATACAGCAATACTGAGTCTACCCTAAAAGAAATATTGAAAGGTTTTCTCTAAATAGAAAAGAAACAAGAACCCATAGGAAAGGGAAAATCAAAATAGGGAAAAGCAAGTATATAAAATGATTGTACACCACTTGAATAAGCCAGTACATAGATAAAAAAAAAAAAATCAAAAAATTTTGTGAAAGCAACTATAACTACAATGAACAGCAAAAGGATAAACATGAAAATGTAAAATAGGACATCAAAATCATAAAATGGGGGAAGGAAATAAGAAAATGTAGATATTTTAGAATGTGTTTGAGCTTATAGGACCACCAGTCTAAAGCAAGTAGACACAGTAATGAGTTAACATACTTGAAAACCAGGGTAACCACAAATCAAAAACATACAAAAGATTCACAAAAACCAAAAAGAACTCAAGTATAATATAAAAGAAAACCAGTTGCATCATTTGCAACCATTCTGTAGGTAGTCTTTTCGTTTTGTTTATGGTTTTCTTTGCTATGTAAACGCTTTTAAGTTTAATTAGGGTCCGCCGCCATTTTAAATCCAGCTCCATACAATGCTCCGCCACTGTTGCGGCCACGACTCAAGACTGCGTGACAGCACCCACCAGCCAACAATTCTGCCGCCATAGAGGATATAAATCAGAACAGTAACACAGAGGAATTTGCAGAGGGATCCAAGAGTCACGTGAGCAAGAATCAGCAGGATGACGGTAAAATGTTTATTGGAGGCTTGAGCTGGGATACAAGTTAAGAAAGATCTGACTGAATTATTTGTCTCAACTTGGGGAAGTTGTAGACTGCACAATTAAAACAGATCCAGTCACTGAAAGATGAAGAGGATCTGGATTTGTGCTTTTCAAAAATGCTACTAGTGTTGATAAGGTTTTGGAAGTTAAACAACACAAACTGGATGGCAAAGTGCTAGATGCTAAAAAGGTCAAAGCTTTAAAAGGGAAGGAACCCCCCAAAAGGTTTTTTGTGGGTGGACTGAGCCCAGATACTTCTGAAGAACAAATTAAAGAATATTTTGGAGGCTTTGGAGAGATTGAAAATATTGAACTTCCCATGGATACAAAAGCAAATAAGAGGATTTTATTACATATACAGACAAAGAGCCAGTAAAGAAATTGTTAGTAAGCAGTTATCATCAAATTGGTCCTGGGAAGTGTGAAATCAAAGTTGCACGTACAGGCAACAAAAAAGAGGAAGATGTGCTGTAGCTGGTGGATGAGGTGGTGCTGGAGTCGTGACTGAGGTCAGGGCCAAAACTGGAACCAAGTAATAATTATTATGATCAAGGATATGGAAATTACAATAGCGCCTATGGTGGTGATCAAAACTATAGTGGCTATGGCTGCTATGATTATTCTGGGTATAACTAGGAACTATGGATACGGACAAGGATATGCAGACTACAGTGACCAAGAGAGCACTTATGGCAAGGCATCTCAAGGGGGTGGCAGTCACCAAAACAATTGCCAGCCATACTACAAGGGGACATTGAAGAAAACAGGAGGAGATTGCTTGCAGGATGACACTGAAGACTGGTCTTCTGTTGATCTAAGATGATTATTCTATAAAAGACTTTCTAGTGTACAAGACACAACTGTATCCAACTGTATATAGCCGCCAATTCGTTTTAACTTTGTCTTCTGCTGTGTTATGACTCAATGTGGATTTGTGTTTATACAAATTTTATTTGTATGATTTCATGTTAAACCTCAAATAAATGCTTCCTTATGTGTTAAAAAAAAATAGATAATTTGAGCAGGTTGATCACTAGAAGTGAAACAGAATCTGTAATTTTAAAAACTCCCTGCAAACAAAAGTCCAGGACTGGATGGCTTCACTGGGGAATTCTACCAAACATACAAAGAAGAACTTATACTAATCCTTCTCAAATTCTTCCAAAAGATTGAAGAGGAGGGAACACTCCCAAGTCATTCTATGAAGCCACCATCACCCTAATACCGAAACCAGATAGAAACACTACCAAAAAGAAAATTACAGGCCAATATCTTTGATGAATATAGATGCAAAAATTTTCAACAAAATACTACCACACTGAATCCAACAACACATACAAAAGATCATACACCATGACCAAGTTGGACTCATCCCAGGGTCACGAGGATGGTTCAACATATTCAAATCAATCAATCAATGTGATAAAGAAATGACAAAACCACATGATCTCAATAGATGCAGAAAAAGCATCTGATAAAATTCAACATCCATTCATGACAGAAAAAAAAAATCTTACCCAAGTGGGTATAGAGTGAACATATCTCAACATAATAAAAGCTATTTATGACAAACCTACAGCCAACATAACGCTCAACAGTGAAAAGTTGAAAGTTTTCCCACTAAAATCTGGAGCAAGACAAGGATGCTAACTTCCACCACTTCTATTCAACATAGTATTGGAAGTCCTAGCCACAGCAATCAGATAAGAAAAAGAAACAAAACATATCCAAATTGGAAGGGAAGAGGCAAAATTGTCATTATATGCAGATGACATGATACTATACATAGAAAACCCTAAAGACTCCACACAAAAACTAAAAGTGATAAACGAATTCAGCAAGGTAGCAGGATATAAGATTAACATACAGAAATCTGTTGCATTTCTTTACACTAACAATGAACTATCAGAAAGGGAAAGTTAAAAGAAAATCCCTTTTAAAATTGCATCAAAAAGCATAAAATACTTAGGAGTAAACATGACCAAGGTGAAAGACTTCAACACTGAGAACTATAAAACACTAATAAAGGAAACTGAAGATGATTCAAAGAAATGGAAAGATATCCCATGTGCTTGGATTGGAAGAATATTGTTAAAATGGCCATACTACCCAAAGCAATCTACAGATTTAATGTGAACCCTATCAAATTACCCATGACATTTTTCATAGAACTAGAACAAATAATCCTAAAATTTATATGGAACCGTAAAAGACCCAGAATTGCCAATGCAGTCCTGAGGAAAAGGAACAAAGCTGGAGGCATAACTCTCCCAGACTTCAGACAGCACTACAAAGCTACAGTAATCAAAACAAAATGGTATTAGCACAAAAACAGACATATGGATCAATGGAACAGAACAGAGAGCCCAGAAATAAACCCACACACCTATGGTCAATTAATCTTCGACAAAAGAGGCAACAATATACAATGGAGAAAAGACAGTCTCTTCAGCAAGTGGTGTTGGGAAAGCTGGACAGCTGCATGTAAATAAATGAAGTTAGTACACTCCCTCACACCATACACAAAAATAAACTCAAAATGGCTTAAAGACTTAAATATAAGACATGACACCATAAAACTCCTAGAAGAGAACATAGGCAAAACATTCCCTGACATAAATCATAGCAATGTTTTCTTAGGTCAGTTTCCCAAGGCAAAAGAAATAAAAGCATAAACAAACAAATGGGACCTAGTCAAACATATGTTTTTGCACTGCAAAGGAAACCATAAACAAAATGAAAAGACAACCTACAGAATGGGAGGAAATATTTGCAAACGATGTGACTGACAAGGGCTTAATGTCCAAATATACAAAGAGCTCATACAGCTCAATATCAAAAAAGCAAAAAGCCCAATCAAAAAATTGGCAGATGAGCTAAATAGACATTTCTCCAAAGAAGACATTCAGATGGCAAAAAGGCACATGAAAAGATGCTCCACATTTCTAATTATTAGAGAAATGCAAATCAAAACTACAATGAGGTATCACCTCACACCAGTCAGAATGGCCATCATTAAAAAGTCTACAAATAACAAATGCTGGAGAGGGTGTGAAGAAAAATGAACCCTGCTACATTGTTGGTGGGAACGTAAATTGGTACAGCCACCATGGAAAATAGTATGGAGGTTCCTTAAAAAACTAAAAATAGAGGTACCATATGATCCAGCAATTCCACTCCTGGGCATATACGTGGAGAAAACTCTAATTTGAAAAGATACATGCACCCCAATGCACTATTTACAATAGCCAAGACATGGAAGCAACCTAAGTGTCCACTGACATGAATGGCTAAGGAAGATGTGAGATAGATAGATAGATAGATAGATAGATAGATAGATAGATATAAAATCCATGTTACTGCAAATGGCATTATTTCATTCTTTGTTATTGCTGAGTGGAATACTTTCTACTGTGTGTGTGTGTGTGTGTGTGTATGGATTATCATACTAAGTGAAGTAAGTCAGAAAGAGAAAGACAAATATCATATGATATCATGTATATGTGGAATCTAAAATATGATACAAATGAACTTATTTATAAAACAGAAACAAACTCACAGTTACAGAACACAAACTTATGGTTATCAAAGGGGGAAGTGGTTGGAGGGATAAATTAGGAGTTGGGATTAACAGATACACACTACTGTATATAAAAAAACAACAAGGACCTACTGTATAGCACAGGGAACTATATTCAATATCTTGTAATAACCTATAATGGAAAAGAATCTGAAAAAGAACATGTGATTATATCCATATATCTCTCTCTATATATGTATCAATATATATACCTACATATATACATATATCACTTTGATGTACACCTGAAACTAACACAGCATTGTAAATCAACTATACTTGAAAAAAAAAAAATCCACTGGTTCAGCTTCTCTGGAGAACCCTAACACAGTGGACCTGAGAGGCACTGTTTCCCGGCCTCCACAGTCCTGCTTCACAGTACTCATACTGACTCTCCACACAGATTTGAGAGCACCTCCTCTGTGGTTCCTGTGAGCCTCTCTTGCTGAGGGGAAATGAGAAGGAGGAGGTTAGTGGAATGAGCTACAGCCCCCACCACTACAGGTGATCTCAATGCCTCCACTGGTACTCATCTCCTTTCTCTCCTCCACCTTGGCAAGTCTTTGTGGCTTGCTTGATGGAGTAACCCAAATATCCTTGAGAGGGGCTAGCCAATAAATATGAAAAGATTTGTGTTTCAGACTATTAGTCTGTATATTACTGTCTCATTGGTTTTCATTTTTAAGTCTTAAAACAATCATTTCAAAATAATTTTTAATGTAATGTTAAATAAGAGTGTGCAAATAAAGAAAATCTACTAATTGAGGTAAATCCCAACTTATCACAGTCCAAACTACATACTCTTTTTGAGACAGCATATCTCTTTTGCTAATAAGGTAAAACTATTAAGTTCTCTATGTCCTTGTAAGTTGAATCTCCTACAGGAGCAAGAATAATCATATAAAGGGCTGGAAAATCTGCCTCCATTGAATCAAATACCAGGCTGTCCCCAATTCAACAGGTTATATAAATAAATCTGTTTGAGAAAGAGCTTTCCTTGGCAAAACAAATTAGAATGTATGTTTTAGCTTTGTCAAACCACACAAAGAAAATTATTAAGTATAAACTCAATTGAATAAATCTTTATTGAGCTCCCACGGGGTGCACGAATTTAGGATCTATAATTTACATAAGTAGAAAAGTGTTACTTTAGCCCCTTAACAATTAAAAAAAAAAGCAAATTACAACTTCTCTATATATTTCAAGTGAATCATTTAATGTGAGTGAGGCTCAGTTTGATATTACCATAAGTATTAACAGATGAAAATGGGAAAGTATAAACATTTCCCCTTCTATCAAAAACGGGTTTGATGCCAGGATAAACTAGCCTGTTGGTTTAACAATAGCTGATTAAAAAGGCTAGAGAATCTGGAAGTAAAAAATGTACTTGGAAGCAATGTCCTCTGAGGGCTCATTCCCCTGAGGGCAGCAAAATGCTGAAAAATTTAACTGGCTCAAAAATTATACTGAGAGATCAAAAAGAAGAGTTAGTCACAGCTTGGGAAAAAATTCTGAGAACAGATGACACTAAATGTAGTTAGATTAATAATTCCAAAGTTTCCCTGGAGTTATAATAGCACTCTGAGCTAACCAAAGGGGCTATAACCTCATGCTCCTTTGAACAGAGTGGTTTTAAATGATAGATTCTCCAGTGCACCAACTGTATTTTCAAGTATAATTCTAGTATTTGTACCTAGCAATACAGAAGAAAAAGCAGCAGGGAGAAAGTGTCAAGTATATAGGACATAAAAGGGTTTGGCAGCCCTAGAATTCCCAGTTTGAATCTTTTTCATCAGGAAAATCCCATTCCGGCTCAGTCCAAGGTGACACAGGAGGTGGTGCTGTTGATGGCCTGTGACAAGCAGGAGGCAACAGTGAAAGTATTGAACTCTGGCTTTCTTCCTTCATCTGTTAAAGAAACTCAAAATAAGGCTGTTGGTACATAAATTCAATACATTAGTTTTTTTTAGTAAAAAATAACTTTTAAAGAAATTATGTTAAATGTGTTTAAATTGTTTTTAGGTATTTTCACTTAAACATGCCTTTGATTCTGGTCATCCGAAAACAAGAAGAAGTAACAGCCAAATAAACTGACTTTTATCAGAATTATTTTGCCCTTACATCATTTCTAGCCAATATAGAAAAATAAAATGTCTCTACATTAATCAAAATATAAGCTGAGGATAAAGTAACGCATGATGATATTCCGTTTGTCTTTACTCATTTTGTTTTGCTGAATGGAAATATTTTATAAAGTCTATAATTAAACTACCAAAAACGTTTTCTTCTTTTTAACTTTACCTTATAAGAAAATTATTAAGAATCTTAGTAACCGAACTGTCCCATTAAGCCAACAAAATGATGTGACTTTTTAGTAGTATTAAAAAACATCTAGACAACAAAGAGATCAGCTCACCTGTTTGAAGAAAACGTGGGATAATAAACTGCTTGCTGATGGCCTGAAATTTTTTTGAAAAAATTATTTTAAAAAAGACCTCATATTAGAATGTAGATTTTTTTGGTGTAAACTATGTTAGAACTTAGGTTTAGAGCTATAAAACTCAATACACAAAAATTAAAAGGAAAAAATAAATGTAAGGAAGCCCAATTCTTAGCTTCAACCTTAACTAATGGGAAGAATTAATTCCAGAGATAACCTTCAATTAGTCTGTAACTTAACATTTATTAGGCACTTACTAATTATAAGGAACTATACTAGGCACTAAGGGGCTTAAAAAAGATTAAAAAGACACACACCTTATTTCCAAAATGCTAACGCATTAGTTATCTGTGATGATAATTATTGTAATACCAGCAACTAACACTCTTGTACTGCTTGGAAGTTTCTAAAATGTCTTAACATAAGTGCAGTAATTAACGTCCAGAAAGATTAACTGATTTTTACAAGGTGACTTGGTTAGGAAATGATACAGCTGAGACTGAAGTCCAAGTCTTCTGACTTCTAATCTAGTATTCTTCCCATTTGCTCATTGTCTCCACTTGCTTTTAGCATTGGTATTTTCTGGATTAGGCTACTGTATAGTTTTTTGATGAAAAGACTGATAAAAGATTTGAATTTGGCAAGAAGGAAATATCATAAAACTTCTATAAAATACAAGACACAGATATTTTATGCTATTTAGAAGTGACCAATATTACCTTTTCTCAGGGTCTTGCTGCAAACAGAGCTGTACCAAGCTCAGGAAGGCAGGAGAGAATGTTTTTGAGGGCGGTGTTTGCAATCTGTCACTATTTACTGTGCGAGTTCCACTGGAGACATGTACACTTTCTCCAATCCCAGAGTCTACACCTGATCGGGAATTTTTCATTCTGGATTCTGACTGAGGGAAAATACTGATATCCAATGGGCTATAAGGAGGACCTTTCAGTTTCTGTAACAACATCTAAAAGAAAGAAAAATTTCCTTCAATCCTTTTCAGGCAAAATATTAAAGCAATAACAACAACAATAAAGGTCCTAAGTCTACAGCAAAGATGTTTAAAAGAAATTATCTAGAATGTAAGGGATCTTATGAAAGGAAAGTAGTTCAGGGATTTTAGCAGCATTTACCTGAGTCCTGTGCATGTCCTGGAAAGGTACCTGCCCACTGGCCAATTCACATGCTGTAATCCCAACGCTGTAAATATCTGATTTTACATTATATCCATGTAAATCCTGTAGAACAATTAATTTGAAGTCCTTTAGTGTAAATACCCTTTAAAAAGTTACATACAGGGTTTCCCTGGTGGCGCAGTGGTTAGGAGTCCGCCTGCCAATGCAGGGGACATGGGTTCGAGCCCTGGTCCGGGAAGATCCCACATGCCATGGAGCAACTGCGCCTGTGCACCCCAACTACTGAGCCTGCGCTCTAGAGCCCGCAAGCCACAACTACTGAGCCCGCGTGCCACATCTATTGAAGCCTGCGCGCCTGGAGCCCGTGCTCTGCAACAAGGGAAGCCACCGCAGTGAGGAGCCCGCGCACCACAATGAAGAGTAGCCCCTGCTCTCCGCAATTGGAGGAAGCCCGCGTGCAGCAACAAAGACCCAACACAGACAGAAATAAATAAATTTATAAAAAAAAAGGTTACATACATATGCTTTTTTGATAAAGGGTGGTGAATAATGAAAAAACTCATGAGAAATCAAGATATACCTAATATTTGGTATACATTTAAAAATTCCTAACATAATTTTGACAAGAAAGAATAAAAAAAAGTCTTGCAGTAGGCCTTTCATCAATCCAAATATAAGGGCACAACTGTCCTTCAGTCAAACTCAGAAGACACTTAAGACACATAGACAACCCAATGCAATGGCCACACCTGACCTGTCTCAGTAGTTCTGGACTCAGCCACGGCTGCACTGATGTGCTGAACTGTGGGAAATCATACACAGCCCTATGCTTCTGTCCATGCTTAACCAAACTATGCAGATGGGACAGGCCAGAGAGGGTCACTAGGCCATCACCAGAAATGAGGATATGGCTGGCTTTAATACTCCTAGAACAAAAAGAAACAATCCTAAATACTAAGAAATTGGCCAATGCAGAAAGAATAAAAATCTGGTCAGAATAAATCCATGTATTCCCTTGGAAATTAAATACTCCTTAGAGTTATAATTTAAAGTTAAATGCAATATTATCCAATAAAAGATAGCCTCTCATGGTATTAACAAAATTTATAAAGATATGTCTAATGTAAAAATTTCCTTCATCAAATAAATTATAAAAGAGCCTTGTTTTTCATCCTAAACACGGAAACTGGAAACTAATAGAGCAGGATGGCCAATAGTCTGGTAAAGTATAATAAAACCTTGATTAATTAGAATACTGTCTGCTAGAAATCCTCAGTTAACCAGAATGCTGCTAAGAAACAACAAACAGTAAGAAAAAAGCTTTGAGGTGAAACAAACAATAAGAAAACAAGCTTATTTAAAAGCAACTTAATTAAAAAGGAAAACAAAGTCCCAATGTATCTTAGAACAGCATTGTTTTTAACATTCAGCCAATTACTTCTGCACCTACAGTTTGGCAACAAGAGAACTGATATTTAGTATGATAATCTCAAAGTGCTACAGAACACTTAAGAAATCAAAGGTTTAGTTACAATCTGTATATAATATAAACATGACATAAAACTGAAAAGCAGATAAAGCAGCTCTTTATCTGCTTAAGGAAAAAACAAAACACAAGAGTTAACTAGGATCCCACTCCCCACAGCTTATACCCCAAACAGATAGGTTCTTGTAACGCTCATTATTGGGACTTGAGCTCTGCGAGGACTGGCACTCCACCCCAGCACTGAGCACAGCACTTGGCACAGAGGAGGTGGTCTGAACATTTCTGGTGAATGAACTATAAAATGTAAGCATCTACTATACCTATTGGTCCTTTCCTCCCTCAATTTTCATTTGCAGGCTTCCTATCCTCCATTCTAACACTCAATTGCTCCTTCCTAAAAGCTCCCTAAAAGACTTCTTCCTCTCAAATTCTTTCACTTTGTAAAATACAAATAAGTAAATACCTGTGAATACAGCCATTTTGATGCAGATAGTTCAACCCTCTCACTGCTCCAAAGAGAATGTTTCTTATTAAAGTTTCACTCATTCCTTCAGGAAAGTAAGTCCTCAAGAGTTGACTTGCTGAACCTGAAAGAAACCCCTGAAATCTTTAGATGAACACTGAAAGTGATTTTGCTTCTAGCTATGTTTTAAATGTTCTTATCAACCATAAATACACACACATGCTCGCATGCACACGTGTTACATTTTAGAGTCTAACCACTTTCTTATGCCAAGGTAATTTTCCTTCACCTATCTTTAAAAAGACTTTTCTAATGACATGCTAGAGATTAGGAAAGTGAATTAACAATATTCAATATTACTAAAAAAATACATACTGTGTGAGAACATATATATTTTAAATCCACAGGCAAGGGCTTCCCTGGTGGCGCAGTGGTTGAGAATCTGCCTGCTAGTGCAGGGGACGCGGGTTCGAGCCCTGGTCTGGGAAGATCCCACATGCCGCGGAGCAGCTGGGCCCGTGAGCCACAGTTACTGAGCCTGCGCGTCTGGAGCCTGTGCCCCGCAACGGGAGGGGCCGCGATAGTGAAAGGCCCGCGCACCGCGATGAAGAGCGGTTCCCGCACCGCGATGAAGCGTGGCCCCCGCTTGCCGCAACTAGAGAAAGCCCTCGCACGAACCGAAGACCCAACACAGCCAAAAATAAATAAATAAATAAATAAATAAAGTAGCTATAAAATTTAAAAAAAAAAAAAATCCACAGGCAATTCACAAAAGCTATCCTAAAAATCAAAGCTCTAGAATCCATTCATTTATTTATTCAATACACCTACTGAACACTACTTGTGCTAGGTATTTTATGACCACCTGGGGATACCAAAATGAAAAATACATACATGATCCTGCCCTCGAGAAGCTCAAATCCAGTGAAGGAGACAGGTACACATGCAGATGTTTACAATACAGTGAAATAAGTTTACAATGCAGAGAAACAAGGATAGGGATGGTGTGCACAAGTAGAAAAACTACTTTTGCTTGAAGAATAACAGCAGCTCTCCACTGCGAGAGAGGAAGGAAACTGAAGGGAAAAAGACAGCTTGTTCAAAGGATTGACTTCTTGGAGAAGCAATCAGTGGTGGTTTCAATGATCATGAGACCCATTCTACGTTTTTTTCTAAAGACTAAAATTCAACATGAACCAGATATAAAAATATATCATGAAATCTAGAATTGGCCATCAGATTTATAAATTAAAAGTAGTGAATCATAAATCTAAGATCACACTCATCCTTATAATTATAGCATCCAGGCTAAACCATGAATTATTTTACCTAAAATGAGTTTTCTTACCATAGGCCATAAAAGGAGAAATAACCCAAAGCCAGCTGCCAACAGTGAAAACAGTCCAGTAAGTTGTAATATTGGGATGCCGGAAAAAGTGGGACAGAATCACTGCTTTCTAGTACAGAAACACAAGAGACAAGACATTTAAAAACAACCTTTTTAGCTGATTCACGTTGTTAAAAAGCAGAAACTAACACACCAGTGTAAAGAAATTGTACTCCAATAAAGATGTTAAAAAAAAAAGGGAAATGTAAATAAAAATAAAGTGGATTTAAATAATAAAACAAACCAAAAAAAACCAACCTTTTTCCTCATTATGAAGATAACAGCAGTAGTGGCAGCTTATTAGTACTAATAATGGAGCTTATTAGTACTAAGTACTGTTCTTAGTGCTATCATGTCTTTAAATCTCACAACCACTACACAAAGTATGTGACATTATAATTCCCATTTTACAGAAGAGGATACTTAGAAACAAGCTAGAAAACTTGTCCAAAAGCACATAATTAATGAAAGCAGGATGTGAACTTATTAGACAGTCTGACTCCAGAGAGGTCATAGTCAATAACTATACTGTGTTCTTATGATAGAAACATTTAAAAAATACATTAAAATATGAATATAAAAGTCACTTCTAACATTAAATCATAGAACCACTGTTAACATTTCAGTATAATTTCTTCCAGTCTTCTTCTGTGCAATATACATGTGCACATATAAATAGTTAAAAAATTGGGATAATATCAAAACAAAATCCTTTCCCTCTTTATATCAAAAATGATTAGTGACAACTGAAGTGGTATTATAATATTCCTGAAATGCAATCTGTTAAAATTTATCAATTCAGAAGCTAATTTTACTTAGCTGGATGAAAAGGAAACTGTTTGCTTTTGTTTTTTCTATTTCCCTATAGAACTATTTGTGACTGGACTGACGAGGGGTATTTAAATAAATTCCAGACCAGTGTTCCAAATATGATATTCATTTGAAGGAACTTATAGTAGTTACCAAAGTTTGAATATATTTGCTCTTTCATGGATCTGGCTTCCAAGTATTCTTTCCAATTCTGTAATTGCATGTTTATTAGAAGAAAGAAATCTACCTTTCTCTAACAGAACTACTAATTTGCGAAAAAAAAAATTCTTATAGGTGTAATCTTCTCAAATAGACATTAAGTTAAATGTATCTTTTTTTTTTTTTTTTTTTTTGTATTGTTACCTGTAAAGCTTTCAGGCGTTCTTCAGTGCAGTTTTCCAGATTTGTAATTTTTACAGTGACCAGTGTTCCTGTAGGAGTATGCCGTGCAAGATGGACAGAAGTCAAGTTGTCAAATCCTCTTCCTACAATCAGACGTAAAACTTGTGTTAATGACCAAAGGAAAAAAACTGATAATCTGGAGTTCATCAAAATTAAAAAATTAAAAATTTTGGCTCTTCAAGAAAACACTGTTAAGAAAATGAGAAGGCAAGCCACTGATTGAAAGTATTAACAATATTTATATCTGACAAGACTTACACACAGAGTACTATATAAAGAACTCTTATAGCTCTATAATAAATGACAAACATCCCAACTAAAAATTAGGCAGAAGATTAAATAGGTAAGCCACAAAAGAAGACACAGAAGTGGGCAACAAGCACATGAAAAGATGCTCAAAATAGAGGAGTAGGAATTAAACACAATATACCATTACACACCTATTGTAATGGTTAATATTGTGACTTGATAAACAAATTGTTACATTCAAACAATGGAATGTTACTCAGCAATCCCCTACTCCCAGTCCCTGGCAACCACTGATGTGATTTTTGTTTGTCATGTAAATAGTATCATAGGGAGTACAGTTTTTTGTGTCTGGCTTCTTTCACTTAGTATAATGCTTTTGAGATTCATCCATGTTTCAGTAGTTAATTTCTCTCTATTGCAGAGTAATAATCCATTATATGTATATACCACAATTTATTTTTATCTATTCATAAATTGATAAATACTTCGGTTGTTTTCAGTTTTTTGTGACTACAAATAAAGCTGCCAAAACCATTCTTTAAGTAGACATATGTTTTCATTTCTCTTTGGCAAATACCTGCAAGTGGGATTGCTAGGTCGTGTACGTTTAACCTTATAAGAAGTTGCCAAACTGTTTTTGAAAGTGGCTGAACCTCTTTGCATTCCCACAAGCCACGTATAAGTACTGCAGTTACTTGACATACTCACCAGCATTTGGTGCTGTCAGTTTTTAAATTAAAAACACCTAGAATGGTAATCTCTTAATAGACACCTAATAAATGTTAGTTTCCTCCCTCTCTCCACAGTCACCAAATTCTGTCACTTTTATTGTTGAAATGCAGTTAATCTGAAATTCATCCCTTCCTCCCCAGTGACAAGCATCACTTGCCTTAACTCAAGTCCTGTCCTTGTTCTCTGGATAGATGCAGTGACTTCCTCACTATGCCCTGCATTCTCGATCAGGACATGCACCAAAACTACTGATGGAACTACTTCAGGAGCCTGTGCCTAGGTCCCATTCACCAGAAATTTTGATTCAGGAGGTCTGTGATGGGATATAGGCATTGCAATTTTTAAAAAGACTCCGGTGATGAGGATGATACCTCTGGCTGTAAATCCCTGATATACTATATCTTCCAGATTGCTGCCTGGAACTGCTGCCAGTTGTCCTTCTAAATTCAACATTTTATCAAAAGAAAGGTACTACAGTGCAGCAGCTGAGAGCTTAGACCTTACAGTCACAACAGTTTGCTTTCAAATCACTAACTGTATGACTATTACTTAAATTCTCAGAGCCTCAGTATCCTCATCTGCAAAATGGGAGGGCAAAAGGGGTGAAATGAAAAAATACATATAAAATGTTCAGCCTAATGCCGATTAGATGCTATTATTATCATCATCACTATTCCACAATGTCTCTCTAGTAGAGACGATAGATTCCAAACCTTTCCTTAAATCCACTGAGTAATGAAGTGGGTATGTTGCGGGGCTGACAGAGAGAGTCTGAACTTCTATATATATACCCCATATGAGGTCTTTCACAATGTGTTCCAAGCCTCCTTTTTCAGATTTATCTCCTCCTACTGCCTACTCTCCCTATGTTCCTGAGTCTAGGCACAGAGCAGCTATGTGATAGTCCTTCCTCAGTCACCTATTGGAGTAATTATTTTTTTACCTTTTTTGGATTGACACCATCTGAAAAGTCCTTTCTAATTTGGGGTCATTTTCCACCAGTGCTATTTTAGAAAAGGTCAAATCCTTATTTCTCTTTTGGTCACCCTGACCTGGGCATGGGAGGGTCAATGACATAAGCTTGGTCAATTGGAGGACGAAGTGAGTGACAAAAGAAGCAAAAGCAGTCAGAACTCACACTTAAAACTTAAAACCTTACCTAAATTCCCATTTCTGGTAGAAACTTTTTTCAGTTAAGTTGGAACTCACCAGTGGGGTCCAACATCACCTAGTGGGGTTAAAGTACCCTACTAGCGTACATTAACTAGGCTGCTCTTATGCTGTGACCCAGGCTACGGTTCTAGTCACATAGTTTCTCTTGGTTTCTTCCAAGCCCATTTCTCTAGCCAATGATTCTGTGAGTTAGCAAAATTGTTCAAAAAATTCTTTTAGTTTAAGTAGTCAGGACTGTTTTTTGTTGTTTGAATAAAAACCCTGACTAGAATATTTAGTAAACTTTTCGTCATGCTTCAGGATCCAGCCCCTTTTTGCTATCTTCCTTGACTCCTAGAAGAGTCGAGATGAAAGGTGAATGCTCGATCTTCTCTGTTCCCATAACACTTAGCACATCTCTACTATAGTACCGTCCAGTGCATAAGACAAAGCTATCTTTCATGTTCGTCTTCCCAGAGAGGATGTGAACTCCTCAAGTGTTTTACATGGCTTTATATTCCTAGCACCTGAGATAGTATCTCTTTGTATTATTTAAGAGATGTTTCTGAATACTCAGAGCAACTTTTCACAGGTATAAGGCTAAAAACAATAACTCAGCCGGTTCCAAACTTAACTGAAAAAAGTTTCTACTACGAATGGGATTTTAGGCAAGGTTTTAAGTTAAAAGAAAGTAATTTGGTTAAAGGACTGTAACTGAAAAGATTTACATGATTTGATTTAAATCAGACAAATGATCAGAAGTTCCCCACAATAAAGATACAAATAACAAATGCTTAGATTATTTAGTGTCTTCCTCCTCTACAAGTACTTAAGTGAAAAAGTAAAAATTCTAGAAGGTAATCTTGAAAAAAATCTGGGCTACTGTTTTACAGATAAAATTAACAGATCCCTTTGACTGACACAATTAACATTTAGTTTTATGCTGTGGGTAACAACAGAGACCTGCTTACAAAGTAATCTTTTTGTCATCAATTTCATTTCTAACAATGATGAGTCAATTAGATGCAATCCAGAATGATTACCTATTTCCACTTGGAGTTCATAGTGAGAAACGCTGGTGGAACAGATCACTTCACTGGCTCTAGTGGATGGAGGCAACAAGGATAGGGTTGGCTCATCAACCTGCATTGTTTTAAAAATATGAAAACAAAATAGGTATAAACTTTTTGGTGCCCCAATTTGGTCCCCTACTCCAATGTAAAATACTGATATTGTCTTTTCAAGCACACAAGTGCTCATTAGGAAGGCACTGAAAGGTGGCTTAAGAGACTGTTTTAAGATCCAAAAAGTATTTACAACAGCTAATAAGGGATGCTAGTTATAAAGCTATCAGCCTGTGAAGGGGGAGAGGGCTAGAAAAACAGATTTACAGGTACTGAAGAATACTTTTCAGCACAATTTCCAGGAAGCATTCTTAGGAGTTGCTAAGAATGGCTGTTGACTCTTCAGGGTATCTAATAAATATATCAAGGGAAGAAATGAAAGGACCTATGAGGAATATTCTATTCTGGTGCTCTTGCTTCAAGTGGTTATCAGTTACAATCACTACACATACACGTATCTGCTCAGCTAATGGAGGTGTTAACAATCAAGGAACAATTTCCATACTAAAACCTATTAAAAGAAGCTGAAGACATTTTTCAAAGATGAGATGAATCAGAAGGGAGGTCAGAAAGAAAAATAAGCCTCAAGAGATGGGAGAACAGGACAGGGTACAGAAGTCCTGAGTTAATGACCATGTACCACTATGGCCTTTCACGGGATACTGTAGAGTCAGAGTGCTAGGTTTGCACCAGATCCCAGTGGCACTGAAATAACATGCACACAGGAGAAAGAAGAGGCCAACACCACTGGCATCATATGATAGCCATGAGGATCTCTAAAAGGACACCAGTACTCCGAAAGACACTTAGCAGCCTTTACAGGCACCAGCAGGTGGCAAGAATCTTGTTACTACCTCCAAGGTAAAGAGAAGGAAGAAGGGAGTTAGGAATGACATTACTATGTACTAGGAATTCTGCTAACTATTTTGTACATTTGATTCTACATGTTCCCCAAGCTTTTAAGAGAGCAGAAAAATATAATTGTAAGCTCATGGTAAAAGGTGAATAATCTGCAAGAGGGATGAAAGGCTATAAAAAGAAATTCTACCATACGATTGGAAATAATCCCAATGAAGAAAGAAATCTAAATAAATCAATTCAATTTCTTTAGAACAAGTAGTCTTAGACTCAGATTTAAAGAACACATATAAGAGAGAAGGAAGAGCATATAGCAGTTTAAAAAATGTTTAAAGTGATAAGCTATAAGTCTGTCAGGAAGGCTAGAGCACAGAATGAACTGAGGCTTACAGTTCACTGCTTGAAAAAAATGGCATCAGGTTACCAGATGATGGATTGAAATAAGGCTAATCAACCTCTACTTTGCTTCCATCAACTCCATTAGGGAAATAGACTTCTTTAAACTAGAAGCACTTAGGTTGTAATTAAGTAGCTGAAGCTCAAAACAGGTTGTTTTAAATAGGTTCAAACCTCCAAACCAAAGACAATTACATCTAGGATATTATGTCTGCAAATATAGTAAAACTCAGATGAGAAACCCGAATGGAAATAGTCAAACATTGACTCAAATTTTCAAAAAAGGGAAAAAAGGATAAGGGGCAAGCTTGATGCTGTTGCCCAGTAAGGTCTGGTATCAAATCACTACACAGATGAGTTATGGACACTTAAGAAAACAACATGGTAATCACAAGAAGACAATATAGGTTTACTAAGAGTAAATCATCTTAAAACTAACCTCACTTCTCTTTTTGATTTCATGACTAGTTAGAGAATTAGAAAGCAAAAATCATGGCAGGGTCCTTGTCCTTGTCAAACTTTTTAATAACTTTTTGAACTAAAAATTCAAAAGACCTGGTTAATGAATAATCTGGGAAAAAAGTCATGAAAACAATACCATTTACAATAGCACCAAAAAGAATAAAATACTTAGAAATTAACTTAACCAAGGCAGTGAAAGACTTGTACAATGGAAACTACAAAACATTGCTGGAAGAAATTAAAGAAGACATAACTGAATGGAAACATACCTCATGTTCAAAGATTGGAAGACTTAATATTATTAAAATCTCAAGGGATCCAGAATAGCAAAAACAATGTTGAAAAAAGAACAAAATTGGAGGACTCCCTCTTCCTGATTTCAAAACTTACTACAAAGCTACAGTAATTAAAACAGTGTGGTATTGACACAAAGACAGACATATAGAGCAACAGAACAGAATAAAGAGCCCAGAAATAAACCCTCACATATATGGTCAAATGACTTTTGACAGGTGTGCCAAGACCATTCAATGGAGCTAGGACAGTATTTTCAACAAATGGTGCTGAGAAAACTGGATATCCAGATGCAAAAGAATGAAGCTGGACCCTTACCTATACAAAAATTAACTCAAAATGTATCAAGAAAATATTTGTAGGTCATGCTTCTGATAAGATGTTAATACCCAGAATATAGAGAGAACTAAAATTCAACAACAAAAAACAAACAACCCAATTCAAAAATGGGCAAAGGACTTGAATAGACATTTCTCCACAGAATACATGTGTGTGGTCAATAAACATATGAAAAAGTGCTCAACATCACTAATCATTAAGGAAATGCAAATCAAAACTACAATGAGATACCACCTCACACCCTTTATGATGGCTGTTATCAAAAAAGCAGAAAATGAGTATCGGAGAGGATGCAGAGAAACTGGAACTCTTGTGCTCTGCTGGTGGGAATGTAAAATGGTACAGCCACTGTGGAAAACAGTATGGTCGTTCCTCAAAAAATTTAAATAGAATTACCATATGATCCAGCAATTCCACTTCTGGGTATATACCTAAAAGAATTGAAATCAGGGTCTCAAAGAGATATTTGTACTCCCATGTTCATAGCAGCACTATTCACAATAGCTACAATGTGGATGCAACCCAAGTGTCCACCAACAGATGAATGAATAAGCAAAATGTAGTATATACATATAATGGAATATTATTCAACCTTGAAAGGTAAGGAAATTCTGCAGTATGCTACAGCACTAGTGAACCTTGAGGACGTTATGCTAAGTGAAAAATCTCAGTCACAAAATAACAAATACAGTATGATTCCACTTATACTGGTACTTAGAGTAGTCAAAGATCAGAGACAGAAAGTAGAAGTGTGGTTTCCAAGAGGTGGGGGAGTTATAAGGGAAGGAGGAGCTACTGTTTAATAGGTACAGAGTTTCAGTTTTACAAGATGAAAAGAGTTACAGAGATGAATGGTGGTGATGGTTGTACAATATTATGAATGTATTTGATGCCACTGAACTGTACACTTTAAAATGGTTAAGATGGTAAATTTTATGTTATATGTACCTAGCACAATGACCCCTCCCACAAAAAAAGCAGCACTTGTGGAAATTTCCTGAGTTCTAGGCCTCTCTCTTGGTAACAGCAAGGAGTCAACAACAGACACTTTACTTTCTAAACACTACCTGTCTGAAGGGTAATACTTGAATGAAAACTAGGATTGGATACTATATCCTATTGTACAAAAAGGTACGTAACTAGAAGACTACAGTATTAGTGAGTAAAAAGTGAAATGACAAAAATGATGACAACTGAAGATAAGGTCAGGATAAATTTATAAATAGGATTAACTGGGATTACTCTATTTTGTAGGACTAAGGTATCTGCAAGGCAGGTTCTATTTTATAGAAAGAAGTATAATATAAAATGAAGATCAAGAGATTTAGAGGGGAAGATCCCAGAGAAATATTTATTTCTCAGCATGTTTCTTTAAATATTATTTAATACATCAGACATTGCCCAGGGATGATAAAGATAAAAAAGACAGGATGCCTATTTTATGGGGATCATGTGGAGAGACACATACATCAATCATTGTGAGATAATATAGTAAATGCCATTTTATGAGGATGTCTAAGATCTGTAGGACCATAATAGAATTAAAGGTACAAGAGCACAGGCTTCAGAGATGTGATAGTTGAGCCAACTCTTTAAGCATGAGGAATAATTTTAGAGGAGTATTTCAAGCAGAAATAAAAGTATGTGCTAAGACTCAGCAGCAATAAATGAAACTCAAACATTAGACATATTCCATACCATTAAGAGTCCTTATAAAACACTAACAAGTTTAGGCTTTATCCCATACGTTTTAGGAAAACAATGGCAATTTTAAAGCTGGAAAGTGGCACAAACAGGCCTGTATTGGTAACAGTGTTGAATACTGATCTGAGTGGGAGAGGAGGTTATATGTGTGTCTAGGAAACTAGAGGCAATGTGTTTACCTGCAATAGTCCAGGTGAGAGATGATGAGATTTGAGTAGTAGCAGTGATCAGTTGAAGGAGGGGAGGGACTCAAGGGCATTTCAGAGACAGATCCGTAAGACTTGGTGTGTAACTAGATGTGGGGGCAGAGGAAGAGGCAGTGTGAGGATAACTCCAAAGTTTCTAGTTAGGGTGATTTAGTAGATGGATTTTCATTTGCCAAAGCAGGAAATTCAATAGGTCAGTGAAGTTTTGAGAGATCAAGGTTTTACTCAAACTGCACAGAGATGCCTTTGAAAACGCTAACCAGAGGAATTCTACAGACACATCTGGTGCCCAGGAAAGAGTCCAAAGTTGCAGGTAAAAACTTGAGAATCATCAGTCCTACCTGATGATAGGGTCCCCTCACAACCTGAAGGAAAACCTCAGGTAGCTCCAGACAATCTGAAATCTGAGCAACTGAAACCACAGGAGCCGGTGAGACTGCTTAGGGAGAGTCTGTTTAGGCAGAAGAGCAGAGGCCAATTATAGACTTCTGGAGAATAGCTTATGTAGAGGAAGAAGAAACAGTAAAAGAAGAAAAGTGAAAGAAATGAGAAGTAAAGAAAAAGAGATATAGGAGAACCAGAAATTATATTCTGTAAAACGGTGTCACAGAAAGCAAAAGAGGAGTATTAATTGTACTTAACCATTTTCTTACCAAGTTTTGATGGGTACTGGTTTCAGACTGTTTTTCAGGTCTGAGTGATTCAACTTGTGTTCGTGAAGTGCAGAAACAATCCTGTAAATTCAGAAATATACTAAATAAGTGAAAAATAACTCACAAGATAAGTAAGGGTGGCATGTGGATACAAAATAGTCTGTTGACTGGGGTGAGGAGCAGAGAGAAAGGGCAACGTGCAGGAACCTGAATTGGAGCCAGGATTCATACTGTGGAGGTAGACAGTATGGGAGAGAACAGAGAAGCAGCTGGGTATGCAGAAGACAAATTTCATATCTGCTATAATTTTACTTGGTGCTATCTCTGATTCTTGCCCTCTACCCTGGAGATAATAATATCAATTCATTTTTACTGCTGGTGTTAATTTTTAACCCTTTCGTAATCTTTGCAGTGTTTTTCTGAATATTTAGCTAGAGATTTACTCTGCTACACTCATCATATTATTTTTATCTTGATCCTCAGATTTTCTTTTTCCCTTAAGTGTGGGAACCATGTTTATCCACATTAAACCACACATTGAGTATATCAATATTTGGAACCAATTTTGTTTCGTAAGGTGATAAACATCTCTAACCAACTCAAATCAAATTAAGAGACTTAGTTCCATTATCGCAATTTACATTTTCCTGCATTTCAACTCAGTGTTCTGTTATCACATATTGTCAATAAAGAAATGTAACACCTACACATGTTAGTGGCATGAAGCTGATGTTATATTTATTTAGGAAGAAAAGGTATGTCAAAAGAAAAGTATAAACAAATTGTATCAAAGAGACTTTTAATTATTTTCAAGCATCTCATGAACATTCATTTTTATATGAACATTAAAGTATAATATCAAATGAGTCTTTAAGACAAGTCCATCCACGTCTATTTTGCAGTCACTTAAAGTAATCAAACTTCCTTTAGCTTACAATATGCCAGAATTTCTCATTAATCAAACTAATCATTTTCCCAGTTAGCCTAAATTACTGATTAAGTTGAATTCCTACAGTCTGTACATATCAATCTTACCACAATAATTTGACATATATCCCCACCGTTTTATGTAAAACTCACCCCTGAAGAACAGGAGCTAACAGTGTCAAGATAGCTGTAGAATCATTTCCTTTGCAAAGTTTCTACTGGTTTGTGTAGGGTGAGTAAAATTTACAATATAAGTTTTTGAAGATACTTAATACTGTTGTTCATATAAAAAATAGCCACCAGTTACATCATTTATATATTATATTTGGTATTTACATATATTTTCCAACATTTGCCCTGAATCTTTCACAATAGTCATTCATAGTATTGTGTGGGAAAGGGTTAGCAGGCCTAAAACTGCTCTCCTTGGAAAGGCCTGTTTGCAAGGTTGACCCTTGGCTGGTATCTAGGAACTCGGATTTTGGAAAGGTTCCCACCACTCCCCAGTAAGAATGGATCATGGTGTGCCTAAACTGTCTATACAAACAACATGGTTTATGCTGAACACCTGCTTTCTTTCTGGGAGTCTGGAATTTTGTTCCTGCTGCTCCTCTGAAAACACCACTTCTTAGCTGTCAAAAAGAGGTAAAACTTGAATGAGGAAGAATCCTTCATAAGCGAAAACATTTAACTTTATCTCAGTTACGCAAATATCTCACTGAGGAGAAAACATGAATGTTTTGATTCAAAGGATTCTAAATATTTCATTGCAAGAAGAATACAAAGTGAAATTATTAACAAACTGAACAAATATAAATGACCCTATCAAATTCTATTTTTCCAAAAATCCATAATTATGAAATAATAGATTACATAAGATGTCCTTTCCCCCAAATTTGGAAGCCGTGGGCAACCACACAGCCCTTTGAATCTCAGTATCTCCATCTATCAAATGCCCTTTTACATCTCATCCAACCCACAAATTGACATAAAATTGTTAATCTTAAGTAATCCTTTAGAGCAGGGGTCAACAAACTATGGTCCACGAGTCAAATCTGACCAGCCACCCGTTTTAGTGCATAAAGTTCTACAGAAACACAGACACATCCATTTGCATTTATTTGCATATTGCCTATGGCAGCTTTTCCAAGTGAAACTTAATAGAGATCACATAGCACACAAATACTACCTGGCCCTCTAAAGAAAAAGTTTGCTGATCCCTGCTTTAGAAAATGAGGTAGATATTTCACCTCAATGTATTTTCCAGATATATAAAGCTCCCCTTTTAAGTAGATAAATTTTAAACATAAAGTAAATGCATTATATATTTTCCAAATAACTAACAATACAGTCTCCTAACTTCATAGTTCTGCCTCTCAGACTTGGTGAGTGATAGAGTGGATTGGCAGATGTGAGTTTGAGCCCTGGCTCTAATTCTTTGCAATCATGGGCCAAACTCCACATGAGGATTAAACCACCTGCCCTGCTTACAATTTTGAAGACTGAGAGAGATATAATATACGAAAGTATTTGTAAATTACAAATCATCACACAAATGCACCCACCACTTTTTAAAAGATCACTGCTTTAATAATTCAAATATTCAAATAATGTATTATATTCTACATAAGACACAATGAAAGTCCTAAAACTACTTAATCTAGAGTAGATACCATGGACTTAATATAAACAAAAACCAAGTCAGTATCTATACATCATATTAGACAATGACCCTAATGTTTCTTGTCTTGTTAAGTCAAGGGGCTTATTTTTCATACTATTTTGCTTGCCTTTAGTCAGATGGAAATTTGTCAAAGGGATTTTTGAAAGATTTAAAGGATAAGGCATAGCTAACTGGATGGAAAAGGAATGTCTAAGGACAGTAAATGTATGAGAAAAAGTGGGTATGGGACAAAGGAATAGAAGGAGTATATCAGAAAAGTATAGGAGAAGCTCTTTTTTAAAGAGACAAAAACTCAATGATAATTTAACTCATTTTTAAAGACCAGAAGTCTTTCAGATCAAAATAACATCTCAGAGCCTATGAATATTCCATCAGAGTATGCCTATGATGGCTTTGCACTAATATCTAATTACGCTATTGACACAAAATTAGATCCACACTTATAAAAACTTACCAAAAGAGACATTGAATCGCTTTAGTTCACAGAAAGTGAGAAAAATCCATCTACTCCAAAGAAGATTTCTGCTTTATCTTCAAGATACAGAAATATCCTAGTATAAAAACAGAAGCAAAATAACTTAAATTTACACACAAATTCCTTAAAGATCTAGTTGCCATAAACCCACCACTATTTGGGCAGCTATTCTTTGACACAAGGACTACAGACATTCCTGAAAGGTGTCCTTAAAGAGCATTTCTGTTCACTGAACACTATTTGGGATCTGACATCACAACAGAAAGGCAGAGTGAAGTTGAAAGGAGGTTCTGAATATTTCCAAAGCCTCAATAAATCTGCATCTCTTCTTCCTTATCTTTTCTATACTACTTTTTTACAGAAACCTAAGCAAATGTAAAAGCAATACAGAAAGGCAATGTTGGACCCACTTTTAATACAAATGATCCCCAAGAATTTCCAATGGTTCTACTTAGAAGTAAACTTTGAATCTTCCAAAGCTTCCTTATCCGATTAATTACCTATTAAATTATCTGGGGTCACTGACCGGCAAATTTGGGAAGGAGTCAAGATTAGCAACAGACTAGGAATTAATTATATTTTCTTCTTGCCATGTTTAAAAAAAGATTTTTTTTTCAGTTTTCATGTGAAAATAATATTTTCTGTAGGTTGAATATTTTTTACCTTATGATTCTTAGTTCTCATTTCCATTCTTCTTGGAATTTATTGATAGGAAAGATATGCAGACTATTATACAAATAATTCCTGTCCACTTTCACTGATGGAGTGTTAATCTCAATAGCTTATGAAGGCTCCAACAGATGCATAGGTTTAAAACAGTAACTTATTCAGATTCAAGGAGCTACAAAAGCACCATCAAAAGTTTCCAAATCTTTCCTAATAGAAAGGGTGGCAATGTTCAAAACTTGCTAGTGCTGGGTATTCCCTTACACCTACCCAGTATCTCTTTCACCTAAATTGTGGTTCATTATTTCATTTTAATGAAGACCCCAAGTTAGATCAAGGCATCTGCAAACATCTGAACAAATGAGAAAGAAAAAGCTTTTGTAAACCATAGATATTATACAGCAGCATCCAATTTTACTGCTAAGAAAAGATGTCAATTTATTCAGGATATTCACTACAAACCAAAGGAAGAGAATGGGAAGAAGAAAAAAACCCGAAATGGTTTATTTTTGTCACCTGCCATTCATTATCATCAATTTAAGGCACTGGTGTTTGCTGTGTTACAAAAGGGGTAATGCAAAACCTGCCCTGCTCACTTTCCAGGGTGATTCAGAACAAATGAAATACTTTATCTGAAAGTGCTCAGAACTACCAAATGCTGTATCAATAAGAGCTTGAGAAGATGCTCTGAAAGGTACCAAATGGTAGGACTCATGTGGAAAGTAAGTTGGCAATGTTTTGATAACTATAAAAATGTTCATCCCTTTTAACCCTGTAAAATTCTCACTTCTAGTCATCTATTCTAAGGAAATATCCAAGTAAATGAAGAAACCACACGCATGTAGAAAGTAATTACCCTGTTACCTGAAACGGTCAAGTATTCATCCCACAAGTGTTTAATGAATGGCTGCCATGGGTCAGGCACTGTGCTGGGCACTGGGGACACTCACTAGTGATCGAGGCAGACAAGGCCCTGACCACTTGGAGCATACATTCCTACAAGCAGAAAGATCAGGGATGTCGTGATTAACTGAATTTCCTGGTTCTCAGGACTTTGTTTCTTGCTCTTTCCGTGTAATATCAGTTAAGTTCTTTCTTAAACAACAACAAAAAAACTTTAAACTCCATTACATTATCTATTTTTCAGAAAAACTCATAAGCAGCGGACACAATCTGTGAGAATTGTCAGTACTCAAGGGGTTGCCCACGTGCGTGGCTTAATCCCAGAGGATTTTGCTTTAGATGTGACAGACTATTAAGAGATAATTTTATGAGACATTTTGAGGTCAAGGCAGCAGCTGCCCCTGCTAAGAGACGGGGTGAGCGGGGGTCGCTGGAGGGCGGGGTATAGATCTGCCGTCATAATTTTCTCCTGCATGCTCTTTCACTAGGTATGAACATAAACCCTTTTGAAAAAATCATACTTGAGACTTGTATTTCTAAATGTATTTACAAGTATATCAGTGTGGTCCCTCGCACTTATATCTAAAAAGCGAATTAGAATAAAGCTTTCTAAATAATTTAAATTTGTTCTAAAATAGAATGGTTCCTCCGAAAGCTTTAATCTGAAAGGTTAACACTTTCTGCGACAATCGGAAGGCGCATCTAAATTACAGAACTCGGGTTTTGAGTTAATTTAAGCATCCAACAGAGGCCCTTGTTACAGGGAATGCAAAAAAGCCAGATTTAACTCTCTTTGCGGAGCTTTAAAATTACTGTAATTTTCAAAGTTATCTTGGGAACCCATAAAATCTTAAAAATTATAGCCACGGACAACTCGGTAGAATTTTCCAAACTTAGCATCGTGACTCAGGCTTTCAAAAAATATTTACTAAGCATCTACTGTGTGCCAGGCTCTATCCTGGATAGGCGCTGTCACCAATTCCAATCGAGTTCTGAGGAAAAAGGTACGCGACACAACAAACCCACGAGGGACAAACACAACGCTGAACCTAAATACCGAGGACGAAACGCGGCTTGAGCGTTCAATTAGGTAAAAGCTTCCTTCCGAGTCCTGCTTTGGGGGACTTTGCAGCGAACTCGCAGAAGGCGGCACACAGAGCCGGGCCGGAGGGCTCCTCGGGTCTGGAGACTCCGCGTGCCTGTGAGTGCGGCCAAAGGTGACAGCAGGGGTGGGGGTGGCGCCGCGGGCGGCTGGGCCCCGCGCACCTGGCACCGCCTACCCCGCACGCAGGTGCCTCGGCCGCCGCGCGGCCCGGGACCCCGGGCCGACCCGGAGCCGCGCGGCACGCAGGGGCCGCTCGCCACGCCGAGCCGGACTCCCGCCACGGCTCCGTCGGCCGCCCGGGCTCAGGCTGGAAGCGGGGCGGCGAGTTCTAGCCTCGAGCTTCCGCAGGCGCGCGCTGGCCGAGCCGCGCTCCCTCACTTCGCGACCAGCCCGTAGCCCTTCCCCTCCCCAGCCCGGCCTCCCTCATTACCCTGGCGGCGACCGCGGCCAGCGGCTCTCCTCAGGCGGCCAGCGGTGCGGGGCCCGGGCGCCAGGCCCGCCCAGCGGCAAAGCGAGCGCGCAAGGCCCGCTCGCGGCACAAGCCGCGGAGCCAGGAGGGCGGCGCAACCCGTCTGGCGCTGTGGGCCTGGAATTCTGCCCCAACCCCCAGCAGCCCTCCTGCACTGGGCTCGCCCCACCCTGGCCCCAGGGTCGCGGCCCCGCCCCCGCCCCCGCCCCCGGGCTAGCAGCGAGGGGCGTGGCCTTTAGAGTTAGGGGGCGTGGTCGAGAGGAAACTACAATCCCCAGCAGGACGTGCGCTGGTGCCGTGCAGGCTGCTGGGAGAATGGGTTTCCTCTTCTCTTCCCCAAATGTGTGGGGGCTGTCATTGACCTGGAGTAGCTGCAAAACTGAAGTCGCCGAATGATGATGTTGTGAAATCGCCCGTCCGTTCCTGCCACGCCCGGGCGGTTACTGGAGGCAGCGGCCGCTTCTGCTGCTCCTCTCAGGCTGCTGCCGCTTTAGAGGCTTCTCCCCGAGCAAGCGCGTGCCAAGGACGGAGGACGCCGGACCATTCCTGTGAGTAACCTTCCCGCGCACGACTCGAACTTGCCCTTGCCATCCTCCCTTGAAGGCAAAGGAACCTCCCCACCCCGCGCTCCTCCCGGTCTTCGGAGGTCACGCGCGGACACCGGAGCCTGAGCTGGGTACCGGAGGACTGGGTCCTCGCCGGGGCCGTCCCCCCTCCACCTCCCGCCGCGGTGGGAAGCGGGTGGTTTCCCAAGTGTAAGTGCGAAGTGTTGGGCGTTGGGCTCTGGCCTCGGGGTGCACCCCAGCTGCACCTCTCAGGATTGGCAGCATCCCATCCTCTGCCGGACAGCACCCACCTGGTGCCCCATCCTTGAGCGATAAGCGGCTTTAGTGTCTGGACGTTAAACCTTAAGCCTTAGTCGCCATCTGTCATGTGAGCGAGACGAGAGGGTATTGGAAAGAGCTCTTTCTGTGTTGAGTTGGGCTTTTCTTGCGATTGATTTTGAGCCAGACACCGCACGTCTTTTAAAAGAAAGACGGTTGCCTTTAGTTTCAAGCGTAAATAATGGATATTGGCAGATGTCCTTTTAGAACCAGAGTAAAGATAATCTCCTAAACACTTAAAAGATTTCTGGGTCATTATAATAGCGGTGAACTCAGTTACTTGCCCACGAACCTTTTATTTAAACCTGCAGTTTCTGCGTCAGAAACTAACTTTTCACTGGAAATTCCTCAAGCTAGAATGGACCATAGGAATAAAATGAAATGGACTCTTCCAGTTTTGTTTTGTTTTGTTTTATCTATTTCAATGATTATTTTTTCCTGACCTTCAAATCTTTGCTGTAGAATTGGAAGCTACAGCATGTTAATAGCATGTTAATGGTGGTGCAGTGACATTTGTGAAGAAATTGTGAAGGACATTTGGTGGGGATAAAGGGCAGGGATGAAGACACTTGATCATTTCAGCAGTTATTCCAGCTTTCTGTTTTTAAAATTAAGTAATGTTCAACAAGTCTCAGACATTCAGCAAACACATACTGTATGAAAGACAGTGTTTTGTTATTTTGCAGATTTTTATTCATATGATGAGCGGGGTCAGAAAGACAAAAATTTGAGTACTTTCAATCAGCCAAGCATCTCAGTTATGAGCTGTATGTACATTCGATCACTTAATCACTATAATAACCCTGTTGCATAATCTGAGGCTCAACTTTGCTTATGTAACAAGTGGAGATTCATACCTAGATCTGCCTTACTTCAAAGTTACAGATCAGGTAACTTGTACCTACTTCAGAAATTACTGACCTTAAAGGTTGGATGATTAAAAAGCATTTTCCAGCGTTATTTCGTAATACTGGTTCCTACTACATACCTTGGACATCTAGAATAAGTTGTGAACCCTGCTTTAGTACTTTTGAACCAGTTATTCTCTCTGCTTGTAATTCCCGTCCTCCACAGAGCTGCTCATTAAGACCCTGAAAGCCCGTTACAAATCCACCTGTTTACTTAATGTAAGCCATGATAGGACTGGCCTTTCATCTCAAAGGTCTTTCCAGTTCAAAGGTTTAGTGGTTCTGAAATTGAAAATATGAGCCAAGGGGTGTTATTCTCTACTGCAAATGGTTAACATCTGTAGTCGCAAAGAGTAGAAAAACTTGTTTCTTAAGATTTTTTACTTCAATACCCAAAATATGTTTAAACACCAATATAAGGAATGAGGCAGATGATATTATTCCATGTTTATTTTGATCTTTGTTTATATCATCCATACCAGTTTTTGAACCTCTTTAGTTACTATCCTGTTTAGTTGGTAAGAAATCTGAGGCATTAAAGTAATATTCACATTTAAAATAACTTCATAATTGAATGAACTAAATTATTCATGATTTCCAGTCATATTATTTCAGATTTGCAGTGATCATATAATAGGAAACATTTGTATAGTACTTACTAAGTGTTAGATACCCGTGTAAATATTTTACCTGTATTAACTTATCCTCACAGTAGCAGTGTGAGATGTTTTTAACAGATGAGCAACTGAAGCAGAGGATAAGTTAACATACCCAAGGTCATTCAGCTACTAAGTGGTGGAATTGGGTGTCAAATCCAGGCAATCTCAGAATCTGTACTCTAACATTTATTGAGCACCTACTGTGTACCAACCCTACAACTGGATGCTTTTATTATAATTAAGTCATTTATCTTTATAACTACCTTATGTAGAATGGAAGGTCAGCATTTAGTGACTTGTCGAAAGCCACAAGATAAGTAAATGGTATAGCCAGGATTTGAACTCATGCTTGCCTTTCTTCAAAATCCATGTTCTTCTACTTTCCCTAAATAATCAAATCTGTAGTAAATACCTTCAATGGAACAGACACTGTGCTAAGTGCTAGAGATTTAGTCTCTGCTCTTAAGGAATACAGTCTGAAGAAGGAAAGAGACAACTGGGATAGTGTGTTAATGGGATAGCAGCATACAGAGAGCAGCATGCAGAAGGACTATGGGAACATGGAGACAGGGCAGTGAAATCTGCCTGGATGGGAAGGCTTGGGCCAGTCTTGGAAAAACAAATAGGAATTAGCCTGGCTAAAGAAAAGGAGAAGGGTTTGTTGTGGGCTGAATTGTGTTTCTCCAAAATTTGTAAGTTGAAGTCCTAGCCCCCATAACCTCAGAATGTGACTGTATTTGGAGATGGGGCCTTTAAAGAGGTAATTAAGTTAAAATGAGACCTTTAAGGTATGTTTTAATTCATTCTGACTGGTATCCTTATAAGAAGAGGAACTTTGGACACAAAAAGACACCAGGGACGTGTGCATATAGGAAAAAAAAACCATGTGAGGACACATTGAGAAGGCAGCCATCTGCAAGCCTTAGGAGAAACCAGTGTTGCTGACTCATTGATCGTGGACTTCTAGCCTCCAGAACTGTGAGAAAATAAACTTCTGTTGTTTAAGCTACCCAGTCTATGGTATTTTGTTACGGTGGCCCTAGCAAACTAATGGAGAGATGTTCTAGCAAAAGGAATGACATACAAATAGCTTTTGAGCTGTGGCCGGATGATTAGGTTTTATGGTAAAAAGTGTTGAGAGATGAAGCTGGAGACTAGGCAGGGGCCATATTTGGAGGAATTTGTATGAGACTCTAAGGATTTTAAACTTTATCCTAAGGGGGATGGAATGGAGGGGCTTTGTAGCAGTGGGAAAACATTAGGTCTGCATTTTAGAAAGATACTCTGTGAGCCATGGGAGGATGGATTAAAGGGGGTAAGACTGGAGGCAAGAAGATCAATTAGGTGTCTTATTGTCACAGGAAACTGAACTAAATATTTTCTCAGAATATTGAAATGTCAAACTAAAACAGAACCATTGTTAACATAAGGAAGATTTTAAAGGACACAACTAACCCTTAGGGCATACATAAGAAGATTTAGGAAGAATTTGTATATACCTATTTAGTACCTAGAGACTGGCTTCATTTTGCTTTCCATAGATAAATAAAGCTTTACTCATGTATCACAGAACATTCAGTATTGTTCCACTCTATTTAATAGACACTTTTATGATGCTTATACTGTTCTAAGCCAAGTCCTCTGACAACTTTATGAAATATCTACTCTTATTATCTCCATTTTATACATAAAGATATTGTAGCATACAGAGATTAAGTAACTTGCCCATGGTCACATAGCTAATAAATGGTAGTATTAAGATTCAGATTCAAACAGTCTGTCTTCAGAGTCTGTGCTTTTAGCCATTATACTATGCTGTTGCCATATATTATTTGTCAGGATCTTCAAGTACCTATGAAAAGAGAAGGAAGGAATACAGAAATAAATTGGGTATGTTTACCATGGGGAGTATATAGTTTACCAGAGGAGATAAGGAACAATTGCAAGGTTTTTGAAAAAAGTGTTTCAGAGAAAAATGGAGAGTATTGGAAGACAACACTTACTTTGAGTTGGGGCCTCTGAGAGAGCTTGGTGGGAAAAGTGGCATTGACCTGGGGTGTGAAGAATGTCTAGACTTTGGGTACGTAGAACGGGGAGAGGACATTAAAAACGACATAGCATGAACAAAGTCATTGGTTTGGGAATTTCCTGGTGTGTCTAGGGAACTAGTAAATATAATCCTTTGTTTTGGCTGGAATATATTATGTGGTTGGAGAAACCAGTTTGGGAGATGGTAGGTGGGGGGCAGCAAATGTCTGAGAAAGAGCACTCTTAGGGGAGTGAGGGGCAAGGAAAATTGTGAGGTTTTTAAGCCAAATGATTGAGGTGTATACTAGAAGTAATTATCTTTTAGGAGAGGATCAATAAAGTCCATCTAGTCCCAACTTAACAGGTAAGTCCTATTTTACTGTCTCACAAATCCCACACATCCCTCTTACTGTTTCTATTCACCTAGTTTATGCCTTTATTACAATAATTCAGGCATAACGTGGTAAAATTTCTTAATTATTTTTCTGTCTCTAATCTCTCCATTCCTGAAATTTGTCCTGTATTCTGACTCCAGATTTATTTTTCAAATGTCACTTTCCACTTAGAAACTTGCTCCCCCTCCTACACTGTTGGTGGGAATGTCAGCTGGTGCAGCCACTGTGGAAAACAGTATGGAGATTCCTCAGAAAACTAAAAATAGAATTACCATATCATTCAGCAATCCCACTCCTGGGTATATATCCAGACAAAACTATAATTCAAAAAGATACATGCACCCCTATGTTCATAACAGCACTATTCACAATAGCCAGGACATGGAACCAACCTAAATGTCCACTGACAGATGAATGGATAAAGAAGATGTGGTACATATATACAATGGAATATTACTCAGCCATAAAAAAGAATGAAGTAATGCCATTTGCAGCAACATGGATGGAACTGGAGATTATCATACTAAGTGAATTAAGTAAGAAAGAGAAAGACAAATACCATATGATATCACTTATATGTAGAATTTAAATGATACAAATGAACCTACCTATTAAACAGAAGCAGAATCAGGGACATAGAGAACAGACTGGTGGTTGCCAAGGAGGAGGGAGGAGGGAGAGGGTTGGAGTGGGAGTTTGGGGTTAGCAGATGCAAACTGGTATATACAGAATGGGTAAACAACAAGGTCCTACTGAGTAGAACAGGGAACTATATTCATTATTCTGTGATAAACCATAATGGAAAAGAATATGAAAAAGAATGTACATATATGTATAATTGAGTCACTTTGCTGTACAGCAGTAATTAACACAACATTGTAATTGAACTATACTTCAATAAAAAATAAATTCAAAAAAAAAAAAAGACTTAGAACCCAGTTGTGACCAACTGACCAAACAATATTGTTTCATGGTAGAAAAAAAAAAGTTTTAATCAAAAAAGAAAAAAAAAAGAGGGGCTTCCCTGGTGGCACAGTGGTTAAGAATCTGCCTGCCAATGCAGGGGACACAGATTCAAGCCCTAGTCTGGGAAGATCCCACATGCCATGGAGCAACTAAGCCCGGGCACCACAACTACTGAGCCTGCACTCTAGAGTTCACGTGCCTCAACTACTGAAACCCATGCACCTAGAGCCCGTGCTCCACAACAAGAGAAGCCACCACAATGAGAAGCCCGTGCACTGCAACGAAGAGTAGCCCCTGCTCGCTGCAACTAGAGAAAGCCCGCATGCAGTAATGAAGACCCAACTCAGCCAAAAATAAAATAAATAAATAAATTTATTAAAAAAAGAAAAGAAAGAAAGGAAGGAACTTGTATCCTGTGGAATCAAGTTCAGACTTCCTAATCTTTTTTTTTCTTTTTTTTTAAATAGATCTTTATTGGTGTATAATTGCTTCACAATACTGTGTTAGTTTCTGTTGCACAACAAAGTGAATCAGCCATATGCACATGCATGCCCCCATATCCCCTCCCTCTTGAGCCTCCCTCCCATCCTCCCTATCCCACCCCTCTAGGTCATCGCAAAGCACCAAGCTGATCTCCCTGTGCTATGCTGCTGCTTCCCACCAGCCAACTATTTTACATTCGGTAGCGTATATATGTCGATGCTACTCTGACTTCACCTCAGCTTCGCCCTCCCACCCCATGTCCTCAAGTCCATTTTCTATGTCTACCTCTTTATTCCTGCCCTGCAACTAGGTTCATCAATACCTTTTTTTTTTTTTTAGATTCCATATATATGCGTTAGCATACAGTATTTGTTTTTCTCTTTCTGACTTACTTCACTCTGTATGACAGACTCTAACTCCATCCACCTCACTACAAATAACTCAATTTCATTTCTTTTTATGGCTGAGTAATATTCCATTGTATATATGTGCCACATCTTCTTTATCCATTCATTTGTCAGTGGACATTTAGGTTGGTTCCATGTCCTGGCTATTGTAAATAGTGCTACAATGAACATTGTGGTGCATGTCTCTTTTTGAATTATGATTTTCTCAAGGTATGTGTCCAGTAGTGGCATTGCTGGGTCATATGGTAATTCTATTTTTAGTTTTTTAAGGAAACTCCATGCTGTTTTCCATAGTGGTTGTATCAATATACATTCCCACCAGCAGTGCAAGAGGGTTCCCTTTTCACCACACCCTTTCCAGCATTTATTGTTTCTAGATTTTTTGATAATAGCCATTCTGACTGGTGTGAGGTGATACCTCACTGTAGTTTTGATTTGCATTTCTCTAATGATTAGTGATGTTGAACATCTTTTCATGTGCCTCTTGGCCATCTGTATGTCTTCCTTGGTGAAATGTATATTTATGTCTTCTGCCCATTTTTTAACTGGATTGTTTGTTTTTTTGATATTGAGCTCCATGAGCTGTTTGTATATTTTGGAAGTTAATCCTTTGTCTGTTGTTTCATTTGCAAATAGTTTCTCCCATTCTGAAGGTTGTCTTTTGTCTTGTTTATGGTTTCCTTTGCTGTACAAAAGCTTTTAAGTTTCATTAAGTCCCATTTGTTTATTTTTGTTTTTATTTCCATTACTCTAGGAGGTAGGTCAGAAAAGATCTTGCTGTGGTTTATGTCCAAGTGTGTTTTTCCTATGTTTTCCTCTAAGAGTTTTATAGTGTGTGGTCTTACATTTAAGTCTTTAATTCATTTGGAGTTTATTTTTGTGTATGGTGTTAGGTAATGTTCTAATTTCATTCTTTTACCTGTAGCTGTCCAGTTTTCCCAGCATCAGTTATTGAAGAGGCTGTCTTTTCTCCATTGTATGTTCTTTCCTCCTTGATTGTAAATTAGGTGCCCATATGTGTGTGTGTTTATCTCTGGGAATTCTATCCTGTACCATTGATCTATATTTCTGTTTTTGTGCCAGTACCATACTGTCTTGATTACTGTAGCTTTGTGATATAGTTTAAAGTCAGGGCACCTGATTCCTCCAACTCTGTTTTTCTTTCTCAACCTTGCTTTGGCTATTTGGGCAGACTTCCTAATCTTAACTAGCCAAATTTAAAGCTCCAAGTATCTTCCCCATAATCATTCCCACTTAAGTTGGTCTGTACACTGCTGTCAAATTTGCTCTGCCTGCTGTTTGCTTTGGGGCCTCTTTTTCTTTCTATGTCCTTTACCTACTGGATACCCCCATTCTCACTATTGAAATCTTTCCATCCTTAAGGAGCCCTGTATTAAATCTTACTCCTGTGTGAAGCCAGGCTACTTCAGCTAGAAAAGAACTCTCCTCCCACTGACTATCTATACAACAGTTCTGTTCTAATACTCATTAGTTACTTATTTCTTATCTGGTGGTATTCTCTTATATTCTTACATTTCTTTGATCATTAGATCTTAGATCTAATCTAGATCATGGAGATCATTGGAACTTTCCCCATCAGATCTTAGATTTCTTAGATCTTCATCTTCCTTTAAGACAGAGACTGTTGTATATTACTTTTTTTTTTTTTTTTAAATTGCAAGCCTGGAAAGGCAATGAAAGGATTTTCTTTTTTTTTTATTTATTTATTTATTTATTTATTTATTTATTTATTTATTTATTTATTTTTGGCTGTGTTGGGTCTTCGGTTCGTGCGAGGGCTTTCTCCAGTTGCGGCAAGCGGGGGCCACTCTTCATCGCGGTGCAGGGACCGCTCTTCATCGCGGTGCGTGGGCCTTTCTCTATCGCGGCCCCTCCCGTTGCGGGGCACAGGCTCCAGATGCGCAGGCTCAGCAATTGTGGCCCACGGGCCCAGCTGCTCCGCGGCATGTGGGATCCTCCCAGACCAGGGCTCGAACTCGTGTCCCCTGCATTAGCAGGCAGATTCCCAACCACTGCGCCACCAGGGAAGCCCTGTATATTACTTTTTATCTCTTTCCAGTACTTTTAGTTTAATTCAAGAGGCATTTATTGAAAGCTGTCCTGTAAGCAGGTAGTTGACTGATTGTTAATTGAGATCATTTATTGAAATTTCTTTTGGGGGGGGGGGTGTGGTGGGATGAACTGGGAGATTGGGATTGACATATATACACTAATATGTATAAAATAGGTAACTCATAAGATCCTGCTGTATAAAAAAATAAATTTAATTTAATTTAAAAAAAAGAAATTTCTTTTATAACTGGCTTCTTAATATGTAATGTTCTGACTTTATTGCTAGCTTTACTACTGACTCATGTAACCTTGGGGACGTTCTGAATAACTGCACCCTGTATTATGGTTTATTCAAGCTAGAAAATGAGCACACAAAGTCTACTCGTGGTATAGAAGTGGAACTAATTCATGTTGTAAAGATCATTGAGGTCTTTGAAGCTTATCCATATATCTCTGTCAGTTTGCCAAACTGTGAGTTCTTTCTTTTTAGAAAGGTTTCTGACAAGTCATGAAGAAGGAAGGAATAGTTCAAATAAAATAGGGTCTAATTTAAGAGTGTCACACTATGTTGTTTAACAATGGAGTTGATAGTTATACATGTTAATGGCGAAAGAATTCACCCACCAGTTCAGTTAATAGTTCATTTCAACAACAAATATTTATTGAGTTGCTTGAGCTCCTGCCATTGTATTTCCATTCTGATCAGCAAGGAGGAGGAAAGGGAGAAGATAGCACCTTCCCCCTTCCTGTCCGGAAGAGGACTTCCAGGAAGTAAATTGTAATATATGTTGGGAAAGAAACATTAGATGCGGAGTTAGAAAATAAAGGTGGTAGGGGAGGCTACTTCAGATCAGGTGGACTGGTAACGTCTCCCAGAGGGTGACTTTTCAGCTGAGACCTGAAGGGTGAGAAGTAGTTACCATATAAAGAACAAGAGGGGAGAGTATTTTGGGTACAGTGAACAGTTGCAAAGGCCCAGGATAGGAGAGAGTGTGATGAGGAAGTGGAAAGAAATGACAGAAGGCCTGTGACTGAGTATAAGCAAGGAGGAGAGTGGTACAAGATGACAGAGGAGAAGTAGTCAGGGGCCAGATGGGGCTGAACCTTGGAGACTGATTTGAAGTGTGGATTTTATTCTGTATATTATGAACACCTTGAATTTTTTTAAAAGGAGTTTAGTTTTAAAAACTTTATTCTTGTTGCCTTATGGAGAATAGAGAGGAGATTAAGCATGGAGTCTGTTAGGTTTTTCATATTCTAAGAGATGATGATGGCTTGAATTAGGGTGGTAGAAGAGGGGATGAAGAGAAGTGGGTGTGTTTGAGATACATATTGGTGTTAGACTATACAGGATTTGATAATGGATTGAATGTGGCAAGGTGAGAGAAAGGAGGCATCTGCTATTCAGTGGATCAGTTCAAGGGATCATAATCAGCCTGTGAGAGATTTGAGTGGAACTCAGGAAGAAGTCTGGTCTGAAGAGCCTGATTGGGAGTTATTAACACGAAAGAAGTGGTTAATCTGTGGTCGTGAATGGTTTGCACAAAGGTACATGAAAAACAAGTACATGGTCACAACTGGAATTCTGGGATCAACAACATTTAAGGATCAAGGGGAGGGAGCTGGGTGATCCAATGGAGGGATTTGAGAAAGAGCATTCATTGTAAGATGTAGGCTCCAGGAGAGCCACAGGAGGAAAGTTGAAGTGGGGAATGGTCAGTAATATTGAACCAGAGATGACCTAAGATAACAACTAAGAAGGTATGATTGGATTGGTTAGCAGGGACTATTGGTCACTGAGGGGAAAGTGGTTCCAGGAAAAATCAGATCACAGTGAGGTTGAAGGATGAATGAGAGATGAGGAGAAGGGCATGAGAGTAATACTCTTTGAAGAAGCTTGGCTGAGGAAAGCAGCTAGAGGGGAACCCAGAGTCTTGGGGAAGGGAGATTTTTAAATTTTTATTTTATCTGTTTTTAATAAAATAGAAGACTTTGGACATGATAATAGGCCAAGGAAGAGGGTGAAGCTAGTGGAGTATAGGGATAACCAGTAGAGCAAAGTTTAGAGAAGGCAGGAGTAGAGACTTACAAGTAACGTACATTTCATTATTTTTTAACTAGATGGACATACACACATGGTAGGAAAATTGGAAGGAAATAATGAAAAATAAGTTTCTTTCCCCCTTCTGTCTTCCAGCCACGCAGTTCCTCTTTTTAGAGGATTGCTAATTTCCACTGCCCTCAATAAGTGTATAAATGTATGACTGAGATTATGTTTGTACTTAATTCTCAGAGTTTGGAGAGAAATCTAGCTATAGACTATGTGGGTTTATTGGGAGGAATGAGAGAAAGAGATGGAGAACAGATAGGGGTTCAGAGAAGAGTGAGAAAGGTGTGGTATGGAATCGTCTTAGAAAAGAAGGGCATTGAAGAGGATAACGGAGGGCATGTCTATGGGGTGACGCCCATGAGTGAAGAATTTTCAGCAGCCCCTCTCCACATGGTTTTGTGACCTTATCAGGAGAACTTAACTACTTTATATTTAAAATGTGTGTCAACTTAGAGAATGGCTTTCTCAAAAATTCATCACTTGTGTAAAGTAAGTACATGTTTGGGGTCCAAGTGCCAGAACTCTGCTTTCAGCTCTTAATTGCTTTCAGTCATAGGCATGTTGCGTAGTGCTTTGGGGTTATTCAGACCAGTGGTATAAATCAAAACAAAGGGAAGCTTGTTGGTTAAGAAAGAGCACTCTCTGTCTGAAGGCAGAAGGAAGAGGAGACTGGAAACCAACTACAATGTCTCCGAGGTGGCACTACTGTTCCTAAAGCCTTTAACAACCTAAAAAGAAATTTTCTTTTCAACCATTCTCTTTTTAGCTAGTACTAGGCTAAACCACTGAGTGTGCCTTTGTTTTATTTTTAGTCCCAAAATTGAAAGATTACAAATGAGACATATTATTGATTGTGAGTTTCTTAAAGAAGATATTTGGTCATTTCTTATTTGATATGGGGCTTATTTTAAATGCATTCATAAACAGCTGCAAATGCTCTTTGTGGAAAACATGATAAAACTAAGCAGTGAGCCAAAGGTTCAGGTTTAACTTTCTGACAAAACTGACAACTCATTCTCTTTAGTTATTACAAGAAAAGTGGGTACTGTGTCACTGCTATAACAATGATATATCACCCTTTTATCAACAAACTCTTATACAGAGTTTTTCATAAAGCAAATACAGTGCTTTCTTTCAAATATTCAACCTTAACTTGATTTTGTTTTTCAAGGCAATTCATTTAGTTGATGCTGGACTGAAGTGTATTAATAATCAATTTTGTTCATTCCGTTACTTCTGTAATTCAGTGTGTTGACATTTTTAATCATTAAGCTTATAGTTGGGCATGTATTGCGAGCCTACTGTATGTCAGTTGCTTTAAGGTTTGGGGCATACAAAAATAAGATACCTTCTTCAAGGAGCTCATAGTGTAGTGAGGAAAAAATTGAACATACAGTCTTCTGGGAGCATCCAAGTAAGGGAGTCAGTAAATACTGATTAAGGAGCAAAATCACAATAAAAAATTTTAAGATTTCCTAAACCATTTTCTCCATGTTTCCACTGTATTTCTCTATAGCGATTAACAGTAAAATTCTCACAAAAGAGACGAGGACCTATACTTTTCTTAGGAGACAGTAAAGAAAGGACAGAGCATATTCATAGCCAGCCTAGAGAAAAGAACACCAGATGAGAAAGGCACTTGGTAACAGTGCCAAAGGAAGAGAAGCAAGCCAGCTGAATCCCTAGTGCTGGAGGGATGAAAGAAAAGGTACTTGAGGAACTAGCCAAGGGTCAAAAAACAGGTCCTAGGGTTCGGTCTCAAGCAGACAACTTCTGGGTTCTCTGATAATCTGGTTTCTCAGCCAACAGCAGGTTAGAAAAGGGAGAGGCACCCTGGCAACAAAGGCTGATAGCCTCACAGTGAGGGAGAAAAGAAAATTAGAAGTGGACTTAAGTCTCCAAGAAATTAGCAATTTGAGATTATTTAGTGTAGGGAGAAAGAACTCTTTAAAAGCTTATAATCCTGGAGCATATCGCCATAGTCACCATAATACAGTAATTGCTAGTCATAGTTGTGCTCCTGAGTCATCAACTTCTTTTTATTCTATGCTATCTAAGGACTTTTTCCCCCTTCCCATGGCAGTCTGTTGGACCTTTCTCATTACCATGTCTTAACTTTAAGGAGAAAACATCTTACTATCAATGTTTCTAAAATAAAATGGGTATGGGGTGGGAGGATTGGGTACAAGTTTCCCCTGCTATCAGAAAGTAGAGCGTTCCTATGAAACCTTTTGGAAAGCCGGTATAAAGCGAAGTAATTACCTTAGGACACATCTTACTAACAGCTGCACAAAATAAGTCAGGATAAAGCACAGTTGGTCACAGACACAGTTCAAGGCTATAGAGGCTTGATGCTGAGATGCTGAGCATAGTTCCCTGGGAAGGAGCTTGGTGGTGCCCCTCTCACTGCTCAGGGTGCCCACTGCCTCTATAACACTTCTCTGCAAAACAAATGCCTTTTTTCATTTTTTTTTTTAGTTAGAGAAAACAGGTACTAATGTAGGTCTTTCATAAAAGCAAAGTGGCATAAAGTCAACTTTCAAAAAGCACGGATACAGGTATTAAACGTTTTGTGGTTTTTTGCCACACTGTTGTCAAACCCGTTTCTAGGGGATGTTTTCAACTTCAATGTAACTGATGGGCTTAACTGATATAGCCCTGCTTGTATGCTCACATTTGTTACTGAAACCCATGAGAGGCCTATGCAGATCTTTGTAAATTGGGTTAAGAAAGCCTTCAGTTTTCAGATGCTCTAACCGTCTTCTGTTTCTCATGTGGCTCCAATTTCTCCCTACTGCAGATTGCAAGGATGTAACTTGACTACAGATTGATTCATTCATTTAACAGATGTTTATTGAATGCCTGGCATTTGCAAGGTATTGAGATATAGGTGGACTTAAGTTTTTGGAATAAGGATTTATTTTGATCTATAGTCCACTTATTATTTTTAGCAGCTCAGAACAAGTAACAGATTGATTGATTCCTGAATTTCATTGGCAAACCAAAATCATCCACTACATGTCAGTTCTCCCTCAAAAGGTAACCTTATCTTGAAGTCCTGGAGTTGACTGTGACAACTGGTTTGGAAAACTGAGTCTTGTGTCTAAACCATAATATAATATGAATGTCTCTTGCCTAGTAGAATTATATTACTAACATGGTTATATGTCTTAGATATGAAGAATTCTAGAATCATTCTAGAATTATATATGTTTATAAATATGTTTATAATAAATATTCTATCCTGACCATCACTCACCCCCATTTTAAGTTACACCCTGTTCCTGGTCATATAAGATTGCATATCCTGGTGCCACTGATTACTTCATTGATCTGAAGAGCTATCTTGCCTACAGTTTTTCTTTTGGCAGCTTTTGGAAACTTACTTCTAAAGGCTTTAAGTATTTTAAGTTTAAAATAACTGAAAGATTTAGAATCATCGTAAGCCACCAAAAGCAAGTTTATGTTTGATTGTTAGAGGAGACAGAAATGAGGACACAAAAGAATCTAAAAAAGAGAGGATATATGTATGTGTATAACAGATTCACTTTGCTGTACACCTGAAACTAACACAACATTGTAAATCAACTATACTGCAATAAAAATTTAAAAAAAAATGAGGACACGGATTTTGAACTTCTTCTTGAATTTCTGTTTTTAAAATTTGAATTTACCTTACTGCTCTGTGAAAGTGCTGTTTCAGGGCATCTTCTTGGCTATTTGATTTGAAGGTAAGTCTGAAAGAGCAGATTATACAGAAGTATTCTTAAGTCTGCCAGCATGATTATATCTGTTTGGTTTATTTCTTAACCTTCTGTGAAGTGTTTGTAGGTTTTCAGGTGATGGTGTCTTTTGATTTACTCTACTACCTAAATTTTACCAGTCAACGTTGAAAGAAAATGCTTTCTGATTTGTTGTGGAAGGATTTATTTGGTTCTAGAAGTACAGTACATATTTTAGTACCCACATAATCTATTATGTAAAATGCCTCTGCTCGAGATGTTTCCCCCCATTTTTGGTTAAGAGAATAGGAAATCCACAAACTTTATAATGCCATTTACTCTGCATTATCCATTTTTGAAGACCTATAATTGTTTTTTTTTTCTTTTTTTAACCATTACTTTAGTCAAAAGGACATAATTTTCTATGTTTAAAAAAAGATTTAAAATATAATAGCTGTGATGACTTTATTAATATCCTGGAATATAAATTCCTGATAGCAACCACTCTTGTGAATATTTTAATATGTCTATACCCAAATGTCATCTGAGTATCCAGACAGACCCCTTAAGAACTAAACAGTTGGCTTGAACCTTCAGTTTCATGTTATGGAGAAGCCAAAAACCCTCCCTAAGATTTCTGCAAATTCCTAGTGTTCTGTGGCCTCTGAGTTACTGCCATCTGGATGGGATTTCTTCCCCTTGCCTTCTCTCTCCCTCTCCAGAGGGGAAAAAACAAACAGTTGTTTCCCTAGTCTTATGCAGATCATCTTTGCCTTCCTTTGATGCTGCAAGGCCTTACCTTCCACCATAAGTGCCTTTTCCATGTATTTTCCTGAACAAAAAGCATTTCTTTCCTAAGAGGAGCTCCACTGTTGATGTTAAAATGATGAAATGTGTGCCGTGTTAGGTTTAATTTGATAATAATAACCTTTACAGTAACTTATTTTCTCCATTTACCAAACTTTCAAAAATTTCAGTAATTCACATGAAACTCAGTCTCAATTCTTTAAAGAAGTTATAAGAAAACCCTATGCTGAAAAAGCTTTTGCAGTGTTAGAATTGATTATACTATATAACGTTGTGTAGCTCTTTTCGCAGGTGGTTCAGAGAAGATAGTGCTCTCTTAAAAGGATACAGAATTTCAGATAGAGTTCAAGTATGGAGTTGATCTTTCTCTTAGAGAACTAAATCAAGACTATTTTGTGAATGTGTGCAAGAAGTCTACCCTTTTGAGGTTTGCATTTAGTAATTTTGAGCTATTTTCTATCCGATTTTCTTTGACTAAACTACATATGACGTCACTAAATTATTTTTGACTGCCAAATAATAATTTGCCATGGTTTTCACATTTCTAAGCCAATCATGATCTTTTACAGAAACAAGTTTGAAAAAAATGGGTTATGGTAAAAAGGGATAAAACTAGAGATGTATAACTAGTAGCCAATGCTGGTTTTAGGATTTTTATATATCTACTATCTTTTTTGATACTCACTGTCACTGGGAAATCATGCAAAAGTTGGAATTCCTGTCTAGAAGTAGAATTTTGAAAATATGATGTTGATACTATTATACTTATTCAGTTACTTGTTGCATTTTCTTTAAGAGTTTTGTGTCATTGTTTTCTTCTGTGGTGCAAAAATACTGTGATTTAGGGTATAGACCAGAGGTCAGCAAACTATAGCCAGTGGGCCAAATCCAGCCAGTTCTATAAGCTAAGAATGGTTTTTCCGTTTTTAAAGGGTTAAAAACAATAACAACAACAAAGATAATAGATGACCAAAGGCTTACATGCTACCCAACTTTTTACAAAAAAGTTTAGATTCTTGAGTTTTAAAGTGGATGAACAATTGTTAGAAAGTCACTGATGGAAAAAATTGGTGGTTATATAATTGTATATTCTGAATACTGTGTAATTCATTACAAAGTGAGTTACATTAAAAAGATGGCATAGATTGACAATATGTTGTCATGGAAAGATAACTGAGTAGGCTACTAAACCCATATCAACAGTCTATCTCCCAGTGAAGGATGGTAAAAGATTACAAGGAGCTTTTATTTGATTGTTCATATTTATCTACTGCCTGAATTTTTTTTGAATGAACATATGACTTTATTTATAATGAAAAACAAAGGTGCACACATGCATATGTGTGTGTTGTATTTGTGTGTTTTAAAGAAAAAGAGAGAAACCGAATGGAAATTTCAGTGTCACTTGTGGCTGATTTTCATCAGATGATAAATAGGTTTGTTTAAGGAATGTAACTTATTATGTACCACTTTTAAACTGTTGTCATCTTTGAACTTTAAACATTTTTCCCTTCAAAACTTTTACCAGATAACCAAACACATGAAGATGTCAACATTGAGGCTTAATCTCACTTGTATTTTTTTTTTAACCATTTCTTTAGTTGAAATCTAATTACACTGCTTTAGAGCAGCTAGGTAGTAATATAAAAGCAACATGGCCTTTTAAGAAATTGTCAGGAACTGTGCCCCACATAGTTTACATTGCAGAGATTGCTAGTTCTGCATACATTGTCTCCAGAAAATGTTTTCATGTCCAGGCACATGTTCAGACATTAAGGATTGAAGAGTTGCAATAATAATTATACGATAAGTAGTCTGTCAAAAGAACAGTCGGATTTCATAGATTTTTAAAAATTTTCCCTTTTATCCCCTACTCTCCGTGCCCCAAGGCAAGCATTTTAATGTATTTATAATAGAGAAAAAATTTAATTTATGTAAATTGCATTGTGGTGTCTCTCTCCTTTGCTTCCTGCTTTATTCACTCAGCACTGTACTTCTAGTGCTGTGTTGTTCCATGGTAGGTATCCACATTTTACCTATTACTCTCGAGAGAGTAGGCCCTCAGCTTACTACCACAAATAGCAATGCAGGAAACAGTCTCACACCTGTCTCTTTATGGGCTGATGTGAGAATTTCTTTGAGATAGATATACCTGGGAGCAGAATTGCTGGATCAAAGGGTACGTGTGTACTTAATTTGACAACATAGTTTCCATGGTTCTTTTGAACGGCTGCACTAGTCTGCATTCCCATCATGGGCTTTTTATTTGGGTAAATTTTTGTAAGAGTTTCTCTACGGCCAGTAGTTAGTGACAAGAAAGGATTACCTTAGGTGAGAATAATTGTTAGAACTCCTGAATTATTGTTAGGTGGCAATCCCAGATGAGATATAGAGCCATGCTTTTTATAAAAGCATGTTCTTTTTGAGAGCTAGAGCTGTTGACAATGTGGAAGCGTAGGAACTGATCTGAATCCTGTATCTTCTAAGTCTGCGTCCCATGACCAGGTACCATGAAATGGTGTTGTTTGTATTTTATAATGCTACATCCTTATCTATTTAACTTTTAAATTATATTAAGCACATAAGTAATGCTCACTGTTTACAAAATACTATTATATATGCTTTACAAGTATTAACTCACTTAAGCCACATAAAATAGGTACTATTATTGTTCCCATTTTATAAATGAGTAAACTGAGGCACAGAGAGATTGTTTTAATATTACCAATTGGTGACTGTAGATAACTAATGAAAAGTCTGTGAAAATAAATGGGTTATGTAGTATATGTTATTTCATAGTCCATTACAAATACAAAGGTGCTATTTAACTTTTCTGACTTTAACTTTTTTTTTTTTTTTTAAGGATTTTCTTATTTATTTATTTATTTATTTATTTTTGGCTGTGTTGGGTCTTCGGTTCGTGCGAGGGCTTTCTCCAGTTGCGGCAAGCGGGGGCCACTCCTCATCGCGGTGCGGGGACTGCTCTTCATCGCGGTGCACGGGCCTTTCTCCATCGCGGCCCCTCCCGTCGCGGGGCACAGGCTCCAGACGCGCAGGCTCAGCAATTGTGGCTCACGGGCCCAGCTGCTCCGTGGCACGTGGGATCTTCCCAGACCAGGGCTCGAACCCGTGTCCCCTGCATTAGCAGGCAGATTCTCAACCACTGCGCCACCAGGGAAGCCCCTGACTTTAACTTTTGAATACCAATATGTGTAACTCATTGAAATGCCAAATGGGAAAAGGAAGCATATTTACTAACATGTTTAATATTATACTTTCAAGAATTTGAAAATAAAATCCACAGATAGTGATAACCTTTATTAGGTGCCGTAGTTGTTACTCTGGTACACTAGGTGTGTAAATTTTCCAGATGGGTAAAACTTAATTATTTAAACACCATAAAATATTATCTTTTAACATTTTCTTTTAAATTCTGCTTTCCTAACTTCTTAAAGAGTAGGTATGAAAGCATGATTTAACGTTTTCCTCGTGATTGGGGTCATATTTTAATAATTGTCATTGTACTTTGATGAGGATGTAGATGTAAAATATGAAACAGAAGGCTTCTAGTAATGACTAGAACTGGCTTTCGTGAAAAAGTGCCTAATATTCTTTTTCTTTTGGATTATTTGCCTAATCTTAGAAAAGGTAAAGAATATACAATCACAGTTGTATAATGTGGCTGCTGTAAAATTAATCATCGACTCACAGATGGTTCCTTGCCTAGAAAACCATCTTCAGTGTTGCTGTGGTAGTTTTAGCTCCTAGTGATTTGAAGACCCTGATGAATCAGATACTAATTAGCAGTCACCCATTCTTTTGCTATTTACTGTTTGTTGAGGAAGTATAGAGAAACAGTATCCCTTTCCACTGCAGTAGTTCAGACTGGATTACTGGAATATAAATTCATTATCTTTGCAAACAAGACAGCAGACTAATTTTTTCTTCAAACCTTCTTTAATATTTGGCTTGAAACCAAATGCCAAGCACAAGCAACATCTAAAATTATGTCTCCAGGGCTTCCCTGGTGGAGCAGTGGTTAAGAATCTGCCTGCCAATGCAGGGGACACGAGTTCGAGCCCTGGTCTGGGAAGATCCCACATGCCACGGAGCAACTAAGCCCGTGCGCCACAACTACTGAGCCTGTGCTCTAGAGCCCGACTGCCACAACTACTGAGCCCACGTGCTGCAACTACTGAAGCCCGCGCGCCTAGAGCCCATGCTCCGCAACATGAGAAACCACCGCGATGAGAAGCCCACGCACCGCAACAGAGAGTAGCCCCTGCTCGCTGCAACTAGAGAAAGCCCGCACGCAGCAACAAAGACCCAATGCAGCCAAAAATAAATAAATAAATAAATTTTTTTAAAAAAATAATAAAATAAAATTACGTCTTGGGACTTCCCTAGTGGTTCAGTGGCTAAGACTCTGTACTCCCAATGCAGGGAGCCCGGTTTCAATCCTTGGTCGGAAAGTTAGATCCCACATGCCGCAACTAAGAGTTCACATGCCACAACTAAAGATCCTGCATGCCGCAATGAAGATCCCAAGTGCCTCAACTAAGAGACCTGGTGTAGCCAAATAAATAAATAAATAAATAAATAAATATTGATAAATAAATAAATAAAATTACGTCTCTAAATGTATAGGATAGAAAGCCCTGTCCTTGCATGGTAGATTTACTTTCTTATAAATCGTTTGCAACACAAAATTGTCTGCTTAAAACTTGTAACTTATGAAAGCTTTTGGATAGGGACAAAGTATGCTACAGAGTAAGGGGTTCAGCTCTGCTGATCACCAATAGATGGTCATTTTCAACTCAGACATTATTGTTATTTATAGCATGTTTGTTTATACATGTATAGTTTTGAGGTATCTTATAGATATTAATATAAATATTATAAATATTGCAAACCCCATTTTGTCTCTTTTTTTAAAAATTTATTTATTTATTTTTGATTTTTTTGGCTGCGTTGGGTCTTCATTGCTGTGCCCGGGCTTTCTCTAGTTGCAGCGAGCGGCGGCTACTCTTTGTTGCGGTGCGTGGGCTTCTCATTGCAGTGGATTCTCTTGTTGCGGACTACAGGCTTTAGGCGCGCGGGCGTCAGTAGTTGTGGCTTGCAGGCTCTAGAGCGCTAGTTGTGGCTCACAGGCTCTAGAGCACAGGCTCAGTAGTTGTGGCTCACAGGCTTAGTTGCTCTGCAGCATGTGGGATCTTCCCAGAGCAGGGCTCAAACCCGTGTCCCCTGCATTGGCAGGCGGATTCTCAACCACTGTGCCACCAGGGAAGCCCCCATTTTGTCTCTGAAAGCAGTACTAGTGATAGATGGATGAACACTAAAATAGAAATAGTGTAAAAAATTGAAAGTGAGGAAATTATACATATTAAATATATGACTGGACAATAAGAATGATTACGAAGGGCAGTCCCAGGATGTGTGAAAAAATATGTGCCTGTGCAGTTGAGAGTCAGCCAAAGGTGAAGAAATACGCATGCCTGAAATAGTTTCAACAGAGGATCATTGCTAAAATGGGATGCCTATTTAGTCAAACGTTTGAAATTCAGGTTAAAGTTGGAGTTCAAGAACTTAAAGGCTGAGCGTGGTGAGTGAAGGTGGTGCTATGGAAACTTATCAAAAGCCACAGACGCACCATGGGTTCAAGGCCTTTTCTAATCTGCAGGTGAAACTCTGGTGTGGATTCCTTAGCTGCCAGAGGTTGCCTCCCTTCTGTTGGTGGAGATTGTGGCAGGGAGGGGTTGCCTGCCTCAGTAAATGTTCATTGTAAACAAAACAGGACACTTATTTTTTTTAATGCCAAAAATATACCAGCTTGGAGGAAATGCAGACGCCATAAACCTAAATTTCACTCATGGTTTTGGACTTTTAGACTAATGGATTTCTCTTAGACTAACGGCTTTAACAGCCTTTTGGAATTTGTCCTGCTTGTAAGTAGAGCTGCCTCCATGTATTTTATATTCTGAAAACCCTACTGGTCATTAAATTGAATGATACGAAAAAAGAGGGATCAAATATTTGCTAGGACCAAATAGCCCCTCAGGGTGAACTTTACAGTTGCTGGTAGAGTGGCTGTGCCGGATGTAGGGTACTGTGGCTCACCCACGAAGCTGGCCTTGGTGTTGGTGTGTGGACTCTGCCTCTGTAAGATCTGCTGCTCACTATCCAGGTTGGATTTCGGGGGTGACACCCCCCTGCCACCCTTTTTTTCAGCTTTTAGCACTGAAGCCATTGTATAGTCGTTTTTTTTTGTGGTTCAATATCTGATTTTTAAATTATTGTGTTTTTTTTGTAAATTTTATCTTTGATGTAGGCAGATACGTTAAAAATTAGTGAGTCTCTGTCTTTGTTGCAAATCTATTATTTAATACAGGAAACATGGTGCATTTATTTTATGTTTTAAATTATACACTTTATCTTTTGTCTGGATGAAGGTTGACACTGTCTACAAGAGCTGCTGCTGGAGTTGGTGATTGGCACTGTTCCCACTTCTGCATTCAGATCAGCAGCCAACATGTATTTTAAATTAATCCCCAAAGTATTATTTGTACAATAAAAATTTTAAATGTATTTTTCCAATTTAAATGTTTGTCACATCATTATATTTACTGTAATTCTAGGCTCTGCACTCTTGTCAAAGTGAAGTGTCCCTGAATTGTTTTAGCCTTTTCTATAAGTCTGTTTTGGCCAGAGTATCCTGTTTTAAGGAAGTAGCAAGATTTTTTTAAGGCACAGGGCCTATATTTAGGCCCTCACTGTTGACCATTTTAGTTTCCATGGCTAGGCTAAACTATCTAAGTCATCAGCATGTTGTATTCTGCCAGCAATGTTTATATCAATGACATGTTTTGTTTGTTCTTTTTAAGTCTCATTCTTATTAAAATAAGTCACTTAGCTGGTTTGCTTTATTTTTTCCTAAATGTGCAAGAATTACAAAGGCTGGCTTCTTGTTAAATAACGCATGCTTGCTTGACTGTTTTATGAAAAAAAAGCCGTGAAGTTGTTCCTAAAAAGAGTGAATAAAGATCCAGCATAGCAAGTAGATGATACTCAAGGAGTTACTAAGAATAAGTGTGTACAAACTAGGAAATGCGCTGAATATGTGTTGCTTGTGCTTGCCAAAGTTTAGTTTGTACTACATTTAGAACTCTGACTCTGCAAGCTTTCAGTTTGTTCATGAATCACAGAGGTAGAAAGAAAATGATTAAGGGCACTAAACTGACATCACTCATCAGAGGGCAGGAAGTAAATGTGACTTCTTAGGTTGCGAGCAGATTGTATTAGCAGTCAACAGTAGGGTTTACAGTGTGCCCAACTTTGTGTAAGGTTCAATAATAATGATAATGATAAAATTGTACTATTTGGTGGTGGTAGAAATAATAATAACTAATATTTACATAGCATTTACTGTATTCTAAGGTATTGTTCTAAGAGCTTTACATGTATTAACTCATGTAATTTCCCCAGTGACCATCTGGGGTCACTTAACTCACTTAATCCCCATAGTAACCCCATAAAGTAGACCATGTTATTAAGCCCATTTTACAAATGAAGAAACAAGGGTAAGTAACTTATTCAAGGTCATGTAACTAGTAGTCGAGCTGGAGTTCAGAATCCATGTTCATAACCACTCTGGAAGGCTCAATAATGGCCTCCTCCCAACCTCACTGGGTGGGGGTGGGCAAATCTTTACTGGTTTGATCCCATTTTTGTTCTATTGCCCTTTCAGTGGTTAATTTGGCAATGGCAGTTTGGACAATAAGATAGCACATGGGGAAGAATTTAATTGCACACAGTAGACTGATCTTGGATGTGAAAATGAATTTTTGACAACTGGAATTAAAATCAAAGTACCTAAACAAATACTTTTGAGCTTTACTTCATGTTGCACTGGCTAGTACAGATTGCTATATTGACAAACATGTTTCAAGAAAATAATTGTTTATATAAAATAGAATTTTTAAAATTTATAAAAATTTTCTGAATTCAAATAGAGGAAATTTTTTATGTCAATATAAAATTATAAACTTTTCTGGGAAGGAATGTTGTTGATTATGTGTTTTTCCTTATATATTTTTTTTTCATTTATGAAGTATAAAAACAGCAACTCTATGCCAATAACCACAGAAGTTTTTGAAATTTTACTTGTCCACGGAAATCCATGAAAGCCTGGATGTTGCAAATCTTGGTGAATACTCACTAAACTCCATTCTTACCATCTTGCTTCCTGATCACTTACAGCCTGGCTTTGGGCCTAATCTCTTGATTGAACTGGTTTCTAGAAGGTTACTGTTGATTTTATGGTCTCTGTATACCACCTTTTTTAAACCAAAGATCTTTTTTGACTTTTCTGTAATGTTTAATCCTGTTGCCCATTCTGTCTCTGAAATTCTCTTCCCTGGTAGTTGCTGACAGTGTGTCTCTGTGCTACCTCAGTGACCATTTTCAGTCCCCTTTAGTGCTTTTATTTTGGTCATTTCTATTTCTTGGTGGTGACTCTTGTAAAAAAAAAACACATCATGTTTATAATGCCTGTAAATAGTAGGCATGAGAATGAATTAGCCATAAATAGAAGCTGCATGTTGCTAAGTAGACACTATTTAGTAGAGACTGTCTTTTGGTATAAAGCTAGGTTTGTAATTCATATTGAACAGTTTTTTTGATTGCAACAATTGGGTTTTTTAAAGTACACACATATATTTAATGCATTATATTCCTTTGCATATACCATTATTAAACTATATCTTTATGGATCTCTTGATTCCAGTTGTGTACGTATGCTTTAAAAAAAGAAAATACTGTATGGGCATCCTTATGCCTACATCTTGGTATACTCTGTGAGTATCTCCATCATATAAATTCCTAATGGTAGAATTGTTAAATTATGGTGTATATGCATTGAAAACTTTGGTAGGCATTGCCAAATAGTCTTTCTAAAAGCTTGTATCAATTTGCACTTTTATCAACAGTATAAGTACCACTTTCTCCATATTCCTCCAACAATGAATATAATAAAACTTAATGTTTGCTGATCTAATGGATAAAAAATATTTTCTTTACATTTTTATTTATTTTAATTATAAGTGAGGTGGAGCATCTTTTATATCAGTAGTTTTCAACTGGGGGCAACTTTGCCCCCCCCCCCAGGGGACATTTGATACTGTCTGGAAACATTTGGGGGCTGTTAAAACTGGGAGAGGGTCTGGGAAGAGGATTCTACTGGCATGCTGCTAAACATCTTACAATGCACACAACAAAGTATTATTTTCCAGCCCCAAATATCAGTAGTGCCAGGGTTGAGAAACCCTGTTTTATATTAAAAACCCTGTTTTATATTATTCCATTTCATCTTCTTTGTTGGTTTATATCTGTAATTTCTGAGTTATTTTATTGTTTGCTTTAGAGTTTATAGTATACATTTTTAATTTATCACAGTTCACCTTTGAGTGATATTTTACTATTTCATGTATGGTATAAACACCTTGCTATAGTATATTTCTGTTTTTCTCCTCCTGGCCTTTGTGTTATTGTTTTAATATGTTTTACTTCTGCATATGTTATAGACCCCACAATATATTATTATTATTTTACTTTAAACAGTAGATTATCTTTAAATTTTTTAAACAGCTTTAATGAATTATAATTTACATTAGATTGCACATATTTCAAATATACAATTTGATAAGTTTTAACATATGTATATACTTGTGAAACCATCATCACAATCAAAATAATGAACATATTTATCATCCCCCAAACTTTCCTCCTGCCCCTTGGTCATCCCTCCCCAACCCCAGGCAACCACTGATCTGCTTTCTGTCACTATAGATAAGTTAACATTTTCTAGAATTTTATATAAATGGAATCATAAACTATGTGCTTTTTTTGTCTGACCCTTTCATCCAATATATTATTTCGATATTTATCCATGTGGTGTGTGTATCATTAGGAAAACATTCTTAATGACAGACATTCTGGGTAATTGGACTGCTGTTATTAATGAGCATGCTGAATTCTAAAGTCACTTGATGTGTTCTTTGTTTTAGGTCATGACCATCCAGGGAGTGATAATCACATGAGAGCATTCATTGCTCCAGATGTCATTTGACCATCAAAAAAAAAATCTGTTTAAAAGAAAATATCCATTTGACCAGAACCTTTCTTTATTGAATGGCTTGATGGATTTCCTTTACTCTGATTCAAACCAAAGCTGTCCTGCTCAACCAAAACAAGAAAGGATTTTGCATGAGTCAATCCCAGAATGCCACTTCTACATCACCGATGGGTGAAGAAAACCTCATGAATATCAATCACAGAGACTCAGAGAGCATCACTGGTGAGTCCAGTTTAATAAATGAAGTGCTGTTGCTTACAGGATAAAATGCATATAAGACCCACCATGATGGAACTCAGCCTTTCTTTCCAGCCTGGTCTCCTCAGAGACCACTGAATTAACCTCTCCATCCCCAGGTCTCCTATCGCATTATCAAAATCTGCCTTGGGTGCTGTTCCTTGTCTACATCTGACTCCCTGTACCGTGTGAGCCCTGGTCAGTAGGAACTGCGTCATACTCATCTCCCTTATCTTGTCTTTCTATTCCTATCTTCCTGTCTCTGCAAGGACAGAGTTGCTTGTGGTTCTGTGCCCTGCAGTCACCTAACAACAGTATCTGGCACATAAGAGGCTCTCAGGACATATAGGGCATGCAAAAACAGGTACAGCCCCGTAAGTCCTTATCTGCAAGACTAAATTTTAAAAACTCTGTACACCCAAAGTTTTTTCTAAACTTTGGTTCTAAAACTCACTGGTCCACAAAACCTGACCTGTCCAGTTATTTCTAGACATCTCACTTAGTTGGAATACTTGTTTGCTGAAATTGTATTAATGTGTTAAAATATGGGATACTGCTACAAAACCAGTTGGAGGTGTTATATAACATACAGTAAATGCACAGTACTACTTTTCTAAAACTCCATAAAATCCTGCAACCCATCTAAACCTAAAGTTTTTCCCATTTTTTGTTCAGCTTTATTGAGATACCTGCATTAAGATACTATAAAATGCACCCATTTTAAGTGTACAGTTTGGTTCAGTATGGCCTGTGGGCCATAGTTTGCTGACGTCTGCACAACAACATCAACACTTGATAATGTCAGTGTTTTTGATTTTAACCATTCTAGTAGGTGTGTACTGGTACCTCTGTGTGGTTTCACTTTCTTTTTCCCTGATGACTAATGATGTTCAGTGTCTTTTCATGTGCTTATTGGCTATTTCTAGATATTTTGAGTTGTCTATTTAAATCATTTGCCCATTTTTATATTTGTCTTACTACTGAATTGTAGTAAATATTCTTTATGTATTCTGTGTAAATCCTTTGTTAGGTAAAGGGGTGCAAATATTTTCTCCCAGACCATGGCTCGCCTTTTCATCTTCTTAATGATGTCTTTTGAAGAGCAAAAGTTTAAAATTTTGGTGGAGCCCAGTTTATCAATTTTTGCTTTTATAGTTCATATTTTTTGTGTCATTTCTAAGAAATCTTTGCATATGTCAAGATCACAAAGACATTCTCCTTTGTTTTCTTTGAAGAGTTTTATAGTTTTTGCTTCTACATTTAGGTCAGCAGTCCATTTTATAATTAATTTTGAATGTATAATGAAGTTAGGGTCCAGATTTTTTTTTCCCAGTTGAATGTTTAATTGTTCCTGCACCATTTGTTGAAAATATTATCTTTTACACTATTGAATTACCTTGGTAATTTCATTGAAAAATCATTTGATTATGTATGTGTGGATCTATTCCTGGACTCTCCATTCTGTTTCTTTAATCCCTAAGTCTATCTTTACATAAATACCACAATGTTTTGATTACTGTAACTCTGTAGTAAATCTTGAAATCAGGTAGTATAATTTCTCCAAGTTTGCTCTTCTTTTTAAAAAATTATTTTGGCCATTCTAGACCTTTCACATTTCTATATAAATTTTAAAACCAGCTTGTCAATTTCTGCCAACAAAGATTAATGGAATTTTGAATGGAATTATATAGACTTTGTAGAGAATTGACATCTTAAGACTTTTGAGTCTTCTAATCCATGAACATGATATATCTCTCCATTTATTTAGGTCTTCTTTAATTTCTCTTAATAGTATTTGTAGTTTTTATTACACAGGTCTTCCACATATTTTATTAAATTTAATCCTAAATTTTTAATTTTTTTCTGCTACTATAAATGACATTGTTCATTTAATTTTATTTTCCAGCTGTTTATTACGAATATGTAGAAATGAAATTGATTCTTTATATATTGACTTTGTATTCTGCAACTTTGCTTAACTTAGTTTTATTAACTTTCTTGTAGATTCCTTAGCATTCGCTACATAAACCATAATGTCTGCAAATGGAGACAGTTTTACATATTCCTTTTCAATCTAGATGTGTTTTATTTCTTTTTCTTGCCCTTTGAATGGGACAGGATTTCAGTATATTTTTGAATAAAAGTGGTGGGAGCAAACATCCTTGCCAAAGTTCCAATATTAGGAGAGAAATTGTGGTCTTTCACCAGAAGTTTTTTGAGAATGCCCTTTTTCAAATTGAGAAAGAGTCCTTCTCTTCCTAGTTGGATGAGAGGTTTTTGTCATGAATGGGTATTGAATTTTGTCAAATACCTATTTTCCATTACTGAGATGGTTTTTCTTTTTTAGTCCATTAGTGTGGTGAATTCTATTGATTTATATTTTAATTTTAAACCAGCTTTGCATTCCTGGGGAAAACTCTACTTGGTCATGATGTATTATCCTTCTTATATATTGTGGATTTGATTTTGTAATGTTTTGTGTGTGTGTGTGTGTTTGTGTGTGTGTGTGTTTGTGTGTGTGTGTGTGTGTGTGTGTGTGTTTCCCATTCATTGGTTTGTACTCCTTTTTTTGCAATGTCTTTGCTTGATTTTGGTATTAGGGCAATGCTGGCCTCATAAAATGAGTTGTGAAGTATTCCCTTCTCTATATTTGAAAGAGTTTTTGTAGAATTGGTATGATAACATTTTCCATCCTTTTGCTTTTAACTTATCTGAATATTTAAAGGACATCTATAGATAGTTTAAAGTCGGATCTTTTTTTCTTTTTTTTTATCTAGTCTGACAATCTCTACTTTCTAATTGGTATGTTTAGACCATTTACATTTAACATAATTATCAGTTTAGTTGAGTCTACTGAACTCCTACTTGTTTTCTCTTTGTTCCATTTAAAAGTTCTTTCTTCCTTTTTTCCCCTCATTCCTTTCCTCTTTTGAGTTGTTCGTTTGCTGGTTTGTTTTTTAAGATTCCATTTTAATTCCACTATTGACCTAAGTAGCTATACCTCTCTTTTTTCTCAGTGGTTGCTCTGAGTTTGCAATATGCATTTTTAAATTTATCACAGTCTATCTTCAGATAATGTTATACTATTTCATAAAGTGACACACAGTATTCTTCCATTTCCCCCACCTTTGTATTATTCTTGCCATTCCTTTTACATTTACATATGTTATATACATAATTAATTGTTATTATTTTTGCTTTGAACAATTATAAGTTAAATACATTATGAGAATAAAAGGCTTATATATTTCCACACAGATTTACCATTTCTGTCACTCTTTATTTCTTTTTATAGATGGAAATTTCCATCTTATATCCTTTTTGCCTGAAGAACTTCAACATTTCTTGGAATATAGGTCAGCTGGCAATGACTAGTCAAAGGTTTTTGCTTGTCTGAAAAGTATTTCACCATTTTTAAAAGGTGTTTTCACTGGTGCAGAATTCTAAGTTGACTTTTTTATGCACTTTAATGACATTCCATTGTCATCTACCTTGCACTGCTTCTGATGAGATCATTTTTGTCTTTGTTCCCTCAAATGTAATGTGTCTTTTTCTCTCTCTGCTTTTAAGATTTTCTCTTTGGGTTTCTTTGTGTTTATCCTGCTTAGAGTCACTGAACTTCATTGAAATATGGATTTATAGTTTTAATTAAATTTGGAAGATTTTGACTGTTATTTCTTCAAATATCCTTGCTGCTCCCTCTTCTCTCCTCTTCTGTGACTCCAGTTGCATGTGTGTTAGACTGATTGTTATTGTGATGCAAGTCACTGACGCTCTGGTTTTTTTCCTAATCTTTTCTCATTTTAGTTTCCATTGCTATACCTTCAAGTCTACTGTTCTTTTTTTCTGGATAGTGTCTAATATGTTAATGTTATCCAGTGAATTTTTAAATTTAGATATTGTACTGTAGTTCTATTTGAATTTTATAAATATAGGAATACTTTCTGTTTCTCTTTTCATCAAATTCATGTTTTCCTTTTAAATCTTTGAGCATATTAATAATGGCTATTTCAAAATTGCTGTTTACTAATTTTATCATCTTTGTCTTTACTGGGCTTGTTTCTATTGATTTATTTTCCAACTGGTAATGGGTTACAAATTGCTTATTCTTTGAATATCTAGTAATTTTTTATCAAATGCTGAATATTTTGAATGTTATGTTGTTTGATGTTTGAATTTTCTTGTCTTATTTGAAAAACTGTTATATTTTGGCAGGTCATCAAGTTACTTGCTGATAATATCCGTTCTTTTGAGGCTTGTTTTTAATCTTTGCTATCTAAGTCTCTATATCACAAGACCATACTCTAACATGTTTTATTCTAGCATGAATTTAACTCTACTACCAGTAGGCATGACACTTCTAGGATCTTTTGATTGTCCTAACTGTTCATGAGGTTTTTCTACTCTGGCTAGATGAAACTCAGGCCTTTCTTCGCTTTGTGTAGGAGAGTAACTTAATAAAGATATGAAGATGTAGAGGAAAATATGAGTGTAATGAGGGCAGACCACTTTTGAGGCCATATTCAAGAGAAACAAGAGGAGGCCTTGAACCTAAATGGAGGCAATGTAGCTAGAAAGAAGTGACCATAAGGAAGGGACATTTGTAGGATAAAAATATTAAGACTGAACAATCAGGAAAGCAATAAATAGTACATTATCAAAAATATGGACGCAAATAAGATTTGCTCCGAAGGATGTTATTTGAATCTACTAAACCTTGATTGTGTACTCACTTTTAAAATGATTTTTTGAAAGTAGAGAATTGGTAATCTTGAATTTTCACAGAATTTTATTATTGCTTATTAAAAGAAAATTTCTAGGGAATAGTAGTTTTTTTAATGGATGTTACTTTTTTCTTCATTTTCATTATACCCTTGAATGCCTAAGAGTCTGTTTTTAGCTCTGCATGTATTTATAGTCAACTTCTCTTCCTGCAGATTTATAATGACAATCTGTATGTGATATATTTGTGGCAGGAAAAATTTGAATAGTCACATAGAATTCATAGTAATATTATTTGGATGTATTTTCAGAGCTCTTATTTAAGAGATCTGCTAAGGGTTGAGAGGAGCTTCTTTAGATCCATATTTAAGGTTTTAAATGTACCTCATCTCTGTGATTATATACCTCATCTTTGTGGTTATGAAGCCACTGCTTGTCCTTCTGGGTGAATAGGATTGTCTGATATTGTCAGTCTCCTTGTACTTGATTTGATTAATGTCAGCCTCCTCACTGTTAAGATCAAGTAGTTGAAATTTACTCTTTTAAGGTATGTTTTCTTAAAATGAACTTTGTTGTTCTTTGCCAGAGTTAGAACATGTTTCTTTATGCCACCCCCAAAGGAAATACCAGATCTTTTTTAAAAATGAGAGGGTTGGTATGACATCCTGTATTTTCTCTATTTTAAGCTGTAGTATTTTAAGCATATTAAAAGAGATAAGTTTTGTTTTTTTTTTTTTTTTTTTGTAAACTGCTAAATTTGGGAGGTGTTAAATGATGGGCAGCATTTGGAACAAGAAGCCAGTAGCAAACACATGAAGGTGGAGAAGCCCAAGCGTGTTCAGAGAAGTATAAGCGGGGGGAGTTAGAGGTGTGCAAGTGAGCGAGTAGTGACGTGAAAGGTATTCAAGACTTTAAATGTATCACATCTTCAGTAAGTGTTAATTTTTTTTATATCTAGCTTCTGTGAGAATGTAGTAAAATGTCATTTTTCCAGATTTTGAAGAATCCTCCCACGGAGTTCAATTCTGTTATTAAAGAACACGTAATTTTATTCCTTTTGAACTCCTTTTCTTCTGGTTGTTTTGTGTTGCCTTTTTTCCCCAAAGCATATAAGTTATTTGAGATCAGATCTCTTGTAAGCAGCACTAAATATATTGATAAGGAAGAGATAAGAAATTTTAAACTTTAAAAACATAGGTGTATTCCCTAAACAATATATTTTTAGATAGGATGCAATTAAAATTCATGGTAGTATTTTTCCTGTAGAAGTTCTCGTATTAAAGAAACCTAGAGAAAGACCAACTGTAGTACCAGGATACAGTAATAAAAATCATCGAGACATGGTATTGGCTAATGTTTCTTTGGTTATCCTACTTTGACAAAACTAATTTCACCGATTTTTCTCTGTAGCCTAGAAAATTGAAATATATTGGATTCATTTACATGGAATCTCCTCTTTAGATGTGTGCTCCAATGAAGATCTCCCTGAAGTCGAGCTGGTGAGCCTGCTAGAAGAACAGCTACCCCAGTATAAGCTAAGAGTGGACTCTCTCTTTCTATATGAAAATCAAGACTGGACTCAGTCCGCACGCCAGCAGCAACATGGATCTGATGCCCTCTCTCCAGTCCTTGCTGAAGAGACTTTCCGTTATATGAGTGAGTATTTTAGAGTTTGTCCATTGAACTAAAGATCATGAATATCTTGGTGTTGACTTTTAAAACATTTGACATCCCTAGCCATTGTTCAGTTTTTACCTACTTTAACTTGAACTGATTTAACAACATGAAGAGATGATTCTAATTGTGTTATGTCTGAATGCAGAAAGTTTATCATTCTTAAGACTCTGGGTGTCCAGGGTTGCAAGCATACTCAGAGGTTTCCATTTCTCTCATCTTTTACTTGATACTTTCCTCCAACTGTGTAGAAAAGGGAACTTAAAAAAAAAAGTAGTGAAAGTATTTAAAATTTAATATGCCTTTTTATTTCACAGCATTTATTATCCTAATACTTTAATATCTTGAGCCATCAGCTTTTTGACTCTTATCTACCCTACTAAACTGATGTAGTCACGGGAACTTGTCAAGTCATTAAGAAACAGAGTTCTTGGGTGCATAAGTAGCTTTAATAATGCCAAGGAGAAATACGTGCACACTATATAGTAATCTTCATCATTTACTTAAGGATTCAGAGAATATTTCAGTGAGAAAGTAAGCCAAATTTGTCCTGAAAATAGGTCTGTTTTACACCACACTCTTTAAAAATGACAAAATTAAATAGGACACTTTTTAAACTTTCAAGTATGGAGACCTTTTTTGCTTTTGACCTTATTCCAAAAATCTGCATTCAGGCTGAGCTTACTTTTTCAAAATTCATTCACTATAAAGATGTATGCATAGTAGCTGTTAGAATATATAATAATTCTATAAGTTCAATATTGATATATTTATAAAATTATTTTCATTTGAATTAGATATGAGATTGCATTAGGTCCTAGATATTTTCCCAGTGAGTGCTTCAGTGTTTTTAAAGATTCTAGCTGGAGAGTGATTGTTGTGAAATTCTCATTTTCATAGTAATCATTAACTTTTAATGGTACTTTCCTATAACCAGATTACTTACTGCTCAGAAAAAGAATTGTAAACATTGTTTAAACTTGAATTAGGAACTCAAATAAAACTGTATTTCTGTCCTCAACAATTCTTTTAAGTAGCTGAATATTAAATTAAGGCCCTTAAGGTTTTCTTTTTTTTTTTTTTTAACATCTTTATTGGAGTATAATTGCTTTACAATGGTGTGTCAGTTTCTGCTTTATAACAAAGTGAATCAGTTATACATATACATATGTTCCCATATCTCTTCCCTCTTGCATCTCCCTCCCTCCCACCCTCCCTATCCCACACCTCTAGGTGGTCACAAAGCACCGAGCTGATCTCCCTGTGCTATGCGGCTGCTTCCCACTAGCTATCTATTTTACATTTGGTAGTGTATATATGTCCATGCCACTCTCTCACCCTGTCATAGCTTACCCTTCCCCCTCCCCATATCCTCAAGTCCATTCTCTAGTAGGTCTGTGTCTTTATTCCCATCTTTCCACTAGGTTCTTCATGGCTTTTTTTTTTTTCCTTAGATTCCATATATATGTGTTAGCAAACTGTATTTGTTTTTCTCTTTCTGACTTACTTCACTCTGCATGACAGACTCTAACTCCATCCACCTCACTACAAATAACTCAATTTTGTTTCTTTTTATGGCTGAGTAATATTCCATTGTATATATGTGCCACATCTTCTTTATCCATTCATCCGATGATGGACACTTAGGTTGCTTCCATGTCCTGGCTATTGTAAATAGAGCTGCAATGAACATTGTGGTACATGACTCTTTTTGAATTATGGTTTTCTCAGGGTATATGCCCAGTAGTGGGATGGCTGGGTCGTATGATAGTTCTATTTTTAGTTTTTTAAGGAACCTCCATACTGTTCTCCATAGTGGCTGTATCAATTTACATTCCCACCAACAGTGCAAGAGGGTTCCCTTTTCTCCACACCCTCTCCAGCATTTATTGTTTCTAGATTTTTTGATGATGGCCATTCTGACCAGTGTGAGATGATATCTCATTGTAGTTTTGATTTGCATTTCTCTAATGATTAATGATGTTGAGCATTCTTTCATGTGTTTGTTGGCAATCTGTATATCTTCTTTGGAGAAATGTCTATTTAGGTCTTCTGCCCATTTTTGGATTGGGTTGTTTGTTTTTTTGTTATTGAGCTGCATGAGCTGCTTGTAAATCTTGGAGATTAATCCTTTGTCAGTTGCTTCATTTGCAAATATTTTCTCCCATTCTGAGGGTTGTCTTTTGGTCTTGTTTTTGGTTTCCTTTGCTGTGCAAAAGCTTTTAACCTTAAGGTTTTCTTAACTTTCTAGTTTGAGAAGTTACTTGCTTGAGATTTTCTAGAAAAAGCTTTTTAAAAGGAACACTTTTTTATTTCCATTTCCCTTTGTTCCCTGAGTTTTTAGATTTGTGAGAAAATTTCAAACTGAAATTTCATCAGGATAAATTTAGTTTGTCATTATTTTGATAAAGCAGCACAGAAAGTGCCCTTAGTTTACATGTTCTTTGTCCTATATGCCGCTGGAGGGGACAGTGAGGGAGACTAGCTAGAAAGATGTCTTAGATCATGATTTAATGGAGTTACTTTAAAGATGAATTTTAAATAAAAAGACGGGAAAATAAAAGGTAAACAGATTCTAAAATACTTGGTTTATAGGACTTTACATAAACAAACTGTAGGGTTCAAGGGAGCAATTTAAAACTTGAGATTAATAGGATGTTACAAGATCCATACTTCCAGGATCTGGAAAAGTGTCCTATTCCTTTCATCTAATGGTACTATTTTCACTTCAACAATTTGAAAATTAAACTATATATGATACACCTAATATCATGAAGCAAAGAAGCTAGGATTGTCATTCGTTCACTGATACTTTATCTCTGTACTGTACTTTAATTTCACCATTATTTTAAAAGTATCAATTCTTTGGGTTAACAGTTCACTCAAATATAAATAAACTTCATTATGAATTTCTGTCTTATGAATGTAAAAGATAAGTGATTTACTTTGTTTAGCAAATTGACCAAGATTTTTAAATCACGGGGACTTCTCTGGTAGCACAGTGGTTAAGACTCCTCCTGCCAATGCAGGGGACAAGGGTTCGATCCCTGGTCCAGGAAGATCCCACATGCCACGGAGCGACTAAGCCCGTGCACCACAACTACTGAGCCCTTGTGCTGCAACTACTGAAGCCTGTGCACCTAGAGACCGTGCTCTGCAACAAGAGAAGCCACCGCAAAGAGAAGCCTGTGCACCGCAACGAGGAGTAGCCCCCGCTCACCACAACTAGAGAAAGCCTGCACACAGCAACAAAGATCCAACGCAGCCAAAACTAAATAAAAATTAAAAAAAAAAAAAAAAGAACTTTAAAAAGCATGATACAAACCATTCTCTTTCCCTTTCCCACAGTTTTCTATCCCCTTGAGATGTCAAGATTTGTGGTTTAGAATAGTTACTACAGACCCTGGCAAGCCATCCTAGGGTTCAGCTCCCTGGTGCTGTTGCAGCCCCTTCTTATCCTGACTTACCTCACATGCCAGTAGATACTCATGCTCATTAAAATGAATTATAACAGCTAATAAAAAGAGGTGGCACAGGCAGAGGCACTTTCTCTCTTACATAACACAAAGAAATTGAAAGAGCCATGAGAAGAAAATAAAGAAATTTGGAAGGAAACATGGCAAGGTTTTGGGATGGGAACCTATCTCACATGAATAAAAGGACACTGGTGGTTCTTTGAAGCCCCTACCAAACCAGAAAGAGATTGCTCTCAAGTGTTTTATTTTCAAAGTAAACAATGGGTGGGTCCAAAAAAGTAATTCCCTCCTAGTCCCTGCCTTACACACACAAAGTTTAAGATACTCAAAGAATGTTTTGCGTGCAGGGTTTTCTTAATTTTATTAAGAGAGAGCCCCACAGTGACATGGGGCAAGCAGTGCGATCAGATCACACTGTGACAGAAAGTACCATTTGTTCGTGTGAAGGCTAAAAATAGAAACCCGATCTGCCTTTCAGGGTATTTTTTATTTGGGAGTAAGGGATCACCTGTACCACTTCCTAATGCATAAGAAAAAGGTGGGTGGTTATATAAGTTGTAATTAAGGCATCAGTATCACTTGGTACTTGTAAGAAACACAGATCCTTGTGCTACCATCCCAGATCTACTGATTCAGAAACTCTGGGGGTGGGGCCCGTCTGTTTTAACAAGTCCTCCTGATGGTACTGGTGCACACTCAGATTTGAGAACCACTGATCTAAAGCTTTGTCACCAAAGCCATATGGCCATTTCATAGTGACATTAATTGGAGAATTTAAGGAATTAGGGAGGGTGTAGAATTTTGCCGAGAAATAGATTGTAGAAATTATTACTTCTGGTTGGTAGTTATACTTTTCCCCAACTCTGCCCTTGAAAATCATTAACCTGTACTGGCAAGAAAGGAAATACAACAGATAATGTTCAGGAAGCATTAACCATAAGTCAAGTTGTAGAGGTTAGCAGATTTATAATTCCTCACAACCAGTTCCACAGAAGAATTAAGCCATATGCCCTAAGACATCTATTGTAGAATGAATTACCTTATCACCTCTACATTATGTACTAGGTAGGTATTATTTGTCGGAGAATTGAGAACATTGTCACTCAAAGCATTATCTATGGGGCTTAATTCTCCCCTGGAACCCTGTTGAGAAAGGCTGTCCTAGACGGTATATATGACCAGCCTCCTTTTTGTTCTGCCTCAGTTCTTTTGAAGGCAGTTTTTTGTATTGGAGAAATGTTCTCTGTATTATAGTAGCAGGAACCACTTCTTTGGGGTTAAAACCTCAAGACCTGTCTGTAGTTATTAGGAGCTATTCTAGCTTTTACTCTGCCATGTGAACTGTGTTTCTTTTTTGTTTTTTGTTGTTTTGCTTTTGTTTTTTGGTGTGGGAGGTTTGGAGAGTGATGAAAGATTAGAAATCTTTTAAAAATTAGGTAATTGTGGTAAAAACTCTAGACCTTGAAAAAGGACATATGAAAGAACTATTCAAGAACCATCTCATATAAATAACAGGGATGTCAAAATGGATTAACATTGGCATTTTCCATCCTGAAAATGATTGGGGGATGGTTGATGTGAAATTATGCAGATATAACATAGAGTAAGAATTAGTGAAGTGCTTATATATATCTCCCCATGTTTTTTCAGGAATATTAGATTCTCCAAATATTAAACAAAAATGTTGAACATTAACTAACAACCTTCAGAAACCAAAAATGTTCTGTACAAATGTTTATTTTCTCCCTGATATATAATTTGTTCTTAGAGAGTTAGAAAGTTCATGTCTGGAAACAAGCAAGGAGCATTGGTAATTTCTGTACCATTTAACATATTTTATTTTAACCTCTGAGAACTGAAGGGAAAATAGGATTTGATAGAATTACAATAAAGTCAGCCTGCTTGGCCCTGAATTCTTGGTTACAGAATTACAGTGAAGAAATAGTCTATCGCTTTGGAAGCATTTAATCACAATGCCTAAATACCAAGAGAATACTTAAGAGCTTTGCCCTGAGTACTTTTGGAATCATCCCAAGCAGCCTGTCTTTATCAGGAATATTGTGTTAAAGAAGAGAAGACAGAACTGATTAGGCTGCAGAGAGGAATCCTTTGTGTTCCTCTATGCTTTGTGTTCCTCTATCAATTGAGCAACTCGGTGCAGTTGAGGTGGCCCAGCCTTTGGGGCTTGGTGGTCTATAGACTGTTTCACTTAAAACATAAGAATTGGAGAATTCGGGTTGCATTATCTAACTTCTTTGCCATAATAAATATTTAAGCATTTGAAAATTCATTTTTCCTTTTTGAAACCTCTTAACAAGAGCTGCTACTTTTTGATTGCAAAGATAACATTTGTTCTTCATGGAAAATTAGCAAAAAACTGAACAGAAAACAACAGATCAACCATAACCCCTACTCAGAGATAACCACTATTAACATTTTGATTTATAGCCTTCCAGCCTCTCTTGTGTATAGACATGTATAGATATACCAATACGTTAAAAACAAAAATGGTACCTATGTTGTTTTATAACTTGTGTTCACAGATAAATAGTCTAATATTTCAAAAGATAAAAGCCTTTTGATCTTGGTGGGACTGTGGTAGAAACAGCAACATGGTACAAAGAGCCCATTCCCATCACTGAGAATGAGCAGACCCAAGTTTTTTCTTATGACCTTGTGAGACAGGAGTTGTTATCACCTCATTATTATTATCTTGGCTTTGCCACTAATAGTTTGCTTTGCCGTCTTGGACATGTCACATAATTCCTCTTAGTCAAGGTTCCTCATATAAGAAAATGAGATCATTAAACTAGGTAACTTCTTAAGGTTCAGCTTTAAATTGTCAGACTATGACAGATGGTAAGCATTTATGGGAAATATATTTTAGTTTCTCCTCACTAAAACATCTCTTTCATCATGTGTGACTGGTACCTCACAGCGTTTTATTACATCCTTAATTTACTGGTTTGACTTCAGATTAAATTTGCCACTTCATCTTCAACTCTTTCTTGTCAGTTGTATAATATAAGCCATGTCATTTACTTTTTATTTTTTATTTTTTTAAATATTTATTTATGGCTGTGTTGGGTCTTAGTTTCTGCGCGAGGGCTTCCTCCAGTTGCGGCAAGCGGGGGCCACTCTTCATCGCGGTGCGCGGGCCTCTCACTGTCGTGGCCTCTCTTGTTGCGGAGCACAGGCTCCAGACGTGCAGGCTCAGTAATTGTGGCTCATGGGCCCAGCCGTGCCGCGGCACGTGGGATCTTCCCAGACCAGGGCTCGAACCCGTGTCCCATGCATTGGCAGGCAGACTCTCAACCACTGCGCCACCAGGGAAGCCCTCGTTTACTTTTTAAATTAGTTGTATAAAAACTTTTTAACTGAGTCTCCAGGGTTGCTGGTTCTTGCTTTGAGTGTTAACCCTGGATCAGTAGTTTTCATCCCTAGCTTCACATCAGAACATCTGGCATATTTTACATACTACCTGTGCCCTGGACTTCCTCCAAATGCATTAAATTAGAAACTGGAGTTGAGACCCACTGCCCTGCATTACATTTGTTTTTGCAACAATTGGCTAGTTTTCTGTAGTTTAGAGTGTAGATATATAGACTTGATTTTTTTCCTGTGTATTATTGAGACGAGCAGTAGAAGAGACCACACACTGTTAGTATCTGCCTTAATTTTTAATCCTTTGTTCCTTCTATGCTACCAAGTTAAATTGTGAAGATTCCTGGCCCAAAAGCCTATTTCCCTTATCCCTGAGTTAAATTATAGTTTAATTTATACTTATAAATAAAAATCCTCTACTTGTAAATAAAAATTCTTTTGGAGTAAAAATGTTTCTCTCTAGTGTGTTTGTTTTTGTTGTTGTTGTTTTTAGTTTTCTTATTTTCAATTTAAAACTTTTTCAGCTATCTCCTAACACTATCAGCCCAGCACTTTGTTTTACTTTTAGCTAGAAGTGAGACTATCATTAATAATTAAGCTCTGGGTAATTCCTAGTTTCATATTTTTAATTTTTATTTTTTTATATTTATTTATTTTTTATTTATTTTATTTTTTTTGGTCGCGCCGGGTCTTAGTTGCAGCAGGCAGGCTCCTTAGTTGCGGCTCACGGGCTCCTTAGTTGCAGCACATGTGCTCCTTAGTTGTGTCACATGTGCTCCTTAGTTGTGGCCAGCGGGCTCCTTAGTTGCTCATGCACATGGGATCTAGTTCCCTGACCAGGGATCGAACCTGCATCCCCTGCATTGGAAGGCAGATTCTTAACCACTGCGCCACCAGGCAAGTCCCAATTCCCAGTTTCATTTTAAGCAGTGGTGCTAAGAAGAAAAATTAAAAGCTCAGATTAAAGTAAAATCTATCTAATGGTGTCTTTTGAACAACCTTAAGTGTTAAGATGGGACTAAAGAAGTATAGATGACTTAAATCATAGTTTCTGCTGCCAACTCAGTGCATTATTTACAGAGAATTTTAAATCAGGGCTGTTTCATACATACCAGTTGTGTTTAAAGAGTATAGCTATAAATAGTTATATGATACTTAGCAGTTTACTAAATACTACTTAGTAGATTATCATATTTGAACCTCCTAATGACCTTGTGAGAGGTTATCATCTTCATATTATAAATGTGGAATCTGAATCTCAGAAGGGGTAAGTGACTTGTTCAAGCTCACTCAAATATGTGAATTCAGCTTTTCTGCTTCAAACCTCTGATTTTTCACACTTCAAGGCAAACTAATCTTAAAATCAGTCTAAGTCAAACACAAGTCTGTTTCATGTAATGCACTCCAAAGTCAAAAGATCCCTATTTTATTATGCATCATTAGCTTAAAAAGGTATTGCTTATTGTGATTGTGGAATCATTAGGATCATATCTGTTCTTTTCTTTGGAGCTAAATTAGTCAAGTGCAGTTCCTGAATTTATGGAGTGCCAGAAATAATGGGTTTGAGTTATGCAAGGAATACTATAGTATACAGTTTAGTTTATAGCAAAGACCTACATATGGTGAAGCTTATCATAAAGAAAAAGGGGTTTTAATTAAGCTAAAAAGTGTTACGGTTCATAATAGAATTATAAGAAGTCCTACAAGTCCTATTCCTTGTTTATCAATATTAGCTCACATGACAGGTGATCATAGATGTTCAAGATAATCACAGCAGAATTCTAATTAAATTCCTTTATACATAACTCCTCGTGAACTCGCCCCTCAATAACTTTAATTTAGATTAGGATGTAAAACAATTGGTGATTCAATTCATTCCCCAGGCCCACATTCTCTAGTGTGAGTGAACCAAAGTTCCAATCTTATTTTTTTAATTAATTTATTTATTTATTTATTTTTGGCTGCATTGGGTCTTCGTTGCTGCACGCAGGCTTCCTCTAGTTGTGGCGAGCGGGGGCTACTCTTCATTGTACACAGGCTTATTGCGGTGGCTTCTCGTTGCAGAGCATGGGCTCTAGGCGCATGGGCTTTAGTAGTTGTGGCGCACAGGCTTAGTTGCTCTGCGGCATGTGGGCTCTTCCTGGACCAGAGCTTGAACCCATGTCCCCTGCATTGACAGGCTGATTCTTAACCACTGCGTTACCAGGGAAGTCCCCAAAGTTCCAGTCTCACCAAGGGAAGAGGAGACAGTCAGGAGGTAGCTGCCTTGTGATCATTTGATACTTTCTTAATTTATTGTATGATGTACATTTTGTTTGTAGTAATTGGTCTATTTCCTGAGTGTCTAACACATGAAATATTTCTTTCCCTTTTCTTTTTTTACCTATTTTTTTATTCTGAATGGCTTTTTGTAAAAGCTCGGGTTGTTTGTTGTGTTGTTCTCTTTCAATTCTTATGACTGTTTAAAACTTTGTATTATTTCTATATCCTATAAACTGTTGTTTTTAACTCTCTTAGTTCTAGGCACAGACAGGGTGGAGCAGATGACCAGAACTTACAATGACATCGACATGGTTACACATCTCCTGGCAGAGGTAGGAATATGTCTTTTTTCTCCAGTACAAAAAGCTAGAAGATCATTTAGAATCTATCAAATTTGCATATCAATGAAAAATGATAATGTCTTTGCTCAAGGTTGTTCTGTATGACGTTGTTACAGATAGAACAACTGGTATACCAACTGGCATTCCAAAGTAGAATGGCTCCTGAAGTTTATTGTTATGAAATTGTAGAGGGCTTAATTTTTTGTTGTGTTATAATGGTGCTGGCTGGCTTCTCTGTCCTAGAAAAGCAATCTTTAAAAAAAAATTTTTTTTTAATAAATCCTTGGTGTCACTCACCCTGAAACAGAGTTGCCCATTCAAGAAGCAGCTCCATTGCAAATCAACACCAATAGTTTGAAGCATCTTCCCTTTTCTACTTTTATTCAGGCTATTATTTGAGCTCACTTTGTCCATGACATTTTTAGTATGTATAGTATATCTCTTCAAAGTGGCAGTCTTAAGAGGTCTCTCCCTTTGCTTCAATTTCAGTTGATCTGATGGAAATTTCAGTCTTTCTCTTTGAAATACCCTTCTCCCCACATGCCCCCCTCACCCCCAGCAGCTCCCCAGAATGATTTTGTGTATGCCACTTAGCCTATATTGAAAATGAGGTAAGTGGGCCTTGAAAATTTGGAGATAATCCATCCACCTGTTTTCATGTTGCTGTGGACCAAAAAAATAGAAGCATAATTTTATTTACAGTGATTAATGTAAGTGGAACCCATACTCATATACTATAAGGCACTCAGATGTATATTGATAGTTTTCCACCCTACAGAATACAATCCTCACCACCACCACATCGAAGATTCCTATGCCTTGCTAAGTATCACCATCTACCCAGAAAGAGTAACTCTTGCCTTGCTTGACTTTTCTGTAGGCTTCCCTGCATCATTACCACCAATTTCTTCAGACTCCCTTCTTCTCTACACTCTAAGAAGAACGCCATAGCCTCAAAATGTCCAGTCTATTATATCCCCTATTTTATTTCACATCATGATTCTTATACCAGTTGACAATAAGGCTCTTGATTATGCTTTCCTCTAAGCCTCTGGCTCTGAATGCATATAAGCTTTGCCCTAATTGGAACGGTATTCAACATGCCTACTGTATCATTACCATGCTTAATAGACAAATGCATTCAACAAATATTTATTTGGCTTTTACTATGTGTCAGGCCCTGTCCTCATTTTTAAAGACTGTATTGATTTTGTAAGTCCATAAAGTCATAAGTTGAAAGGTTGGGTTGCTGGATCCTAATTAATGGGGTGATCAATAAATCTCACTTGTTATCAAGAAATGCCCTCTTGCATTTATAACTATGATGGTCATCCATTTGACTAACGTATATTAAACACCATTTGTGTGTCAGGCGCTGTATTCATTTGTATATCTGGGCATTAAAATGGATCTTGATGCTTTCTAGGACATTGCTTTTGAGTTTAGCAAAAATGACTGCAGAATTTTAAACTACCACTTAATTTTATTTGTACTCGAAGAAAAGATGTATTTGGCATTTTAACAGAGGGATCGTGATCTGGAGCTAGCTGCTCGAATTGGACAAGCTCTCTTAAAGCGGAACCACGCCTTGTCTGAGCACAATGAAGCCCTCGAGGAGCAATTGGGACAAGCCTTTGATCAAGTAAGTCTTGGATCAAGTATTTGCAGCATGAAGCAATTAGGTCTTGGGAAATGGAGAATTTATTTTCCTGGGTGTCCCTGAAGTGATGACAATAGTATCCATTGAACTAACCAGTAGAGAAATGAAGTGTTATTGTACAGAGGAGTACTCATGTGACTCTACCTTAGTCAATATAAAAGCCTGTATTCAGTACCTACAGTACTTGTGGCATCCTGCTTAGATTCTAACACTTTATCCTTACTCCTTTCTGTAGACTTTTTGTGTGATCTTATCTTAAATTTATTTTTTAAAAGTGTACCCCCAAATAATAGATACCCAAAGGAAGTATCTTGATTCAGAAACCCAAACAAAAGGAGAAAAGAAAAGGAAAAGAAATTTTTGAAAATATATTTATCCCATAGCAATAAATATTTTTAGTGAGAACTGATTTATTATTAATTTGAATAGTTACATTTTAAATCTTCTATAATTTGTTATTATCTGGTTTCATTTATATTTTATAAATCATCATGTTTAATAACATTCAAGCCTTTGTGTTGAAAGTACTTATTCCCTAGAACTAAAGTTGGGAAGTCATGTAGAGTTATGCAGCTTAAAAATACAAACCTTTAGGATGAGAATTTTTTTTTTTTGACATATATTAAGAGATTTAATGCACAGAATCTGCATATACAACTGTGGAAGATGGCAAGTCTGAAATCCACAGGGTAGATCTTCAGGAAGGGCAGGCTGATGCTCCAGTCAATAGGCAGAACTTCCTCAGGGACACCCCGGTTCTCTTCTTTTTTTTTTTTTTTTCACACACACGCACTGTATTTTATTTTTACAAGAGATAAATAGACTGACACCAAGCATTGTACATGGATGACCACAACAAAAGCAACAATGATTGCAATTACCAAACATGAAACACACTCATACTATGTCATAATATTGACATTCAGTCCAGTAATCCTCCACTGTAGCAGCTCCTTTACTTTGCAGTGAAAATTGATTTGTATATTCTTTGCCTCTGAGTCCTTGTGGGATTTTTTTTTTTTTTGGATTTTTTCTTTTTTAATTCAAACAGAAAGTCACAAAAATTATACTCATCCTCATCAGTTCACTCAGTCCCATGTAATTAATTTTTTTTTTCATCTTGATCTTTTGTTAGCACTTTTATGAGTTCATCAGTTTTTCATTAGAGTTCTGAAAATGCTTATTCATTCAGTTCAGCAGTACAGTCAGTTACCAGAAACCTGTACTTGTCAGAGTCTTTTCCATGAATTTCTTGAAGATGAAACCCTTTTATAGGAACATATTTGCAAAAGCATCAGAGTACACCCAGAACTGTCTGTACATGACAAAAGACTTAAAAATGACCACAGTTAAAGATTTGATGAAAGTTCATAATAATGCAGTTGACAAGAAAATTAGTTATTTCTGAGATATACATTTTAAAGTAATAACTAGGATTATGACTTATAACATTATACCAGAACATATGAGATTTTTAGAAATTTCATGTAATGTCTGAAACATTTATATTAACATATTTCCATACAAATAACCCAATGAAAGTTTAGTATTAGTTGTTTTGTTTGTTTGTTTTTTTATACTGCAGGTTCTTATTAGTCATCAATTTTATACACATCAGTGTATACATGTCAATAGGATGAGAATTTGAAGTAAGGTTCTATTCTGATACTTTGAAGTTTCTTCCATTTTGTTTTGTTTTGAACTGTGAATGTATCATCTTATGTGAAATTTTCCTCCTATATTCCTATTATATAGTATATGGAAATTGGCTTTTCTTTTTACCTAGTATAGAAAAAGATGTATTTGTTGAGTTAATGCTCTAAAATTATAGCTTAGGAAGTATCTGAAGTTTGTTACTCTCTTTGTAGCCCTTGTTATTTTAGTCAGTAAAACCTAACAGCTGATTTTATGACTTTGTTGTATGGTGAGAAACAATTGCTCCGTGAATTAGAAGCTATATTACTTGTAAATAGTGCAAAATAAAGACTATCTTGTAAATCAAGCCCTTTTGATGTACAGGTTAATCAACTGCAGCATGAGCTGTCCAAGAAAGATGAGTTACTTCGAATTGTCTCCATTGCTTCTGAAGAGAGTGAAACTGATTCCAGCTGCTCTACACCTCTTCGCTTCAACGAGTCCTTTAGCTTATCTCAAGGTTTGCTGCAGTTGGACATGCTGCAAGAAAAGCTCAAGGAACTGGAAGAAGAGAATATGGTTCTTCGATCCAAGGTACAGTCAACTTAATTCTCACTCTCCTTTACCTTAAAGGCTATAAGGTTTAGGTCCAGATAGTATTGAGGTGAAATATGGCATAACTAAGGATTTGCTATTGACATTCCAGTGGGGGGGGTGGGTGACAACCAAGGCACAGGTGTTTGCCTTCCATTGTTACTTAGATCCCACTGAAAAGTGGATAATAGCAAGCTGACAGGTGAAATAGAGAAAGCCACAGCATAGAATATATAGCTTGTGGAGTTTACACAAATAACTAAATAATTACAACTACGTTAAGAACTATATTGGAAAACTACAGTGTTTCATGAGCTTATATAATGGGGGGTTGGGGAATGGGTCAAAGAAGTCCTACTTAAACATGTGACATTTTAGCTGAGGCTAAGGGTTAGCCTATCAGAGATATATGTAGTGGAGGGGAGGGGTTGGGGTGAGGATGAGTAGACATGTGCAAAGGCCCTGAGAGGAATAAGGGGGAGATGTTTGTCATGTCCTTTTCCATGGTCTTTATTTTATGATAGATAAAGCTTTATGAGTTTTTGTTTTCCTTTGTAAGTGATGAACTTTTATCTTTAAATAAGTAGTAAAGATTTTTTTAGTTAATACTATAAAATCATTAGACGATATTATCACATACTGATTTTTTTTTTCTTTCTTGAAGGCTTGTCACATAAAGACAGAAACGATTACCTATGAAGAGAAGGAACAACAGCTTGTCAGTGATTGTGTTAAAGAACTTCGTAAGTGTTAATGTATTCTGTTTTATAGCCTTTGGGCAATTCTTTGGTAGGATATCACTAACTCAGAAATTAGATCAATGGTTTCAATAGAAGCATCTCAAGAAACAATTTTAAATAATTGCTGAAAATCTTGGAATATCACATTGAGCCCACAACTCTAAATAAAGTACCATATGTACTTTTAAGAAATATCTTTGTTTCAAATTGTCATCATCGTTAAATAAAGACCTATATTTCTACCCATTATAGCATGTTAAAATGAAAGTAACCAAAGCTCTTATTTTGTTGATGAGGAAATAGCCCTACAGAGAATATGATTTGCCAAAGTCAGAAAACTGATTAATAGCAAAACTGGGGCTTAAATGATGGTGTAAAATGTAACATTCAATGAGTATTTGTTAAATGCCAGCTCTGTCTCTATAAAGGAATATATTTTACTTTCATGTATTGTTAGCTAAAATTTTTTTAAAATAAATCAGTTGGAAAAAGATCAGCTTTACTAGAGAAAAAATTTTAATCTCTTTATAAATATTGATATATAGCCTTTTATGTTGAAAGAGAAGGTATGATAACAACATATCAGATCATTTGAGCTGTGGGCTTCAGAATGTGGTACCTTGCACAGAATATTAGCAAACCAGAGGAATGTAAATTGAATCTTCTCCATCAACACTATCATTACCCACCTTCTACACTTTAAAAACAAAGAGCAATGATTTACCTAAGAGCCTGGATTCTGGTCTCCTGTCTCCTTATTGCCATCCTTTGAATTGCTATAGACTTTCCATCGATTTAAAAATAGTTTTATATAACACTTAGAAATAGCTTTGCCACTTGTGTTTAGATGTCAAAATTTTTATATGAAACAAAGATTTATTTCCCCAATGGAATTCTAAAACATGCAAGAATGCTGCATTGTAAGAATTGCTTTAGAGGCCCTACTCAGTTTGCTGGGTATCCCAGAAAGTCTCTCCTACAGAAGCATCTCAGTAGCTTTTACAGATTGTGACTGTTCCATTCTGGAAATATTCGTTTGTTAGATTTGTTAAGTTTGATTTTCATTTCTTTTGGGATCTTATTTACATTCCTGAAGAGTTTTCAAAGACATAAAATGTCTTGGCCCTTGCAAAGATATATAATTCACCTATCTCTTTTCAACCTTCTTGTCCTTCATAAAGGAAAAGATTGAGGCAGAATCTTTAGCTTGCTTGCCTTTACAAGTTATCTCTTTTTAGCTTCAGTGCCTCCTATTAAATTCCCAGCATTAGTCTATTTCAGAAGAACCTTTAATTTTCTCTATTGGGTTATCCAGGTTTATTATTTTAAATTTATGTTAGAGAAAAATCAATTCGTGATAGTCCAGTGCTTGTTACAAAACAGGATTTGGCCCACAGGCCATAGTTTACCAACCTCTGCCCTACATTTATATTAATTTTAAGTTTTTTATTTTGTTTTCCAGGTGAAACAAATGCTCAGATGTCCAGAATGACTGAAGAATTGTCTGGGAAGAGCGATGAACTGATTCGTTACCAAGAAGAGATTTCCTCTCTCTTGTCTCAGATTGTAGATCTTCAGCACAAACTTAAAGAAGTAGGTTCATTCATTCAGCAGATGTTTGTTAAGCACTGACCTAGTACTATGCACTCTGCTAAGTGCTAGATACATTAAGCAAAATAAACATGGTCCCCACCCTTTTACATTGCTTTAGTCTGATTGCTGTTTTAGTCTTCTGTCATGAAATATCATGAATAACTACTTTCAAATCACTATTTCTTTCCATAAAATGGAGTTTGATTTTCCTCAGAAAGTTGTGATGTGAACTACTGACTCATGCTCATTGTCCTCTGAACACCTTGATGGATTTTGTATTCTGCCCATTTTTTTACACTTATTTGGCTTTTGAAAGGTTGGCTTTTGATAGTCCTCTGGACTATATCCCTGAAATACATTCTTAAGATGTCTTAAAAAGAGAGTAACCTGTATTTTATATGGGAAGGCTTCACATGTCTCTTTTAATATGTTGTTAGCAAGTGATTGAGAAGGAAGAACTGAGACTTCACCTCCAAGCTTCCAAAGATGCCCAAAGACAACTGACAATGGAGGTAATGAAACCTTCCTTTATGTTGTGTTATATGGGAGGGGAGGAGTGAATAGTTCCTTTCTTCTTTGTGAATAAGAATGACTAAAGGTGATAACCAGATTTAAAACAACAACAGAAGATTAAGCTGAAAATTATGAGATCTAAGAAGTAAAGCTTTTTAAAGATTCTATCTCTAAAATAATAGTAACGTGACAACATCCTTCTTGATTAATAGGAAAACCTTGAGTTTATAAGATTCTTTAGGAATATATGACCCTTTTACAGGTCTATATTAACTAACCCAACAGTTTTTAAAATAAGATAATCTGCATTTTTTAATAAGCACCCCTAGCCCTAGTGATGCTGGTGATCTAGTCCACATAACACACTTGAAGAGATTTTTGAAGTTAAAATGTTCTCTGAAAATTATGTACTCTTTTAACATGCTTGTGTATCTAACTATAAAAAAAATTTTGAAACAAGGGAGAAGAAACTACTTGTTTAGGATGATTGAGCACCCTGACATCTTATTAAATACTTTGTAGACTTGATCTTGTCATTTACAGACTTCAGAGTTCATTCATGTTCATTATGTTTAAAAATATACATATCTAATATTCCACTAAACTAACTTGACCATAGCTATTATACTTCCTCTATAAGTTTTTTTTTTTAAGGATAGGAAGCATTAAATATTGAATTGACAGTTATGGTTGTCTCAGCTACATTTCACATTTTTAGGAAATCAGGCATGTATATAATTCTGACCAAGACACCCCTAAATCTGGCAGCTTGAAATATATATACTTTCCTTGCTTAGTCTGTTTCAGAGTCTTTGTATTAAATTTAAATTCGTAAAATTAGTCCTCTGGATAAAATTTAAACTTATTCCAATGGGATTTTTTCCCCATTGTCATTTTTGAGAATATAATAAGGAACACTAATTGCCATCCTGTCTTTCAGCTGCATGAGTTACAAGACAGGAATATGGAGTGTCTGGGAATGTTACATGAATCCCAAGAAGAAATAAAGGAACTTCGGAATAGATCTGGCCCTGCTGCTCATCTCTACTTCTCCCAGCCATATGGAGTTTTTTCTGGGGTAAGGAACTGAGAAAGAAACTTAAGATTAGATGGTCCTGAGAGTAATATGGTTTCTAATGGTGTAAAGCATCTTGAGAAGAGATAACATGGTTTGTCCTTGTTAATTGAACTTAATTATTGATTTAGGCCTTCATTTGCATATCTGTATCTACCTTAATACTCTTATTTATTTATTGTAGCCTTCCTTCTAACAGTTGCCCTTCCAGATTTATTGTATGAGATGAACCCTAAGGAAATTAAGTTTAGGTCTGTGTCCCATAGAGTTACTTAAACTTCAGTCATCCTCCTTACCCTAATCCCACCACATACCACTTATTCAAACAGTGCTCTGAACATCTAAAACCTCTTTTAACAGATCTTGAGTTTCTTGCTATATTTAACTTCAGTTAGAGTGTAAGCCCCATGAGAGCAGGAATCATATCGATTTGATTCCTCAATAAACAATCTTTTTTTTTGAAATAAATAAATTAATGAAAACTTCTGAGTTTATTCCCGAATTTGTAATGTTGGTTCAAAGAGTTATTTTAATAATCTAGTTCTTAAACACTTACATGCAGTCCTGTGAAATTTTTTTAAAGACTGAAACTATAAATTATAATAGATTTTCTAGAGAATATTGGGGCAGAATATTTTTTAATTTTTAATTTTGAGGTAATTTTAAACTTAGGATAACGTTCCAACAATAGTACAAAAAACTCATATATCCTTCATCTAGATTTCTCAAATTTAATATTTTACTACATTTGTCATATTGTTCTCTTTTTTTTTCTGGACCATTTAACAGTAAGTTGCAGATAATCCTATTACCCCTTAATAATTCTGTGTGTATTTATTAAAAACAAGGATACTCTCAAGGACATTCTCCTACATGACCACATATAACCATCAACTTCTGGATATTGACATTGATGCAATACTATCACTGTCTGATCCACAGAACCCACTTAAATTTTGCCAATTGTCCCAACAGTGACCTTTGAAGGATACATTGCATTTGGTTGTTTCAGTCGGGGACAGTTCTTCTGTCTTTGTTTTGTCCTTCATGACCTTTGTAGAATGTCCTCAGTTTGTGTTTGTCTGTTGTTTCCCCACAATTAGATTTAGGTAATGCATTTTCAGCAGAAATAATGCCATGTTCTTCTCAGAACATTGTATTGGAAGGCACACATTGTCTCTTTTTCCCATTACTGATGATGTTAATTAACTTTGATTGCTTGGTTAAGGTAGTATCTGCCAGTTTTTTCCACTGTAAAGTTAATCATTGTTAATAGTTAATTGAATTAATGTTACTAAATTAACTTTGCATTGATGAAAATTGTCAGATACTACCTTAACCAAGTGATCAAAATTACTATTTTTGGGGTGATACTTTGAGACTGTTTAAATATTCTGTTCCTCATCAAGCCTTTACACACTAGTTTTAACACCCATTGATGGGGATGTATCTGACTCAGTTATTACTATGATAATTGCCAATGGTGACTTTTTAATTCCATCATTTTTTCAACTTTTTTTAATTGGCATTCTTTTATAAATTAGAGCTTTTCTGTGTCATTTATTTATTCATTTGTTCATTTGGTTATGTCAGTATAGACTCAGGGATTCCTATTTTAATCAGTGGATTATAATCCATTGTTACTATTTTTTATTTTGATACTTAAATTGTCCCAGATGTGGCCAGTGGGATCTCCTTCAAGCTCCTCTTGCCCTTTCCCTGGCCCAGTCCTGGGATCAGCCATTCTCCAAGGAGCTCTGGTTATTTTTAATGAGAAATGATATTTAGCATCCAAAATCTGGGTGCTAGGTATCCAATGCCACTAGAGTACCATTGCTTTGAGGTCCTCTCAACAGATAGAGCTAGGAAGTATGTGTAGGTTCACATACACCCACATAAACACGTCTATATCTATCTTTACATTCATACCTATGTTTATAGGTATATTTAAAATCATGAGTTCACACCAGTACCTCCAATTCTAGTCACTGTTAGCGCAGCCCCACTGAGCATGACACCCATGCTAGTTGAATCTTCATCCCTGACCAGGGGAAGGGGAAGCTTACTTATTTTTCTTTAACAACTTTTTATATTATGAAAGCTTTACATGTTTATTATAGAAAAGTTAGAAATTACAGAGAAGCAAAAAGAAATTGCTAAATACCATCAAATCCTGACCTCCACAGAATCACTATTAACATCTTGGTTTATAGCCTTTCAAACCTTTTATTTTTGTGTGTCTGCATATGTAATACTTTTATTTATCATAATTGGTTTTTCCCACTGCTTTCTTGTAAAAATAGATCATGAAAAAGTAGTTGGTTCTTGTTTGAAAGTTACATTTCCAGAATGTCTCTTTTCTTCCCCTGCATTTTAGCCTGTGACTGTTTTCTTTTATTATAACACCGAAAGTATTGGATTCTGGAAACTCTGTTAAATAATTTAAAGATAGTTTATTTCTCCTAACAGGCTTCTTAGATAATCACTGTTAGTAACATCAAACTCTTTTTCTTAGGAATCTCTGGCAGCTGAGATTGAGGGGACCATGCGTAAGAAGTTGAGTTTGGACGAGGAATCTTCTCTCTTTAAACAAAAGTAAGTTCAGATCACATGTGTTGTTACTCAACCATTGGGATGGAAATTAAACAGAAGCCATAATCCATAGTGATTGGTATTATGAGATTCAGTAGTAAATCTACTTACTATTCAGTTTTTTCCTCGTAGTGCTCACATCTGTGAGAGCATTCTCTTGTTCTGAAATTTATTTTCTAATAATTTCTCCAAAACTTCAGAGGCTCTTCAGGGTGGCTTTATTTTTAATTAACTGCACTTACATGTCTCTTTTCTAAAGCACTCCAGTGGTAAGCAGTGGCAATAATGAACACTTCTCTTTTGACAGAGCCCAACAAAAACGGGTATTTGATACTGTCAAGGTTGCCAATGACACACGGGGCCGCTCTGTCCCATTCCCAGCTCTGCTACCCATTCCAGGCTCCAACCGTTCAAGTGTCATCATGACAGCAAAACCTTTTGAATCTGGTTTACAACAAACAGAGGACAAAACAATCCAGAAGAGTAACTTGGAGGAAGATCCAGGGTAAGAAACATAGATTCACACACTCAAATTCCAGCATTGCTCTGTGCTGTCCCAAGGAAGTTCTGGAGCTGTCAGTTTTCATTCAGTAATGATTCCCTGTATCATTATTTGTTAGATCATTGGAGTGAAAAAGTTTAATTAAGTGTATTCAAAATGGAGTTTTCATTGATCTATAAAATTCTTTACTACTTTCGTCTCTGGTTTGGCAAAATTTGAGTCTAAATCTTTGTGTTCAAAGTCAAATTTGTTTGAGTCTGTTTGGTCATTGGCAGTTATGCATAGCATTACATGACACTTTCTCATAACCCATGCTCCTAATTTCAGTTGCTTTGGTGCCATTAGGATAAACAATAATCTGGAATACCTACTGAGGAAAACTAGATTGCTCTTTATTTCCTATTTGTTTAAATTTAGATTTTTTTCTGCTCTTTATTAATTCAGTTCATTGAATTTTGTATAACTAGAAATTAAAGAGCATGACTGGAAAGTCAGCTGAAAGTTTTTGAAAATTAGATGTTTGGCATCTGAGAGAAGTCTTTCTTAATGCAGAAATCCATTACCTTTGGTTTTCAATTGTATTGCCTGGTCTTAGGGGTAGATACTATAGACACAATAGCTTGATGTTTCAATACTACCTCATTTTACACAGTTACCTTAGGAAAAGATCTAACAAACAGATCTGTGTGAATTGACACATGGAATAACTAAAGCTTGGCTTGCTACTCTTTCTTTTGGTATCAGTTGTAAGATACTGCCAATTTTTTAAATGTTAATAAGTGAAAAACTGTGTATTGCAGAACTATGAAAATGCAGTATTTACAGATCTTTTTGGTTTCTTTTAAATGTTTGTAATATTCATAGAGGATTCTATGGCCTAAAGTTAATTTTTTCACATTTTAATATTTTTGAAATTGTTTCTCTTTTGCAGCTAATGACATGTCATAGTTTAATGGGTAACATTTTTTCTTTCTTAGTACATAAAATAATGGTACCTCTTGCCTTCAATGGTATTATAGATTCAGTGAAATATAATAATATTTAGTTTTTTGACTACCTAAACTGGATTTATAGATGGTCATTATCTGTAGGTTCATAAATTAAGTGAAACAGAAAAGTTAATAAACACAACATAATAAAGTATAGTTTTGCCTATCTGAAGTCACTTGAAATGATCTATAAAAATATTATATATATGGGCTTCCCTGGTGGCGCAGTGGTTAAGAATCAACCTGCCAATGCAGGGGACACAGGTTCGAGCCCTGGTCTGGGAAGATCCCACATGCCGCGGAGCAACTAAGCCCGTGCGCCATGACTACTGGGCCTGCACTCTAGAGCCCATGAGCCACAACTGCTGACCCCGCGTGCCACAACTACTGAAGCCTATGCGCCTAGAGCCCATGCTCCGCAACAAGAGAAGCCCGCGCACCACAACGAAGAGTAGCCCCCACTCGCCGCAGCTAGAGAAAGCCCGTGCGCAGCAACGAAGACCCAGTGCAGCCAAAAATTAATTAATTAATTAATTAATTAAAAATAAAAATGTTATATATATATATATATTAGAGATTTGGGTTTGTTGTTACTATTTCTGTATTCCAGGTATCTAAGAAAAAATATGTGTTTTTAAGATCAATCTCTTGAACATTCACCATTGTGGAAAGGAGAGGTCTATGCTATGCTTATGACCCTCACAGATCTAGTCAGTGAGTGTGTTTTTCCCATAGGAACGTCCAGAAGGTCTGTCAACCAGAATGCTCTGCAGAGAGCGATTTGGCTACAGCCCTGCATCGCCTGAGTCTGCGGCGACAGAACTACTTAAGTGAGAAGCAGTTCTTTGCTGAAGAATGGCAACGGAAGATCCAGGCTCTGGCTGGCCAGAAAGAAGGGGATAGTGACTGTGGCATCCCCACAGAGAGCCTTGCCTCCCTCTGCACCGACCAGTCGGAGATCACAGACCTGAGCAGTGCCAGTTGCCTTCGAGGTTTTATGCCTGAAAAATTGCAAATTGTCAAGCCCCTTGAAGGTAATAAGTAAGGAAGGGCTGTTTCTAAGCCATGTTGCTTATTGGCTTTGCCTTCCCCTGGAATTGAGATTTCTCTTGTAATTATAAGAACCCTATGTGCAGAAGACATCTTTATTATCCCTAAATCTTCGCTGTTTGTGTGACCGTGCAGAACTTTGTGGAAAATGAATGAAGAGATTTGCGTTCTCCAAGCCATCAGCTGTCAGTTCTCTTCTACTGATACTGTTTTTATACAAATGTGAGGGAGGAGGAGTAATCTTTTCTTGTCCTTTGCTAAGGAATATCCTTGATAGCAGTTTTCATGGTAAGATAAACAAGATATGATAGATGAATAAAAATAATCTATATGTAATGCTTCATCTCTACCTTCCTTTTCAAAATAGAGTTCTTTACCCAAAAAATGTCAGTTACTTAGAGATATGTGTGTCTGTATTTTTCTTTTGTTCAGTTCTGTTAATTTCAGGTCAGTTTCCGTTCTCTCCTAAGACAGAACTTGAATTCAAAACAGATCTCTTTGTTTGATGGAATATTGACAATATTCAAGTGATCCTCTGCTATTATCATAAAAGAGTCTGCATTAGACAAAATTTTGAGTCAGTAACCTATAAGGACCCCTCAAACTCAAAGGTGCTATAAGTTCGTTTTATTCATTAATGGTCAGTACAGGTATTTGTCAGAGTTGCCATTTTTAGGATTATATGACTATTAGTGACAACTAGACACTGCATCTGGTGCAGGTACTTGGGATGATCATTCACCAGCATTTGTAGACAGAAACCATGAGGATGGATCCTCCTTTTTTATCATCTCCTTCGCTTTCCTACTCTCCCTGAGAGCCTGGTGAAAGGAGAGTCGTGAGCACATATGAGTCTTGAGAAACATACAAAAAAAACCATGGTAATTCAAGGTGCCTTCCAACCTAGGAGCCTGGCTTTTGAGTTCAAAGTTCATAGGCATAGTTCCAGGACAAAGGAGTATTGATTTTTGTCACCTGGGAAAATACAACCCGACGTGATATGTATCTTCTTTCTCATCACTGCCTCAGCATCCTAGTTCCTATTAAGGGTGTTGTCTTGGTTTTTTCACCCCTGCTTTAGATTTCCTTTTTAAAGTTAGCTTTTGAAATGAACAGATTATTATTCATACCTTTATCATCTTGTTAATCTTCCACAGATAACTTTAATTTACAAATTTTACCAAAATATTAAGACCAAATAAGTAGTTTTATTATTATCATTACTTTTTTACACATACAGTTTTAGCTTCTTTCAAGATTTAATATTTGTGGGAAATTTAAAACATGTTCCTTTTTTTGGTTTGCATACTCAGGATCACAAACTCTGCACCAGTGGCAGCAGCTTGCTCAACCAAATTTAGGAACCATTCTTGACCCACGACCAGGTGTCATCACTAAAGGCTTTACCCAGTTGCCCAAGGATGCCATCTATCACCTCTCAGATTTAGAAGAAGATGAAGAGGAAGGTATCACTTTTCAGGTTCAGCAACCTCTTCAAGTGGAACAGAAGCCATCAGTATCCCAGCCAGTAACAGGGATCTTCCTGCCGCCCATGACTTCAGCTGGTGGTCCAGTTACAGGTGAGAAGAGTGCTTGGTTGAGTGTAGTCTAGTAACCAGTAGTACTTTGCTTTCTGCATAACTGTATGGTCAGCTAACTGCCTCTGTATAAATCTTACTGGAGTGTACTCAGTCTTGAATATAAGACAATAAAAATCTATAGCATAAGTGCCCCTTCTAATTCTCTCCACTTCTTAGCCAACCTGCATAAATAGATAGGCAGAGAGAGAGCAATTCAGCCAGTGGTTCACAAAACTTTTAGACTCAGGATCTCTTTACACTCTTAAAAATCGTTAAGAATTCCAGAGAGTGTCTGTGTGGGTTGTATCTACCAATATTTACCTATTAGAAATCAAAACTGAGAAATTATAAAAATATTTATTAATTCATTATTTTAAAAGAGTTACATGTTAACACAAATAATATGTTTTATGAAAAATAGCTGTATTTTTTTAAGTAGTTTACAAAGTGGTTTAGTTTTCCAATTTTGCAAGTCTCTAATTTATGGCTTAACAGAAGATAGCAGGATTCTTGTGTCAGCTTCTACATTCAGTCTATTACAATATGTTGTTTTGGTTGAGGAGTATGAAGAAAATACAGCCTCTCCATCATCAAAAAGTCTACAAATAATAAATTCTGCAGAGGGTGTGGAGAAAAAGGAACCCTCCTACACCTTTGGTGGGAATGTAAATTGGTGCAGCCACTATGGAGAACAATATGAAGGTTCCTTAAAAAGCTAAAAATAGAACTACCATATGATCCTGCAGTCCCATTCCTGGGCATGTATTTGGAGAAAACCATAATTCGAAAAGGTACATGCACCCCAGTGTTCATTGCAGCACTATTTACAATAGCCAAGACATGGAAGCAACCTAAATGTCTATCAACAGATGAATGGATAAAGAAGATGTGGTACATATATATACAATGGAATACCACTCAGCCATAAAAAAGAATGAAATAATGCCATTTGCAGCAACATGGTTGGACCTAGAGATTATTATACTAAGTGAAGTAAGCCAGACAGAGAAAGTCAAAAATCATATGATATTGCTTATATGTGGAATCTTAAAAAAATTGATATAAATGAATTTATATACAGAACAGAAATAGACCCACAGACATAGAAAACAAACTTATGGTTACCGAAGGGGAGAGGGGGGTGGGGAGGGATAAATTAGGAGTTTGGGATTAACATATACACACTACTATATATAAAATAGATAACCAGCAAGGACCTACTGTATAGCACAGGGAACTATACTCAATATTTTGTAATAACCCATAAGGGAAAAGAATATGAAAATATATATATATATATTTATGTAACTGAATCACTTTGCTATATACCTGAAACTAACAGAACATAGTAAATCAACTATACCTCAATAGAAAAATAAAATGAAATAAAAAGAATTTAAAGTTTAAAAAAAAGAAAGGAAATACAGCCTCACACAGATACATGGTTGGAAAAGGAAAGAGTATTTTAATAGCCTCTTCAGGTATTTGTGGATATTCTTTGATATTACACCAAAACTTGGTAAGTTGTAGTTTCTTTAAGGTTTGTAGCAATGTTAATCTAAAACCCTATCAGTGAACTTTTCATACTTTGTTACATTAAAATCTGTTCATCTGTCCTGCTCTTTGAATGCATCTTTTACCCATGCATGATTTTGTTAACATAATGCATTGGTCATTTGGAAAATATTGGTTCACTGAGTTATGCAGATCTTCCAAATGTTGACCCATTTCATTATAGAATATATTAAAATCATATAATATCACCACCTGTCTCATTGGGTAAGTCTTTTAGTATTAGGAAGCTTTCAAGCTCTCAGCGATGGATACAAGTCTACCAAAACACTTATTTTCACTTGAAAACTCAAATTTTGTCACTGGCAGCAAATCCTGTCAGCTATTTTCTTGAAGAGACAGGCTCACTACATTCTTTTTCAAGAAAATGTTGCCAGATATCCAAGTCTGAATAACTGTAGTTTTTGTATTAATTGTTCTTTCAAGTAAAAATGGTGTTCTGTGAAAAAATGTAAAAATTGCATATGTGCTTTTCCTCTAGATAACCATTGTATCTCTGTATAAAGCAGAGTGCTTAATGCTTACTTCCCATTTCATCACACAGAATATTAAAGATTCAAGGGTCAAGATTTTTTTTTTAATTAATTAATTTATTTATTTTTGGCTGTGCTGGGTCTTCATTGCTGCGCGCGGGCTTCCTCTAGTTGCGGCGAGTGGGGGCTACTCTTCATTGTGGTGCGCGGACTTCTCATTGCGGTGGCTTCTCTTATTGCGGAGCATGGGCTCTAGGCATGCGGGCTTCAGTAGTTGTGGCATGTAGGCTCAGTAGTTGTGGCATGTAGGCTCAGTAGTTGTGGCTCACGGGCTCTAGAGCACAGGCTCAGTAGTTGCGGCACACGGGCTTAGTTGCTCCGCGGCATGTGGGACCTTCCCGGACCAGGGCTCGAACCCGTGTTCCCTGCCTTGGCAGGCGGATTCTTAACCACTGCGCCACCAGGGAAGCCCAAGGGTCAAGATTTTTTTTTTTTAATAAATTTATTTTATTTTTATTTATTTATTATTTTTGGCTGTGTTGGGTCTTCATTGCTGTGCACGGGCTTTCTCTAGTTGCGGCAAGCCGGAGCTACTCTTCATTGCGGTGTGCAGGCTTCTCATTGCAGTGGCTTCTCTTGTTATGGAGCATGGGTTCTAGAGCACGCAGGCTTCAGTAGATGAGGCGCATGAGCTCAGTAGTTGTGGCTCGTGGGCTCTAGAACGCAGGCTCGGTAGTTGTGGTGCATAGACTTAGTTGCTCTGTGGCATGTGGGATCTTCCTGGATCAGGGCTCGAACCCGTGTTCCCTTCATTGGCAGGTGGATTCTTAACCACTGCACCACCAGGGAAACCCCTGGCAGGTGGATTCTTAACCAGTGCACCACCAGGAAAGTCCCCCAAGGGTCAAGATTTAATAAATAATTTTTACCGCTTCATCAGGACATTCTGATATGAATTTGGCTTTTTTTTCCCTACTGTAATTGGACAATAGTGATGAATACTAGTATAGCTTGGTGCCATTGCCTTGATTTGTGCTACAGAGCCAGCAGCTTTACCCACTATTACTTTTGCACCAGCAGTGCAAGTGCCAACCCAGTCAAAAAGGCAGATAGCATCTTAACGTTGCTATGAAAGTAGTTTTGACCTGTAGACTCCCACAAGGTGCAAATAACACTTCGAGAACCATTGGAGTAGATAGTTTGGCTAGAAAGATTGGATGACTAGTTCTTGGTTTGGTTTTTTTTTTTCTAATGTATTTTTTCAGAATATGTTTTTCTCTTGTTTCTAAGCTATATTAACTCCTTTTGAATTACAGTTTTAAATTATTGAAGGATTCAGCTATATACTAACCAGTGGATACTAATACAATATGTAGGGCTTCCCTGGTGGCACAGTGGTTAAGAATCCACCTGCCAGTGCAGGAGACACAGGTTTGAGCCCTGGTCCAGGAAGATCCCACATGCTGCAGAGCAACTAAGCCCGCGAGCCACAACTACTGAGCCTGTGTGCCACAACTACTGAAGCCCACACGCCTAGAGCCTGTGCTCCACAACAAGAGAAGCCACCGCAATGAGAAGCCCGCACACCGCAACGAAGAGTAGCCCCCACTCGCCACAACTAGAGAAAGCCCGCACGCAGCAACAAAGACCCAGTGCAGCCAAAAATAAATAAGTAAATAAATTCATGGGAAAAAAATACAATATGTATATTTCATTTCTAGATTTGGGAATTTTTGTATAAAAGACACCAGATAAATGCTGTTATTAATAGTAATGACGAACTTTTTACATTATTAACCTAGTCTTTCAATTTTGTGTTTGATTCCCTAAAACTCTCTACTTCAGTTGCAACCTCAAACCCAGGAAAGTGTCTGTCCTGCACAAACTCAACATTCACCTTCACCACCTGTAGGATATTACATCCTTCTGATATTACTCAGGTTACCCCCAGGTAAGAGGGGCTGGGCAATTTGAGGCCTTACTTTTTTCCTCAACTCTGTTTTCTTGAATTTCTTTTTTAAATTACTGTCATTTTAATTCCCAGAATTTTAATTAATGTACTGTGATAATTTGTCTTTAGAATATTTTCACCTTGTATTTTCTCATTTGATCATTATAACTCTTTGAAGTAGACAAGCCAAGTGAGTATGTAGTGTCTAAATGAAGAAAATGAGGCGTAGAAAGTTCAGGTGACTGGTCCAAGTGGAGGCAGGTAGTAAATGACTCACCTGAAACTACACCCAGAGTTAGCCAGACTGCAAGACTGGAGGGGCTAGTCCTCCGCACAAGACTGCCCTCATTTCTGATATGACCTGCAAGTTCAGGGGGTTCCCAAAACCATGCTCTTGTTTGATAAATTTTCTAGAAGGACTCACAGAACTCACTGAAAGCCGTTATGCACGTGGTTACTGTTTATTACAGGGAAAGGTTACAGGATAAAATTAGCCGAAGGAAGAGACACATAAGTCAGAGTCTGGGAGGGTTCCACACATGAAACCTCCCTGTCCTTAGGAGTCATTACTTTCCTGGCATCAGTGTTTGACAGTGCACACAGAGTATTGCCAACCAGGGAAGCTCACCCCAGCCTTAGTGTCCAGATTTTTTTTACTGAGGCTTCACTGTGTAAGGCATGATTAATTGATTACCTATATAGCTATAACTCACTATAACTATAATAACTCACCTCCAGGTCCACTGACCCAAAGCTTCCACCCTAAATCACATGGTTAGTCTTCCTGGCATGGCCAGTCCCCATCCTACAGCTATTGGGTGTGGCCAGGTCCACTCCAAGATCTAGTGTGGCCAGGCTCCATCCTGAACAAACACACTTCTAGCAGCCGTGGCATAGATTACCTCCCAGAAGCTGAGGGCAAAGCCAGAACCCTCTGGGCAGTCGAAATTATTTACTACACAGACTAGAACAATAATCAATATTGCTGAAATTTCTGTCCTACCAATTCCAAAAAGAATCTAAGGCAATTTCCAGAGATATGTAGAACTTTGCAGGATAATGTTAACTAGAAGTAGAGAAGAAAAATGAAGCAAAAAAGAATCAAGAGTAAGGATATAAAATGGATAGAGGAATACACCTAGTGTATAAATTGTACTATAAAGTCTTACATACTTGCTAAGTAAGGTGAGCCATGTATTTGAGTCTTAGCTTTCTAGCTGCCAGTGTGGCGGGAAATAACATTATGATTCACAATGTCTGTAAGATAGAAGCAAATTGACTGTTTAGGGAAGCATTTGGGTGGTATCCTATAAAGACCTCAGTAAAGTCTATAATAAACAGGCATACCTGCAATTTTTCTACATTGTTCTTATAGTCAACAAGATAGCAGGTTTTATAAAATTGGTTCCTGAGGAGGCTCTCAATACAGGTTGATACCATCATTTGGTATGGTAGTGACATGAACAGTTTGGGAAAAGACAGGCAATTCTACAATAAAGTAGGACCAGGGAGGTGGGAGACTGGGAATACAGTAGACAGACTACATTAGAACCAAGGAGTCGAAGTTGTTTGCATTTTGCTTCTTTAATACAAGTTGGTACTTTAGAAAGTTTATTTATTAATCCTAAATTTGCATCTTGTTCATAATCTTTATAAATCTTGATATCTAGATATTCTGAGTATTTTGTGTTAAAGTGAAAGTTTATGTATTAAATGCTGGTAACATTTGTTCAAGGGGGAATAATTTGCTAAAGAAGTACCTTCTCCATTCTATCACCATTTCCTTGAGTACATGATTGTTTATTTAGTTTTTTTTCTTTTTAACAAAGCATAGAATAAGAAGAAAGATTCTAATAGCTGTCAAAGCTTTTAATTATTTTTAATTTCCCAGAAACCCATGCTTTAAGTCAAGATTGAGAAAAATTCGTTCCATGGGTATCCTTATACTACTATTGTTTGGAATTAACATTCTTGGAAATTTAACAATTAGAACTTTATTCTCAGTAATATAAAATTGACAGATTAAAAAGAAATGTGTCTCCTTAGAAAAGCATCTTCGGTTTAATTATGAAAGATTGTATTTTCTAAAAGGTTGAAGAACTGTTAAATCACGGATTATTGTCTCTTGGTGTATTTCACTTTATGGAATGGATATGTTAATAAAAATTTCTAAAGTTTACTTTCTTCAATATTTAAATTTCTTTGATTTTTTAATCATAAAATTTAGTTGTATTTCCACAGATACATATTTTAGAGTTAAAATTTAAGAATAATAAAGTAATTATTTGAGAATAATAAAGTTATCTAAGTACAGTAAAATCATATCCTATGAAAAGAAATATGTTTCAATAAGTTAATGACTAAATTACAAATTACAAATAACTAATCATTAAAGTAACACATCAAAATTTTCATTCCTCAGATACTGACGTGTTGCCTGTTCCTCTATATTTACTGTGGATAACTACTGTAATTACTTTAAATGCTGACTTGGGATTACTTTTTATTCTTAAATTCTCTCTCCTGCTTTTTTTTTTTCTTTCTTTCTATGTAAAGCTCTGGCTTCCCTTCATTATCCTGTGGAAGTAGTGGTAGCAGTTCATCAAACACAGCAGTGAATTCTCCTGCTATGTCCTATAGACTCAGCATTGGTGAATCCATCACCAACCGACGAGATTCCACCATAACCTTCAGTGGCACCATGAGCTTGGCCAAACTTCTACAAAAGCAAGGCATCTCTGCTAAAGCATACCACAGCCCAGTTTCAGAGAACCCCCTCCTCCAGCCTCTCCCTAGAGGCCTGGCTATCCCTTCCACACCACCAAATTCACCGTCTCACTCACCTTGCCCTTCTCCTTTGCCCGTTGAGCCTCGAGTGCATCTCTCTGAAAATTTTTTGGCCTCCCGACCAGCTGAAACATTCCTCCAGGAGATGTATGGCTTGAGACCGTCCCGAAACCCTCCTGATGTTGGCCAGTTGAAGATGAACTTAGTGGACAGGCTGAAAAGACTGGGGATAGCCAGAGTGATCAAGACCCCTGCAGCCCAGGAAAATGGAAGAAGCCAAGAGGCAGAAAATGGTCTTCAAAGACCAAACTCTGCTGTCTATTTAAATTCAGGTAGCAATTTATTGAGTGGACTGAGGAGGAATCAGAGTCTTCCAGTCATGATGGGTAGCTTTGGCACCCCAGTTTGCACATCATCACCCAAAATGGATATCCTGAAGGAAGACTGAGGTTCAGCAGTTGACTGACCTCTTATACAAGTTAGCACATGAAGGAAAGATTTGCACTGATACATGTAGTCTTGTCTGAGAGAAAAGGAATGTTGCAGAAGGGTTGTGAATGTGGAAAGGGGAAAGTGGAAGAACGGAAACAGAATTGGCATGAGGTCTGTCTGATAAATTGAAAGTATAAATGAATGGGTCATGAGTGTTTGGAAGCAGAGAAAGAAGAAATGTTTAATGCTGTCCTCCAGTTGGTATTTCTTGTCTTGAAAATAAAAAGTGACTAGAAAATAAATTCAGTAATATTGGAACATACCAGAAATACTGAACTTGCTAGCACATTTACTTCTGGTGAGCATAAGCAAGGAGGACCCAGGTTAGGAGATGGGAAAAAAGAAGGAGCAGCTTTGACCATTAACCTTTAGAAAGCTGTTCTAGAAGGTTGCTGGAGTAAACTCAGTCTGTTACTGAGACAACAGTGAGATGGCTTATCTGCTGGCCCCTGTTAATGTCTGGTTAAATTACACCTCCATCAAAGAGTATGCTCACTGCATTATCAAACAAGGAATTTTACCTTTTTCATAAGATCAGACTAGTGGAGACTCCCTTTTTGCTTTCTGTTTTCAGGCCTTTGAGCCACTGGGATCCCAAGCATAATCCACATTCCTTTTGCATTTGTGATTAATAAGGGTTAATTTTTTTAATTTGTGTTTTTATATAATACCCCCCCAAACAACATGAGTGGGGGGTAGGAGGGATTTACTTTAAGAAGGAAAATATGGGTACATCGGAACCAAGGAAACTTGTTTTCAGAATATTTCTTCTGAATAAGTGCATTGGCCAAGGTGTATGAACATAATTACTGTACATGTCTTTCAAATTTCCTTGGAGGCTGGATGGGTTAAACCAGAAGTGCAATCAATAGGAATTAGAGAATGTTGTGTATTTATCTCTGTGAGTTTTTTTGGAAGGAAAGTTGGTTGCAACTAAACTTTTTTGAAAATGTGCTATGCATACTTTTAATGAAAGATGACATATATTTGCACAAAAGTTCTCAGGCACAGCAAATTATTATAAACTGAAGTAAAACCCAGGTGCTTTCTTTGAGATTGTGTTTTTTTAATATAAAATAATATTAAAACATCTGCCTTTTTCTTCATATCTGCAGAATTAGAGAATGAACTTTTTTTAATGGGAAAGTCAAACACTTTTGCTTTTTCTCTGGGATTCCTTTTTTCTTTTTTTTAACTATGTGAAATGGCAAAGTGAAACTCTGGGATTAGGTTTCAGCTTTCAGCAGTGTGACGCAAGGGTTGAATTGGGAAAAAAACAGATCTGTTTTCTGAGCATTGCTGACCAAGGTCTGCTTCTCATCAGATGACATGGCTTTATCTCGGTCATGCAGTTGAGAAAGAAATGCTGTTACATGAAAGGCATTATGGAGAGAAGATGAAGGAGGGGCCTAGTTCTTTTTGAAAATGGGAGGCGTGTTACTTGATCTTTTCATTGCTTCATTAGCAAATGTTTTGCTCCTTTGTTCTTAAACTGAAAGGCAATTTTCTGAAGAATTCTTGATGGGCATGTTACTCCTGTGGCTCCCATCCATACACCTATTACAGGCCAGAGGAGGGTCCGTCTCTCCTCTCGAGCTGCCTCTCCTTCGGGAAGAGCTATGTGCTCAAAACACACATGCAAGAGTAAAATGCGTGAGTTTTCCATGATTTTTAGAATCTTTTAATAAAACTCTTCTAAATAAATTTCTTAAAAACAAAAAGTGTCCTCTCCCCATTCTCTCCCCCTTGCTCAATCATTCTGAAATCAGCAGACCATACACAGAGATGTTCAGAAAGGATTCCAGCTGGTCTGTAAGTGAACGCACATGTCCCTGAATGTGGACCAGAAGAATTCCTGATGTTTAAATTTCTAGAATATTCCAATTCACATTTTAAATGATATTTGAGTTTCTACTTCATAAAGTAACTCTGGGGTGCTTATTTTAGACAATTCTTTAAGCTTTTTATTTATTCTCTAAGAAAGTAATCTTCCTGTACCAGTTTCCAAGAGACATCAGGAAGTAGGAAAATATAGGGCCAGAGAGTAGTACAAAGTGTTAAATTATCAGATTTTATGTATATTATATAAACAGCTATAAATTAAGCTAGATTTTGGAGTGTTCTGTATAATTAGTATACTTTTAAAATGACCGAGGGTAAAATGATCACTTTGGAGGCAGGGCAAGGGTGTATTCACAGCCAAATAAGCCTGTCTGATTAAAGAGAACCAGACTTTGGTTTTTGAAAATTAAATTGATATTGCTGTTCCACCAGAAACACAATGATTGGAAACTGGTGCATGCTCGTCTCTAGAAATGAATTCTGTTTTGAAACTGGGTTTTGTTGCTTTTGAAATTTCCACCTAAAATCATTTTTTGTTGAGAATGAGAATCTCTATTATAATGAAATTGTGTGTAAAGTATAGTAAGAACTGGAGCCTTGTAGCAAGTTCCTTCTTAATTTATCTGTTATGTTTTAGCACTGTTCACATTTTAGATTTTCTTTATCAACTGTGTATGTACTTTAATGCCAGTGTAGGGAACTCTGATCTTTTTTTTTTTTTTTTCCTTCTGAAGGGTCTCAGTGATTATACCTCAGGTATTTCTGAGTATCCTATTATCTACTAGGAGGGATACCTTCCCTGTGAACTCAGAATTAAATTTTCTCCTGAATTATGATGATCCCAAATCTTATGTAAATAGCCTTAGGCATGGGTCTTGGAAAAAAGTTAATGACTATTGTTAAAGTAGTTTTTAAAAAAATTTTGTACTATATGTCCTTGATTTGACCTGAATGAACAGACTTTGGCAAAGGGAGGAAATAAGTTAAAGGCAGCTCACAACAAGAGCCTGTTCTCTATAAAAGGTGTATTTTATACAGTATTGAAAGCCTGTTATTTTTTCTGACCATTCTGGTACACAATTAGTACTTGTTGGTAATAACATTGACTTTTGACACCTGGAACTAGAACTCTTAGTGTTTAGTAGCCCACTCCTTTGATGTCGGATGCCTGCAAGCCTGTACTCCAAGTACAACACAGCAGCATCTACACTGAGTGGTTGCATAGCCAGCACAGCTACCTGGGAGTGGCATGGTGCCCTCTGGGGCTGCCAGGGAGATACTGTAGTTTGATATCTGGGGCTTGACTTTGTCAAAGAGCTCTTTGTGCACCTACCTTTGCTCTGTCAAATGTTAATCAGATAATAAACATGAGTATCTTCTTAAATTTTCATTTGTCTTTCTGTGTTTTTGTCCCAGTTCTTTTCACAGGTAATCCTGCATTAAGTCTTTCCTTTCCATTATGTTGTTTGTGGTACAGAAAACAACTCTATTTGTCAAAACAACACAAAACGAACCAACAATAGTCATGAGTAGTAAACATCTTATTCTATTTTCTTAGATTTTTAAAAATAGAATAGCCATATTGTTTCCTCAGCAAAGTATCAGCAACAAAAAAATAAAATCTAAAGTCAATGCAGACCTTTAATTTGAAAAGACTCAGGAAGCATGAAGCGATTCATTACCTATAGCCCACAATTTACTATTGATACTCTTAGCTATTTTGAAACTGTTTCCAAGAAATTAAATTTGAGAATTGTTGGATTCTAACAGAAAAGTTCTTTGATGTTCTCTTTTCTCTCTCACAATTTAATTGCTATATTTTTAAAAACTCATTTAATATCCATTTAGAAATATGGAGATTGGTTCAAGATAGCAGAGTAGAGGGACATGCACTCCCTCTTGCAAGAGTACCAGAATTGCAACTAACTGCTGAACGATCATCAACAGGAAGACACAACTCACCAAAAAAGATACTCCACATCCAAAGACAAAGGAGAAGCTTCAATGAGATGGTAGGAAGGGCACAATCACAAATCAAATCCCATAACCGCTGGGTGGGTGACTCACAAACTAAAGAACAATTATACCACAGAAGTCCACCCACTGGAGTGACAGGACTGGGGGAAACAGAGATTCCACTCTTGGAGGGCACACACAAAGTAGTGTGTGCATGAGGACCCAGGGAGAAGGAGCAGTGACCCCATAGTACACTGAACCAGACCTACCTGCTAGTGTTGGAGGGTCTCCTGCAGAGGTGGGGGGTGGCTGTGGCTCACCACAGGGTCAAGGACACTGGCAGCAGAAGTTCCGGGAAGTACTCCTTGGCATGAGCCCTCCTGGAGTCCACCATTAGCCCCACCAAAGAGCCTGTAGCCTCCAGTGCTGGGTTGCCTCATGCCAAAAAACCAACAGGGAGGGAACTCAGCCCCACACATCAGCAGACAAATGGATTAAAGTTTTACTGAGCTCTGCCCACCAGAGCAACACCCAGCTCTACCCACCACCAGTCCCTCCCATCAGGAAGCTTGCACAAGCCTCTTAGATAACCTCATCCACCAGAGGACAGACAGCAAAAGCAAGAAGAACTACAATCCTGCAGCCTGTGAAACAAAAACCACATTCACAGAAAGATAGACAAAATGAAAAGGCAGAGGACTATGTACCAGATGAATAAAACCCCAGAAAAACAATTAAATGAAGTGGAAATAGGCAAGCTTCCAGAAAAAGAATTCAGAATATTGATAGTGAAGATGATCCAGGACCTCAGAAAAAGAATGGAGGCAAAGATCGAGAAGATGCAAGAAATGTTTAGCAAAGACTTAGAAGAATTAAAGAACAAAAAAACAGAGATGAACAATACAATAACTGAACTGAAAAATACACTAGAAGGAATCAATACCAGAATAACTGAGACAGAAGAACGGATAAGTGACCTGGAAGACAGAATCTTGGAATTCACTGCCGTGGAACAGAAGAAAGAAAAAAGAATGAAAAGAAATGAAGACAGCTTAAGAGACCTCTGGGACAATATTAAACACACCAAAATTCACAATTAAAATTGATAAACCTTTAACCAGACTCATCACGAAAAAGAGGGAGAGGACTCAAATCAATAAAATTAGAAATGAAAGAAGTTACAACGGACACCGCAGAAATACAAAGAGACTACTACAAGCAACCCTATGCCAATAAAATGGACAACCTGGAAGAAATGGACAAATTCTTAGAAAGGTATAACCTTCCAAGACTGAACCAGGAAGAAATAGAAAATATGAACAGAACAATCACAAGTAATGAAATTGAAACTGTGATTAAAAATCTTCCAACAAACAAAAGTCCAGGACCACATGGCTTCACAGGTGAATTCTATCAAACATTTAGAGAAGAGCTAACACCCATCCTTCTCAAACTCTTCCAAAAAATTTCAGAGGAAGGAACACTCCCAAACTCATTCCACGAGGCCACCATCATCCTGATACCAAAACCAGACATAGATATCACAAAAAAAGAAAATTACAGACCAATATCACTGATTAATATAGATGCAAAAATCCTCAACAAAATACTAGCAAACAGAATCCAACAACACATTAAAAGGATCATACACAGTGATCAAGTGGGATTTATCCCAGGGATGCAAAGATTCTTCAATATATGCAAATCAATCAATGTGATACACCATATTAACAAACTGAAGAATAAAAACCATATAATCATCTCAATAGATGCAGAAAAAGCTTTTGACAAAATTCAACACCCATTTATGATAAAAACTCTCCAGAAAGTGGGCAGAGAGGGAACCTACCTCAACATAATAAAGGCCATATATGACAAACCCACAGCAAACATCATTCTCAATGGTGAAAAACTGAAAGCATTTCCTCTAAGATCAGGAAAGAGACAAGGATGTCCACTCTCGCCACTATTATTCAACATAGTTTTGGGAGTCCTAGCCATGGCAATCAGAGAAGAAGAAGAAATGAAAGGAATATAAATTGGAAAAAGAAGAAGTAAAACTGTCACTGTTTTCAGATGACATGATACTATACATAGATAATCCTAAAGATGCCACCAGAAAACTACTAGAGCTAATCAATGAATCTGGTAAAGTTGCAGGATACAAAATTAATGCACAGAAATCTCTTGCATTCCTATACACTAACAACGAAAGATCAGAAAGAGAAAATAAGGAAACAATCCCATTCACCATTGCAACGAAAAGAATAAAATACCTAGGAATAAACATACCTAAGGAGGTAAAAGACCTGTACTCAGAAAACTATAAGACACTGATGATAGGAATCAAAGATGATACAAACAGATGGAGAGATATATACCATGGTCTTGGATTGGAAGAATCAATATTGTGAAAATGACTATACTACCCAAAGCAATCCACAGATTCAATGCAATCCCTATCAAATTGCCAATGACATTTTTTACAGAACTAGAACAAAAAATCTTAAAATTTGTATGCAGACATGAAAGACCCCGAATAGCCAAAGCAATCTTGAGGGGAAAAAAATGGAGCTGGAGGAATCAGACTCCCTGAATTCAGACTATACTACAAAGCTACAGTAATCAAGACAATATGGTACTGGCACAAAAACAGAAATATACATCAATGGAACAGGATAGAACGCCCAGAGATAAACCCACGAACATATGGTCACCTTATCTTTGATAAAGGAGGCAAGCATATACAGTGGAGAAAAGACAGCCTCTTCAATAAGTGGTGCTGGGAAAACTGGACAGCTACATGTAAAAGAATGAAATTAGAACACTCCCTAACACCATACACAAAAATAAACTCAAAATGGATTAAAGACCTAAATGTAAGACTGACACTATAAAACTCATAGAGGAAAACATAGGAAAAACACTCTTTGACATAAATCACAGCAAGAACTTTTCTGACCCACCTCCTAGAGTAATAGAAATAAAAACAAAAATAAACAAATGGGACCTAATAAAACTTAAAAGCTTTTGCACAGCAAAGGAAACTATAAACAAGATGAAAAGACAACCCTCAGAATGGGAGAAATTCTGCAAATTCTGCAATTTGTATTCCTTTCCTTTCTTTTTCTTCTCTGTTGCAAATGAATCAACAGACAAAGGATTAATCTCCAAAATATATAAATAGCTCAAGCAGCTCAATATTAAAAAAACAAACAACCCAATCCAAAAATGGGCAGAAGACCTAAATAGGCATTTCTCGAAAGAAGACATACAGATGGCCAACAGGCATATGAAAAGCTGCTCAACATCACTAATTATTAGGGAAATGCAAATCAAAACTGCAGTGAGGTATCACCTCACACCGGTTAGAATGGACATCATCAGAAAATCTACAAACAACAAATGCTGGAGGGGGTATGGAGAAAAGGGAACCCTCCTGCACTGTTGGTGGGAATGTAAATTGATACAGCCACTATGCAGAAAGAACAATATGGAGGTTCCTTAAATAACTAAAAATAGAATTACCATATGATCCAGCAATCCCACTACTGGGCATATACCCAGAGAAAACCATAGTTCAAAAAGGCACATGCACCCCAATGTTCATTGCAGCTCTATTTACAATAGCCAGGTCATGGAAGCAACCTAAATGCCCATCGACAGATGAATGGATAAAGAAGTTGTGGTACATATATGCAATGGAATATTACTCAGCCATAAAAAGGAATGAAATTGAGTCATTTGTAGAGATGTGGATGGACCTAGAGACTGTCATACAGAGTGAAGTAAGTCAGAAAGAGAAAAATATCGTATATTAACACATATATGTGGAATCTAGAAAAATGGTACAGATGAACCAGTTTGCAAGGCAGAAATAGAGACACAGATGTAGAGAACAAACGTATGGACACCAAGCGGGGAAAGTGTAGGGGTGGGGTGGGGGGGCGGGTGGGATGAACTGGAAGAGTGGGATTGACATGTATACACTAATATGTATAAAATAGATAACTAATAAGAACCTGCTGTATAAAAAATAAAATTAAAATTAAAAAAAAAGAAATATGAACATTTTGTGAGAAATGAGTAATGTATGAGTCTCTACTTCTTTGATATATAATTTAGCAATATTCCCAGCATCTTTGTGTTTTCTTTCACAAATGATTATCAGTGGATGTGTTTTAAGTTCAAAAACCTGATGAGGGTTAAGATTTGAGGCTTTCAGCATCCTGTTGACTTCCATCTCTGTTTTTCTTATATGTTTGAGTTATGCTAGTATTGGTTTTTCTTTTTTTCATTAGTTTTTATGAAACAGGGCTAAAATGCCATAAAATTTTCAAGTGAACAAATGCCGTGCAGGTTTGGCGAAGATGCCAAAACACAACTGTTGGCTGACAGTCAGGAAGTGCTTTATTCTCTAACATAAGAAAGTATGAGTGAAGCACACCAAAGGTGAGGTGAGATGTTAGAGGAAATATATATAAATGTCAAATAAGTAAAAAAAATTTATTCCATTAAATTTATTTTTCTTACCTTCTCAGCAAAATCACTAAGTTGTTTAAAAGCAAGAATTTCACATCACATTCCAACATTACAACAAATGGGCCAGAAAATTTTACAAAGTATTTTAATTTCATTTAATTCACTACCACTTATAAAGCTATTTCACCATCTCTCAAAGCAATCGCTAGATCTGTACAATAATGTGAAGAATTGGCGCCATGATTCATTCGCATTCTATCTAGACCTCTCTATATATATCAATTTAAAGATAATCAGAACCCATATTGCAAAATGCTCTTCAGCTATAATATGTAGTTCTTGCAAGTACCACTCCAATATATGAGTACCTGTGGAATTACAAATGAAAACATGAGAAGCAAAAAATGGATGCTCAGCACCACTGGGAAACAGTTATCTCTTTATGCGTAAATCTATGCATTCATGCTGAGTGTTTTTGACAAGTTCCCTTTCCTCCCACCTCACTGCTCCTGCCGCAGTTCCACCTGCATTCCAAAGCAGGGCCTCTGACCTTAGCAGCAGGACAACCCAGAACTTTCATAGCATGTGGACACAGTCATCTTTTGTTCTAAAGATAAAGGGCAAGCGATGGGGAGAAGCATTCCCCTGGGGCCTGATGATGTTAATGATGAGGAAGCATGTTTAGGGTTACAGGTCCTGCTATTCCAGAACTGAGCTCAAAATCAAGTGTGCCCATGTGTTCTTTAATAAAGTTAGGTTTTTGTGTAGACCTGTGATATGCAGAGCCCTCTAAAGCCCAGGGCTCAGGGCAACGGCCTCTCCTTCTAGGTGTGAGGGTGGCACTGCAGGCTCTTGCATGATACCTGTGGCTCCCTGGCTAGGGGCCATTTGGAAACTGCTGGATGAGTGTGTGGGATTTAGCATAGCACCCTTAACTCAGATCTTAAAAGACAAGAAATGATCAAAGAGAACTGAAAATAATGACAAGCTCCTTAAGAGAACACTGTCTTTTCCACACTGGGAATATTCCCATAGAGCCACCAAATAGAGCCACACGAATGGGAAGCCTCTAAATGCTCACCAGCTGATCACATTTGCCATTTCATGAGGGCTGCAGTGTCACACAAGATGGTGCCCATTTCCCCAGCCAATGTGCAGACTAATTTTGATGACATATGTGGATTGTTAGGTCACAGTTTCTCTCATTCATTTATTCAACTTATACTTGGTTATACTGTTGGTATTCTGGCCTCCTCCACCTCCATTCCAAATACTAAGGCCCATTGCTTTGGGGAAAGTTACTGAGAATGTTAGTAGCATCAGTCCCCTTACGGGGTCTTCGGAAAGAGCCTTTTATGCAATGCCAAAGTTTCCCTAAATTCAACCAAAGAAAGAGCAGTGAACACTTAGCTCCGAAAAACTTTCATTTCCTTCCCTTCTGCTCTTTTAGAGATAACAAAGTTGTCCTAATGACTAAAAAGAGGAAAGGAGGGAAAAAAATCCTAATGTTATTAGTGCTAAGCCTCGGCCAAGTCAAGTGGCTGGGGTTTTCCTTCAGCACCCACTTCCTTTGTATCTTTCTTTTTAGCCACTCTCCACACAAGACCCAAATCCTACCTATTATTTTTTAATCGTAAGACAGCAGGTTAATATAAATTTTCATGCAATAAACAGACTCAAAATAAATATCCAATTCCTAAATCCAATCCCCTTGTTCTCTTGGTAACTTCTTTCCCTCCCTTTTAGCCTTTTTTTTTCTGACGTGGACCATTTTTAAAGTCTTCAATGAATTTTTTACAATATTGCTTCTGTTTTATGTTTTGGTTTTTTGGCCGTGAGGCATGTGGGATCTTAGCTCCCCACGCAGGGATCAAACCCACACCCCCTGCATTGGAAGGCGAAGTCTTAAACATTGGACCACCAGGGAAGTCCTCCTTTTAGCTTTTGAAGTCATCTCTACCTAGTCTGCTCATGGTACTTGGAGTCATGGCAGCCACAGTGCAATCACGAGGCTCCCCTCCAGCAACACACTGAGGCTGGCATGACAGAAAGATGGAAAGAACCCAGTTCTTTTTTTGTATATAGTTTGTATGATCTTTATACATACTTTGATGCTTCAGCTTTACTTTGGTAACTATTGCAAAGTATCAACAGAGATTTGCAAATGAAGGGCAATTTTCTCCAACTGTTCCTTATGAATCACATAAAATACATTTTTCCTCCATAGCAGTTGTCGTATGGTAATAAGATGATAATGCAAATCGTAAAATACACAATAATCCAACTAAGTGCAAATAAGTAGAGTCAGTCCTAGCATTTGAAAAATGGTCCATTTGATTTCAGTGAATATGTCATGTTTCTCCACACTTAAAGTCAAATCTTCTTTACTTAGAGACTAATTTGTTAATCAGTCAAGTCACCAAGGCTAGAGAACATATCTGTGAGAGTAAAGATTTATCTTAAATGTAGACATATTTATTTTCTCTGCTGACTAATTAAATATTCATTATGTGTATAAAGGAAGATTTATTGAAAATAAATATTCTGGAATATAGTAACAGTGATAAGGAAGAGAGGGAGAAGAGCTAACATAGATTAAATGGAAAGAACCCAGTTCTACAATGACATTTCTAGGTCTACATCAACTCTGGTAGCCTGACCTCAGACTTTGTATTTCATGAAATTAATGAACCTCTCTGTTTTAAGCCACTTTCATTCATGTGGTAGTTTTACATATTTTAACTAACACATGGTTCATACTTTGAGAAACACTGTCATAAACATTGGTGTTCCTCAGGGCTCTGTTCTAGACCCTCTTCTCTTCTTACACAACCCTTTCCCTGTGTGATCTCATCCGCTGCCTTGGCTTAAAATAAGATCTACTCTGAAGACTCCTAAAGTGTTTATAGCCCAGACTCTTCTTCTGAACTCCCAAAACATGTAACAAACTCTGTAACCGACCTCACCACTTGGATGTCTCCCTGGTATCTCAGACTCAACAAGTCCAAGAAATCATGGCCAGCTCCCCTGAGCCTGTCTGTCCCCCAGACTTCCCCATCTCAATAAATGGCCCCACCGTCTACTCAACTGCTTGAGCTAGAAACCCAGGAATCATCATGGCCTCCTCCTTTTCCCTCAATCACCAAGACCTCTTGTGTCCTCTTTCTCTCCATCTCCACTGCTACTCCCTCATTTGGCCACTGCCACAGACAGACTCCTAACTGATTTTCCTCCCTCATACCTTGGTCCCTCCAATTGTTTTTTTCTACATTGCAGTCAAAATTATCTTTCTAATATGCAAAGCTAGTTAGATTCTTTCTCTAATTAAAACTATTTGACTCATTAAACTAGAGAAGAATCCCAGCTATCCACTCCCACTGCATGTGGTGAGGCCCTCAACATAAGCTTCATTGTGCTTTTTTGGAATTTATTAACTGTCCGTTTCCCCACTAGTCTCTAAGCTCTTTGGATCCCAGGAACTGAGGTATCCACCCAACCTCACAACAGTGCCTGGCACGCAGTAGATAGTAAGTGTGGAGTAGAATGAATGGATGAACTTATAACAAAGGTTTAAAAGCTTTGGGTTGTGACTCATCAGTGAATCATGAAATCAATCTGGTGGATTTATAATCAGCTTTCATTTTAAATAGAAGAAAAAGGGATAGATTGGGAGTTTGGGATTGACATGTACACACTACTATATTGAAAATAGATAACCAATAAGGACCAACTGTATAGCACAGGGGACTCTGCTCAAAATTCTGTAATAACCTAAGTGGGAAAAGAATTTGAAAAAGAATAGATACATGTACATGTATAACTGGATCACTTTGTTGTACACCTGAAACTAATACAACATTATTAATCAACTATGCTCCAATATAAAATAAAAATTAAAAATAATAATAATAAATTTTATTTTAAAAAATTAAAAAATTTAAAAAATAGATGAGAATAGTATGTAATAAGGGTATTATTTAAAGGAATTTTTTATTATAAAATGTGTAAAATATAGTGAGGTGCAGCAGAATAAAAATAAAAGCCACTGGTCTTTTTTTAAGCAAGCATTTTTTTTTTCTGTTGGGTTGGCCAAAAAGTTCGTTCAGGGTTTTCGGTAACATCCTAACAAAAAACCCAAACGAACTTTTTGGCAAATCCAATATGAGAAAAAACAGCTTTCTTTAGGGAAAAAAAAAATCTGAGTTTCTTGGTACTGAAAAAGACTCCTGCCCTGGGGGATTTGTACTTTTATAGATTTCAAATCCTGAAATTCAAGGAAGAAAGTGCTTACTTTAGAGTTTTAGGTTTCTGTGAGCAAATGACAGAGGAACTTAAAACCCATCACGTTTCCTGTCTGGAAACTACTGCCACAGCCAACTAAGCCTAGGAGTGCTGTTTAATTTTATTTCCTCTGAAAGTATATCTTAAGCACATCTTGGAGAATTTCTCAATGGCTGATTCTCCAGCCTTCTCTCTTAGAGAGCAGAGTGCCTGAGCCAATGAGGTGCTGCTGTTCTGTTTCCATAGCAATAAAAGAAACAAACCTTCCCTTCCATCTCCCAAGGACAAACCTCACAACGCAAAGCCCACGTCAACAGTCTGAATGAAGGGGTGACTTTCTGCTCTAGTTTGACTTTCATTGCAATACTGAAAGACTCAAACTGGATTGTCTTTAGAAGGGAAATTCATGCTCATGCCAGGTCAGCCTTTGTAAAAGACTTTGACTGGATTCACTGGAAGCCTGTCTCTCTGCAGCACACATACTGTGGATTTTCTGCTCTGGCATTTCAATCACTTGGAATGACCACTGAAGTCTCGAGCTCTGGAACTCTCTGGATTTGACCTAGAATGAATTCTGATTTTGTGTTGGTGCGAAACAGTTTCTCTATAACCTTGTGGTGTCTTTAAGACCCTTGGCTTGGAGAGGAACCACATGGGAAAAACAAATCTTTGGGCAGTCCAAGGTAAGCCCTTTGGAAAGATGTTTCATATAATTTTTTTCTGGAGGCTCAGCTGGCTCACTGGTGACTACAGAGTCACCTGTTGGCACATTCGGTCCACTGATCCTCAGGTAAAATCATCAGGGAGAGATATAGGAAAGGAAAATGATGAGGAGAAAGAATCCTAACCCCATCACCACCACACACACCCCTATGTTTAGAGCCATACAATGTGCATCAAGCCACTCTGTATGCAGTAGATCTATCTATGCTGATATGGAAATATGTATTAGATAGCCTGTTATATATTTTTAAAAAAAAGCAAAAATGGTGTAGTGTGTAAAGTATGTTCTCACTTGTGTAAAAAATTTTAAAGATTACAGAACATTTCTGGAAGGATAACCAAAAAGCTGTTAACAGTGGTTCCCTCTTGGGAGAATACAGAGGTAGAGGGCTGACGTTTAGCTTGTATGCAGTTATTGATATACTGAAATACTACCATACTGGTTGTGCATATACATTGTTCAAGCCCCTCGAATGCCCTGACTGTCACCTTGGTTACCCCAACACCTCCCCTGGCACCCCCATACCTCCTCAGGATTCAGCAGGTAAGGGTTTAATACCTGGCGTGGGGATGGGAGAGAGTCCTCCACCCTGTTCCATCCCTATAACCCTTGACTATTCTGATTGTTCCATAGTCTTGTCTTACTGGTTGTTAAATATTTTGAGTGTCATCCCCACGAGTATTTGGAGGGAGAGGCCTTTACTTTTTAAGAGCAAAAGAATATGCACCAAGCATTGGTGAAAAAAGGAAACAACCAAATGTTCATCAATATAAAACCGGCTAAAAATATAAACAGGTACATTCATAGAAGAGAAATTTACAAAGTCATGATGATATAGAATCAAATCTCAGGCTTGTTTTAAAGATTTGTCTTAAGTATAATTAAAATTATAGGTTTGCTTTTAAAATAATCTAGTGTTAGAAAAGTGGGCTGAGTATGGATGAATGAGACTAGCCACGAATTGCTAATTGTTGAAGCTAGGTGATGTGTGAGTTCACTGTACTCTTTTCTCTACTTCTGTACATTTAAAAAATCTCTCCGTAGTAAACTTAAGTTTAAAAATGATTATATGATTATACTATACATATATACATATATATATATATAGTTACTGACATTAAAAGAAGCTCATGACATTGTTTAAAAAAGGCACATCTAGAATGTAAGTAGAGTTTGTTCTCATTTATGGAAAATTATGTAAATCTGCTTCTTTAGAGAGAATTCTAGAAGACATTAATCAAAATATTTTCAGTGGTCATCTCTAGATGTTAGTATTTTGGAGAATTTTTACTTCCTTAGACTATTCTGTGTTATGATTTTCTTTACAATAAGCATATTTCAATTTAACAGAGACACAAAAATAAACCTATTCTCCCACAAATTTAGAAATAAAAGTTTCTGTAAACAAAATGCCACTGGGGTTCATAATATTCCTAAACTCAGTTACCAGTTTTTGAGAATGTAATGTATGCAAGGCAGTGTGCCAAGAGCTTTCCTGACATGGTCTCGTTTCATGTGCACAACAGCACAATGAGGAGGCATGAATTTTTGTCCCCATTTTGCAGATGAGGAAACTGAGACTCAGAAATGTGAAAGTACATCTTTTGAGGTCCCACAGCTGATAAGTGGAGGAGCTTCCATGCAAATCAGACCCATCTGATTCCAAAACCCAAAGAAAATTTTAGTAAAGAATGTCGTGGAGGGGGAAGAAAAATCATAATTCTGACATTCTGGCCCAATTTTCATTTTTAAATATATTCTTTTCTAACCCTTGTCCATATTGGTACAAACTTTCACATAATTGTATTCATTGCATACACACTATTTTCTATCTTGGTTCATACTCATTTCTTCATGTTTCCACAGGCTTTAAAGTGGTCAATTAAAATCTATATAGGGCTTCCCTAGCAGTCCAATGCTAAGTCTCTGTGCTTCCACTGCAGGGGGCACGGGTTCGATCCCTGGTCTGAGAACTAAGATCCAGTACGCCACGTGGTGCAGCAAAAAAACCAAGAAAACAAAAAAAACTATATAAACTCCACTGAGTGGTTGTACCATAATTTACTTATGCATTTTGGTTTTTTAATTCTAATTTTTAAAATTATCTATAACATTGTAATGACTGTTACATTTTCACAGTTTTACTTGTGGAGCTCCTTTGTCCTTGTTGACTGCTCCCTGTGATTAGAGACACCCAGTTTATTAGTCAGGTAACAAATATTTATCAAATACCTGTTGTGGACAAGTTGCTTTGCCAGGCTCACTGGGGGCACAGAGAATGGCATGGTGGAGCCGGGCCTTTAAGAACTGCTCAGGTGACAGGGTAAGAGAGTGTCATGGACATATATACACTACCAAATGTAAAACAGATAACTAGTGGGAAGCAGCCGCATAGCACAGGGAGATCAGCTCGGTGCTTTGTGACCACCTAGAGGGGTGGGATGGGGAGGGTGGGAGGGAGGGAGATGCAAGAGGGAGGAGAAATGGGAACATATTGTATATGTATAACTGATTCACTTTGTTATAAAGCAGAAGCTAACACACCATTGTAAGGTAATTATACTTCAATAAAGATGTTTAAAAAAAAAAAAGAACTGCTCAGTCCAGATGGGCCGACCAGAAATGGAATAGGGAAGGCACTTGCTGGGAGTTGGCCTGCCCCAGACTCTCACTTCTTGCCCCTGGGACTCCTCTAAACCCCCAAGTTCAGGATCGGCCCCATTCTCACAGGAAGCAGATACAAGGTCCTAAACAGAAGCAGAGCTTCTGTCTTGCTACTGCTGCAGGCTCCTCTCAGATTCTTACCTGAATTCTAGCCCCCTGTAGCACCATCTTCTCACCTGGGGTGCTCCACCCCACCTCCTTCCCTTGTCTCCCCGAGACCTCCTGAGCAGGGCCCCAGCAAAGGGGAACACGGACAGCTAGATAAAGTGGCCCTGTCACCTGGTCGTTGGGCCAACATTCTCCATCCCACACTCACTCCCAATCTTCCAGTGCAGTCACAAATCACTTTTTGGTTAAATCAATATTAAGCGTTTACATTAATATATATGAGTGTGTTCCTTACTATGATTTTATTTACTTTCTTATACAATATTTGTTAGCCTGCAGTAATTATGCAATTTTAATTTTCTTAGGAGTCTATGTTTCTATTTTTAACTTTTCCCCAAATTTTCTGTTTCCTGTTACAAGTGCTCTGTAACAAACTACCACAAATTTAGTGGCTTAAAACACCAGTTTATCTTTTAGTTCTGAAGTCAGAAATCTGAAATGGGTCTCACAGAGCTAAAATCAAGATGTTGGCAAGACTTCGTTCCTTCTGTAGGTTCAGGGGAGAATCATTCCCTTGCCTTTTCCAACTTCTAGAGGCTGCCCACATTCCTTGGCTCATGGCCCCTTCCTCAATCACACCTACTTGGCCATTTTCTTCTCTGACTCTGACCCTCCCACCTTCCTGTTAAAAGAACACTAATGATTACCTTGGGTCCACATGGATAATCCAGATAATCTCCCCATCTCAAGATCCTTAACTTCAGTATCTTGGCTGTTATGAATAATGCTGCAATGAACATAGGGAGGGTGCATATATCTTTTCAAATTAGTGTTTTTGTTTTCTCCATATAAATACCCAGAAGTGGAATTGCTAGATTGTATGGTAGTTCTATTTTTAACTTTTTGAGGACCCTCCATACTGTTTTCCATAGGGGCTGTACCAATTTACATTCCCATCAACAGTACACAAGGATTCCCTTTTCTCCACATCCTCGTGAACACTTGCTACTTGTTGTCTTTTTGATGGCCATTCTGACAGTTGTGAGGCAATATCTCATTGTGGTTTTGATTAGCATTTCCCTGATGATTAGTGATGTTAAGCATTTTTTCATGTGTCTGTTGGCCACCTGTATATCTTCCTTGGAAAATTGTCTATTCAGGTCCTTTACCCTTTTTTAAAAAAAATTATTTTATTTATTTATTTATGGCCGTGTTGGGTCTTCGTTTCTGTGCGAGGGCTTTCTCTAGTTGTGGCAAGCGGGGGCCACTCTTCATCGCGGTGCGCGGGCCTCTCACTATCGCGGCCTGTCTTGTTGCGGAGCACAGGCTCCAGACGCGCAGGCTCAGTAGTTGTGGCTCACGGGCCTAGTTGCTCCGTGGCATGTGGGATCTTCCCAGACCAGGGCTCGAACCCGTGTCCCCTGCATTGGCAGGCAGATTCTCAACCACGGCGCCACCAGGGAAGCCCCCTTTACCCATTTTTTAATGGAATTGTTTGGGTTTTTTGCTACTGAGTTGTGTGTTCTTTTATATTTTGGATATTAACTCCTTATCAGATATATCATTTGCAAATATCTTCTCCCATTCAGTAGGTCGCCTTGTCGTCTTGTTGGTTTCCTTTGCTGTGCAGCCTAACGACCCATCAACAGATGAATGAATGGAGAGTATGTGCCATATATATACAATGGAATATTACTCAGTCATAAAAAAGAATGAAATCTTGTCATTTGCAACAACATGAATGGACCTAGAGGCTATTATGCCAAGTGAAATGTCAGAGAAAGACAAACACTGCATGATTTCACTTCTATGTGGAATCTAAAAAACAAAACACCCTTTTTCACTTTTGCAAAAATTCTAGTATATTTTTAGTATAACATTTCTAATTCTAATATAACATTTTAAAATATTTTAGTTATCTACATTGTTTTTAAACTCAGTTTCCTGCCAATCTTTCCATATGACTCCTTAACCAGCCAAGCAACTCTGATTTATTCTATTCTGATAACACACTCTATTGGCCTTACCTGTATGAACGTGAGTTATTTTCAATAAAAACTTTAATAATTACTTTAAAACATAAAAATAAACAATAAACAACAAAACAAATGAACAAACAAAACAAAACAGAAACAGACTCATAGATATAGAGAACAAACTGGTTGCCAGAGGGGAGAGGGGTAAAGAGTTGAGCAAAATAGATGAAGAGGATCATGAGGTACAAATTTCCAGTTATAAAATAAATGTCATAGGATGTAATGTACAGCCTATGGAGTATAGTCAATAATACTGTAATAACTTTACAAGGTGACATGGCTACTAGACTTATCACGATCAGTTTGTAATGTATGTAAATGTCAAATCACTATATTGTATACTGGAAACTAATATAATATTGTATGTCAACTATACTTCAATAAAAAATAAACTAGAGGGGAAAAAAAGCATGGTTGGGGGGGGGGAAATCCTTAATCAGAGCAGCAAAGCCCCCTTTGGCATGTAAGGTAACATATTTACAGGTTCCAGGGATTAGAACATAGACTTTTTTTGCTGGGGAGACATTATTTGACCTACCATGTGCTCCAACAGATCTGTCAAATACCCATCAGGATCATCAGATAATCTACCAGTTCCAATCCTGAGTCTTAGGGAGCTTTCGTCTGGAAATTGGTTCCTGCTGGTTTGTACGCCCTTTGCAGGCACATAGGCTGCAGGTTCCTATGGAAGCTCCGTGAGGGAGTTACGGTGCCAAGCATGTACTGACATCGCTTGTGCCATATTGTCTCCTCTCTCATTCTCTTTGTTTCTGTGGAATTAAATCTCTTTTAATCTTTACTCTCATTTTCGTGGGGTTCTGGAAAAGAAAGAAGATAAACAAGTGTGATCAAGGCTCCATGTTTATCTGACAGTTGTCTTTCACGCAAACCTTCCTAACAGGGGTTTTTGTTTTTGTTTTTGTTTTTTATGGAGTCAAGAAAGAAGAGTTTTGACTGTGTAATTCAGGCAGGTGACCAGGAAAGAGAAACCGAAAGATCTGCTTGCACTATAATTTGACTAACAGACCTGATTTTCCAGAAAGGTCTATGAAGGACCTGCTGCAGGGATTTCTCTTCGTTTTAGAGACAGCTAGTGTGACCTGATGGAAGAGCAAGTGCTTAGGAGTCAGATAGACTTGTGTTTGTTCCCAGCTTTTCAGCTTGCTACCTCCGTGACCTCTCTGAGCCTCACTATCGTCGTCTGTAAAGTTGGCATAACAGTAACTGATCACTTATTGTGGATCTGGCTCATAGTAAGCACTCGACTACATCAAACGTGACACTGCTTTCAAGTCAAGTCTCCTAGGTGGCAAGGGGTGAGGTGTTATTCTATAGTCAAGACCCTGTACCACATCGACAACTTCCAGAATCTGTCATCTGTGCTTTTTGGGCCTTCCCTGGGTTCTTCCCAATTTGTCTCTAAGTATTGTTGCTCTGACTCTGAACACTGTGACTCTGCTGCTGTTTTCCCATTTCAGCAAGGGCCTCCTGACCTAGCAGCCGAGGCGGCCCCTGACCTGCCATGTACCCCAACCCTCTCGTCTACTGCACCTGCTGGGATCCCTGGAACTTGGGACCACGGAAACTAACCGAGACCCCTCAGCCACCAAGAAAGACCTCCCCAGTGAAGTCCAAGTAAGGATTACCTGGGATGGAGTGGAGCCTGGGGGCTTGGGCTGCATTACAGCCATCTTTCTCTCACAAGATTTCCGAAACAGTCAACCTGGCAGCAGAATCCCAAGAGGGCCAGAAAGCCCAGCTTTCCACAGCCTGTAGGCTGCACAGCGCTCTTGGCAGTGCTGCCGGGGCTGAGTGTCATTTTCAATGAGGAAGTCTCAGAATTAGCGCAGCAGGGAAGGGGCCCATGGCAGCTGGCTCTCCATGGGGGACGAAGAGCTTCTAGAACTAGGGGATGAGTTGTGCTGGTGGCCTGGGAACCCCTGGTCAGTGAACAAGTGCCAAGGCCTTCAGCCTGAGGTTCCCCCAAGACCATCCTGTTTTTAAAGATTCCCGTTATCAGACCATATATTCCACTTTGGGTTCACGGTGGGGATCTCCCTTACCGGGGAGTGCTAAACCTCGTTTCTGAATTTCCAATTTTCTCATTCTTGTTATTTCCTTTTTCACTTTCAGGCTAACTCCTCCTCCTCCAGCTTCAAAAAAACAAAATTATGCCCAACCGATAACAAAATCTGTTGTCGCCCCAAAGTAAGTATTTTTATGTCCATGGGACAGGAACGGTTCAAGGTATGGGAATAAAATAATCTCCCTTCTTGGCCTTCACAGCCCTTCCTGACTTGAGCTAATTGCTGCCAGGTATGTCAGAGAAATGCCAGAACCCGCTGGGATTCCCCCCAGACCTCAGCTCCTACAAGTGGGTTCTGTGGTCCTCTGACCCCACAGCTTTCAAGGTCACTTCAAAGGAGCTCTCAGTGGAAGTGCCCCAAAAAGCCATTCCTTGCCCTAAAAGGGCACGATGCCCGATACACTTCCTTGGCAAAGAGCCTCCCTTGGATTTATGGTGCTGACTCACCCTTCTCCCGATTACTGTGTCTAAGGTTTTCTGTAGCTTGCAGCTCTGTTTTTACTCATCAGTTAAAGTTTTTAATCCATATTTATAAGCTTAGATGTGTAACTTAGCTTTAGGCCTTTGCATGAATCTTTGTGTTCTATTTATTTATTTATTTGGAAAATTTTTATTGAGCACCTATTATTTGCTATACATTGAGTCAGGTGCAGGGGGACAGCAGTGAACACGGCAAAGTCTTCACTCTCAGGGACTCACATTGACCATAAACATGTTAATCCATTCAAGGTCTACAAGTGCTATGAGGAAAAATAACACAGGCATAGGGAGGAGGGGATGGTGAGGGTGGGATTGTTATTTTATACAGAGAAGTCAGGGCAATCCCTGTGTAAAAAGCCAGCAGGAGCCGCTTTGGCACCTCGGGCAAGCACTCTTGGCCAAGGGAACAGCGGGTACAAAGGCCCTGGGTGGGAACTTGCTTGGCACATCTGATCTTTTCCTGGAAAGCAAAGAGGCCCATGTGGGGGGAGTGCAGGAAGTGAGGAGACAGTGTTGGGAAATGAGCTCAGAGAAGCAGCAGAGATGCTGAATGTAGTCGGCAGAATAATGACACCCACCCCCCCCACCCCGCCCACAAAGAAGTCCATGTCCTAATCCCTGGAAACCACCACTTTGTTCTGTTACTTGCCAAGGGAAAATTAAGATTGCAGATGGAATTATGTTGCTCATCAGCTGACCTTGAGATGGACAGATCAACCTGGATTATCCAGGTGGGCCTAACGTCAATGTAAAGGTCCTTACACATGAAAGAGGAAGTCAGAGTGTCAGAGAAGGAGACGTGATGATAGAAACAGAGGTTGGAGTGATGCCGTTGTTGGCTTTGAAGATAGAGGACAAGGCCACTAGGAACGGGGGCAGCTTCTAGGAGCTGGAAAAGGCAAGGAAATAGATTCTCCTCTAGAGCCTCCGGGAGGAATACGACCCTGCCAACACCTTGATTTTAGCCCAGAGAGACCCATTTCAGACTCTGCCCTCCAGAACTATAACAAGCTGGTGTTGTTTTCAGGCACTAAACTTATGGTAATTTGTTATAGTAACAGTAGGAAACTCATACAGTAAACTGTGCTGGCCACTGTCAGGACTTTGGCTGTTACTCTGAAAGGGATGGTGTATTCGCTGCTAGGGCTGCCATAACAAAAATCCCCACAGACTGAGTGGCTTAAGCAACAGAAATATATTGTCTCACAGTGCTGGAAGCTGGAAGTCCAAGGTCAAGGTGCTGGCAGAGTTGGCTTCTGGTGAGGGCTCTCTCCTCCGCTTGCAGATGTCTGCCTGCCTGCCGCCTCCTCACCTGGTCTTTCCTTTGTGCCTGCACACCCAGGGGTCTCTCTGTTGTCCTAATCTCTCTTGCAAGGACATCAGTAAAATGGGATTAGTGCCCACCCTAGTGGCTTCATTTTAACTTAGTCACCTCTTTAAAGGTCGTATATCCAAATATAGTCACATTCTGAGACAGCAGGTGTTCGAGCTTCAGCCCGGTGAATTTGGGAGGTTGGCAGGGTGGGGTTGGGGGGCGATCTTTTAGCCGGTAACAGATGGGAAGCCATCAGAGGATTCCAAGAAGGGTGACCCCATCCACCTTGCATTTCTTGTCACCACATCAGAAGCTAGTTACTCTTATTCAGCTCTTTCAACGTCCCGGGTCAGCTCGCTTGTAAACACTCTTGTGACATTTGAGTACCTGATATCATGCTCATGTTTCTGTAACTGAAAACAAAAATTAATTATAATCAGGGTTAACGCCAGATCTCAGGATAGTAACACTTTGCTTGTCCTGAATTCATTTAAGGGGCACTTTCAGGATCCCAGAGCACCAATTTCTAGTGTAAACACGAAGGCAGGTGTGCAGACAACACAGATGTCACTTAAAAATGTATGCATCGAAGATTAGACACTGTGCTCATAGGAGAGCGCTTGGGATCTTCATGCGAAGTCTCTTGGCCTTGCTTTAGCAATAGTTCTGCTCTTAGACTAGTGACGGATTGATTTCCCACTTTTTTACTGCCCACCATTTCATCACAATCTGTGTACCAACGATCCCTGGACCCTTAAATATTCCCTATTTCCTGAAGTCGACTATTTTGAGAGATGAAAGGGACCACAGAGATCCCCCAGGTAATGTCACTTTTTACAGATGAGTGGCAGGCTCAGGGTGCAGCTCCTAAGCTTGGAACTTTTCTTTGCTCTCCGGTTGCTTTCTGAGCACACCTTTCTCTTGCAGAATGAAAATCCATTTAGGAAAACAAGAGGAGAGCAATAAATTACCTTGTGTGAGTAAAAACGGGAAGCGGGCAGTGGGGCTAACATTTATTGTGTGCAAGCATGGATCTTTTACACGTTTACCTCATCGAATCTGTGCAATGATCCTCTGAGGAGGAACTGTAATTACTGCATTTCATGTGTAGCTGGTAAGCGGCAGAACCAAGACTTGAACTCAGCTCAGCCAGACCCCAGAGAGGGCATTTAATTACCTATTTCTGCTGCCTTGTGTAGGGTGAGAAGAGTGTCTCAAGGAAACCAGACGGTGACAATCAGTACAGGCCAGGGTAGAGCTCATGCCCAGATGCAGGAAACCCTCTGCTGCACTTGGGAACCCACAAAGGGTGGGGGAGGGACCGTCAGGACCCCTGAGAGGAGCAGCGATGGGAGGGTGCTGGAGAAAGAGGTGGGGACCAAACCCAGAAGGACATGACACCTGCCTGGGAGTTTGGGCCTAATCCTTTTTGTGTCTGGGAGCCTTTAGGGGGTCTGACACAGGCACAGGACCAGGTCAGATTTACATTTTAGAAAAAAGACCCTCTGGTGGGATATTATTGGTGCTTTTTACTGCTTTCTGCTTTTATCTATTTTCCTCGCCCTTCTCCCCCCGCCCCACCTCTCTTATGCAAGGATCACGCAGTCCCCTAATGGTCAGGAAAAAAACAAACAAACAAATATGCAATAGCCCTCCAGGTGGAGAGGATGATGAACTTTAGGGGAGCCAGACTGAAGGCGGAGAGGCCAATTGGGAAGGGATCCCCAGAGCCAAGGAGAAAGATGACAGTGGCCTTGAGCCATGTCAGGGGCAGGGGTGCGGCAAAGAGAGGATGAGGTCGAGATACAGTTAGGAGACAGCAGTGACAGGACTCGTGGGGCTGCAAGGGTGTCCTGCACAACTCAAGATGGTACATCTTATCCTGGACTATGCTGGCCGGTAGCCCTGCCCAGATGAATGACTTGGTGTCTAGTGGGGTGTGGAGGAACTGACTTGAATGTTTTCTGGGGTTTTTTGTTTTGTTTTGTTTGTAACTGAACTAGGCATTTTCTCCTATGTTATTTTGTTTATTCCTCAAAAAAAGCCATTTGAAGAAGAGGTATTATCCTCATTTTCTGATAAGGAAACTGAAGCACGGAGATGTTGAATAACTATGGTTGGTGGCAGAGCCAGGATTTAAACTCGGGCCCATCTAATTCCAAAACCTGAGGGGTTTCCACAATGGCTGGCCGCCTCCTGGCCTCTGGCCATGAAGGAGAACGCAGAGGAGGATGTGGGCTGGGCAGCAGAGCGGTGGCAGGGGTCAGCGGTTGGGTTGTGCACATGCTGAATTTGAGAGGCCTATGGGGGCGCTCAGGAGCCAGCCGCGTCTTGCAGTTGGGTGTGAGGAGAGAGGTAAGCTGCGGGAGGGCACGGGGGGAACTTGGGACGGGGAATCCCACCTCACGTGTCTGTTTGTAAGATGTGAGTAGGGCGCTAGCAGAAGATTGGAGCAATCTCAGCACTCCAGGTCTGCAGTGTACCTTATCTTCCACCTTGATGCCCAGGAAGTAATAAACATGTCACCTGGCTACCGCTTCGTTCGGAATAGGGAGCAGATTTCCGTCACCTTGGGAGATGAGATGTCTGATAGGAAAAAGCATTCAGAATCAGACAGCATGGACAAAGTCAGAATTTCCAGGTAATGTCCCTGGACCCACATCCAGCTCCTCAGCCCCACCCCGGCCTGGCCTCAAGGACGAACCCCTTACTTGGGGCCCAGTTCACGGCGTCCCTTCACTCCTCAGCCTGGCGCCGGCTCCCCTCCGCACCCACCTCTCTGCTCTGAGCCCATTTGAGTCAGGCAGACAGACGAGTCAGGCAGCTGATATGGAGAATGATTGGGTGGGTGTCCCTCACACTAAAGGGGACTAACTGTTTCTGGAGGTAATGAGTAGATGAAATGTTCATAAAATAGTCTGAACTTGAAGGGTGAGAGCTGAGAGTAAGGTCAGGGTTTCTGGGAGGCCAGAGCCTGCATCTCTTTTCCATTAAGTCGAAAGATACCACTCAGTTTACGCCTCTGAGAGGTGCAGCGTGGAAGGTTCTGGTCTGACTCCATCCCGGCTGAGCACGCTGCCACCCCGTCTGTCATTCAAGGCCCACCCACTCTCTATCCTCTGGGACCATGTAAACTCAGTCCCCACATCCTCTTCGTGCTACCTGCTAAACCTCTCATTCATATCTCCTCCTTCCCCATCTCCTCCTACATCGTCTCTCTTCTTTCTTCACCCTCAGGAATCAAGGACCTCATCTCTGCTGCACTGCCTGCCACTCTGTTCACTCCAGCTCAGCCAAACAGAGCTGAGTAACCTTACAGATTTCATGGAGTCCCCAGACTCAGAAACACAAAAATCCGTAAATCTACTCTGAAATCCACACTCTTAAATCCCCTCTTTGTCCTGTTTCCGGCCCATTCCTTGTCTATGAGTCACTGTCAGCATCAATCCTATCCCTCCACCTAATGTCCTAATCCTCTGAATTTCTCCCTCCTCCATTTCAAGTATCTTTACCAAGTCAAGGTCAAATCCTCATAGATTTCTGGCATCCTCCTCTTTCCCTTCTAGTCAGTGGGTCACCAGACCACCCCTGCTCACTTCTGGCCAGATTCCCCAAAAGGGCTGCGTGTGAGGCTCAGCCACCCTACTGCCAAACTCCTTCTTCCAAACCACCCTCTGCCCCTACCCCCCACCCCCCACGGTGATGGAGCAGGTGCAGGACATGGCCTGGCTCTCACCAGCCCAGAGCCAGCCATGCCCAGGGAGGGCCCTGACTGGCACGGCCTGGAAGCTGCATGGATCACGGATTACTTGTCCCGCAGGACTGCTATCATTACTGACCTAGAAGAACAGATCTCAGAGCTGACAGCGATAATAGAGCAAATGAACAGAGACCACCGTTCTGCCCAAAAACTGGTGAGTGGTCCTTGAGTTAACCGACATCTCTTTGGGAAGGGGAAGGGCCAATAGTTTCCGATCACCTGCTATGTTCCAGGCAAGGCCAAGCACCTTACTCCTGGGAGCCAGGCTGTCCAGACAACAGCCCTGACTCCATCCTCATCCATAATCGCAAGAACTCAAGTCCCTCCTCCAGGCCTAACTCAATTTCCAGGAGTTCTCGGGGAGCCTCTGGCATGTTCAGTGCCACTGTCCTCTCCACACTAGGGGGCGCCAGCCATTCCCAGCAGGGCTGGCTGTGGCCTGTGCGGTGAGTTAAATTTCAGACCTTGCTGAGGCTCTTGGTAACCGCATCAGCGTGACCAGGACTTCAGTTTTGCTCAAAAGCTGCCCAGAAGCCTCCAGTACCACTTCCTGTTGCTGGTGAAACTGCCTAAGCCCACTCTCCAGAATCTGCTGATTTCAGTTTGCACTCTTCGTGTTCCCTGGGGCTTCTGGTAACACTTCCTTTAAAATTCACCATTCGTTTTATCACGGACTTTTCTTCTCCGCCCTAAGCAGAGGCGTCTGGTGGCCTGGACTGGAATGATACATCAGAGTAATCCTTAGATCTCCTCCCCTCTCCTCCCATCTCCTCCTTTCTCCTCCCCATCTCCCCATCCCCTCCTGCCACCAGCCCCTGCCCCCCCCCACCCCGCCTCGCTTGCCGTTACCGAACCCACGTGTGAAGGATGGCTTCCCAGCAGGCCAGCCCCTCGCCCTCTGATACACACCAGATGTGTCTGAATCCTATAGTGACCCAGCATAGGACTCAGGCTGAGACCTTCCCTTCTGAGGAGTCATTCCTATACCTTCCTGAAAACCCTGCCATGTTCATGGTCACCTTCTGCAGAAAGGAAATTGAGGCTCAGGAAGTTAAATAATTTGCATGAGATCACTCGCCTCATCTGTGGTGGGTTACTGGGCAAAATGCACACTTTCAGTCACTGAAGCATTGGCCCTGCTGAAGACATATTTAGAGATTATTTCCATGGAGGGACCTCAGATTGTGATTCTTAAAATTCTCCCAGCTGTGAACACCCTACATTGTTGTGTGACTGTGCAGAAGGGGGTGTGTGCTGGCCCCGAGGCCTTGTCTCGGCTGGCGGTGTCTATTCCTCCTGAGGCAATGGCCAGAGGACCCCTTGTGTGTGTTAGAAGGGAGGTTCACCTGGAACTGAGCACCTCCTGCCTCCACACTGGTTTTAAGTTCATCAAAGCAGGGTCTGAGTCTCAGGCCTCTTTGGCTCCTCCAGGTCAAGCCCTTTTCACGATTGCTCAATTGAATTACGTATCCAAAAATCCAAAGGCCATGATCTTGCAAAGAGATTACAGTCCAGCCAAAGAGACCAGACCTGCCCACAAAATAGTGAAAGGGATGGTTTCCATGCACCCTTTGTGAGCTTATTACGTACCACACAACATAGAGCGAGGCAAGAATTGTTCCGTTCCCTCAGTAACGATGTGCTCTCTGGCACTGCCGAACACAACGGGAGAGGCTTGGGGAGAGGGGCATACCCCATGAATGGGAAGGCTTCTCAGAAGTTGCAGGTTGGAGTGGGAGTGGGGTCCTCAATCCTGTCTTGTTAATGCCAGCCTCGTTTCTAGCTCTCCAATGAGATGGATCTCCGCTGTGCTGAGATGCAGAAGAACTTTGAAAGCAAGAGGAGGTACGCTTTCTGGCACAAGTTCTTGTGTACTGAAGGTCCTAAGGCTCCTGCATCCTTGCAGGATTTCAGTTCACTGGGATTTCAGACAATGTCAAATGGAACTGGGTGGCGAGGGGTAGGGGAGATAAGAGACATGTCTTTGGAGAGCAGGATGGTTTGATCTGAGGTCACTAAAATACAGCCCGGAGAAGGTTATTCCTGACTTTGTAATTTCTCATCCAAATTTCATTTCAATTATAATCTCCCTTTCAGTTGATTGCCGAGAAGAGCCGTTTTTTGGTTCTCTAGGAGGTTTCCATGGTAAACTACTGTTGTTCTCAGCCTGGTCTCTCCCCACGCCCCTCCTCTTCCTCCTCTCACCTCTACTGTCCCTGGCTACTAGGTCAAGGTCTGGGCAAAATGGGAAGAAGGTATGGGAAGGGCAGGAGCCAGAGCTGCAGAGACAAACCAAGGGCAAGAAAAAGGAGGTGTGTTGTCTGTGAGAGTGAGAAAACCCACAAAGTCCCCTTCCACACCTCCTGCTGGGCACCAGAGCAGCCCCAGTAGTCCTGCTGGAGAGAGGTCTTCCTAAGTGTCACAAACTTGCTTTTTAAAAATTTTTTAAATTAATTGACTTATTTACTAATAGACTTTATTTTTTAAAGCAATTTTAAGTTCACAGGAAAAAAGAGCGTAAAGTAGAGAGAATTCCCACATACCCCCAGGCCCCATACCTGCACAGCCTTTTGTCATCACTGACATCCCACACCACCACGCGACGTTTGTTACAATCAATGAAGCCTACACTGACACACAGTGTTATCCCCCAATGTCCACAGTTTACATTAGGATTCACTCTTGATGCTGTACATGCTATGGGTTTTGACAAATATTTAGTGACACGTATCCGCCATTATAGTATCATACAGAATAATTTCATTGCCCTAAAAATCCTCTGAGCTCTGCCTATTCATCCCTCTCTCCCCACTAACCCCTGGCAACCACTGATCTTTTGACTGCCTCCGTAGCTGTGCATTTTCCAAAATGTCACGTAGTTGGAATCATACAGCCTGTAGCCCTTTCACAGTGACTTCTTGAACTTACCAATATGCATTTAAGGTTCCTCCATGTCTTTTCTTGGCTTGACAGCTCATACAGCCTTTTATTTTATTTTTTTAATATTTATTTATTTTATTTACTTATTATTATTATTTTTTATTTTCGGCTGTGTCGGGTCTCAGTTGCGGCACGCGGGATCTTCACTGAGGCATGCGGGCTCTTCCTTGTGGCACGCGGGCTTCTCTCTAGTTGTGGCACGTGGGCTCTTGAGCACGTGGGCTCTGTAGTTTGTGGCACACGGACTCTCTAGTTGAGCCACGAGGGCTTAGTTGCTCCGCGGCATGTGGGATCTTAGTTCCCCGACCAGGGATTGAACCTGCATCCCCTGCATTGGAAGGCGGATTCTTTACCACGGGACCACCAGGGAAGTCCCATATGGCCTTTTATTTTAACACTCCTCTTGAACACTGCCAACATCTGCCTCCTGGAATGGAGGCTGGAGAGACCTTGGGCTCTAAAATTATCCTGGGTGTTAATCAGCCCACAGTTTCCCAAAAGGACTGTAAGCAAAGACTGTGCTGTTGGGGGGCATCCATGGGTCCCTGATCTCTCCGTGCAAAATAGTGGATGGTGAAAACAGGGATCTCCTCACTCTTTTCTGGATGGATGTCAGGAGAATGTGTCAGGAAGTGAGGGCCCCGCAGCCTGCCCACCAGCTGCCTGCATGAGGGAGGGGAGGTGGGATCAGGTGAACTTTTCACGGATGACTGTGGCCTTCTCCTGGGGTCCCACAGGGAGCTCGAGGAGGCTCACGCAGCACAGCTCAGTGAGCTGGAGAAAAACTACAAAGCAGCCTTGAAGGCAGAGAAGTTGGCTGCCCAGGATAAACTAGGTACGGTTGGGACCTGGGAGAATGACCCTGGTGAGGGGGCGGAGGCTGACCCTGCAGATCTAGGGTGGAGGAACTCCCACGGCCATGGGTGAACTCTGGCTAGGCTTTCGAGGTTTCCTTCTCAAGCCCAGGAAGAGCAAGTGGTTGAGAATGAAACTGAAAAAAGGGAAACCATGTCAAGCAATGTCCTCCCTACCCCCCAGAAGTTAGAAGGGTCTGTGGCCAAGTTTTGGGGTCTGAGCAAGTCCCTTCATCTCCTTAAGTCTTAGTTTCCCAATCTGGGAATCAAGGACAAGAATACCTGCCTTTATCAGAGTGATAAGAATGTGAAAGCACTATTTAAAGTAGATTTAAAAGGTCTACAAACGTAATACTGTTCCAATTCAACAAGTTTCCTCACCTGTAAAATGATGGTGTTTCATTAAATTCTAACGGGCACACTATGATTTGTATGGCCTTAAAACCTGTAAGGGTTGTGTGGGCCATTTATCCCATTATTTATGCTGCCTTTGGGAAGGACAAAGTGTGTACCCTTCAGAATTCTGAGTTTATAAACTAATAGCCACAGGGAGAAGAATTTCTATAATCTCCTTCCATTCTTTTACATTTTTAAAAGACGATATTTGTACCTTGCTGGTTTTCCAGTTCTCTAAAGAGAACATGTATTGTTTTCAAAACCAAGGTACACTAGGAATGTTATTTTAAAAAGACAGAAGGTTTTGCTTCTGTTTTTCCCTCAGTTGTAGGTTTGCCCCCAGGGATTAGTCCTCATACTTGGGGTGCATCAGAATCACCTGAGAAGCATATTATTGACAGATACTGAGCCTTGCCTCTGAAACTCAGCAGGTTTAGAGTGGGGTCCGGCCATCTAAATTTCTAGTAAGCTTCCAGGGTGATTGCTAAGGCAACACCATGGTTTCACCACCGACAGGATGAGTTTGAGGTACGGACAGCGTGCAAGAGAGCTCTCATTTGAATTTGAAAACATGTATTTCAGAGGAATAATGATGACCCTGTTGTTTTCCTTTTGTCCAGAGGAGATGGGAAAGGAATATAAGTATTTGAAGAATATGTTTCATATATATCAGGTGAGATTCAGAGCTCCTTGGTGGATTATGAGAGAAAGAGAAGCAAGGCTCATTCCTGGTTGATGACGTTGAAATGAATCTAGAGCTCTTGCCCAGAAAATCATTTCCTGAAATTCCCAGCCTCCTTGAACCTAAGCGGCCCTCGAGGAGAAGAGGGAACTTGCGGACTCTGATGGCACCCATGCAGGACATGTCAGTCACCCAGACCCTAAAGGAGCCCGTTGAAAAATATGTTTGTCATTACGAAAGTAATACCTGCTCATTGTTTTTTAAAAAATGGAAATTCAAAAACCAACAACAGGGACTTCCCTGGTGGCACAGTGGTTAAGAATCTGCCTGTCAGTGCAGGGGACACGGGTTCAATCCCTGGTCCAGGAAGATCTCACATGTCGCGGAGCAACTAAGCCCATGCGCCACAACTACTGAGCCTGCGCTCTAGAGCCCGTGAGCCACAACCACTGAGCCCGTGTGCCACAGTTACTGAAGCCCGCGCGCCTAGAGCCCGTGCTCCGCAGCAAGAGAAGCCACCACAATGAGAAGCCCGCGCACCACAACGAAGAGTAGACCCCGCTCGCCGCAACTAGAGAAAGCCTGCGCGCAGCAACGAAGACCCAACGCAGCCAAAAATAAAACTAATTAATTAAAACAACAACAACAACAACAGCAACAACAAAAAGAATGAACTATCACCACCCCAAGACAACCATTGTTGATATTTGTACTTTGTAACATCTTTGATCTTAGTAAAGTACTGGGTCAAAAAGAATAAACACTTGTAAGGCCTTTGATGCATTTGGCCAAATTGCCATCCAAAAGGACTGTGTCGCTCTGCACTAACTCTAGCAAGCAGAGCAGGGAGTACCTCAGAACATAGCCCATCCACTTAGCCAGCTAATTTGATGGAGCCCCAGGAAACCAGAATTAGGGCATGATTTCATCCTAGGGGGATGAAAGAGAGTGGGAGGGGGGAAGTGGACAGGGGAAGGGCTGGGCCAGCAAGCCCCCATCCTATGGTGACCAACTGGTCCTGGTTTGCCAGGGACTTTCTGGGTTTTAGCACTGACAGTCTGGAGTCCCAGGAAACAACTCAGTCCCAGGCAAACAATGACAGTTGATAAAAAAATTAACAACTTGGCATTTCCCTTGTTTCCCCCTGTGCTATTGATGAGTGATTCATGATTCAGAGAGAGCTGACACGAGCATCTGCAACATGCTCAACTGCCTGTCTTCAAAGGAAGCCCAGTTCCAACAGGGCAAACACTGTGCAGAGTTTTCTTTGATCTTCAGGGTTCTGCAGGCTCTTGGGTGACTGGGCTGGAATTGACTCCCATCAGTCACCATATGGGGCCCCCAGCAAGGGTCCCAGGTGAGGGAAGCCACAAAGGGCTCAGGGCTGAGCCTCAGGCCAGGGTGCAGCCTTTCAGGATGCTTTTCTTCATGGTACCTTTGTACCTCCACAGAACAGCATTTATGATGAAATGGAGGACAAGTGGTCAAAGAAGAAGGCAGAATGGGAGAAGGATGAGAAGTTGGAGTGGGAAAAGATCCTGTTACGGCAAAGTGAGTACAGGAATTTTAGACTTTTTGATGACAGATGCACCAACAAACTGGCATTAAGTTTGGTCTCAACTTGAGGAAGGCAGCCTTGAAGTCATGAAGGATGATGGGTGGGCTGCATGGCTGGACTCCTGAATGGAAGGTGCCTGGAGTCTTCAAGAAAGTGCAACAAGGATAGAGTCTTTTATGTAGTTTAGCCACCTGAGGGTCTAAACTGTACCATCCAGAACTCACTGGTTGCAAGTTTGGCAATCATGGTCTGGAACGAGCTTGTGGACATCTGTAGGATTGCAGACTTGTTTTCCGGGTACAGGTGACCCCGAAGTTCCAGAAAAAAAGCTCTTGAATTAGTTTCAAATATTCACTTGTTGGGGGAGGGGCAACACAGTCCATACTCCCATGTCCCCCCTAAAGGAAGCCATGTTTGATATATTTTTCAATTGAGATACATTTTAATTGATATAAGGATTGATATAAGGTGTACAACATGTTGATTTGATACAGTCATATATTGCTGTGTATTTTTTAAAATATTTCCAACACTTAGCACAGAGCCTGGATCATACATAGTGCCCTATAGGAGACTTTCCTACCCCCACTTAGCTTCTTCATAAATGGAAAAAAGAGAGAGAAATCTCTGGAAACTGCTCCCTGACCTAGAGGACTAGTTGAGGTAGAATTGGGGGCTCTATAAACCTATTCCACATCCTAGCCCAACACAATTCAGATCAGATTTAGTTGATATTCACAAATCACTCATATAAATGCAGATACTCCCTGGGAAAGGTCATCCTTAAGGCCCTTCCCACCCTGGACTCCCAGGAGGTAGCATGAAGACCCTGGAGTCAAGGCTGGGGAATGGGGTGTGGAGCTGCTCCTCTTTGAGTCTTTACCTGGAATCTTGGTGTAGCATAGCCCATGTCATCACCCAGACTCCCAGCTACTCGTACTACACTCATCCCATGTTGCCAGAGTCTATGCTAAGATGCTACGAGCAGTTTTGGAAGACCAGAATTTAGCTGCTCATAGTGTAGCTCAGTCCAGACTTATCTTGTGAGCCCGGGGGTTGCCTCCCTATCCACCCCTAGCACCACAATGCTGAAGAAGAAATTTGTGTAAGACCTACACCCGTCCTTCCCCCTGTTTAGTACTGGGGCTCTGCTGGCAGGTTCCCCTGTCCCCCAAATCCACTTAAGCCTAGCTCTGCCCCAGGGCTAAGTACAGAATAAATTTTATTGCTGGAAAAGTCACATGAGCCAAGAGCTGTATTATAAGATAAGGGTATCAAAAACACATAGTGGTTACTTCAGCAGAGGGAACGCACAAAATAATAAGCAACAGATCCAAAATAAACTACACAAAAAGAACCAGAGGCATTAGCAGTAAATCCCATAAGGCTGATGTGATGGAAAACCATTTCCATGTTCACCTCACTCTCACGCATCTCCAGGTGAGATTCAGAGGTTAGACACCAGCCTGGAAGGACCTTGAGTTTGACCCCGTCTGGAATTTCTATTATCTTCAGATACTCTGGTTTTCTCTCCATGTCTGTTTTTCCTACATTTACCCATATATGTGATTTCCTCACCTCCACAGGACAGAAGATAACCAAAAAATTTGAGTTAGAGTCAGAAGAAGAGAAGAAGAAAATACATGACTCCTACAGTGCTATCTTTGAGAACTTCAATCGGGAGAAGGAGGTAACAGCCCAAAGCACATCAATGGTTGAAAGTGCAGTCTGGGTGGGACCTCCAGTTCCCAGGGGGACCTCTGTAATGGGGCAAACTTTTTGTCTTTTGGGGCATGGTCCTCCTTTTCCAGCTTCCCTGGAAATTTATGCAAGCAGACTCTCAGTCTTGCTGTCCTTTATCTAGGCAGCCTTACCACAGGGTTATTGGACTGAAAATTGTAATTAACAGGAAATAATAGAATGCTAAACATATATAGAACCCGAAATTCCCTATTTACCAAAATCCCAGTCTCTGAATGGCCTTCTCATCCTTGACTGTAACTGAAGAGAAAGGGCACTGTTGCAAACTCGACTAAGCAAATTTGGATATGTACAGCTCATGTTTGATGAGATTTGACAAATGTGTTCATCCATGTAACCAACGCCCAAATCAAGACCTAGAATATTTCATCAACCCAGAGAGCACGCCTGTGTTCCTTCCAGATAAACCCTATCTCCCTCAAAACCAGCCCTAAGACAACCACTTTTTTGATTCCTACAACTATAGACTAGTTTTACTTGTTTTTAAACTTCATATAAATGGAATCATACAGTATATGCCCTTTTGTGTATAGCTTCTTTTCCCTCAATAATTTCTGTGAAATTTATCCATTCATTGTTCATATCAGCAATTTATTCCTTTTATTGCACAGTAGTATTTCTTTGTAGGAATATCACACAATGTGTTTACCATTTTTCTGTTTTTGGAGATTTTGGTTGTTTCCATTTTTTGGTGTTTACCAATAAAGCTTTTATAAATACCCTTGTATAGCTATTTTTGTAGACATATGCTTTCATGTCTCTTGGGTATATACCTAGATGTGTTATTTCTGGACTCTAGAGTAGGGATAGGTTTAAATTTATAACAAATTACCAAAATATTTTCCACAGTCGTTGTACCATTTTACTCTTACATCTTAACTATATGAGAATTCCAGTTGTTCCATATCATCAACAACAATTAGTATTACAACTCTTTTAATTTTGGCTATTCCAATGGGTATGAAGTTGTATTTCATTGTGACTTTAGTTTCCCTGATGATTGATTATGTCAGGCAATTTTTCATATGCTTATTAGACCACTTATATGTCTTCTTTTGTGAAGCTTTGGTTCAAGTTTTTTGCCATTTAAAAAGAACTTGGGTTGCTTATCTTTTTATAATTGGTATGTAGGAGTACTTTTTAAACTATGGATACAGGTTCTTTGTCAGACATACGTGTCATGAATTCTATCTCCCAGCCTGTGGTTCGCCTTTTCATTTTGCTCACGTTGTCTTTCCATGTACAGAAGTTTTCAGTTTTGATGAAAGTTGGTTATCAATTTTTTCCTTTTATGGTAACAGCTTTCTGTGTCTTCTGTGAAACTGTTGCCTATTCCAAGAACATGAAGATATTCTAGTTCCTAAAAAGCTTTCTAATGTTAGCTTTTATGATTCTATGATCTATTTTGAATATTTTTTGTGTATGGAGCAAGGTAAAGGCCATAGGTCTTTTTTTTTCCATATAGATATTTATTGTTCCAGAATGATTTGTTGAAAAGATGTCCCTTTCTCCATTGAGTTACCTTGACGTCTTTGTTGTATTTGAGGGGGCAAGGGGTAGACTCTTCATTCTGTTTCATTCAACTATTTGTCTATATTTAGGCCAACAACACAGTGTCTTAATTACTGTAGCTTGAAATCAGGGAGAAAAATCTTCCAACTTTGCTCTTGCTTTTCAAGATTATTTTGGCTCTTCTATATCCTTTGTATTTCTATATAAATTTTATAATTATCTTGTCAAGAAAGCCTGTTGGTATTTTGAGTGGGATTACAATGAATATAAACTTCAATCTGTGGAGAACTGGATATTAACAGTATTAAATCTGTACCCAAACAAAAGAAAAGGCTTTAATGAAAATATGATTTCTTTTAATATTTCTCGATGCACTAGGGTTGAACATGAGTAAGATTTTCATTATTTAACTTCAACATGTCATGTCATTAGTTTATAATGTGTGCTTCATTAAAGCAACATCTAAACTTTGGTGAATATTATATTCCTGAATCCTATTCCGGCTTTCTTAATTTTCTGAAAGAAGTGCCAGAACCCCAGTGCTGACCTTTTCCAAATAAAATTATTTTTAGGAGCTCTTAAAACAACACGAAAGGGACACCTTGCAATTAGAGGAGCTGAGAAAGACCAAAGAGGTAAGCTTTTTCATTTTTCCTGTGAAATTAGCCTCTTACAAATATATCACTAAAATGATACACTCTCAATAAAATGGAATCTATGATAATTTTCCCCAAACCATTAAAAAACAGAAGATCTAAAGCTGAGCTTGCTGGATTCAATAAGTCAAAAGGATTTTAGAACCATCTGAAAAAGAAAGCCATTGTCTTTTTAGAGCCAGATCTGAACAAGTATATGCACAATATACTGTGTGATCTTCAGTGTTAAATGCCTCCCATTTCTTGTAAGGCTCAAACCACAAAAGGACCTTAAATGGTAAAATGCCAGATTCTTCCTTTTGCACTCTGAAAAGTACAATACTGCGCCTTGGGAATGCTGCCTTCAGGCCTTTCCTTAAAACTCTGAGTGAACCTCACCCCCCGCCAGCCTCTCTAGGAACTTTTCTTCTGGGACAAATTACAGCACTTCCATGAGGGAGACACCAGAAGGGAAACTGTTTAAACCCACAAACTGCCTTGTAGCTCCTCTTCCACTGAGAATTTAATTTGGATCCAGAATGGATATGTTTGGGAAAAGATTAGCCATTATGAAAGCATGGCATGATATTGTAGAGCCCAGGCAGGGCTTCACCCTTGATGGGCAAACAGACCACAATGTCCCACAAGGTAAAGGGATGGGCTTTGGTGTAAAGTAGACCCAGTGTGTTATAATAACAGCTTTAATGAGCTTGGCTACTAATTCTATCACTTGTGTCATTTCTGGGTCTGTTTCAATTAATTGATTTTGCTCCTCATGTATGGTCATATTTTCTTGCTTGTTTGCTTGTCTGGTAATTTTTTTATTGGATGCCAGCCATTGTGATGTTTACCTTATTAGGTGCTAAATATTTTTGTATTCCTTTAAATATCATTGAGCTTTGTTCTGGGATTCAGTTACTTGGAAACAGTTTGATTTTTCAAGCCTTGGTTTTAAGCTTTGTTAGGCAAAATTAAAGCAGTCTTAATCTAGGGCTAATTTTTCCCTACTACTGAGACAGTATCCCTCTGAGTAAGCTACGCAACGCTCTGTGTCTTATACTCTGGCTGGTGGAAGCATGAATTTTCCCAGTCCTGTTTTGGTCCAGGGATGGTTCTGCCTGCTGGTGGTTCTTTCCCCAGCCTCATCTCATTCCATTCCTTCCCTCCATCATGCAGCTCCAGTGGCACTGGACTTCTTGCTGTTTCTTTAACAGGCCAGGTTGCTCCCACTTTGGGGTCTTTGCACTTGGTGTTTTCCCTTCTTGGAAAGCTCTTTCCCAGATATCCACACGGCTCACTTCCTTACCTCATTCCGGTCTTTCTTCAAATGCCACCTTCTCAGGGGTTACTCTACTTAAAGGCTCAACAACCCGCCCAGCATGTCCTTTCTCCTGTTTCATTTTTCTACACAGACTTATAACCATCAAACCTGATAAACTCAATGAAGTCAGGGATTTTTGTCTATTTTCTTTGCCACTGCTCCTCAGTTTCTAGAATACTGTCTGGCATATCACAGACATTCAGTACACAGCAAGTGATTTTTGAATGACTAAATAAATGAAAGAATGCAAAATTACCTGGTACAGTGCTTTGCCCAATGCCATTGCAGTAAATGATGGTACCTCTCCAGTTTATACCATCGTGGGAGAATGCTCTTTTCATGCAAAGAGCCCTGATGACATGTAGGAGGTAAATGGGGCTGCACCTGAAAGCTGAGGCCCATCTGGTTCATTTTTATAGTCTCTCCAGCATCTATCTAAAGCAGATTCCACACTTATCCCTTCCCTGCACTTACACTTCATCTTCTATCCACAGCCTTGGTTTGTTTTCAATTTATTTATTGTATTTACTTTATTTACTTTAATTTTTTTGCATCTCTTTCACTAGAATGTATCCCCATAAAAGTAAGAACTTTATCTGTCTTGTTGTTCATCATAATATTCCTGATGCCTAATACAGCAGTAGGTTTTGCAGGGGTTTTTCCCCTAATTAACAAACTTTTTTTAGAGCAGTGTTAGGGTTACTGAAAAATTAAGCAGAAAGTGCAGAGATTTTTTTCCCCCTACACACACACACACACACACACACACACACACACACAATTTCCTTTATTATTAACATCTTGCCTTAGTGTGGTACATCTGTTACAGTTGATGAACCTATATTGATACATTATTATTAACTAAAGTCTATAGTTTACCTTAGGGTTTCCTCTTTGCGTTGTACATCCTATAGGTTTTGTCGCAGGCATGTAGCCTCCTTTGCAGTATCGTACAGAATAGTTTCTCTGCCCTAAAAGTCCTCAGTCCTCCTATTCGTCCCTTGCTTCCCTTCCTAACTCCTGGCAACCACTGGCCTTTTTATTGTCTCTATGGTTTTGCATTTTCCAGAAAGTCATGTAGTTGGAATTCATACTAGTTATTTAATAAATATTTGTTTAATGAATGGATAACTGGTAGCTATTTTGACAACCCATGTGAGCTGTGGTGAGGGCTGGCTCTAGGGCAGTGATAGTGAGGCTGAAGAGAAGGGTATAGATGAGTGAGACACAGAGGAAGTAGAACGAACAGGGCATAGTAACAGGGCAGGAGAAGGACTAGCTAAAGCTGATGCTTTCATATTCGAATCCAGGTGTCCTGGAGAAGAGAATAAATGGGTAGACATCATCATGATGTCCAAAAACAATTTCTTCTTACACAGGTCATAGAGGAAGAGTTGCATGCTCAAGCTCTTATCCTAGAATCACTTAACACAACCGTCTACCAAACCCAGATGGAACTCCAGAGAGAGGTGAGTCCTGGTTGGAGTGGGGATAAGAGTTGGAGGGAGGAAGCCTCTGCCATATAGCTCTGCTCTGGGTGACTCTAATTTGGGAAAGATGGCTATTAAAATGTACCTGTCTTTCAGAAAGCTATGGTGGCAAATCTGGAGAAAACACTCCAGACCAAGCTTGCTGAAGCTGAAGAAAATTTTAAATATACCATACAGCACCTGACAGAAGAAAACATTCATCTAAGGTATGAATGATGCTGCTCAAAAAGACGTGGCTGAGTTATCTTTAGAAAGTGGAAGGGATGGGAATTCCCTGGCAATCTAGTGGTTAGGACTCTGCACTTCTGCAGGGGCCCTGGGTTCGATCCCTGGTCGGGGAACTAAGATCCCGAAAGCTGTGTGGCATTGGGTGAGGAATAGGTGAAAATGAATCTAGGTATTCCCTCATGAAATCAAGGCACAGGCAGTGTCAGGAGGGGGATATGCTGGCCACAGAAGTTATCTACTGAGCTCATTTCATTTGAAGTGATGCTGGGAGACTCCTCTCCCTTTCCTCTCTTAGTTTTTTATGCAAAACAACACAGGAGGTTTATCTGAGAGTCTCTGGGTTTATTCAGTTTTATGACTGAGAATTATTGTTAAATCCAAGGCCTTGAGCCTTGTGATCTTCTATTATAGGCTTTATGCTTTGAAGGGCTTTTTTACTTATAGGGTATTGATTAATTCTGGGAAGAGGTATTGAGGGATCTATTTGAATCTTGAAGGGAGGTGCACTGTGAATTTTGCCAATATCAGTTGGAGATTTTGCCCATAAGGAGGATGGTAGCTCCTAATTCAATAGGGACAAATAATCAGTGTTTCCAAAATCAGTTCTAGGGCAATGAGAGATGGAGCAAATAAAAGATGTCACAGGGTCATTTAATTCACCTGGTTGGCTTCTTTGATGACTGTGGTCAAATTCTAGAATTATTTCCCCCTTCTGGGAGAAAGAAATTCCAGCAAGATACTTCTCTAAGAAGTCTCAGCTTAATAAATGGGTAGGGACAGAGGAACTAAGGAGAAAAGGGTGTGTATGTCTCAAAGGACCTAAATGAAAGGAAATAGGTTCAGAGACAGGAATCTCTTGCGGCTCATTAGAGATCCCCACTATGTGAATTGTTTTAGTGTTCTGATGCAGGGGCTGCTTTATAGCAGTGCGGTTGAGCACTGAGAGTGCGGCTCTGATGTCTGTTAGGACTGGAGGAGATTCATCCCCAACCTGGAGAAATGTTTCTCTAAGCCAATTAAGAGGGAGGATTGGGAAGAGCCCCTGTAGTTCCTTGGAGCCCCATCATTGAGAATTGGGAGGATGTTGGAAAGACTGGTTAGAGGGCTAAATGTACCTGAAGTGCTTGAATTTGTAAAATCTCTTTTCCAAAGTCCTGGCTCTTTGCAATAACAGGAGAAACTAGGAGGGTTCTGGTCTCATTTAGGAGACTCCATTTTCTGGGGTTGAAAGTTAAGAATTTTGGTCGTCTTCCTTATAGGTGAGTCATCTAGAGTGTGAGAGAACTGGTTTGCCAGATTCACTAAATCCAGAGTGGATGTAGTTTCCCATTCCATCTGGTCCTTTTTATAGAAGGGAAAGATCCCAGTTCAACCCATTAATAAATATAGAATTAAAAGCTTCCTGGGTGGAATCAACCTCTATAGGAAGAGCAGAATTTTCTTTAAAAACAATCTGAAGTCAACTGTAATCATCATGAACAGGTTTGTCAGATTTTCGTGTGCAAGCCTGAATTTTCTTCCAATCAACAGGCTTTGGAAAAGCCCTAGGAGTCACGTGATGGAGTCGCCTAGTGGTTGCTCAAGCCATGTAATAAGTTAGCAGGTTTCTTGGTTGTAATTTTAGAGACCTGTCAGGATTTCCTCAATTAGCAGTTTTCATCAAATGCTGGGCCTGACCTTCACCAACAAGCATATGAACTATCTGATATAAGTCAGAGAAACCAGGTCAGTAAGTTCGAATGACTATAGTAAATTCCTGAGCAAATCTCAGGGTCTTTGGTTACTTTGGGTGAATCTTTGACTATGGTTCACAGTTCAGCTTTAGTCCAAGGAGTATGAGAAATTAAGGCTCTGGATCCTCAGACAGCTTAATTTTAAAGGGACAGGTTCTGACAAGTTCAGAGGAAAAAGGAGTGGGGAGAATTTCAGAAAGAAGGGGAAGTTCAGTAAAGGAATTAGTATAGGGGAACTAAGGCTATAGAGGAAGTATAGGCAGCATAGAAGGGAAGGAGGAAGATGGTGCCAGAGGCGGAGCCTGGTCACGAGGAGCCAAGGGAGAGACTCAAGATGGGGTCAGAGATGGAGCCTGAGACAAAGAAGCCAAAGAACAAGAGCTTGAAGCTTCAGGAGCCATTTTATCTTTCTTTACTTATCTGTTTGCCTCAGTTAACCTTAAGATCTTATTTTGCAGAGAGGCAATTTTAGACTCCTGATAATATTTGGCAGCCTCAAAATAAGCATTCCACTCAGTTCTAGAAATTTTTGAACTATTGTGGTCCAATTTGGCTTTAGAAAAATTAAGTTTGGGGATTTCAAAAGTTCCCTGTGATGGCTGTTGAGATCCTAACTTGTCTTTGATTGGGTCAGTCCGTTTAGCTAGAAATTCACATGAGGAAGGACCACAGTTTTTAAACATAAAATTGGCTGGAGTCCCTGCGGTGAGGGTGGGGGGCAACATCAAAATATTTAGATAACTGGGGTCCCATTTCTCAGAGGTTTTTCTCTGGAATAAAAGAATAATTTTCAAACAGCTTGCAACTCAAACAGCCTACAAGCTAATACCAGCCAGTTCTAAGGAAAGAGCTTGATCCCAAAGGAGCCAGACCAGAGGGTTTTCAGCCAGTTTCCAGAGAACAGCCCCTGTACCAAAGGAATGGGCCAACAGCTGAACTGACACAGTTTCAGTGAAGCAGCTCCTGTTCCCAAAGGAATGGGCTGACAACTTCTCAACCAGCTTCAGTAGAAACAGTTTAATCTCAAAATCAGGCCAAAGTGCCAAACAAGTACTTGCACATAGAACAAGGCCTTAACAAGAAAGATAAAACCTTAAAATAGATCCTGAATAAAGCCCGGAGAGCTTCAAATGGCAAAGAGGGCATGAGCTCAGATCCAGGAGAAAGATGTACCTTCAACCTCCAGGGTCATTGAGGAAAACAGTGAACTCAATGGGCTTGATTGTGGGTACCACACTTGTTTGCTCACCAGCCCAGAGCCATTGAGGATCTTCTCTGGTCCCCATATGGACCACCAAAAATGTTGACCTAAAACAAATAGACTGCCAGTTATCTCTCCAGGAAAGATGGGTTTATTGGGGATCAGCAAAAAATTGCAATTTGGGGTCTGCAACCATGGCAAGCCATATGCAAGGCCCCACACAGCAAAGGAAGAAGAATGCTTTTATAGAGGGGAAAAGTAAGTGGGGAGGGCTATAGTAAACAAAGAGTCTGTGGCTTTTCATTGGCTGAGTTCTTACCAGGAAAGAATAAGAGTCTTTCTTCCTGTTGGGCTCTGCTACCATCTCAGGGCATGAGAGCTCCCCCTTCTGGTCTCCCTACTCTATTTAACTGAGGTTTCTGTTTATTAATTTTTTACAAGGGATTTAGGTGTCAATGGTTTACCCTTAGATGCACCTGCATTTGGTTCCTATGAAAATCAACTTCAGGTCAGAAATTATTCTGTTACCTGAAGATGCATCTTAAATCATTGAAATAATTTTTGGTCAATACTTTAATAAAGGGACGTTATTCATTGTGTTAATTATGTAGAAGATTCCTCATATGGGAATTTGGTAATCCAAATTTCATGTCTCACTAAATTCAAAACCACTGCAAATAATGAATGAGACCCCCCCAACCAGTGAAAGAATAAAACCACATTTCTCTGCCTCTCAAATATCCTATACCCCTTTCTACCCTTTGAGTCTATAGTGATGATACATCTTCTCTTTATAGGCAGAAGACAATTGCCAAAAATGAAGAAATTTTTGATGAACGATCTGGGAAATCGACCTCTGTTACTATTTACGAGCATAATTCTGACATTTTAGAAGATGGTGGCAATGAAACACAAGAATCATGAGCAGAAGAATTGTTCTCTATCTCCAAAGATATTAGGAACACCATCTTTGTAGGCTTAAGAACTCCCGTGAGGTTTTCTCGAGAAATGCATATGGTGAGTTTAGTTCTTGGGTTGCCTTGAGTCTACTTGTGTCTTTTCAAAATTTGTTTTCTTCTGAGTGGTTGGGAATGTTTGAATTCTCATCTCAATTACATAGACTTTCATGACTCTTCATTGAAAAGTGATTTTTTTCACACCTAGAGCTGAGCTTTCTCTAGGCTTTGTATTAATTTCTCTTCCACCTTTACATGTTTCATAATGAAGACACTGACCTGAAGAACTTCTTTCTATTAAATGTTGATGATATTTTGTGGTGCACCTTTTGTCCCCCTGGGACATTTTGCTAGCAAGAAAGATAATTTATTGATTTGATTCCCCCAAACATTTTCTCTTATATGTGTCCCCACTCCCCTACCTCTCAATCATGTCCCCTAACCTATGATTTGGGAAGAATTTCTGACGATTCCTGCCACCTTCTCTAAACCATCCCCAGAATTCAAATGCCCAAAAGGCAGGCAACATAAATAAGAGAAATTGGCTGGACATAAGAAAAAAACAATCACACAAGCATGGTGATAAGAGGTAATTGGCAGCAGCCTCAGTGGAGGGGATTGGGCAGGGTGGTGTGGGGGATTGGGGGGTGGGGCGAGAGCTATGGGGATTGGGTAAAACCATTCCATTTTTGCCAAACAGGAGCATGGTGTAAATGTGGTCAGATATCCTAATCTTTCAAAAGAAAGTATTCTGGTTTTTGAGGTCTTCCCTGGTGGCGCAGTGGTTAAGAATCCGCCTGCCAATGCAGGGGACACGGGTTTGAGCCCTGGTCTGGGAAGATCCCACATGCCACGGAGCAACAAAGCCCGTGCGCCACAACTACTGAGTCTGCGCTCTAGAGCCCACGAGCCACAACTACTGAGCCCGCATGCCACAGCTACTGAAGCCCGCACGCCTAGAGCCCATGCTCCACAATAAGAGAAGCCACCACAATGAGAAGCCCACACACCGCAACAAAGAGTAGTCCCCACTCACTGCAACTAGAGAAAGCCTGCGCACAGCAACGAAGACCCAATGCAGCCAAAAATAAATAAATAAAATAAATAAATTTATAAAAAAAAAAAAAAAGAAAGAAAGTATTCTGGTTTTTATGTGACAACTCCCAATTTTTAAATATGGACAAGAGGGAATTCCCTGGCTGTCCAGTGGTTAAACTCTGTGCTTTCACTGCCGAGGGCACGGGTTTGATCCCTGGTCGGGGAACTAAGATCCTGCAAGCCATGCGGTGGCAATAAATAAAAAAATACATACATACATACAAGAAAATTTTTAAAAATACAATTGTGTGAGCCAACATTGGGAGGCTCAAGGAAAACATATCTGTGATCCAAACATTTTCTACCTGTAAGATTAGATTCCATTGGCAAAAACAAAACAAAACAAATAAACAAAAACAATCTCCAAGGAATAGTAAGATTAAAATTATATTTTATTCTATTAAAAATATTTTTTACGTTTTTTTTTTAAACTTAGCTTTGAAAGATAACGTAATTACTAAAGGTTTAAAGTGAACCAAACACATAAAGAAAGAGCAAATGCATAAAACGAACACAGAATGGCTATTAAAAAAGCAAATCATTTTCAACAGCACAGAGGCATGTATATTAAGAGCGTTAAGATAAAAGCTGAAAAGGGAGTTTGGAAACAGATTCTAAAGAAATTGAAAACATTTAGAACTTTTAAAGTTTTTAAAACAAGAATTTTTTTAATTTTGTATTTTAAAAAATCTTGTAAATTAGTGTACAAGATGGCTTGGGAAAGGAGGGACTGGAAGTACAAAACAGTCAAGTTAATATCCAATTAACATCATTTCTCTTAAAAGTGAGCTGAATACTGTACTTATGAGTAATAAAAACAAGGAAAATCATGCTTAGGTTTTTGAAATCTAAGTCTAAACAGTGGTGTCTTTCACCACTGAAAAGCAAAGTCTGCTCATGGCGCAGGAGAGGAAGCTCACATGTTTCTGGGATAGCTTGTCACACTCACCAGCAGCAATCAGGCTGGATGTGGGAGCATTATACCCTCAACCTCAACACACGAGGGGTTTCCTTAGCTAGGTCAGATCACAAATATCTCCCTCAGTGATCTTTGACATTTCTTTTAAACTTACTATACTTTTTGTATCTACTATAAGTTCATTTTTAAACTTTTTCATCAAATTAAAAACACAATTAAAATCATGCCTACAGCTATGACTGTCTAGCTATTGCAAAGCCAGAGATTTAGCTTGAATTTGCATGCAAATTAGATTGTCCTGACTCCCATTCTCTCCCCTTCCAGCTATCAAGAAAAAAAAAAAAAAAAGAAAGAATAAAATAGCAGCATTTTAACTATTGTTTAGTTTTGCAACTAAACAATAGCATCAATTAAGGGGAAAGAAGAGTTTTTTTCTCAGTGTGAAAGTAGGTTGTGGCATCTGTTTGCCCATATTTTTCTTGTCATCCTTATTGCTTACTTCAAAGTTCACCTTGGTGAGGATGGTGAGAATATCTTCACCCCTGAAAAACATAACATAACCTTGTAACCATCTATGGGGGGAAAAATCAACTGGTAAACCCTATCATCTTCTGTGATTAGTGATAGTTATTTCCCTCAAAACAACGGGCATTTGAAATAACAAGATGTTAAACCAAGACCTACCACAGCTTTCTAGGTAAAGAAGTTGTCTCAGAGCTTAATATCTTATGACCATCAGAAACTTCACTGTCAACATCAGATTTGGTTTCTTTGCCTCCTGACCTATTTGTACCTCACTCTGCTCCATGTATTGTGTCACTTACCCCCAATCGCCTCAACGCCCCCCAACATCCTCTGCCTCAAATTGGCATTGCTTCTGTGGATTTATCTGTGGCCACATCAAACTTTAGGCAAGTGGAAATTGAAAGTCTCCTGCAGCCACCCCACTGCTTTCTCACCAGCTTCTCTTATCAGTTTAGTTGGGCAACCTGTTTATTCACTTCTGTAGCTAACCCCTTGGAACCTCGCAGGATTCGTGGTCTAAGTTACAAAATGAAAATGCAGTGTGGATGTTATGGTTCAGTCCTTTATCTGCCATTGGAAATTCTTGCTCTTCATACACTTAAAACATAATGAGACACAGAACTAGAAGCAACCTACAGAGGATTCCTTGCTATTTATCTGCTGGTTGTGTGTGCATTTGGTGAACTGTGCCGTACAAAACCATCATTTAAATAAAGGAAACATAAGATAATAAATGAGGGAAAGTTATTTTCCCACATTTTGTGGGCTTCAAAGCAGGCCAAATTTGTGGGAATAGAAAAAGTTTCTGATCTTTAGCACTTATCTCCCACAAGAGGGTCCAAGGTTGGTTAGCTATTATAGAACTTTTGACAGGGTTGGAGGATGTTAAACATGGAAATTCCAAACTAGTTGAGTGGGTTCAGTCATGTTTCTGCCCAGAGACAGAGGTGGACTATATGACTTTGCCATCTTTCCCACTCTATGATATGCTGATTGCCCTTTGAGGTGCTAAATAAAAGAAACTCCTCAGTAAGTATTTCAGTTTTTTCCATCGGTAAACTTGCCCTCTTTCCCACTCTGCAACTGACCTGAGAATTACAGTTATGTGATCCACAGCTAGACATTTAAAGATGAATGAAGTGTTGAATAAGCAAAAATTACCTAGGACATCTTTCTCTCAGGCTCTGGCAAAGTGACTGGATATACCAGGTCCCCTCCATGGTGCTTCGGTAGGAAACACAGTTGTTCACGGTGGCCATCCCCAGCAGAAAGTCAGCCTCATCTGGGATATATCTCTTCTGAAGTGATGAATCCATTTCTAAATAGGCTTCCTTCTGTTCTGAGTCAGTCTCAACAGCTATACCTCTCTGGTAGTTATCCCCTTGACAAGCCTGAATAAAAAAGATTTTGGGTTTGCCAAGAAGGGAAGGGCACTTTGAACCAGTGAAGTAAGAGGTCAGCTCATAGATAGGGGCTTCCTGCCCATCGGAGCCATAGATGATGCCCTTGTCTCCATGGGAGAGGATGCAGCAGATGAAGCAGTCCTTGTTATTGTGGTCCATGCTTTGGTAGGATTTCAGAACCTCACAGATTTTCTTTGCAGTGTAGTCTTTGTAATGCACTATCTCAAAATGAAGCTCACTAAAGGTCTTTCTCAAAGCCTCTGAAAAGTGAAACAAGAAAAGTCATATTACACCACAAGAATTCCCAGACCACAACCCAGGACTAGAGAGAACACTGATCAGATAAGAATCTGAACCGAACTTAAAAACAAGACCCTCTATATTAGTGGCTGGATTCCATAGACTTCTAATATTTACTACCACTACCTGCAAATATTTCCCAGCCCTGAGGCAAAAGAGAAAGGGGAGACTGCTATTGTGGGCCTGTTGTCTTTTCTCAACTAGTCTACAAGATGGGTAAGCTATTATTTAGGCTTACTACCTAACCAATCTAAAAAGTAACTGTAATACTTACATAATCAGAAAAAAAGCAAAAAAAAAATTTTAATAAAAGATCCATACTTATTTTATCCTGAACGCTCTCAAAATTGTTCATCAAAATACAAGACATGAATGTTTTAAAAGTCAAGTAGAACTAAAAGACTTATTACAAAAAAGCTACCCCGCTCTACTCCTTCCTTTTACCCAGTCATGTTCTGTCCAGCCATTTCTATGAAGGTAACCACTTTCAACTTTTAGCTATTATTATTTTTTTGGTATTAGCCTCCATTTTGTAATAAATTTGGGCTCATTTCTATTTATTCGTTTATAAATTTTAGACTTTTGTACTGAGTTCCTATTGTGGGTGATGAGTGCTTGGTGTTCTCACACATTTACAACTTTTAGTTGAAGCAATAGAAATATATGTATTACTAATACTATGTAAACATAATATTCTTTAATTATGCTTCCTTTCTTATTAAACTTTTTTGTCTTTCCTGGAATTAGCAATAGCATTATTTTTTCATTGCTTTGTTTTCTACATGCTTAACATTATTTTTCCCCAAATGCTCTAATTGATCTAGTCAAAGTCTTTCAACACTTTTCAGGCTGCCTGTCTGATTATTTTAGATAAAAATAGCATATATTTAAGGTGTACAACATTATGATATGAATAGTGAAATGATTACTACAGTTAAGCTAATAATATATCTCCTCACTCAGTTACCTTTTGTTTGCATGTGTGTGTGTGTGTGTGTGTGTGTGTGTGATGAGAACACCTGAAATATAGTCTCTTTGCATATTTCTCATGTTCAATACAGTATTATCAACTATGGCCATCATGCTCTACAGTAGATTGCTAAACTTATTCATCCTACATGCTGCTACTTTATACCCTTGATCAGAAATACAATCAATGCCATTTTAATAAAAAATGTTTTAATGGTAAATATTAAGTAAATGAAAATCGAAGGCCTGAAACCTTTTCTTCAATACCAAGATATACGATGATGAATGATGTAGTCAGTGAACTTAAGTTCTGTGGCTTTTTAAAACCTTAGAATAGATTTGCTTGAATAAACAAATGTTAACAGAAACCATTCACAGAGTCCTGATGATTAAAATCAACCTATCTTATTTTCTAAACTGCTCTATTTAAAAAATAAGTAATTACCTGATGTTATGACTCATAAACACCATTTTCAAAAATTCTTTGATCAAGTAAAAACTCTTAATATCACAATGGTTGGGTTGAATTATTTCTTTTATTGCTTTTAGTTGTAGCCATTTCTATGTTCACATGATGCAAATTATTTTTCATTTAACTTGTAAGCTCTCAATCTTAGCTGAAAAAGGCTGAGCCAAAGACTTTCTGTTTAGTTTAACATTTGAAAATGCTATTTCTGTTAAGGACTCAATTTCTGCTGCACTCATAGCCCAACTTTTATAAACACAACTTCCATAAATGGTCTTGATACCAAAGCAATGTTTTCACCCAACACCTAATACACTCTATAGAGGCTCTATTCATTTAGCTGAATTAAAAACAAAGTTTATTGTTGCTTTTTATAAGCCTTTTAGTAAGATTTGATATTTTATCTTTATATATACATTGCTTTGATTTTTAAAATTAATTTAAAAGAAAACAAAAGCAGAAAACTAGCAAGTATGTAAGAATGTTGTTCACCTCCACAGGGAAATACGGTTATATCCATCTTTTTGAAACACATGGCCCTGTTGATACAGCTTTTGTTCTCCCCTTTTGACAAAAACATCGATATTAGAAATATTTCATTTCTCTTTGGGGTTCTACTGTACCTGCATCCAAGTCTGTTCCATTCCTATCCTTAATGCTGTGAAGTTTGGGCACATCCTTCCTTGCTATGCTAAAATCATAATTGTTAAAGATCAAACAGTATCCCCGAGGTTTGCTTTTCATTCGGTAAACCGTGTTCGATGTCTGGAAAACAAAAATCCAACCCAGGAGCTGACTCTGTGGGTCAAACACTTGAGATGTGAACAAACAACTCCCTAGTAAGAGGTTAGGCATCACCTAAGCCAAACTGGGATGCAAGTGCACTTTCCATAGCCCCACCCCAACTTGACACTGCTCCCCTAAGGAACTAGTTTCCACTCATTCCCCGACAAGGATTGCAGACTCCTTCCCCACAGTTAGTGTGGAAAGTCAGTGTCCCAATACCTGGGCCTCCTGAACATTTGCACTTATATTAATAGTGTTGTCACCACATTGTATTGGTATTATTTATTCTCATTTCTGCTCAAGGCAGGAACATCTGTGCCAGGGACTAGGATTATTATTAATTTGTGAGAGCTCAATCAGGAGTTGCTGGATGAATGACTGTCTTGGTGCTATCTCTGGGCTGCCCCTTTGAGACCTTGTGATTCCCTTGGCTCTCTGCTCAACTCATCCATGCTTCTGGGCTAACAGGTGAGGGCCTGCCCATCACACGGCATAGCATGGTCCCAGGATTTTTCAAGCTGATGGCTTAATCTGGATCTCAGGACCACGGTGACTCGAGGAGACAGATGTGCTGGGCAGGCAGGTCTTGGCTGTGCTACGGGTTACAGTATCCACACTCTACTACTTGACAGTATCAATCAGAGGTGACCCTGTGACCTCCTGACTTCCCTGGGGTTGTTTCAGTGCTGAGATATTTAGCATTTATTGGGAAATCCATGCAGTCCCTCAAGGTAGAGAAAAGGGCCCCAGACTAGGGGGCCAAATTCCTGGCTCTACTACTTAATAACCTTAAGACTTTGGACAAGTTAACTAATCTCTCTTGCACTCAGTGTCATTAGCTGATGGGTGGGGATGACATTTGCAGAGTGCTTTTACTGTTTACAAAGTGCCACATGGCTTCAGTTAATCCTTGATGTTCAGACTGAGAGAGGTCTGGTAATTTGCTTAGGAGTCCACTAATAAATGGTCTCTCCTAAGCTTAATTTCAAGTCTCCCACTAGACATTAGGCATACAGGGTTTCCTCTGCTTCCCACCACAAGGAAGAGTGAATGGGCTGCTGAGTCACAATGTGGTAAATTGCTGAAAGTTACAGAAACAGAAGTGATATCTAGAAAGGCAATTTTGGGGCCAGCTCATTGGGATGAGATCATAGAGACAACTAGATTGTGAGCATGTGCTGCTTACACCTAATCACAAAGGAGAAACTGTTTTGAAATGCCAAGCTAAAAGAAGACTTTGCTTTTTCTAATCCTGCTGACTCTTCTCCCAAAGCCCTCTCCCATTTAGGCTGATGCAGCTGCTGAAAGGATCAGGTTGGAGGCTCCCCACCCATCTGCCTTCCAATTATTCCAACATCTTTGCTTTTAAAATAGAAATTTAACACATGGGAAATCAAAGAGATCAAAATTTTTTCAAAAATTACAAAGTCACATGTTAAACTTGTGCTTTTGTGAATTTTTTTCTACAGTTCTCAACATTTTCAAGAAGTTTCTGTTTAGTTTCTATTAGTTTATCTGGAAGCTAAAAAAAGCTCAGGAACACAATACTTAGAATCTGCAGCACAAAGGGGAAAAGGAATGGGAATTTCCCGGTACCTGCGACTCACTGTCTTTTTCTCCTGGAGAGTCCGACATGGCCAGCATTTCAAGAGAGCCCTCCCTTATGAGCAATTGTGACACATCTGGAATGACACAGGCAGGGAAGGTGCTTTGGTGAAGAAAGATGTAGCACCCAGGACAACATAAGGTCCCTTTTAAAATGAAAATTCACAGGACTTCCCTGGTGGCTGAGTGGTTAAGAATCCTCCTGCCAATGCAAGGGACATGGGTTCGAGCCCTGGTCTGAGAAGATCCCACATGCCGTGGAGCAACTAAGCCTGTGTGCCACAACTACTGAAGCCCGCATGCCTAGAGCCCATGCTCTGCAAAAAGGGAAGCCACCGCAGTGAGAAGCCCACACACCACAACGAAGAGTAGCCCCACTTGCTGCAGCTAGAGAAAGCCCATGAGCAGCAACAAAGACCCAATGCAGCCAAAATTTTTTAAAAATTTAAAAATAAATAGAATAAATTTTTAAAAAATAAAGTCAGGATTTGTTAAAAAAAAAAAAAGAAAGAAAGAAAGAAAGGAAAAAAAAGAAAATGCACAGACCACCTTGAACATAATATCCTTGCAGTTCACAGAATAAGGGAAAATCTTATCACTAACTAACTCTGCCCCTATTTCAAACATGCTGGCCTGGGGCTGCAGGGTCTTTGTCTTTTGACAATGCCTTTTATATCTTCCAATGTGCAGAGAAGGTGAAAAGTAGCCAGTGCTATTAGGAGAACAGGTCCATTAACATGCAAATGTCATTTGCATACAGAGTGAAATAAGTCAGAAATAGAAAAATAAATATTGTATATTAACACGTATATGTGGAATCTAGAAAAATGGTACAGATGAACCGGTTTGCAGGGCAGAAATAGAGACACAGATGTAGAGAACGAACGTATGGACACCAAGTGGGGAAAGTGGGGGGGTGATGAATTGGGAGATTGGAATTGACATATATACATTAACATGTAGAAAATAGATAACTAATGAGAACCTGCTATATAGCACAGGGAACACCACTTCACTGTACAGTAGATACTAACACAACATTGTAAAACAACTATACCCCAATAAATAAATAAATAAATAATTAATTAAAACAAAACGGGAAAAAAAGATGCAGATGTGGTCACAGTTGTCACTGCTGTAGCCCTCCCTCTCCACAGCCTGAGTGAGCAAGTGCACCCTAATCAGCCGCTGCTTTTGCCCCCTCTTGCCTGGGTGGGGAAACAGACGCCTGAGGGTGGCCCACATGCAGAGACGGGACCAAAACCAAAGGTGAACTCCAGGGGAAGTGGTACCAAAGAAGAGAAAGGGAAATCTCTCTGTGCAGCCACAGGAGCAGAGGATTAAGTCCCTGCAATCGGCTTGGTACACCCTGCAACTGTGGAATATCTGAATAGACAATGAGTGTTCCTGCAATTGAGGCTGTGGACTTTGGGGACAAGTACAAGCTGGAGTTGGGCCAGGTCAGAGTCTGAGCTGACCCCACAGTGCCCACAGCAGGTCCAGAGACCTACCTAGAAGTACTGGAGGACTTCCCGGGCAGGCAGGGATTGGCTGCGCTTCACTGTGGGAGCAAGGACACTGACAGGTGAGGCCACAGGAAAATATTAATATTACTATTATTTTTTTCACTTTGTTCTATTGTTTTTTATTATTCTTTTTATTTTTATTTACTTTTTCTTTTCTTTTTTATGCTTTTATTTGTAATATATTTTTTACTTTATTTTTTTGCCTCTTTCTACTTTACTTTGTCATTATACTGTGCTTTTTCCTTGTTTTTGTTTTCCCCTGTTTTGCTTTGTTTTTATCTTCTTTTTAACTATATTTTATATTTTTCCATTTTTACTTTACTTTTTTGTTGTTTTATATTTTTTCCTTTTGTTTTCATCTTTCTTATGTTTTTATCTCTTTTAAATCTCTTTTGTGTGTTTGTTCTATGCTTTCTTTGCCTTTTTTTTAGATTGCTTTCTGCTTTTGATTGGTTTTTTGTTTTTTCTTTTTGATAGTTTAGTTTTTACTGTCTGTTTTCATTTTGGGGTTAGTTTACTTGCTTGGTTGCTCTCTTCTTTTTTGTTTTCTTTTTCTTTTCTTTTTGTGAGTGTGTGTGTGTGTGTGTGTTTCTTTGTGTGTTTTTGACTGTTTGGTTTTGCTTTTACCATTCGACTTGGGGTTTTGTTTGTCTGTTCTTTTTTTTTTTTTTTTTTTTTCCTTTTCTTCCACACCATGTGGCTTGCAGGGTCTTGGTGCTCCAGCCAGGGGTTGGGCCTGAGCCTCTGAGGTGGGAGAGCTGAGTCCAGGATGTTGGACCACCAGAGAACTCCTGGCCCCAGGGAATATTAATCAGTGAGAGCTCTCCCAGAGGTCTCCATCTCAACAGTAAGACCCAGCTCCACCCAAGGGCCAGCAAGCTCCAGTGCTGGATGCCTCACAACAAACAACTAGCAAGACAGGAACGCAACCCCACCCATTAGTCTATACCCCAGCCTTTAGTCAGAGAGGCTGACTAAAGTCAAACTAAGCTCACAGACACCCCAAAACACACCACTGGATGCGGCCCTGCCCATCAGAGGGACAAGATCCAGCTCCCCCCACCAGGAAGCCTACACAAGGCACTGGACCAACCCCACCCACTGGGGGCAGACACCAGAAGTAAGAGGAACTACGACCCTGCACCCTGCAGAAAGGAGACCCCCAAACACAGTAAGTTAAACAAAATGACAACACAGAGAAATATGCTGCAGATGAAGGAGCAAGGTAAAAACCCACAAGACCAAACAAATGAAGAGGAAATAGGCAGTCTACCCGAAAAAGAATTCAGAGTAATGATAGTAAAGATGATTCAAAATCTCAGCAATAGAATGGAGACAATACAAGAAATGTTCAACAAGGACCTAGAAGAACTAAAGAGCAAACAAACAGTGATGAACAACACAATAACTGAAATTAAAAATACTCTAGAAGGAATCAATAGCAGAATAACTGAGGCAGAAGAATAGAGAAGTGAGCTGGAAGATAGAATGGTGGAAATAACTGCTGCAGAGCAGAATAAACAAAAAACAATGAAAAGAATTGAGAACAGTCTCAGAGACCTCTGGAACAACATTAAACACACCAACATTTGAATTATACGGGTCCCAGAAGAAGAAGAGAAAGAGAAAGGGCCTGAGAAAAGATTTGAAGAGATTGTAGTTGAAAATTTCCCTAATGTGGGAAAGGAAACAGTCAATCAAGTCCAGGAAGCACAGAGAGTCCCATACAGGATAAACCCAAAGAGAAACACACCAAGACACATATTAATCAAACTATCAAAAATTAAATACAAAGAAAAAATATTAGGGACTTCCCTGGTGGTCCAGTGATAAAGAATCTGCCTTACAATGCAGGGGACGTGGGTTCGATCCTTGGTCATGGAACTAAGATCCCACATGCCACAAGGCAACTAAGCCCATGTGCCACAACTACGGAGCTCACATGCCTCAACTAGAGCCCATGTGCCACAAATTACAGAGCCCGCATGCTCTGGAACCTGCATGCCACAACTACAGAGCTCATGCACCCTGGAGCCTGTGCACTACAACTAGAGAGAGAAAACCCACACACCACAACTAGAGAGAAGCCCACACACCACAATGAAGAGTCTGCATGCTGCAACGAAAGATTCTGCATGCCTCAACAAAGATCCTGTGTGCCACAACTAAGAGCCAACACAGACAAAAATAAAAAATAAAAATAAAAAAATAAATCTTAAAAAAAAAAAAGAAAAAATATGAAAAGCAGCAAGGGAAGAGCAACAAATAACATACAAGGGAATCCCCATAAGGTTATGAGCTGATTTTTCAGCAGAAACTCCACAGGCAAGAAGGGAGGGCCCAATATATTTAAAGTGATGAAAGGGAAAAAGCTACAGCCAAGATTACTCTACCCAGCAAGAATCTCATTCAGATTTGATGGAAAAATCAAAAGGTTTACAGACAAGCAAAATCTAAGAGAATTTAGCACCACAAAACCAGCTCTACAACAAATACCAAAGGAACTTCTCTAAGTGGAAAACACAAGAGAAGAAAAAGACCTACAAAAACAAACTCAAAACAATTAAGAAAATGGTAATAGGAACGTACATATTGATAATTACCTTTAATGTGAATGGATTAAATGCTCCAACCAAAAGACACAGGCTTGCTGAATGGATACAAAAACAAGACCTGTATATATGCTGTCTACAAGAGACCCACTTCAGACTTAGGGACACATACAGACTGAAAGTGAAGGGATGGAAAAAGATATTCCATGCAAATGGAAATCAAAAGAAAGCTGGAGTAGCAATACTCATATCAGATAAAATAGACTTTAAAATAAAGAATGTTGCAAGACACAAAGAAGGAAACTACATAGTGATCAAGGGATCAATCCAGGAAGAAGATATAACAATTATAAATATATATGCACCCAAGATAGGAGCACCTCAATGCATAAGGCAAATGCTAACAGCTATAAAAGGGGGAAATCGACAGTAACACAATAAAGGTGGGGGACTTTAACACCTCACTTACACCAATGGACAGATCATCCAGACAGAAAATAAATAAGGAAACACAAGCTTTAAATGACAAAATAGACCAGATAGATTTAATTGATATTTATAGGACATTCCATCCAAAAACAGCAGATTATACTTTCTTCTCAAGTGCACATGGAACATTCTCCAGGATAGAGCACATCGTGGGTCACAAATCAAGCCTCAGTAAATTTAAGAAAATTGAAATCATATCATACATCTTTTCTGACCACAATGCTATGAGATTAGAACTCAATTACAGGGAAAAAAACGTAAAAAACACAAACACATGGAGGCTAAACAATACGTTACTAAATAACCACGAGATCACTGAAGAAATCAAAGACAAAATCAAAAAATACCTAGAGACAAATGACAATGAAAACACGACGATCCAAAACCTACGGGATGCAGCAAAAGCACTTCTAAGAGGGAAGTTTATAGCAATACAATCATACCTCAAGAAACAACAAACATCTCAAATAAACAATCTAACCTTACACCTAAAGTAACTAGAGAAAGAAGAACAAACAAAACCCAAAGTTAGCAGAAGGAAAGACATCATAAAGATCAGAGCAGGAATAAATGAAATAGAAACAAAGAAAACAATAGCAAAGATCAATAAAACTAAAAACTGGTTCTTTGAGAAGATAAACAAAATTGATAAACCATTAGCCAGACTCATCAAGAAAAAGATGGAGAGAACTCACAACAATAAAATTAGAAATGAAAAAGGAGAAGGTAAAACGGACACCGCAGAAATACAAAGCATCATAAGAGACTACTACAAGCAACTCTATGTCAATAAAACGGACAACCTGGAAGAAATGGACAAATTCTTAGAAAGGTATAACCTTCCAACACTGAACCAGGAAGAAATAGAAAATATGAACAGACCAATCACCAGTAATGAAATTGAAACTGTGATTAAAAATCTTCCAACAAACAAAAGTCCAGGACCAGACGGCTTCACAGGTGAAATCTATAAAATATTTAGAGAAGAGCTAACACCCATCCTTCTCAAACTCTTCCAAAAAATTGCAGAGGAAGGAACATTCCAAAACTCATTCTACGAGGCCACTATCACCCTGATGCCAAAACCAGACAACGATATCACAAAAAAAGAAAATTATAGACCAATATCACTGATGAATGTAGATGCAAAAATCCTCAACAAAATACTAGCAAACAGAATCCAACAACACATTAAAAGGATCATACACCATGATCAAGTGGGACTGATCCCAGGGATGCAAGGATTCTTCAATATACACAAATCAATCAATGTGATACACCATATTAACAAATTGAAGAATAAAAACCATATGATCATCTCAATAGATGCAGCAAAAGCTTTTGAGAAAATTCAACACCCATTTATGATTAAAAGAACTCTCCAGAAAGTGGGCACAGAGGGAACCTACCTCAGCATAATAAAGGCCATATATGACAAACCCACAGCAAACATCATTCTCAATGGTGAAAAACTGAAAGCATTTCCTCTAAGATCAGGAACAAGACAAGGATGTCCACTCTCACCACTATGATTCAACATAGTTTTGGAAGTCCTAGCCACGGCAATCAGAGAAGAAAAGGAAATAAAAGGAATACAAATTGGAAAAGAAGTAAAACTGTCACTGTTTGTAGATGACATGATACCATACATAGAGAATCCTAAAGATGCCACCAGAAAACTACTAGAGCTAATCAATGAATCTGGTAAAGTTGCAGGATACAAAATTAATGCACAGAAATCTCTTGCATTCCTATACACTAACAACGAAAGATCAGAAAGAGAAATTAAGGAAACAATCCCATTCACCATTGCAACAAAAAGAATAAAATACCTAGGAATAAACCTACCTAAGGAGGTAAAAGACCTGTACTCAGAAAACTATAGGATACTGATGAAAGAAATCAAAGATGACACAAGCAGATGGAGAGATATACCATGTTCTTGGATTGGAAAAATCAATATTGCAAAAATGACTATACTACCCAAAGCAATCTACAGATTCAATGCCATCCCTATCAAATCGCCAATGGCATTTTTCACAGAACTAGAACAAAAAATCTTAATATTTGTATGGAGACACAAAAGATCCCGAAGAGCCAAAGAAATCTTGAGGAAAAAAAAAAATGGAGCTGGAGGAATCAGACTCCCTGACTTCAGACTATACTACAAAGCTACAGTAATCAAGACAGCATGGTAGTGGCACAAAAACAGAAATACAGATCATTGGAAGAGGATAAAAAGCCCAGAGATAAACCCACGCACCTATGGTCAACTACTCTATGACAAAGGAGGCAAGGATATACAATGGAGAAAAGACAGTCTCTTCAGTAAGTGATGCTGGGAAAACTGGACAGTTACTTGTAAAAGAATGAAATCAGAACACTCCCTAACACCATACACAAAAATAAACTCAAAATGGATTAAAGACCTAAATGTAAGGCCAGACACTATAAAACTCTTAGAGGAAAACATAGGCAGAAAACTCCATGACATAAATTACAGCAAGATCCTTTTTGACCCACCTCCTAGAGAAATGGGAATAAAAACAAAAATAAACAAATGGGACCTAATGAAATTGAAAAGCTCTTGCACAACAAAGGAAAACATAAACAAGATGAAAAGACAACCCTCAGAATGGGAGAAAATATTTGCAAATGAAGCAACTGACAAAGGATTAATCTCCAAAATATACAAGCAAGCAGTTCCTGCAGCTCAATATCAAAAAAACAAACAACCCAATCCGAAAATGGGCAGAAGACCTAAATAAACATTTCTCCAAAGAAGATATACAGATTGCCAACAAACACATGAAAGGATGCTCAACATCACTAATCATTAGAGAAACGCAAATCAAAACTACAATGAGGTATCACCTCACACCTGTCAGAGTGGCCATCATCAAAAAATCTACAAGCAATAAATGCTGGAGAGGGTGTGGAGAAAAGAGAACCCTCTTGCACTGTTGGTGGGAATGTAAATTGATACAGTCACTATGGAGAACAGTATGGAGGTTCCTTAAAAAACTAAAAATAGAATTACCATATGACCCAGCAATCCCACTACTGGGCACATACCCAGAGAAAGCCTTAATGCAAAAAGGCACATGCGGACTTCCCTGGTGGCACAGTGGTTAAGAATCCACCTGACAATGCAGGGGACACAGGTTTGAGCCCTGGTCCAGGATGATCCCACATGCTGCAGAACAACTAAGCCTGTGTGCCACAACTACTGAGCCTGCACTCTAGAGCCTGAAAGCCTCAACTACTGAAGCCCGCGCACCTAGAGGCCGTGCTCTGCAACAAGAGAAGCCACCGCAATGAGAAGCCTGCATGCAGCAACAAAGAGTAGCCCCCACTCGCCACAGCTAGAGAAAGCCCATGTGCAGCAACAAAGACCCAACACAGCCAAAAATAAATAAATAAATAAGTAAAATAAATTTATTTTTAGAAAAGACACATGCACCCCGATATTCATTGCAGCAGTATTTACGATAGCCAGGTCATGGAAGCAACATCAATGCCCATCAACAGACAAAGGGATAAAGAAGATGTGGTACATATATACAGTGGAATATTACTCAGCCTAAAAAAGGAATGAAATTGGGTCATTTGCAGAGACATGGATGGGCCTAGAGACTGTCATACTGAGTGAAGTAAGTCAGAAAGAGAAAAACAAATATCATATATTTAACACACATATGTGGAATCTAGAAAAAATGGTACAGATGAACTGGTTTGCAAGGCAGAAGTAGAGACACAGACATAGAGAACAAACGTATGGACACCAAGAGGGGAAACGGGGGGGTGGAATGAATTGGGAGATTGGGATTGACATATACACACTAATAGGTAGGAAATAGATAACTAATGAGAACCTGCTGTATAGCATGGGGAACTCTACTTCAATTCACTGAAACTAACACAACTTTGTAAAACAACTCTACCCCAATTAAAAAAAAAATGCAGATGTGGTAGAAGGTTGTGGAGAGGAGGCAATGAGGCTATCAGGAAGTAAGTTAACTAAATAAACCTCGAAAACATATCTGCAAGTATTACCGTTTGAAAATTCATCTGGACCTCTTTCAAGGCTCATTCTTTGCTCTGAATTTAAAAAGAAACACACACATGTTTGATTAGAAACTGCTGTGACATAGAGGAGTCTGTCCATTTAAGACTACATTTTGCTGATCCACAGCTCTCAGGTTATTTATACCTCTGCTTAGTTCTTCATAATCGTTGATTTTCTTCAGCAGGCTCCTGTTGATTTGCTCACAGATTCTTTTCAGGGTGTCCAAGTTTCTTTCCCCTAGGATGACCCTCTTCTCCATCTCTATGAAGATATCAAGCAAGGTCTAGAGGGAGGAGAAATCAAGTTGGAAGACTAGATGGAGCCATATTGGCTTTTAGATTAACTTTTTTTTTTACTTCCACTCTCTCCAAACTAAGCACCCACCCTAGCTTCCCAAGCCAACCCTCCTGAGAGGACATCCTGGTCTTATAAAGCCAATCAGTAGATTATTAGGGAGGCAATTCATGATTTCTGGGCCAGAAAGACAGAAATAAGAAGACACAGGAGAAGTCACATCAGATGTCACCTAGTCCCCAGGCCCAGGCCCTGTGCTGAAACTGCCTGTGGACTCCTTTATGTGAAGACAGTGAAGCAGCCCGAGTGCATGGCTGAGATGCAACAGCCTGGTCCCTATGGCAACAGCCCTGGGGACTGCCTCACACCTTCCATTGCCTCTGCCACCTGATCATCTCCAGGCTGAGTGTCCCCATAACACACACACACACATACAACATTACATCACAGCACACACACACACAGAGTTCCAGGTCCCAGGTTGTTTCAGAGACTGCAGAAGTGAGGAAACGATCTCAGGCCCACCACCATCTCTCCTGCCTCTGCAAGGTCTCCACATTGCCTGTGCCTCCACACCAGCCTTCTCCCCTTGCTCCTCACTCTGCCTTGTTCCTGGTAATTAACGGGAGCAGCACTTTACAGTATACAGAGGCATCATATCTACAGCACTCACGCCTGACAGCATTCTTCTTCTCCCCAGTTAAAAAGTGAGAACTCATGTTGCTTTTACTGACAAGTGCTCTCTTTAGTCTCAGAAATCCCCACTGGCTGACTCACCCTCAGGACTAAACCTCGGTCAGACACCAGGTCTTACCATGTCATCATCCAGCTTACATTTGGCGATCTCCTGGCTCAAAAAAAACTTGAAGTCCTTCAATTCCAGTTTGGTCACATCTTCTGAAATCTGAAAAAGCATGACCCTGCAGTGGGAAACAGAAACACTTTAGAAATATTTTCTTAAATGATTTCCCATCCGATATATAGAGTCACAGTGGACTTGATTCCTATGGCCTCCCTTTAAAACAAAGCCAGATAATGACGTGATTTATGAGTTGAGTCCTTGGAAAGAGGCTAGTGTAGTGACACTGAAGACAAATGGCTCAGGCCCAACTATCCCACTCTTAACAGAATTTAAAGTTCTCCAACTTTGACTTTCAGTTAATTTCAGTTAAATGAATTGTGTTTTTCCTTTGTCCTTCGCTATAGAATCAAGATCTTGTTGCAATAGAAAAAAAGCTTTGATTTTGGATATCATGCTTTTCAAAACGCAAATCAGATGGAATTCCTCAGTTAAAACTAGTCAATGTTCTCCCAGCCGCTACCTTCAGTAGGAAGGCCAAACACCTCCTTCTGGAGTACGGGCTTTTGTGAACTGAGCCCAGCCTGCCTCCTCATCTCTGGATGCTCCTTACTGCTGTCCCCCCATCTCCTCTCTGAACACACCCAGCTGCCCTGCCCCTCATCCTGTTAGGCTGGGCCTCCTCCCACCCCTATCCCCTTGTCCGTCTGCAGACAACCACTCATTCACTAACAGCTCAAGCACTGCCTGACTGTCCTCAAGGCTGTATTCACCCCACCGTACCTGCCTGTGCATCGCCAGAAGAGTAACACACATAACTGTCTGTTTATGAAGCTGTCCAAGTTCCCTGAGAATGGGATCAGTGCCCTTTTGGTTTCCATAAGCCTAGAGAATCATGAGATACAGTGTTTAAGTGCAGGGGACCCAGACTCCTGGTGTTGGAACCTTGGATCCACCATCCATGAGCTGTGTGGCTTTAGACATGTTACACATTTTTTCCCCCTCATCTGTAGACTGTAGATAATACTCTATTTACCCCTCTGGGAGGTGTTGAGGATTACTTGAATAAGTTTACCTGAAGCACTTAAACCAACCTTTGGCAACACACTAAGTGTTCAAACATGACAGGCATTATTATTTCCTAAATTATGATAGGCTCTTGGGATATGCTTGTTGAATGAACAAAGGAAAGTTTTATAAGTCAGCAAACCTTTTACTATTATGGTGCAAAGGAAAATAACTTTAATACAAAAACATGTTAACTTCAAAATTAAATTAGAAAATTAAAATTCTAAAAATAAAAACATGGCTGACCCTTGAGCAACACAGGTTTGAAGTGTGCGGGTCCACTTATGTAAAGATTTTTTTCAATAAATATGTAATACAGTACTACACAGTCTGCAGTTGGTCGAGCCCACAAATGTGGAATGTAAGATACAGAGGATCGACTGTAAGTTATAAGCGGGTTTTTGTGCAGAGGGTCCACACCCCTAACCCCCATGTTGTTCAATGATCAACTGTAGTGTAGAAACAGAAGTTACTCAGTATTATCACCTGCTTCATCCTTCTTCTCATGGACTCTCTACCCTAGAAATATTTCTTTAAAGTTTTCTCAGTTTGACCAAGATTGGGTCCAATCAAAAGCTACCTCCCCTTTTAACTTTATCACAAGGTATTTTGCCTTTCTAAGTTCCTCATTACTGAAACCTACTGGCTTTCTTGTACCATCGTTGTCTAGAAATAAATCTGGATAGTTTATAAGGTACTAATTTTATAGGTAGCAATGATAATTTGAAATTTTAAATATCTTATAAATGGAAAGTGGCCACACTAGCATTTTTTTTTCCTACTTGATATTCAACAATGATGAACAAGCAGGAGATTTTACTTGTGCTGACCCTTTTGTTCCCAAGCTAACATGTTGAAGATTTTAACAGACAGATCCTGCCCTTGTTAGACACTCGTAACCCTCCAAAAGAGAGGCCCATGTCATTGTCTGCACTGGAAGTTGCCTTGGCCTTGCTCACATGGCAGGAGTGCAACCTTCAAAAGACCAAGACAGGGGACACAAGATGAGACCCTCTAGCTTTCCTAATTATGGAGCTGTTGTTTTTTATGATTAATTGATGCCTTAATGAAAAAACATTCATTACAAGGACTTCACAATTCTATTGAACCAAAGTTACCCAGTATTGAATAGTATCCTTCCCCACTCTCCTTCCAAATTCACGTCCACTTGGAACGTGTAAAAGTGACTTTACTTGGGAAAAGGGTCTTCGTGGATGTGATCTTGCCAAGATAAGGTCATAGTAGATTAGGGTGGCTCTAATCCAATGGTTGGTGTCTTTAAAAGAAGAGGGAAATTAAGACACAGATACACAGCGGAGAAGGCAAGGTGAAGAAAGAGGCAGAGATTGAAGTGATGCATCCGTAAGACAAGGAACACCAAGGACTGCCTGCAACTACCTGAAGCTAGGAGAGGATCATGAAACAGATTCTCCCTCAGAGCCTCTATAAAGGAATCAATCCTGTTGACACCTCAATTTCAGCTTCTAGCCTCCAGAACTATAAGGAATTAACTTCTCTACTGTGTTAAGCCTTTGGCAGGACAGACAGCCCAAGCCACTGCTGTTCTGACAGCATCTGGGGTCACAGGGATTAAGCAGTCATTGGGCGTTACAGGATGGCTTATGAAGTAAAATTGTGGAAGCTGTTTAACCTTACAATGATCGGTTATTACAATCGGCGTTTCCAGATGGCCAGGCATAGATTAAAAATGGTTATCTTATACCATAAAAAAAGAAAGCACTCATTGCGGGGGTCCGGCCTGGCCAATCCAGAATGACTGGCGACACACAGCTCACTGAACAACTTGGTAACAAAAGCCTTAAGGTATGGAATAAAAGCCTAAAATCCTACTGAGAATTTCATAGTCATCCAGAAGTAGGTGGGAGGGGGTCTCAGGTGGGAAGTAGCGATGCTTTATTCAATAATAGGCAAAGAAGTGCATGGTATGGGCATCAGCAAAGCAGAGGCATCAAGATAACGGATATGTAATAGAGAGAGAGAGAGTTAGAACGTTTAAAAAATGTCTATTTGGATTTCGGCATACCTATAGGTGATGTTTCACCTTGGAAAGAAAATTTTATTTTATGGTTTTAGCATGTTTTTCTCTGAATTCTACATAAAGTCTCTAAATTTCTTAATCTGACCGTGGTGGGACATCTTCCCAAAGCCTCCAAAGTCACACCACACAGACAGCCTACAAACAGCATCAGCCCTGCCCATAAAGATGTGTCCATTCAACCCACACGTCCCAGTTCCACCCCGTGGAGGTTTTCCCCACCTATAGGCAGAGATCTGGGCCCTGCCCGGCATCTGAAGTTCCCTCTCCATCTCCTCCTCACTGGTGTCCAGGTAGGTGAGCAGCAGATCCAGTCTATTCATTCGGAAAAGCAGCTCCTTCAAGAAGGACAGGTTGCTTTCCTCCAACATTCTCTTTTCTTGGAGCCTCTGGAATAGCATCAAGGCATCCTTGATGGGTTCCTGCTTCCTATGTGGAATGTAGTCCAGGCTCAGGAACTTGAGGGCAGCCAGGTCTTCACTGGCCAGCTGTTCCCCAATATTATAGAGACATCTGTTGAAATTCATGCTGATCAAGCGTTAGGAGAATGTAGTTGTTACCTAGGTTAAAATACAATGTTATGTTCAGATGAGCAAGAAAACTACCACTTACTGATTTGTTCCTTCATCAAATGCTATTACATCTACTATATGCCAGACATTATGCTGTGGATACAGGCAAGAAAAAAAAAAAAAAAAAAAAACGAACAAACAGGTTCCCACTCTCAAGTAGCTTACTGTTTTGGAAGGTAGATTTACAAACTAGCCAGTGGTCAGAGAGTTGTTACCAGGGCACAGTAGAAATACAGAGGAAAGAGCCTTAACTCAGCCTGGGAGAAGGGCTTCCTGGAAGGAAGTCACCTTTGGGGAGGAGATGGTGAAGGACAATTTTTGAAGGAAATAATTTATGCAAAAGTTGGAGGCAAGAACGTTCAAGTCAGTTCAGGCAGGCAAAGGGAGCTCAAGAAAGTAACCACGAAGGGTCTGGGAGAGGGAGTGGTGAGACAAAGGGATGGAGCTGTGGCCGGGAACTGTTATAAAGGGCCTCATACAATGGGTCAAGGGGGTCAGGCTCTCTCCTGGATATAATGGGAAACCAAGAAAGGATTGTAAACATGAGCGTGACGTCATCCAATTAGGGATTAACATTTAAAGTGTGGGGGACATATGTAGATGTGTAACTGAATCACTTTGCTTCACACCAGAAACTAACATAACACTGTAAATCAACTATACTCCAATATAAAATAAAAATTAAATTAAAAAAATAAAATAAAGTGTGGAGGACAGATTAGAAGGGTTGGAGGTGGGAGAAGTCATGTGGTCTAATGGAAATGGTGGCAGGAGGACACAATGCAGTGCTCTCCCCCAAGGGCCTCAGGACGGGCACACACAGCTGGTCAAGAACCCAAGACTGGAAACGGAACCAAGAGAACTCGGTCAGCCTTTCAACACAAACAGTCTCTAAATCAGATTATGGGGTGTTTTCACATACTTACATGTTTGAGCAGGTAAAAAAAAGAGCGTGCAGTGTTTCAGGAAACCCCAGACAACCTTCACGCAAGCAGCCCCAGATCTGGGGTGTCTCCCCACTCGAGCCCCTTGAGTCACCTTGGCCAATTTCTCCCTCACCTCCCCTGCTCTGATAGGCCCATGTTCATGGTACACGAGCCCTTGGAGCAGGGTTTGTATCGGGTACATCACAGGAACAAGACCGGGACCTGGATCCCCGGGCCGGGCTACAGGGCCACTGTCAAAGCCAGGAATCTCACCTGCAGCTGACTGTCGGAGAGGCAGGCAGTGTGGTGGTTCAGAGTCTGGGGCTGCGGGGTCCAATTGAACCTGGACCAGAACCCAGCTGGGGCACTGGCCCAGGCCTGGGCAGCTCAAGGCCTATGAGGGTGAGATTCCTCCTCGGTAAGGCGGGATCAGAAGAGCAATATCTCCTGAAGTGTTGTGAGTATACAACACCTATCATGCTTTTAGAGTAACGACCAGCAACTAACGAACAAAGGCGTGTTCACCTGAAAGAAGGAAAGACCTTGTCTGTGGGGCCGGATACCACTGGGCATGTGACCTGAACACTTCTCTTACCCTCCTGGTTTTCCCACTTCCTCACTGGAAAATTCATTTGGAAGCAGTGATTTTCCACCTCTTCAACGTTGAAGAACTCTTCCTTGAAGGCTTACTCAGATGCTCCCTTACCTCAGGGCTACCATCTGCAAACCTTGAACTAGAAAACCTTTAACTTCTCGTCCAGCTCCATCATTTGCTTGCTCCCACAGACTCTGTGCCCCTGGGCACTTTCTTTAACCTCAAGTAACCTTAACCTGTTTGGACCTCTTTCCTCCCTGAAATAAGGCTCCTAAATTTTTAAGCTCCCTGCATTCACTGACATTCTCGGATGAAACCACAAATCCTGACTATCACTTGAGGGGTGATGGAGTGAACCAGGACCTGTGTATTTTGTACCTCTGATGTTAAAATAGAAACATTAAGGTAAACTTTAATATTTTTAAAAAGTGGCCCAAAAGACTTTGAAGCTTTTAGTTTTTCTTTTTAAAAACACCTTTTCTGGGACTTCCCTGGTGGTGCAGTGGTTAAGAATCTGCCTGCCAACACAGGAGACACGGGTTCAAGTCCTGGTCCGGGAAGATCTCACATGCCGCGGAGCAACTAAGCCCATGCACCACAACTACTGAGCCTGCACTCTAGAGCCCACGAGCCACAACTACTGAGCCCTCGTGCCACAACTACTGAAGCCCGTGCACCTACAGCCCATGCTCCGCAACAAGAGAAGCCACCACAATGAGAAGCCCTCGCACCGCAACAAAGAGTAGCCCTCGCTCGCTGCAACTAGAGAAAGCCCATGCGCAGCAATGAAGACCCAATGCAGCCAAAAATAAAAATAATTAATCAATTAATTAAAATAAAATAAAACAGTATTTAAAAAAAAAACAATCTTGATTACTTCCCCCCAATCCTGATTACAGAACACTGGGGTGTTTTTGTGGTTTTTTTGGTAAAAATTGAAAATATGATAAATTATAACATGGTCATGGTTATCATTATCATACATTACATACACACAAATACACATTTATATAAAAATTAGAATCAGGTTGCACATCCAAGCGTGTACATCTGTATTTTTTTTATACCCACTTAATATTTAGAATGAACATTTACTCTTACCATAAATATTCTTCTTTGGCATATTTTTAATATTTCTTGATTTCCAGCATATGGAGATACCAAAATTTATTTTAAGCAATTTTCTGTTTCTTTACTATTAAAAATAATATTGCATTGAGAGGCTTTTTCATATATCCTGTGCATACCTCTGATTATTTCCTTCTTAGAATTGGAATTATGGGCAAAACTTTTTTTCTCCCTTTTAATCTAGAGCTGACATTATTGTTTAGACAAGTTTTCTTGATTAGGAAACTGGAGGGACAGTGTCTTGGAAAGATACATTTTGATTTACACTGGATTCACAAAGGCTGCAGAGCCTAGATTATTCACTGCAAAAGCAATCAATTATCATGAAAATACTTTTATATAGGAAAGATACCTTAAATATTTGGGCTGCACCTAAAAGCATACGTTCAAAGTTCAACAAACAAAACCTCTGGACGTTCAAGGGAACAAACTAGCAAGTTCATTCCTTAAATCACACTCCACAGAAACATACATGTGCTCAACAGGGTTCGTACATGGAGTCTCCCCACAGCCCAATATATAACCCTGAACAACTAGAAACATCCCAAATGTCCTCCAATAAAGGAATGGCTAAATTAACTAAAGCATAGTCATCCTACAGAATATTATGCAGCAGTTAAGAAAATGCACTCCAACTTCTGAAATTAAAATGGATTGATATTCAAGATATGTTATTATGACAGTGAAAATAGCAAGTTGCAATATAACCAAAAATCATACATCTACTTTTTAGAAATACTCAAACAACATAATTAGATTTTCAGTGATTACAGACATATATATTAAAGCAGAAAATAAAAGATAAGGAAATTCTGGAAAGAGACATACCAAACTCATAAAGTGCCTAGATTTTGTATTCACAGATCTTTGAAGAAAATACACAGGAAGCCACTTCAGTGGTTGCCTGAGAGGAGAGGAACTAGAGGCCTGGGGGGTGGACAGGAAGAGACTTGCTTTACATTCTATACCCTTTGCACAGTGTAAATCTTTACCATTTTATTACCTTAAATGTACATGTACTTAAATTAAAATCTCTATTTAAAGAACTACTTTTATTCCAGTATATGAAACTGGAAAGGATCAGAACTGGGTCCAGCCCTGTTTAAAACCATTAGGTCCAGTGTCCTTAAATCTTCTAAAAAGTTCTAACCATTGCTAAAATATCATTTTACAGAATAAAATCAACCAAAGAATCAAATGAAAGCAGAATCTCTTTTTTTTTCCCCTTGCAATTATTTTCTTTCTAATGATAACAATGCTTATTGTATTCCTTTTAGAAAATACAGGAAAGATAAAAAGGAGAATAAAAATTACCTATAATTCTATCATCCAAAGATTAAATGCCTAATCAAAACGTTCTCTGACGTAAATCATACCAATGTTTTCTTAGGTCAGTCTCCCAAGGCAATAGAAATAAAAACAAAAATTAACAAATGGGACCTAATCAAACTTACAAGCTTTTGCACAGCAAAGGAAACCAAAAACAAAATGGAAAGACAACCTACAGAATGGGAGAAAATGTTTGCAAATGATGCAACCAACAAGGACTTAATTTCCAAAATATATAAACAGCTCATAAAATCAACAACAAAAGACAACCAAATCGAAAAATGGGCAGAAGACCCAAAGAGATGTCTCTCCAAAGAAGAAAGACAAATGGGCGATAGTCACATGAAAAGATGCTCAACATTGCTAATTATTAGAGAGAGGCAAATCAAAACTACGAGAAAAAAAAAAAATACTACAATGAGGTATCACCTCACACTGATCATTAAAAACTCTACGAATAACAAATGCTAAAAGGGTGTGGAGAAAAGGGAACCCTCCTACACTGTTGGTGGGAATGTAAGTTGGTAAAGCCACTATGGAAAACAGTATGGAGGTTCCTCAGAAAACTAAAAATAGAATTACCATATGATCCAGCAATCCCACTCTTGGGCATATATCTAGACAAAACTCTAACCCAAAGAGATACATGCACCCCTATGTTCATAGCAGCACTATTCACAATAGCCAAGACATGGAAGCAACCTAAATATCCATTGACAGAGAAATGGATAAAGAAGATGTGGTACATATATACAATGGAATATTACTCAGCTGTAAAAAAAGAATGAAATAATGCCATGTGCAGCAACATGGATGCAACTAGAGATTATCATGCTAAGTGAAGTAAGTCAGAAAGAGAACGACAAATACCATATGATATCACTTATATGTGGAATCTAAAATATGACATAAATGAACCTATCTATGAAACAGAAACAGACCTGTGGTTGCCAAGGGGGAGGGGGTTGGGGCAGGGATATAGTCAGAGGTTGGGTTAACAGATGTAAGCATTTATGTATAGCATGGAGACCTATATTCAGTATCCTATGACAAACCATAATGGAAAAGAATATTAAAAAAAGAATGTATATATATGTATTACTGAATCACTTTGCTGTACAGCAGAAATTAACACAACATTGTAAATCAACTATACTTCAATTTTTTAAAAATTAAAGTAAAATAAAAACAAAGATAAATGCCTAATAATCTTACTGTCCTTCCTACCAAATATTTTACGCATATATATTTTCCCTCATATTTAAACACCATATTTCTGAGGTATATGTGGACTTTTCCACTGATAATATTATAAGTACATCTTGATGTCTTTATTTTTTCTTCTACAGCATGGATTTTTAAACCTGTAAGGCATCTAATGATATGAATGGGCAAGAATTTATCTAACCAGTCTCTGATTACATTTAGGATGATCTTAAAATGCAAATCTTCATGTATAACTCTGATTATTTTATTAGAATAATTTCCTAGAAATAGGATTACTGAGACAAAAGGAATAAAGATTCTTAAGGCTTTTGTTACATATTCAATAGCATTTTCTGACAGTACAAAAAAAATTCCAATCCAAGGCCAGGATGACGTGAGTTTGGATATAACATGATGGGCTCCTGTACTCTATGGCCAGTTCACCTCACTCGTTTCATTATCTTTGCAATAGCCTGACAATGCTTTCTAAATTATTTTTGCATCATATTAAGATGGACACTTAGTAGGGAAAGTGCTGGCAAGGCTTCTTTTCTGACCCAGCTTTTTCCAGAACACACTGTGGTATAATATTGTCTTTGTTTGTTTAGGTCACACATCTCTTTGATCATAGTGCCTGGGAAGCACTATTACCTGCTCTACATTTTATACCATTAACAATGGGCCACCTCTAGGTTCTGGCTCTGTAGGAACAGGGACCAAGAGGCACTTCATTTTTTATGGGCCCTGGGTTTACTGCATGCACTCATGAGCTAGAAACTTTGTTAGAGTAATATTTTAAGGAGAATAGTCATTGTTGTATTTTTCTCATCCTAAAGTAGTAAAAGTAACACTTATTCCTTAGAGAACTTTTAAAAGAAAAATAAAAATCACTTAGAAAAAAATCACTTAGAAAAACTTAGAAGTAATTTTGGGGTCAAATTTGGTGGGTTTTTTCCCATTTTATTCACATATTCATATATATATACATATATAATGTGTGTGCATATACATATGCCGAATATATAAATTCGAATATAAATTTGAATATATTGATTTATATTGCATACAAGGTGGAAGAGAGGGATGGGAATGGAATGGCCTCCAGAATTTTTCTTTTATTTTCAATTATATAATAATAATAAATCCATATAAATATATTTGTATTATATGATATATAAGTATATCTAATATTTTTATAATAAATGTGTGCCCCAAAGTATTTTGATATAAATAAATTTTTATATTATGATGTGTGTTTATAACATACAACCATATAAACATAAAAATATTTTTCTTGTCTCATTTACTGCAATCCTCTGAAGAAATTGCTCTTATCATCCTCATTTTACCACTGTGAAAAATCAGTTCAGAAATAAGCTAGTGAGAGGCGTCAGGCCCAGGTTTGAGCATCTCACTCAAGGGTCTCAATGACAGACCCTGCAAAGATTTAGAATTTATTCTGATTCCAGTTGGAAGCCAGTGAAGGAATTTAATGAAGAAAGACACATAATCAAAATATTTTTAAACATTATGAATTACTTAAAATTTTAAAAGACTAAAGAAACCCCCAAAACGCAGAAACAAGAATTCTTAACAAGTCTACAAAAGCAAAGAGAGGGTCAGAACCTTACAAACCAAGCCGGTACATGCTGGAGCCTGGATTTAGACCTCATCCCAGAGTCCCAAATTAGCACTGCCTTTTGTGCCACAATTAAATTGCAAAAAAATCTCATCTATCACAAACAATCCTTCTAGCGACGTTCTAGCAACACCTTAGCTCTTTTGGTGATATGGAAAACTACCTCAAAGCTGGAGAAAATAAACCCAAAATTTGCATTACTCTTCTGAGACAAAAATCCGTTACCTCGTTCAAAGCTTGAGAGTACTGGAAAGCCGCTCTCAGGCCCAAACCCCTAAGCAATAGGGTGACTACTCTCTCCAGTCCAGGATGACCACCCCAAACTGGGGTTCCCCCAGAACCTGCCAGATGTCCACCCTGCACACAAACACTCTCCGCTGCAGGGTCCCAGCCAGGGCCATCACACAGCCCAGGAAAGGTGTTCAAATCGCGATAAAACTTAGAGCCAACCAAACTGAAGAAATTCATAACTCCACCTATAAATGCTTAACCCCACAAGTACTGATTATCAGTCTATGCTTGCCATTATATTATTCCCTGTACTGTCTTGTACCCTTTTAATTTCTCAAAAATAAATAAATAAATAAATAATTGAGTTCTTAGCACTGTTTCTGTTTACGTGCGTGTCTGTTTATGTGTACGTGTGTGTTTATACTGGTGGTCTGAGTGTCGGCAGATTGATAAGCTATAGCAGCAAAGTCAGTTGAGAGTTGAGTTTTGGTTTCTATTCTTTGACAACTCGGCATAAGGATGAGGCCTCTGTACAGATAACTGAACTTGGAGTATTTTCCCCTAAAAATCAGGGATGCATCAACCGAAGCTGGAGGGGCCTGGAGATCTGGGACCCGTGGGCCCTCACTACGGCCCTGGGAAGCACTGCTAACTCTCCTGGTTTCCGCATCTACACTCATATACAAGGATCACCCCATGAGCCCCGGGGCCACCAGATCCCACCCTCAGTAGCCTAGAAAATTCTAGAATCAAAAACCTTCCTCTCTACAAGCCCATCCAACCTTACCAGAGGCAAGTCCCAGAACCCTCACAGCGGCAGCCGCTTCACAGGCCTCTCTCTCCTGGCACATCTAAGAAAAGAATGAAGTCAAATGAAGAACCAACAGCACAGCTCACTTACTTCCTGTTTTCGAAACTCCTGAGTCACTAGTGAGGTAGGCTGGCCTCCAGGCAGCACCCCCGTCTAGATCTCTAAGAGGAAGCCTGTGGAAGAGGAGGCAGGTGCCGGGAGGGGACCCTGGCCACCTGAGCTTTGGCTCTGGCTGTGTGACTTTGGACGGGTCAGTTTCTCTTCGGGGCCTCCTTACCACATTCCAACAGGAGAAAGTTTGAACTGGATGATAGCTAAGAACCCTTTCTTTTCATATTGCAGGAATTTACGGATTTTTAGGGGCTCATTATGAAGACTTTGATGGTTTCATTCAATAATATTCATTGAGCACTCCTGAGTGGTCTTGAGATCTGTAACCTGCAGGCCCCTCACCACAGCTCTCAGAGGGTCTACTGACCCTCACAGAAACTCTCTTGGTTTCCCCATCTACACTCACATACACGATCACCTCCGTGAGCCCGAGGCCACAAGACCCCACCCTCAGCAGCCCAGAAAACTCTAGAATCATAGTCCTTCCTCCCAGAAGGCCCAATTGAGCTCACCAAAAAGACAAATCTTGGGGCCCTTACCATGAACTGGGCCCTGGAGATAGAACAGAGAACAAAGTACACATTAGCCCTGCCTTTTTGCTCTCAATCAGTTGAAATGTCTTCTGCTGATAAAACTAGAGAGAGAGAAAAAAAAAAAAAATCAAACACCTCTCTTCTTTGAAACTGCCTTTTTTCTTTCCCCAAATGGAATATTAGCTTTCAGAGGGCGGAGCTCACGGCTGAGAGGATTAATGAGATGTCTGAAAGTGCCCCTCCACCTGCAGGGGGCTAGGGAAGGGTGCCGTGGTCCTGTCGTGCCCTTTGCTACCCCGACTCTGCCCGGAGAACTCTGAGTGAGAGCACAGTAACAGAATGAAATCCTGTTAGTGGCTAAATCCTAGCCCAGGAGGTGCTCCCTGACTCTTTCTTGCGGCCTCCTGAGCATACACTCAGCTTTCATCCCGCTGTTTTATAGCTAGTTTCTGTCCGAGGCTGTGAGCTTCACAAAGGCAGAGACCGAGTATTTCCTGCCCGTTCGCAGGATGTGCTGCAGGAGTAGCAACATCTAGAACATACAACGGTTTCCTGCAAATCAACGAGGAAAAGAAACCCTGGAGAAGGACAATGGATATGGACACAGGGTTCCTTGACAGGGATACTCAGATGGCCAAAGTGTACGAATGACACTCAGACTCATGAGTAAGCTGGGAAGTGCCAAAATAAAGCAAGGAGCGCCCTACTTTGTACCTATCAGAAGGGCAAAGGTTTGCAAGCTGGATCAGGCTAAAGATTGGTGGGCAAGTTCTTCTATAGTCCTTACATAGGATTGGGAGACTGTCCATCATGGAATAATAAGTAGCGGTTACAAAGTGGGACCTGGCAAATTACATACAACTTAAAGTACAGTGCTTACTTGAAAAACAAAAAAAGTCAGAAACGGAACAAGCAGAATACAAGACAAATAATACTGATACGTGATAATAATTGCTAACACTTACTGGGTACTTAGTAGTGCCAGTCACTGTTCTAAGTGGCTCATGCTGTTATTATCAACTTAAATCTTCACAACCACCTCATGAGGGAGTGTTAAACCCATTTAATGATGAGGAAACAGAGGTACAGAGAAATTACTTTCTTGTTCCTGATCGCACAGTTTAAAAAGTAGCGTACACACACAAAACACGGACACATTTTGCAAAGATACAGAACAATTCAAGGATATGTATCAAAAGATTTAGAGGGTCATCTTTGGGAGGGTAGGAGATAGGGTGGGAGTGGGGAAATCAAAGAAAGTACCTAGAACAGAGCAGGGTAGAGGGGCCCGTAAGCCTTAGAGACCAAAGGCTACAGGGAATAGGGATCTGACAGGGTGATTAACTTAACCCTCTGCCCCAGGCCAAACGGAAAATAATATAAACATAAGTAGGTAAATAAAGTCTTGTAGAATTTCCAAAGTAATCCAGCAGGAGAGAGACAGTGTGTCTGTATTTGAGGCAGCAGAGGAACTGGAGATTCCGCAGAGTTAAAAGGTAGCAAAGTCAGTGGTTGTGGTTCAGAGAGAAACCCAGTCCAAGATCTGGGGCCCTAGCAGGACCCAGAGGTGACTCCATTCCGCAGGTCTGATCTGCCCCTCGAGTGGGCAACGTGGTATCCAGAAGCCACTTCTGCACCAGACACTCACCTGCTCCACCCTGGCAACATCAGAGTCACCAAGCTCCCGATGCCAAGACCCCTAGACTGCCTAACTTCACACGTTCCAATTACTGAGGCGGGTTCTTACAACCGGAGAAAAATCCCTGGAAACGAGGCAAGGGGGAGGGGGAGGAAGGAGGTGGGGTTGGAAAGGCCTCCAGGAAGAAGTTTTCTTTTACTTTCGATCACTCAACCAGGCTTTTCTGCCTGTCCCTGCAGACTCACTTCCTGTTTCTCTCCTCTCCACATTCAGAATTTACTAGCGAATTCAGCAGGGCTTTGAAACATCGCGAGATAAAAGAAAGAGAACCTGTGAAACCATTGCCCTCCGGCAGAAGGGCAAACTCTGGTCTTCAGTAAGAGAGAAAGAAAATTCCTGAACAGAGAGAACTAGAGAATAAAACTGACTTTGAAAACTGGAAAACAGAGGTGACTCACTCGAACAGAAAATGTTTCTTATTTAAAGGAACCGATACCCAATTTCCAAACATTCAGAAGTGGGAGATGACAGACGATTCATCAATATGCAAACTAAAAACCAGGAAGCTGTATACTCACTACGTTTAGTGTATATAAGGCCTATGATTTTTAAAGACAGATTTGAGACTGTCTGTGGCAAGTAAAAATGCCATTCTTCCTTGAAAGGGGTCTGGGGAAAGGAATTATTCCTCTATTCTGTGGCCCAAATCTCAGCACTGAAGCCATGGACCAGCCCCCCATATCATCTGGCAAGAGCTCTTCTTGGGTCGAAGCAGATCTCTTGCTGAGATGTGGGGCCATCCTGCACAAAAAGGGATGTGGGTCTGACCCAGCCCTAAGCAAGGGTAACAGTCCCTGGCCAGTGCCGTGCCTTAGTGACCGGTACCTGTCCAGTGCCGAGCCTGGAGTGGTGGTAATGCAGAGATCTGTCCCCCAGGACCCTGAGCCCCCAAACAGCCCCAGCTTTTCTTCATCTTCCATCCCCTTCCCACCTTCTGCCTCCGTTTCCTGTTTGAATTTTTTTAAAGGTTTTCTGCCTTTTTGTTTTTACACCTTGTACATTTTATAACAAAAACACCAAAAATAATACAATACCTGTATGTTGTACCTTTACATCAATTATCTCTAATTCTCACAGCAAAGTAGAGGATTGTTCTCCCATGTCATGGATGAGGAAACAGAGACTCAAATGAATACCCAAATTCGAACTCAGTCCTGTTGGACCAAAAAACAAGGATTTTCCCACCATAACACACTATCTCCCCTTCCCCAACATTTAGGATTTGAAATGAACCATGTGGATGGAAGAGCAGTAAATTTAAACTAAGATAATGATGACCTATGCACAGAGGTCACAAGGTCACCTATGAAAAAGGAGTCCGCCTAATGGCACCTGCTAATATTTAATAAACATTTTTTGTGTGTGCAAGGCACAGCCACCCAAACTGGCTCATTTCACCTTCTGAACAATTCTCAGAAGTGGATGCTCCCATTTGAGTGACAAAACTGAGGTTTAGAGAGGCGAAAGACTTGGACAAGTACCTTCAGCTAGTGAGTGGCAGAATGAGTTTTGTGTGCCTCTCTAAGACCCTGAGAGGTTAATCAGTGTCTGAACATTAATACACACCCATGGTTCTCAACTTGACTGATCTGAGCGTTAATGAGGAGGTTTAAAAAAAATACCAGTCTTCAGGCCCCAGCTTTGGAATTCCTACCTGAGCAGAATTACAGGAGGTAAAACAGACTGAGCACTTAAAGGAGTGCCTGGACCTTTGACAGTTCTCAGTAAATATTCACTACCACTGTGTTACATAAGCTCACAATATCGGTAAGATGGCTACGAATTATTAGACACATTGTACAGATGAGGAAACTAAGTTCAGTGTCAGTCAACTGACAAACTGCACGGCCAACACAGGATCCCAAGATTGTCTCACTTGAGAGTTTACGTCCATCCCCCAGCCCCCAGACTGGCAGAAATGGATGACCCACCGCAGGCATCCAGGGGGCCATACTGAGGAGGAATGGGGGAGTCTCAGGGCTTTGATGTGTCATTTGTAAGGTATTGATCCTAGGCTCTCCCAGTCTTAGATCTTTTTAAAAAGGAAGATGAGGGCTTCCCTGGTGGCGCAGCGGTTGAGAATCTGCCTGCCAATGCAGAGGACACGGGTTCGAGCCCCGGTCCGGGAAGATCCCACATGCCGCGGAGCAACTAGGCCCGTGAGCCACAATTACTGAGCCTGCGCGTCTGGAGCCTGTGCTCCGCAACAAGAGAGGCCGCAATAGTGAGAGGCCCGCACACGCGATGAAGAGTGGACCCCGCTTGCCGCAACTAGAGAAAGCCCTCGCACAGAAACGAAGACCCAACACAGCCAAAAATAAAAATAAATAAATAAATAAATAAGCTCATTTGTATCATTAAAAAAAAAAAAAAAAGGAAGATGAATAATCAACAAGTGAATTGTGAACCTGAAGTTGGTTAAATTCCTTTTGTGATCTTCTAGGATCAATATTAATTTACTTGCTCTAACCAGTTTCTTGCCTCCATCTTGAGCTGTCCGTCTGCGTGATTATTTACATCGAAATGAATAATGTACCTGGTCTTTAGTCCTGGGGAAGCTGGAAAACCTGGAGGTGCTTCAGTTCAGCAGGACATGGGGGAGCTGGCCCCTGCCCAGCGCGGGGTGAGGACAGCCTGGTTTGACTTAATTGCCAGGAGGTTTCCACCCTCCTGAATCTCAGCTCCCACCTGACGGCCTGCTCCAGAGACTCATGTCTACTAATCTGCTAAAAGCAGATTTGGATCTGTACATTTCCCTGAGAAAGCCAAGAATGACTAAACCTCCTTTCAGCTGGCTGGAGCACACCAGTCCCATTGATCTGGACTTGAACCACAGAACATTAGTCAAGGACAAATCAGGGACAAATATTGACAGTGAAACAAAAATCCCCTGAACAAGCATGCTCTTTTGTTGGTTACTTCTCTATTAAGTTGTATACAACTGACCCATAGGCCAGGTGGCCACAGGCCAGGTGGTCTGGTATGTGCATTCTATTGGGCCCCTCCTCCCCCTTCCTCAAGCTGGCCTTGGCTCTGGCCTTAGACCCCTGAAGGGAATGGTGAGGGAAAGAAAAGGAGACTGCATTCCAATCCATCTATTTCATCCCCTCCCGACCACGTGGGAAGAGACTCAGCCAATTCTCTAGAAGTTTTTAACAGCTAGGTTTTTAAGTCTTTGATTTTTGTTTTGGTATTGAGATGACTAGACAGTCATGAGCAGGTAGAAGAAGAGTTTACATCACTGACCCGAAGTGCATATTCTGCAATTTGCTGGTTGCCGGTACCTGCCCCCTCTACTTCCACAGAAGATACTACTGCAAACAAGAACCCATCCCACTGATCTAGAAAGGAAGAAATTGAGGTAATTGTTGGGCTGTGATGCAATATTCATGTCATCAACTTAGCTTTTTAAATATTTTCTTGGAGGTCTGAGCACAGTCAAGGTGAAAGTCCTCCAAGTCCCAGCTACACTCTATGCCCACCCCCAGGAACCATTTCTTGGGAATAATTTCTCAGTACCTCAAACCCTAAGGACAAATGTCAAGAGCCATTAAATTTTTTTTTTATTATTATGGTAAAATATACATAACATAAAATTTACCATTCTAACCATATTTAAGTGTACATTTCGGTGGCATTAAGTACATTCACATTGTTGTGGTACCATCCCTATCATCCAAGAGCCACCGTTTTTTTAAATTGAAATATAGTTGGTTTACAATATTATGTTAGTTTCTGGTGTACAGCAAAGTGATTCATATATATATATACTTTTTAATATCCTTTTCCATTATGGTGTATCACAGGATATTGAATATAGTTCCCTGTGCTATACAGTAGGACCTTGTTGTTTATCTATTTTATATACAGTAGTTTGTAGCACGATGCAGTTTTAAAGTGTTCTCCCTACTTTATCTCATTTATCTCATTGGTGAGCACATTTTTTAGTCTAAAGCAGGCAGGGCAGGTGTTACAAAGACATTTAGAACACCAAAGGCCAGAAAGGTGAAGTGACTGAGCTGGGACTACCCAGCTACTGTATCTGCATGCAGCACTAGTGACTCCTTCTTTTAAAAAAAATCAAAAGATGGGAGGATTATTCCCTGAAACACATATTTTTTCCCTTTTAAAAGAAGTCACTCCTCGGGACTTCCCTGGTGGCACGGTGGTTAAGAATCCGCCTGCCAACGCAGGGGACATTTGTTTGAGCCCTGGTCCAGGAAGATCCCACATGCTGCAGAGCAGCTAAGCCCGTGCGCCACAACTACTGAGCCTGTGCTCTAGTACCCGCGAGCCACAACTACTGAGCCCACGTGCCACAACTACTGAAACCCACGCACCTAGAGCCCGTGCTCCGCAACAAGAGAAGCCACCGCAATGAGAAGCCTGTGCACTGCAGAGTAGCCCCCGATCGCTGCAACTAGAGAAAGCCCACATGCAGCAACAAAGACCCAATGCAGCCAACAATAAATAAATAAATAAATAAATTTATTTAAAAAAAAAGAAGAAGAAGAAGTCACTCCTCATTTTCTGCAAGGGAAATTCATTTCATTTTTTCTCGGTACAAAAAGGATTTCAAGAATGTCTATGGTAGTAACAGTTAAACACTTTCATTTTTAAAATTGGGTAATGATTTTTTTCCTCAAAGCTATTAGTATAAATAATTACAATACACCCGTTCTCAGTAGTAGCACAGCTAGTGTGCAGATACAGGTAAGCCCAGGTGAGACGGCCAAGTGGCAAAATGTGTATTTGGTGTCTTCCCTGGATAGGACATTGTTTCTTCCCCCAGAAGTGTCCTCCCAGGCTCACCTGGATTCCTACCGACTCCAGCTTTCAACAGACCCTGAAACAAAATGATGTAGTAGGAGGGTTAGTGCAATTTCTTATTTATCTTTCTTGTGATAGTCTACACAAAAGGAAAAGCAAACATATATTTGCATTGACTTTAATTTTTGCACTAATTATTTGTATATTTGTATAAACATTGTGTGCATGTGTGTGTATTCTATCATTTTTTCATCTAACTCTATCTTGTATCTCTTTCTACATTAACACTTATGAACGGCCTCTGTCCTCTTTATTACTGCTCAGTGCTTCTAAGCTAGAGTTTAACACTGCTTGGGACGATGTGCATTTTAGCCAGTGTCTCTGCAAACCCACTGGGGTTCCTCAGAACAAGTTGAAGAGAAAAAAAATGGCATGTTGTACCTGAGGCTGACCCTGGGAGCCATGCTGTCTGATTCACTCACAGGAAGGGGCAGTTGGCCAGGGAGCAAAAGGGCCAGGTTTTAGGACTGGGTCTCCAGTTATAAATGCTCCAAATCAGACTTTCTCTTTCTCTTTTTTTTTTTTTTTCCTCTCTAAAGGTATTCAGAAGGAGATTAAGCTAAAGAGCCCAGATAATAGTCATTCCAATGAACACCTTAGAGGTGTTGATAAAATCTATATTCATTCATGATTAAACAAACATTGATTAAGTGCCCAGTGATTGTTTATGTTTCACAAAATGAAAAGAAAAGGTCTTGGGTAGACACAAAAGCTAGGTTATCAAGTTAACTTTTTTGTGCTTTACAACATTATGATACAAACTTCCAGTTTCTGAGAGAATGAGTCATCCCTCCTCTGACACAACACATTGTAGAGGCTCCGAATATGCCTAAAGATTATTTTGAGATGGAGGCAAATGAGAATCAGCAGATACAGAAAGAAGCCTTTTGTAGCATCCCTTATCTGACTAAAAGTAGCAGATTCTGAGAAATGAAGTCTGCCATGAATCCTTCTCCCAGGGAAGTTTTATGGCCATGAAGAAGAAAGTCTGCACCAAGATGGACCTGCATGAACAAATGTAGTTTGCCCAATATATTTACCTTCCCAAAGCTTATCACTCTTGGAAGCCTAAACCCTTTATTACCTTTGTCTTGTCACTTCTCTGCCAATAAAGCCTCTTTATTGTTCTTTGCTAAGATGCTATATAAGCCCAAGTTCTAACCACCCTTTTGAGTTCCGAATCCCTGAGGTTTCTCCGGCTTGATGTGCTTTGCATGCATAATAAACTGTTTTTCTCTTGTTCATCTGGCTTTTGTCAGTATAATTTGCAGGGTCTGAGGCAAAGAGCTTAGGAGGGTACAGAGAAAAAGCTTTTCCTCCTCTACAGAGTCAAGAGTCATCCCAGTGACAGAGCAGAGAGGCATGGTCTCCTTCTTGTTTCTCACTCTCTTTTGTGCAAGGATGATGAATGAAATTTTCCTGGTGGCTCAGAAATTCAGCTAAATCTCAACAGTTAAGGGCAACTGTATCCCTATATACTAAAGAGAAAATGCTGGCCACATTCTGGTGGGAGTAATAAAAGACAGTGTATTAATCATGTCTTTTATTTTGTACTTTCAATGCTTCAACATCTTGAGGCCTTGCTCATCCTGGAGAGACTGCCCCTCCCCAGGTGTTTCATTCCCAGAAAGACCACACACCAGGCCGGCCAGCGAGGCTTTCAAATGCAGATCAACCAATCCAGAGTCCCTACCCCCAACCACCGCCTTCATCAAGATTTTACACTCTGGGACACTATTCCCCTGCACTCTAGAGACATGTACCAGAAAACTAGGGGCACCCCTTACATCCCAGAGCCCATTGAAATGATGCAGACTAACCCAACCTAAGCCTGATTGCCCTGCCTCAACAATTCCTTCCCACGGAAACCACAACGAAGGCTCTTGCCCACATTTCCCCTTCACATCATCTGCCTCCTGACCAACTGATGCTTTCCCATGTGGTCCTGCATAGTGTGCCCCTTCTCCTGGGATCTGTGAGTATAAACTTCCTCAAGAAAGTCATTTCCATGTCTGCATATCTCACCATACCTGATTAAAGCAAATCCCAGGTACCCTTACAACTGATAGCCACACTGGGTTTTTTTTGACACTTTCCACCCCATCCTGTATAGTCTACAGGAGCAGAAGATGGAGTTCCTTGAGAGAGAATCAGGGCAGAAGGAGAACTGAAATTTAGGTGAGACTGGATCCAGTGGCAGAGGAATGGACTTATGCTTGTCTACAGAGTCCTAGTGAGGAGGGAAAAGAGAAAATATACCTATTGCAAAGTTATGGGGTGGGGCGGAGTCTTGTGGAACTAAACCCTTAATCTGTGAGATCTGATGCTATCTCCAGGTAGGTAGTTTGAGAACTGAGTTAAATTCCTGGTCAGTGTCCTCAGAGAATTGAGTTAATTGCTTGGTGGTGTGAGAAGAAAATACACAGCAGAGCTAGGGAACACCCTCACTTCTCACACCAACTGCAGCTTCAAGAGGTTCCCAAAAACACCCTGAGGTGTGATAATTGAAGGCTATTAAACTCATAGTTATGATTTATTACAGGGAAAAGATACAGATTAAAATGAGTCCAGCAGGTACATGTAAAAGTATGAAATTAGAACACTCCCTGACACCATACACAAAAATAAACTCAAAATGGATTAAAGACCTAAGTGTAAGGCCAGACACTATCAAACTCTTAGAGGAAAACATAGGCAGAACACTCTATGACATAAATCACAGCAAGATCCTTTTTGACCCACCTCCTAGAGAAATGGAAATAAAAACACAAATAAACAAATGGGACCTAATGAAACTTAAAAGCTTTTGCACAGCAAAGGAAACCATAAACAAGATCAAAAGACAACCCTCAGGGCTTCCCTGGTGGCGCAGTGGTTGAGAATCTGCTTGCCAATGCAGGGGACATGGGTTCAAGCCCTGGTCTGGGAAGATCCCACATGCCGCGGAGCAACTAGGCCCGTGAGCCACAACTACTGAGCCTGCGCGTCTGGAGCCTGTGCTCCGCAACAAGAGAGGCCACGATAGTGAGAGGCCCGCGCACCACGATGAAGAGTGGCCCCCGCTTGCCACAACTGGAGAAAGCCCTCGCACAGAAACGAAGACCGAACACAGCCACAAATAAATAAATAAATAAATAAATAATTTATTAAAAAAAAAAAAAGAAGTAACTACTGCTAGTAGTTTCTTAGTTAAAAAAAAAAAAAAAAGACAACCCTCAGAATGGGAGAAAATATTTGCAAATGAAGCAACTGACAAAGGATTAATCTCCAAGATTTACAAGCAGCTCATGCAGCTCAATAACAAAAAAACAAACAACCCAATCCAAAAATGGGCAGAAGACCTAAATAGACATTTCTCCAAAGAAGATATACAGATTGCCAACAAACACATGAAAGAATGCTCAACATCATTAATCATTAGAGAAATGCAAATCAAAACTACAATGAGATATCATCTCACACTGGTCAGAATGGCCATCATCAAAAAATCTAGAAACAAGAAATGCTGGAGAGGGTGTGGAGAAAAGGGAACCCTCTTGCACTGTTGGTGGGGATGTAAATTGATACAGCCACTATGGAGAACAGTATGGAGGTTCCTTCAAAAACTAAAAATAGAACTACCATACGACCCAGCAATCCCACTACTGGGCATATACCCTGAGAAAACCATAATTCAAAAAGAGTCATGTACCAAAATGTTCATTGCAGCTCTATTTACAATAGCCAGGACATGGAAGCAACCAAAGTGTCCATCATCGGATGAATGGATAAAGAAGATGTGGCACATATATACAATGGAATATTACTCAGCCATAAAAAGAAATGAAATGGAGGTATTTGTAGTGAGGTGGATGGAGTTAGAGTCTGTCATACAGAGTGAAGTAAGTCAGAAAGAGAAAAACAAATACAGTATGCTAACACATATGTATGGAATCTAAGGAGAAAAAAAAAAAGGTCAGGAAGAACCTAGTGGCAAGACGGGAATAAAGACACAGATCTACTAGAGAATGGACTTGAGGATATGGGGAGGGGGAGGGGTGAGATGTGACAGGGTGAGAGAGTGGCATGGACATATATACACTACCAAATGTAAAATAGATAGCTAGTGGGAAGCAACCGCATAGCACAGGGAGATCAGCTTGGTGCTTTGTGACCACCTAGAGGGGTGGGATGGGGAGGGTGGGAGGGAGGGAGATGCAAGAGGGAAGAGATATGGGAACATATGTATATGTATAACTGATTCACTTTGTTATAAAGCAGAAACTAACACACCATTGTAAAGCAATTATACTTCAATAAAGATGTTAAAAAAAAAAAAATGAGTGCAGGATTCCATAGCTGAGCTTCCAGTTGTCTTCTCCGCATGGAGTCATGGGAAGCATTAACCCCTCCCAGCACTGAGGTGTGATGATACACACTAAGTACTGCCACTGAGGAAATCTCATCAGAGCCTTGGTGTCCAGTCTTTATTGGGGTTCTGTGGCCATCTGCCTGCATGCTGACCTCAGTCTCTAGCCCCTGTGGAGGTTGAGCTGATACCCTGTGACGGAAATCCCTCAACATAAATCACATTTTAAAACTTCCTGGGGAATTCCCTGGCAGTCCAGTGGTTAGGACTTGATGCTTTCACTGCCTGGTGCTTTCAATCCCTGGTTGGGGGACTAAGATCCCACAAGCTGCCCAGTGCAGCCCAAAAACAAACAAACTTTCTGGCATTGTCCAAAGCCCCCAGGTAAACAAAGACATTCTTATCAGGCACAACATTTCAAGGTCATAGAGATTACCTCCCAGAGGCCAAGGACAAAGGTCAGACCTCTCTTTGAGCAAAGTTCAAGTCTTCATTATATACCTAAATAGATTGGAGTGTTTGAAAGAAGATGAGACTTGTATCTCACTGCCTAGCTGGAGGCTTAATGAGCTGCAGAAGCTCAGAGGACCATTATAGTGAGTCCATAGAAGCGGAATGCTTTGAGAAAGATCTTGGGAGACCCTCACTTGCAATCTCTGGTACTGGGGGCAATGTGAACATGGAAATTGTGCCTACATCACACTTGGAACATGAAGGTAAGAAAATTGTTGATGTCACCACTGCTCAGCAAAGAGAAGCCAGAACAGAAACAAGATACGAGTCAGGATTTTCTTATGGGACAAAATGGATAAATGAGAAGGTTGCCTGGCTCTAAACCTCTTGATTGGAGCCCACCCAGAAGATCTGCTTTCCAGGGCCTTGATAATGTGGTGTTCACCCCTGGGGCTAGGATCTTGATTGTGATGGGCAGGATTCTATACTAATTCTCAAAAACTCCACTGTAACTGTGCTGGGGAAAGTTGGAATTCCCCACATATCTGGATGGATGTGTCAGGACTTGGATGCCTGCCATGGCAGTAGGCACCAACTGCCAAGGGAGATCTGCAGCTGAGCAGAAAGATCTTTTCTTCTTTACCTCCTACCCTGTGCCTCTCTGGGGGAAGCAGAAGACATGGAGTGGGTAAAGAGAAATGACAAAGAAGAAAAAACAGTCCCCTCCTCAACTGATGTTTCCCTAGCTAAGATTCATTCCTGAGCTGAGGGTAATGGGATCCTTTGACTTCAGTTGAGATGGAAACTTTTAAATATCTGAACTATTTTTAACAGGTGAAATGAGTCATAATATTATAGCCTTCTTATAACCAAAAGAGCTGAAAGCTGTGGGATCTGCCCAATGTCTAGTCAGGCCATCACAGAAGATTTCTCACACCATCATTGAAAATAGTGATAGGGAAAAAAAATAAGTGCACTTTCTATTGGTAGGCCAATGAGTTCAGCCCAAACAATAAAATAAATACTAGTTTATTTTGGGTTTTTGGTGTTATTATTATTTTTTTAAGCACCATTTTATCTACCACCTTGGTCTCCTTTAAAGAAATTGAATCAATAATTAATAATTTGCTAAAAAAGAAAGCACCAAGCCCAGACAGGTTCACTGTCAAATTCTACCAGACATTTAAGGAAGAAACCAATTACATCAATTCTCATGATCTCTTCCAGATGTAGAAGCAGAGAGACTACTTCTTAACTCATTTTATGAGGTCAGTATTACCCTAATAGCAAAACCAGACAAAAGCATTACAACAAAGTAAAACTATAGACCGATATCTCTCATGAACATAGAATGCAAAAATCTTGAACAAAATATTAGCAAATTGAATCAACATTGTATAAAGATTTCTACACCAAGACCAGCAGAGATTTATTCTAGGTGTGCAAGCTGGTTCAACATTTGAAAATCAATTAATGTAAGCCATCATATCAATAAGATTTTTAAAAATTGTGTGATTATATCAATAAGTGCAGAAATAGCATTTGACAAAATCCACCACCCATTTATGACCAAAATTTTTAGCATGTTAAGAATAGGGGGAACTTCCTCAGCCTGATAAAGAACATCTACAAAAAATCTACAGTTGACCTCATACTTAATAATGAGAAACTAGATGATTTCCCCCTAAGATAGGAACAAGGCAAGGATATTCCCTCTCACAACTCCTTTTTGATGTCATACTGGAAGTCCTAGTTAATGCAATAAGATAATAAAAGGTACACAGATTTGAAAGGAAAAAATAAAACCGTCTTTGTTCACAGATGACATGATTGTCTGTGAAGAAAACCTCAGAGATACTTCTGGAACTAGTAAGCAATTATACTAAGGTTGTAGGATAGAGGTTACTATACAAACATTCACCACTTTCTGATACACCTGCGAAGAATAATTGGAATTTGAAATTTAAAATATACACTATTCAAGGGAGATGCAAGAGGGAGGAGATATGGAGATATATGTATATGTATAGCTGATTCACTTTGTTATAAAGCAGAAACTAACACACCATTGTAAAGCAATTATACTCCAATAAAGATGTTAACAAATATATATATATATACACTGTTCACATTAGCACCAAAAAATGAAACACATAGGTATAAATCTAAATATATATATATATATATACATATATACAAATAAATATATGTATGTGTACACACACACTAGATTATATGAGAAAACAATAAGACTCCGATGAGAGAAATCAAAGATCTAAATAAATGGAGAGGTATCCCATGTTCATGAATAGAAAGACTCAATATTGTTAAGATGTCAGTTCTTCCTAACTTGATCTGTGGATTCAACGCAAAATCCCAATCAAAATCCCAACAAGATACATTGTGGATCTTGACAAACTGATTCTAAAGTTTGTACAGAAAGGCAAAAGACCTAGAATAGTCAGCACAAAACTGAAGAAGAAGAACAAAGTTGGAAGGCTTTGAGGGTTACTATAAACTTCAAGACTTACTCTAAAGCTACAGTAGACAGTGTGTTATTGGTGAAAGAATTGACCAATGGAACAGAATAAAGGGCCCAGAAACAGAGCCACACAAATATAGACAACTTGATCATTGACAGAGAAGCAAAGACAATCAAATGGAAAAAGGATAGTCTTTTCATCAAATGGAAACTGGCACAAAAGACATCCACATTAAAAAATAAAAGAAAAAAAACCTAGATTCTGACCTTACACATTTCACAAAAAATAACTCAAAATGGATCTTAGATATAAATGTAAAACACAAATTTCTAAAACTTTTAGGAGGTAACATAGAAAGAAACCTGGATGACCTTGGGCTTGGTGATGAATTTTTAGATAGAACAACAAAAGCATAATCAATGAAAGAAATAATTGACAAGCTGGACTTTATTAAAATTAAAAACTTCTGTTCTTCAAAAGAGAATGAAGAGTTAGAGGATAAACAACCCAATTATAAGGTGGGCAAAAGATTTGAAAAGACACCTCACCAAAAATGATATACAGATGGCAAATAAGCATATGAAAAGATGTTCAACATTGTACGTCATTAGGGAATTGCAAATTAAAACAACAATGAGACACCAATATGTACCTTCTAGAATCAATAAAACAAAACACTGACAACACCAGATACTGGCAAGAGTGTGTAGCAACAGGAACTCTCATTCATTGCTGGTGGGAATGAAAAATGGTACAAACACTTTGGAAGAGAGTTTGATAATTTTTCCTAAAACTAAACATATTCTTGCCATAAACCCAGCAATTATTCTCATAGGTATGTGCCCAAAGGAGTTGAAAACTTATGTCCACACACACACAAAAACTGCATATGAATGTTTATAGCAAATTTATTCATAATTCATAATTGCCAAAACTTGGAAGCAACCAAGATATCCTTCAGTAGGTGAATGAATAAACAAACTGTGGTACATCCATATCATGGAATATTATTCAGCAATAAAAAGGAATGAGTTATCAAGCCATGAAAAGACATGGAGGAAATGTAAGTGCATAAGTGAAAGAGCCCAATCTGAAAAGACTATGTACTGTATGATTCCAACAATATGACATTCTGGAAAAGGTAAAACTAGAGAGACAGTAAAAAGATCAGTGGTTGCCAGAGATTAGGGGAAAGGTGAATAGATGGAGCACAGGGGACTTTTAGGGCAGTCAAACGATTCTATACGACACTGTAATGGTGGATACATGACATTTTGCATTTGGCAAAACCACTAAAATATGTACAACCCGAAGAGTGAACCCTAATGTAAACTATAGATTTAGTTAGTAACAATAATGTACCAGTATTGGTTCATTAATTGTAACAAATGTACCACACTAATGCAAAATGCTAATAATAGAGGAAAGAGAGGGTAGACAGCAGAAGCAAGAAGAACTACAATCCTGCAGCCTGTGGAACAAAAACCACTTTCACAGAAATATAGACAAGATGAAAACGCAGAGGGCTATATACCAGACGAAGGAACAGGATAAAACCCCAGAAAAACAATTAAATGAAGTGGAGAGAGGTAACTTTCCAAAAGAAGAATTCAGAATAATGATAGTGAAGATGATCCAGGACCTCGGAAAAAGAATGGAGGCAAAGATCGAGAAGATGCAAGAAATGTTTAACAAAGACCTAGAAGAATTAAAGAACAAACAAACAGAGATGAACAATACAATAACTGAAATGAAAAATAAACTAGAAGGAATCAGTAGCAGAATAACTGAGGCAGAAGAACGGATAAGTGACCTGGAAGACAGAATGGTGGAATTCACTGCCACGGAACAGAATAAAGAAAAAAGAATGAAAACAAATGAAGACAGCCTAAGAGACCTCTGGGACAACATAAAATGCAGCAACATTCGTATTATAGGGGTCCCAGAAGGAGAAGAGAGAGAGAAAGGACCAGAGAAAATATCTGAAGAGATTATAGTTGAAAACTTCCCTATCATGGGAAAGGAAATAGCCACCCAAGTCCAGGAAGTGCAGAGAGTCCCATACAGGATAAACCCAAGGAGAAACACGCTGAGACACATAGTAATCAAACTGGCAAAAATTAAAGACAAAGAAAAATTATTGAAAGCAACAAGGGAAAAATGACAAATAACATAAAAGGGAATTCCCATAAGGTTAACAGCTGATTCCTCGGCAGAAACTCTACAAGCTAGAAGGGAGTGGCATGACATATTTAAAGTGATGAAAGGGAAGAACTTACAACCAAGATTACTCTATCCAGCAAGGAACTCATTCAGATTCATTGGAGAAATCAAAAGCTTTACAGACAAACAAAAGGTAAGAGAATTCAGCACCACCAAACCAGCTCTACAACAAATGCTAAAGGAACTTCTCTAAGTGGGAAACACAAGAGAAGAAAAGCACCTACAAAATCAACCCCAAAACAATTAAGAAAATGGTAATAGGAACATACATATCGATAATTACCTTAAACGTGAATGGATTAAATGCTCCAACCAAAACACACAGGCTCACTGAATGGATACAAAAACAAGACCCATATATATGCTGTCTACAAGAGACCCACTTCAGACCTAGGGACACCTAAACACTGAAAGTGTGGGGATGGAAAAACATATTCCATGTAAATGGAAATCAAAAGGAAGCTGGAGTAGCAGTACTCATACCAGATAAAATTGACTTTAAAATAAAGAATGTTACAAGAGACAAGGAAGGACACTACATAATGATCAATGGATCAATCCAGGAAGAAGATATAACCATTATAAATATATATACACCCAACATAGGAGCACCTCAATACATAAGGCAACTGCTAATAGCTATAAAAGAGGAAATCGACAGTAATACAATAATAGTGGGGTACTTCAACACCTCACTTACAACAATGGACAGATCATCCAAACAGAAAATTAATAAGGAAACATAAGCTTTAAATGAGACAATAGACCAGATAGATTTAATTGATATTTATAGGACATTCCATCCAGAAACAGCAGATTATACTTTCTTCTCAAGTGCGCACGGAACATTCTCCAGGACAGATCACATCTTGGGTCACAAATCAAGCCTCAGTAAATTTAAGAAAATTGAAATAATATCATGCATCTTTTCTGACCACAACGCTATGAGATTAGAACTCAATTACAGGGAAAAAAACGTAAAAAACACAAACACATGGAGGCTAAACAATACGTTACTAAATAACCAAGAGATCACTGAAGAAATCAAAGACGAAATCAAAAAATACCTAGAGACAAATGACAATGAAAACACGAAGATCCAAAACCTATGGGATGCAGCAAAAGCATTTCTAAGAGGGAGGTTTATAGCAATACAATCATACCTCAAGAAACAACAAACATCTCAAATAAACAATCTAACCTTACACCTAAAGGAACTAGAGAAAGAAGAACAAACAAAACCCAAAGTTAGCAGAAGGAAAGAAATCATAAAGATCATAGCAGAAATAAATGAAATAGAAACAAAGAAAACAATAGCAAAGATCAATAAAACTAAAAACTGGTTCTTTGAGAAGATAAACAAAATTGATAAACCATTAGCCAGACTCATCAAGAAAAAGATGGAGAGAACTCACATCAATAAAATTAGAACTGAAAAAGGAGAAGGTAAAATGGACACCGCAGAAATACAAAGCATCATAAGAGACTACTACAAGCAACTCTATGTCAATAAAATGGACAACCTGGAAGAAATGGACAAATTCTTAGAAAGGTATAACCTTCCAACACTGAACCAGGAAGAAATAGAAAATATGAACAGACCAATCACCAGTAATGAAATTGAAACTGTGATTAAAAATCTTCCAACAAACAAAAGTCCAGGACCAGATGGCTTCACAGGTGAATTCTATCAAACATTTAGAGAAGAGCTAACACCCATCCTTCTCAAACTCTTCCAAAAAATTGCAGAGAAAGGAACACTCCCAAACTCATTCTACGAGGCCACATCACCCTGATACCAAAATCAAAGATACTACAAAAAAAAAAAAACAAAAAATTACAGATCAATATCACTGATGAATATAAATGCAAAAATCCTCAACAAAATACTAGCAAACAGAATCCAACAACACATTTAAAGGATCATACACCATGATCAAGTGGGATTTATCACAGGGATGCAAGGATTCTTCAATATATGCAAATCAATCAATGTGATACACCATAGTAACAAATTGAAGAAGAAAAACCATATGGTCATCTCAATAGATGCAGAAAAAGCTTTTGACAAAATTTAACACCCATTTATGATAAAAACTCTCCAGAAAGTGGGCATAGAGGGAACTTCCCCCAACATAATAAAGGCCATATATGAAAAATCCACAGCAAACATCATTCTCAATGATGAAAAACTGAAAGCATTTCCTCTAAGATCAGGAACAAAAGAAGGATGTCCACTCTCACCACTATTATTCAAAATAGTTTTGGAAGTCCTAGCCACGGCAATCAGAGAAGAAAAAGAAATAAAAGGAATACAAATTGGAAAAGAAGAAGTAAAACTGTCACTTCAGATGACATGATACTATACATAGAGAATGCTAAAGATGCCATCAGAGAACTACTAGAGCTAATCAGTGAATCTGGTAAAGTTTCAGGATAGTAAATTAATGCACAGAAATCTCTTGCATTCCTATACACTAATGATGAAAAATCTGAAAGAGAAATTAAGGAAACACTCCCATTTACCATTGCAACAAAAAGAATAAAATACCTAGGAATAAACCTACCTAGGGAGACAAAAGACCTGTATGCAGAAAACTATAAGACACTGATGAAAGAAATTAAAGATGAGACAAACAGATGGAGAGATATACTATGTTTTTGGATTGGAAGGATCAATATTGTGAAAATGACTATACTACCCAAAGCAATCTACAGATTCAATGCAATCCCTATCAAATTACCAATGGCATTTTTTACAGAACTAGAACAAAAAATCTTAAAATTTGTATGGAGACACAAAAGATCCTGAATAGCCAAAGCGGTCTTAAGGGAAAAAAACGGAGCTGGAGGAATCAGACTCCCTGACTTCAGACTATACTACAAAGCTACAGTAATCAAGACAATATGGTACTGGCACAAAAACAGAAATACAGATCAATGGAACAGGATAGAAAGCCCAGAGATAAACCCACACACCTATGGTCAACTAATCTATAACAAAGGAGGCAAGGATATACAAAGGAGAAAAGAAAGTCTCTTCAATAAGTGGTGCTGGGAAAACTGGACAGCTACATGTGAAAGAATGAAATTAGAACACTCCCTAACACCATACACAAAAATAAACTCAAAATGGATTAGAGACCTAAATGTAAGACCAGACACTATAAAACTCTTACAGGAAAGCATAGGAAGAACACTCTTTGACATAAATCACAGCAAGATCTTTTTTGATCCACCTCCTAGAGTAATGGAAGTAAAACCAAAAATAAACAAATGGGACCTAATGAAACTTCCAAGCTTTTGCACAGCAAAGGAAACCACAAACCAGACGAAAAGACAACCATCAGAATGGGAGAAAATATTTGCAAATGAATCAACGGACAAAGGATTAATCTCCAAAATATATAAACAGCTCATGCAGCTCAATATTAAAAAAAAAAAAAAACCAATCCAAAAATGGGCAGAAGACCTAAACAGACATTTCTCCAGAGAAAACATACAGATGGCCAAGAAGCACATGAAAAGCTGCTCAACATCACTAATTATTAGAGAAATGCAAATCAAAACTACAATGAGGTATCACCTCACACTAGTTAGAATGGGCATCATCAGAAAATCTACAAACAACAAATGCTGGAGAGGGTGTGGAGAAAAGGGAACACTCTTGCACTGTTGGTGGGAATGTAAATTGATACAGCCAGTATGGAGAACAGTATGGAGGTTCCTTAAAAAACTGAAAATAGAATTACCATATGATCTAGCAATTTGACTACTGGGCATACACCCAGAGAAAACCATAATTCAAAAAGACACATGCACCCCAATGTTCATTGCAGCACTATTTACAATAGCCAGGACATGGAAGCAACATAAATTCCCATCGATAGACGAGTGGATAAAGAAGTTGTGGTACATATATACAATGGAATATTACTCAGCCATAAAAAGGAACGAAATTGGGTCAATTGTAGAGACGTGGATGGATCTAGAGACTGTCATACAGAATGAAGTAAGTCAGAAAGAGAAAAACAAATATCCTATCTTAACTCATATATATGGCACCTAGAAAAATGGTACAGATGAACCGGTTTGCAGGGCAGAAATTGAGACACAGATGTAGAGAACAAACGTATGGACACCAAGGGGGGAAAGTGGTGGGGGAGGGTGGTGATGGTGGGATGAACTGGGAGATTGGGATTGACATGTATACACTAATATATATAAAATGGATAACTAATAAGAACCTGCTGTATAAAAAAATAAATAAAATAAAATTCAAAAATTAAAAATGTAATAATAGAGGAAAAGGTGTGGAGAGAGGAAGGATGGTGGGGAGGCATATGGGAACTCTGTACTTTCTGCTCAGTTTTTCCAGTTTTTCTAAAGCTATTCTAAAAAATAAAGTCTATTACTTAAAAAAAAGTCTCACTCATATAAGATCACTGATTAACAGATAAAGATGCCACTGCAATGAAGTGAAGAAAGAATGGTGTTTATATAAATAATGACAGATCAGTTGGATAGCCATATAAAAATGAATCTTTATCTCCTACCTACAGAAAATTCAAATCTAGAGGATCATAAATCTAAATATAAAAAGCAAAGCAACAATGCTTTTATAACAAACCCTAAGAGAATGTCTTCATGATGGACTCTTAAATAGGACACCAAAAGTGCTAACCATAAGGGGAAAAAAAGGGTCAGCTGGACTGTTTCAGAATTAAGAGTTTCTGTTCAGAAGAGGATGCCATTAAGAGAGTAAAAAGGCAAGCAGGGAGCAGGAGAAGAAGTTATGATACAGAGCAATCTCTAAGATGTGCTGGTTAGTAAGAAGGGGTATTGCAGAACAGCATGACTAGAATGATAAACAGATGCACACAGGGCCACCGCTAGACATCATAATGGTGCCTCCTCTGCATCCCAGCCCCTTCGATACTGTGGATCAACACCTCCAAAATGGAAATCCTTCAAATGATTTTCTGAAGGAAAATTTGCATTTTGTTTTGAAATGAGTATTAACTGAAAGACACACTCAGGCAGAAAACCTAAACTGATGATTTTGCCACTTGGGATCGTCCGTCACGGGCCACTTCTGTCAGCCGCGTCCCCACCAGATCTGGTTGGATATTCATTCAGCAGACAAGCTGGTTACACACCAGAGTCCCTTACGCAGGACCTTCATACAACTCGGGAACTTCCCCATGATTTTCTTGCCCTACATTTCCTATTATATTGTTCTGGATATTTTTCTTTGTCTTGTTAATTATTTAAGCAGTGGAAAAAGAGAGAATTAATCACCATGACTAAGGAAGTAGGGTGTTTGGACCTCAAAAATTGAGGCTGTTATTCATTAACTGGTTGGGCCAAGGAGAATTATAAGAAATCCTGCAACCCCTGGGGCAAAGCAGAGCTGAGGAGAAAGACAGAGTCAGGATAAAGGATCTCCAACCCCAAAGGTACAACCAACCCCAAATGGGCTCTCGGTTGATTTCAGAAGAAAGTTGTAATACATACACATATATATGTATGTATATTCAATTAAAAGAAAGTATCACCTGGGTGTCCCTGGGGCCACCAGCCTAGACCGCTCCAGAAACAAATCAGTTCCTTCCTAAAATTCCAGATAAATCTTACCAGAAGGCCAATACAGGTGCTTCTTTCTGGGATGTGTTCTTGCCAAGAAACGCCTCAAAAATATAATGAAAGTAAAATGAAGAACATATTGCTAGTGTTCCTGTGAACATAACTGCTGGAATTTCCACAGGCAGAACAGACTCAGCAAATCAGCGTGAGAGGGTGGGGAGGCGAGCAGGAAATGAGACACGCCCTCTTCCATGTCTTGGCTTCATGACCGGTCATGCAGAGGAGAGGAGAGAGAACATGCCAGGGAAGTGAGGTACCCAAACTGGAGTCTGGGCTGGTCAATTTAGGTCTCAGTCCAATTTCTACATTCCAAAAGGAGGGAGTTAGGCTAGATAATCTCTAAGAACACTTTCAGTTCAAACACTTAATGAGTGCATTTAATATGTTCTTTTTTTCATTCAGGGACTCAACTGTTTTTCTTCTAGGACTCTAGTAAGTTAAGACATTCATTCATTTAAATATATATATAGAGAGAGCATATATATATATGCCTATATGTATGTTTATATGTCTATATACACACACACACACACAGAGGCGGGGGGAGAGAGAGAGAGACCCTATTTTGAGCCAGATACTGTTCTGGCATAAAGCAGTGAAAGAAACAGAAAAAGTTCTAGCCCTCATGATGTGATTCAGTTTGAATTTTTTCTTATATTAAAATGACGAGGGTGATGGGCAATAGGCACATGAAAAGATGCTCAACATTACTAATTATTAGAGAAATGCAAATCAAAACTATAACGAGGTACCACCTCACACCAGTCAGAATGACCATCATCAAAAAATCTACAAACAATAAATGCTGAAGAGGGTGTGGAGAAAAAGGAACCCTCCTACACTGTTGGTGGGAATGTAAATTGGTACAGACACTACGGAGAATAGTATGGCGATTCCTTAAAAAACTAAAAATAGAGCTACCATATGATCCAGCAATCCCACTCCTGGGCATATATCTGGAGAAAAACATGGTTCAAAAGGATACATGCACCCCAGTGTTCATTGCAGCACTATTTACAATAGCCAAGACATGGAAGCAACCTAAATGTCTGTTGACAGAAGAATGAATAAAGATATGGTACATATTTTCAATGGAATATTACTCAGCCATTTAAAAGAATGAAATAATGCCATTTGCAGCAACATGGATGGACCTGGAGATTATCATACTAATTGAGGTAAGTCAGAGAGAGAAAGACAAATAATATCATATGATATTGCTTATATGCGGAATCTAAAAAAAAAATGATACAAATGAACTTATTTACAAAACAGAAACAGACTCACAGACTTAGAAAACAAACATGGTTGGGCTTCCCTGGTGGCACAGTGGTTAAGAATCCCCCTGCCAATGCAGGGGACACAGGTTCAAGCCCTGGTCTGGGAAGATCCCACATGCCTCGGAGCAACTAAGCCTGTGCTCCACAACTACTGAGCCTGCACTCTAGAGCCTGCGAGCCACAACTACTGAAACCCATGCACCTAGAGCCTGTGCTCCTCAACAAGAGAAGGCACCACAATGAGAAGCCCATGTACCACAATGAAGAAGAGTAGCCCACACTCGCCACAACTAGAGAAAGCCCATGTGCAACAATGAAAACCCAACTCAGCCAAAAATAAATAAATAAAATAAATAAATTTATAAAAATTTTTAAAAAAGCAAACATGGTTACCAAAGGGAAAAGTCGGGGGGAGAGATAAATTGGGAGTTTAAGATTGACATATACACACTACTATATTTAAAACAGATAACCAACAAGGACCTACTGTATAGCACAGGGAACTCTGCTCAATATTCTGTAGTAACCTAAATGGGAAAAGAATTTGAAAAAGAATAGATACATGTACATGTATAACTAAATCACTTTGCTGCACACTTGAAACTAACACAACATTGTAAATCAACTGTACTCCAATATAAAATAAAAATTAAAAAATAAAAATGAAATTTTTTAAATGAGGGGAGAACTTTTAGTCCTGAGACACAATGTCACAGATTCACTTTTTACCATTCCTCCCCTCTAAGTACAACTAAATACCCTGAAAATAATTCCACAATCACACAAGGGCTCTCAGGGGTGCCAAGAAGAAGCAGACTGGGGAGGGATCTGAAGATTTGAGGAAAGACACCCTGTTTTGTCCCCTTGGCTTTCTTTTCATCTCTCATATATGCCAGACTGAGAACTAGAGAGGTCTACAACTAGAGCTGCCAAAAAACAAAGATTAAAAAGAACAAAATAAAAGAAAACAACAAGAAAAGAAAAGCCTGCTCTCTCTCTCTAGCAGGACTGGGAAGAGAGTGGCCAAGCAGAAAGCTAGCGGGGGAACAGCCCTTGATTCAAGTACAGGGAGGTGTCAGCGATGAATCCCCCACCCAACACTTGGGGCAGCTGCTGCGTCAGCAGGACCAGCCTGGGACTCATGCCTCACTCCAAACCCAGAGCTGTGGCAGGATATCCTGGTGGTCCCTTGGGTCTATACTGAGGAACTGTGGACAGTTGACGATGAGATTGTTAACCAGACTCAGAATTCTAGGTTTGTTGATGCTTCTCCTGCTAGCTATTAAATGCAAGTAAAGCTCCTCATGAGGTCCAGTTCTTAACTAACAAATCCCCAGGCACAGAAAAAAGTGGCTACCACCAAAGAGCATCACAGAAAGATCAACAGACAGTGTGAGGCAAAAATGGTCTCCTGGACAATCGGACAAGGGCCTTCCCCCAAGAGGTCTCTGAGTCCAGTTACTCAATGAGTAGGTCTCAGAAGAGGAAATTGATGGGCTCCCCACCAAGGAACTCATGCAGGTACCAGGCCATGGGGGGTTTGACCGGCGGCTCGCTGGGTCTGCACAGTGACTGATTTTTGGCTAATGCAGGTGCTATTCTTTTCACCCCTCCTGATGAACTAGAGATAAATCAGAGAGCCCCAGACACTTTTACCCAGACCTCTCAGCTTTCAAAAGTAAACAGGACTGGGGGTTAGGCTGAGGTCTCTCTGTCCCCAGTGGGGACTAGAGGCCAGATGCTGAGGTTAGATTTCAATGGTGGGGGAAGTATTGCACTTCTTGGGCCTTTCTAGATATTGATGCACCAGTGACTGTGGTCTTCCAACCCCTGACACCAAGATGAGCACCGAACAGACAATGTGCTCTGGTTTGGGGGCTGAGGCCACCTCCCTTACCAGGACCTTTGCCCAAACCTGACTATGGATAGATCCCTTCAAGTCCCTGTAAACCTCCCTTATTATGGCCCCCACCACTGAATGTGCTCATGGTATTGATGATTTGTCTATGTGGACCCCCAATCACCTTCACCCTCTACCTCTGATGGGAACTGCTGCAGTTAGGGTCATCTTACTGGGGCACGTGGAAGACCTTGAACCTGCCTGACTACAAGTGCTTAGTGCTATTGTACCCCCAAAACAGTATCAGCTGCCTAGGGAAGAAAAGGAAATAACTGCCCTCACTGCTGAGCCCAAGGAAGCCCAAGTGCTGTGTGAGACTCTATTCAGCAGTCCTGTCTGCCTTGTGCACAAAACTTCGGGTGCCTAGAAAATTACCATTGATTACAGGGGGCTCAACGCTGTGCTGCTGTCCTTGTGCTGGTGGTACCTGACACTGAGACTATCACAGATGCTATTGCCCAAGCTGAGGGAACTTGATATGTGACAGTTCACATTGCAAATGCCTTTTTCAGCATCCTTCTCACTCGATCATCAGGATCGGTTTTCTTCTATGTGGAATGGGTTACAACATACCTTTAACATCCTTCCACAAGGCAACCTAAGTTCCTGAGCTATCTGCCATCAGGTGGATACTTACTGTGGAAAAGCTCTGCTCCTGGAGGCTGTTAACGCCTCCTCCTGGTGGGCTCAGACCAGGGCACAACCCAGCAAGGATTGGACCCTCTGTTGGCCCACATGCAGCGACACAACTAGGCTATGAACACAGACACATCTCAGAATCCTAATACCTAACTGAAATCCCTGACCATAATCTGGGAAGGGGCGTGGCTTCTCATTTCAGAGGAGACAATTGCCAAGCTTTTGGTCCCCTCTGCCCCCCACAAATAGAAAGAAGGCCCAGTGACTGGTGGGACTATTCAGCTACTCACTCGCTCACATTCCCCCTGTGGGATCTTGACAGCACCCACCTATCAGTTTAACAGAAAGGTCACTACGTGTGAGTGAGACTTCCGACAAACAGGATGTCCTGGAAACCCTCCAATGGCCCACCCAGGCCGTCCTTCCCCTGGGCCACACAGAACCACATCTGCCATTTGAGTTACAAGTCTCAGCAATCTCCCTGTTTGCAAATTGGAGCCTACGGCAGAAGGACAGTGCCACAGGTCATAGGTTCCTGTTGGGCTTTTGGACACATAAGCTCCTGGAGTCAGCTGGAATGTACACACCCTTTGAGGGACAACTGTTGGCCTGTTATTGGGCACTGGTGGATACTAAGTGTACGATCCATGGCCGTGAAGTAATCTTGAGACCAGAAATCCCAGTCATGTTGTGGGGCTGAGCAGAGGCCTCAGATTCCTGGGTGGGAGTGACTCAAGATCATCCATAGTAAAATAGAGATACAGGAGTGGGCAGGCAGGAGACATACAGGAATGGACAAACCTTGCCCAGCTGGGCTCTCACAACTCCTTGAAAAGGTCTCAGGAATGCCCTTCTGCCATCTTGCTGGAGGAGCCATCACCTCCACCAGCCCAATGGGGGCCCGGGTATAAAGACCTCTTGGACCACCCAGGGGCTTGGTTCATGATGGCTCCTCCTGGTTAACTTCTACCTGGCTGGCATGTGGTGCACCTGCCATCCAAATGTTCACCAAACTCGGGAGGATAACGGATGAACACAGTGAGAACTTCAACAAAGAGATAGGATGTGTAAGAAAGTACTAAATGGAAGTTATAACTGAACTGGAAAATACACTAGAGGGGTTCAAGAGCAGGCTGGGTGAGGTAGGAGAATGAATCAGTGAGCTGGAAGACAAAGCAATGGAACTCACTCAGAGCAGCAAAACAAATAAGGAATTTTATAAAGTAAGGATACCTTTGGAAATTCCCTGGCGGTCCAGTGGTTAGGACTCTGTGCCTTCAATGCCAAGGGCTCGGGCTCGATCCCTGGTTGGGGAACTGAGATCCCACAAGCCACAAAGCGCAGCGAAAAAAAAAAAAAAAAGAAACCTTTAAGGACTGTTGGAACAACATCAAGCAGAATAACATTCATGTTGTATGGGTCCCAGAAGGAGAAGAGAGAAAGAAAAGGCCAGAATCAAAATAAAAATTCTGCACAGCAAAGGAAACCATCATCAAAATGAAAAGGCAACCTACTGAATAGGAGAAGATATTTGCAAATCTTATGTCTGATAAGGAGGTAATATCAATACTATATAAAGATCTCATACAACTCAACAACAACAGCAAAACAACCGTATTGAAGAATGCACAGAGGCTCTAGATAGACATTTTTCCGAAGACATACAGATGGCAAACAGACAAAAGAAAAGTTGTTCAACATCACTAATTATTAGAGAAATGCAAATCAAAACCACAATGAGATAGCTCTTCACAACTGTCAGGATGCCTCTGATCAAAAAAACAAGAAATAACAAATGTTGGAGAGGATGTGGAGAAAAGGGAATCTTTGTACACCATTGGTGGGACTGTAGCTTGGTGCAGCCACTATGGAAAAGAGTATGGAGATGTCTCAAAAGGTTAAGAATAGAACTACCATATGACTCAGCTACTCCATTTCTGGGTATTTATCCAAAGAACAAGAAAACACTAATTTAAAAAGATGTATACACCCATATGTTCATTGTGGCTTTATTTACAATACCCAAGGTATGGAAGCAACCTATCATCAATGGATGAATAAAGAAAATGGAATACTACTCAGCCATATTAAAAAAAATGAAATCCTGCCTTTTGCAACAAAATGCATGGACCTTGAAGGTATTATGCTAAGTGAAAGAAGTCATACAGAGAAAGACAAATACCATGTGATTTCACTCATAGGTGGAATCTAAAACAAGCAAAAAAACAAAAACAAAACAAATGAACAAACAAAATGAAACAAAAACAAACTCATAGATACAGTGAACTGATTAGTGGTTACCAGAAGGGAGGGGGGTCAGGGGGTGGGGGAAATAGATGAAAGGGGTCAAGTGTAGGGGGATGGATGGCAACTAGACTTGTGGTGGTGGTCACTTTGTAGTGTATACAGTTGTCGAATTATAATGCTGTACGCCTGAAACTTATTTTTTAAAAAAAGTAGTGAAACCCTTGGTTTGGAAAAGAAAAAAGGAAGTAAAAAAAAAACTGTCTAAAAACGAAAATGATCTAAGCTGTACATTTATAATTCTTGTGCATTCCTCAGTATTTGTATAATATTTCAATTAAAAGTTTTCATTTAAAAAAATATGACATTTCTGGTCTCCTGATTTTCTGTTTTTCCTCTTAGACCTTGCTGGATGTTTTCATAAAGATAGAGAAAAAGATCCTACCAGAGAAAAGAAACTGAGACACATTGAAAAGACTCCAAATGGTTAGGAATCTGATGAAGAAAGTCAAAGACTATGAAGATTTAAGTGGAGGGTAGAAATAACTGACACTTTTTCAGCTCAATTTATTCTTTCATTGAAAAAATCATGTCACACCATTCTTCTTCTTTGTTTGTTTTGTATTGCTTCTGTATTTTTTCCAAATTTTATTTCATTTATTATAATGTTATTTAAGTATATATAAACATAAAGCTACATATAAATGCTTTACGCTTATAGCTCTTGTACATGGATATAAACAAAAAAAGTTTATGGATCAGACACAGGTAAAACTATAAAACTACATATAAATTATAAAAATTATATACACTATTTAAATAATTATATAAATAATTACATTAAACAAAGATGGACTAAAATTCTAATTTTAAGAAAAGACTTATGGGACTGGATTTTGTAAAACAAAACAAAACAAAAACAAACAAACAAAAAAACAAAACTCACAATACACTGCTTACAACAGACAGTTCAAGTGTAAAGACACTGAACATTGAAAATATCACAATGGTATTATACTAACATCAAACAAGTAGACACAAAGCAAAAGTGATCAGAACTAAAATGAGAAGTAGACAATCCACAGTCATAGTATGTGATATTTATGCACCTCTCTCAGTTACTGACAAGACAGAGAGGAAAAGCAGTAGAGCTATAGGAGATTCAAATAACACAATGATCTTGACCTATGTGACAAAGTTGATTAATTAAGAGATAGAAGTATAAGCATGCTAGATGTAAATGCAGAATTATACCAGAAGAAACAGCTTTAGATGTCCCAGGTGGTACCATGGGGAAAAGAACCAGTAAAGTGGGGACTTTGGGATCTCCCACTGGTAAACAAATGCCTCCTTGGCTACCAGCCACTTCTTTGCACTCAACTAGATCAGCCAGACTTCCTGTCAATTGTTGGCAGTCTGTTCTGTTCCCACACTTCACAGCCTCCCAGACTGAAAAAGAACATGTGCAGTGAAACTCAGATATAAAAGAACTCCTTGGGACTTCCCTGGCAGCCCAGTGGTTAAGACTCCATGCTTCCACCGCAGAGGGCATGGGTTTGACCCCTGGTGGGGTGAACTAAGATTCCCACGTGCTGTGCAGTGTGGCCAAAAAATATAAAATAAGAACTCCTTGATATTATCCTAAAATCACTGATCTCTAACCAAGGCTCATTCCAGAACTTTCTCCTAAAGATTCTGGGCTTCCACAGCTGAATCATCAGCTGGGCCATTTAGGTGCTTCCTCTCAGAGCAGCCTGGCTTCATCATGAATGGCAGGCACCAAGTTGCCCACTTCAGTCATTCCTGAATGACTTCAACAATTTTTTTCATATTCCTCATTTACTCATTCTTTTATTTATCTAATTTTTAACTGGTTCCCTTTCTTTACTTAAATAAAAATTGACAAACAAATGTTATTAAAAAAGGAAATTGGGGGACTTCCCTGGCAGTCCAGTGGTTGAGACTCCACACTCCCAATGCAGGGGGCATGGGTTCGATCCCTGGTCAGGGAAGTAAGATCCCGCATGCCAAGTGGCGTGGCCTAAATAAATAAATCTAAAAAAAAAAAAAAAAAGGAAATTTTACGTCACTACCATAAATGGAAAAACATTACATTTGCTACAGAAAATGAGCTGTAAAAATAAATAAAATGAAAATGTAACACTGTTTACTAAGCTCTAGCTAGATACTATTGCCTACTCTCTCCTTGGTCAAAAAGGGAAAGAAGCATATTTTGAGACATAATAGATATATTGGCTGTGACAGTGGATTTTTTTCCTGATGACGTAAGAGAATTATAAAGAGGATAACTTTTCACTGTGCCATCCACTGGTGTTTAACGCATAATGACTATGCACCACCCAGTATCATTGGTGGTCCCTCTTCTGTTGTTGGGTCCCACGCTGCAGGGGACCTGTTCCTACAAGAACTTGGCTAAACGCCACCCTCCACCATGCATACACAGCAGGCTGGTAACTAGAGTGGACTAATAACCACTCTAGTTACTAGTGGGTGGGTGGGATCCAGTCGGCACCGACTCTAGTCAGTGCCTCCATGTCTGGACTGAGCACAGCAGCGGCGTCCACCACTTGCATCCCCCACAGTTTCCTCTGGAAATTCCAGGCTCATGTCAACGCTCCCAAAGTTCAAGTGGCCAGCTGCACGCAGTCTGCCCAGGCCCAACCCCACACAGCCTGAACGTGGACTTATCAAGATATAATGGGCATGCCCAGGAGCTGCTCCTAGAAGGAAGGAGGGGGGATGGTGCATTGAAAGCCAATGTCAGCACCTCCGGCCTGGCTCTTCCTCTACTGACAACTTGACCTGCAGCCCTCAGTCTCTGGGGAAGGATCTGAACTTGTTATGTTAGCCACCAGGGTCAGCCTTCCAGAAGCAGGCAGTTGGGGAAAGAAGCCTAGTCTTTTACTATGCATGTAGAAAGCAGCTGGGTGAGCTTGGACTCTGGAATCAGGCAGAGCTGCCTTCAGCTCTGCCTGTCGCCGAGGATCTGGACACCTTCCTTTGCTCCCCTGAGTCTTGGTCTTTTCATGTGGGAAATAGAGATAAAAAATGACTACCTGATAAGGTTGCCCTGGGGAGCCGTGCTTACGGATGTTCTCTTACAAGAGCTCCATAAATGCTAATTCCCTCAGGCAGCCGCAGTCACCTACGCTCTGAAGCTCTTGGGGTCGGGAGGGCAGGCAGGAAGCTCAGCACGGATAACCAGTCACAGATCACACCAGACACAATGCGAACCAGAAACCAGCGCTCACGGTGACTCAACCTCTTCCCATCCTTCGCTCGGGCCACTGCCACCCCCTCCCTCCCACGCTGCCTGCAGTTCTGCTGGTTTACTTGTTTCTTACTGCCTGGCACCGAGAGTTGTCATTTATCAATTATTTACTTGATAATTGATTTTATCAACTTTACTTTCAAAGTTACTCCTTTGAAAAATACAACATCCCCCCCCCAGAAAAAGCCCTCCCACAGATACAAAAACAAAATAAAAAGCAGTAGTTTATCACTGTACTTATTTATTTACTTAAAGCACCGATAAAAACGTGAAAACCAGGAATTCCCTGGCGGTCCAGTGGTTAGGACTCCGTGCCTTCACTGCAGGGTCTGGGTTCAATCCCTGGTGGGGGAACTGAGATCCCACAAGCCATGCACGTGGCCAAAAAAAAAAGTGAAAACCTCTCCTATGGCCTCTTCGATGCCACCTTGAGAGGTCACCACTGTTAACATCTTGATTCTTTCAGTCTCTTTTCCATGTTTGTAAAGCCATAGTGACTCTTGCTCTGCTACTTGCTAGCTGTGTGACCTTGGGCAAATTATTTAACAGCTCGGTGCTTCAGTTTCCTCATTCATAGAGTAGAGATATTAACAACTCCTGCATTTGAGGGTGATTATGAAAATCAAATACTTGCAAAATATTTAGAACAGTTCCTGGCACACTGAGTAAATACATAATAAGTGTGAACAAACATTATTATAGCATCTATGCACATACCATAGATGCTATACCACTATATATGCCATATATACCATTTCGTTTACAGAAGCAGGGTCAGTATACCATGCCAGAGTCAATCAATGTATCGCCTCTCAGCTCAAATCTACTCTTCTTAGTCTGGCGTGGTGACACTGTAGCTACACCGTGTAAAATATCTCTTTTGCCAGCTGGCACACTCTTAGGCTTTGTAGGCAGAGGGCACTGGAGGACCAGGGTGAGCGAGAGCGGAGCGAGAGGTTTCTCTTCCTGGTTGGGGCTGCTCCTCATGGTGCCCGCTGCTGAGAACTGTATCAGGCCCCAGTGGGCAGTGCCCCGCTCACCAGCCCCGCTTGCGGACTGCAGACGAGCTCTGGCCCGTGATCCCCCTCGGGAACTTCTCTATCGTCTGTGGGCTCAGTCACATCTTCAACCAGTTCTTTTTTTTTTTTTTTTTTGCCCCTCAGCTTGCAGGATCTTAGTCCCCCGACCAGGGATCAAACCATGCCCCCTACAGTGGAAGCATGGAGTCTTAACCACTGGACTGCCAGGGAAGTCCCATCTTTTACCAGCTCTGATTCCCAACCTTGGGGTCTTGGGGAGAAGTCTTCCAAATTTCTTCCTTCCTTGGGTACTCGCCCTCGGCTCTGGAGATATTTTACCTTGAGCAGTTAACCTTCTTTAACTGGTTAATCATTCTTCCAATTAAATTTTCCCTTTCAAATTAAATTACAGATGTGGTTTCCATCTCTGACTGGACTCTAATATATATATATTATATATATATAATATATGTATAATATATATATAGTATATATATTATATATGTATAATATATATATTGTATATATATTCAGTCAGGGGTTATACTACATATTATAGCTTCCTTTCTTTTTACTTATCAAGATATAATGGGCATCATTCCAGGTCTGTACATATAATCCTAATTCATTCTTTTAATTCATGCCTAGTATATCGTCATATACTTGTAAAATTTACTTAGCCATTGCTCTGTGTAAGGAATAGTTTTCAGTTTAGGTAGTTTGTGGGTAGTTTCCAATTTGGGCTGTTATACAGGGTGCTGTACTGAACATGTGTTTTTGTGAACATGACTGTTTCTGGGAAAATTCCTGGAAGAGGAATGAATTGCTCTGTCCTAGAATTGTACAATTAAATTTTTGAAAGATATGGTGAAATTGCTTTCCCTAAAAGGCTGCACCAATTTATATTTCCAACACATAAAAGTGCCCATTTCCTTACACCCTTTCCAATCTTTTTTTTTTCTTTAACTTTTATTAATCTGAGGGGTAGTATCTCATTGTTTTAGTTCGTTTTGTGCAATTACTAGGAAGATTGAACTTTTCAAAACTTTATTGTTCATTTTTATTTCTTCTCTGAAATACTTGTTCATATCCTTTATTCATTTTGCAGTTGAACTTTTTTTTTCATGATAATGATACAGGTGAATTTTTAATAATGAAAAAGAAAATACTGCCAAAATATCTCATTGATAAATCAAATCTGTAGATAGAATTTTAACTTAAACATAAAACTATTACTTTGGCTGTAGCTAATTTAGAACTTGTGATCATGGAGAAAGATGTTAACAAAAGTATACTTCTGCTTGGTAAATCTTTCTTATCACAACCACATATATTGGCAGGATCCCAGCCTTTAATCACATGCGGTTGAACTTTTTGTCACTTTCTTTCTGATTCATAGAAATTCCTCCTCAGTTCATTCCTAAAAGTATGTTTAGTTTTACAAATTTTATTAGAGACCTTCATCCTTAGTTACTTACATAGCAAATATTTTCTCCTCATTTATTGCATGTCTTTTTTTTATTGTGGTAAAATATATGTAACATAAAATTTACCATTTAAACCATTTTTAAATGTACAGTTCAGTGGCTTTAAGTACATTAACACTTGTGTAACCTTGCACTGTCCATCTCCAAACTTTTTCATCTTCCCAAACTTCATTGTCCATCTTTTTTTTTTTTTTTTTTGGACAAAACTATTTTTTATTGGAGTATAGCTGCTTTACAATGTTGTATTAGTTTCTGCTGTACAAGGAAGTGAATCAGCTGTATGTACACATATATCCCCTCCCTCTTGGACCTCCCTCCCATCCTGCCCATCTAGGTCACCACAGAGCACCAAGCTGAGCTCCCTGTGCTATACAGCAGGTTCCCACTAGCTATCTGTTTTACACATGGTAGTGTATTTATGTCAAATCTAATCTCCCAATTCATCCCACCATCCCCTTTCCCCCGTGTCCACACTTCCGTTCTCTACATCTGCATCCCTATTCCTGCCCCGGAAATAGGTTCATCTGTACTATTTTTCTAGATTCCACATACATGTGTTAATATACGATATTTATTTTTCCCTTTTTGACTTGCTTCACTTTGTATGACAGACTCTAGATCCATCCATATCTCTACAAATGACCCAATTTCATTCCTTTTTATAGCTGAGTAATATTCCATTGTATATATGTACCACATCTTTATCCATTCATCTGTCAGTGGACATTTGGGTTGCTTCCATGACCTGGCTATTGTAAACAGTGCTGCAATGAACACTGGCGGGGGGGATCTTTTATTGACACACCTCCTTTTGGGAGGTCTGAGGTCTTCTGCCAGCTTTCAGTAGGTGTTCTATAGGAGTTGTTCCACATGTAGATGTATTTCTGATGTATTTGTGGGGAGGAAGGTGATCTCCACGTCTTAATCTTCCGCCATCTTGAAGCTTCTCCCATTGCCCATCTTTTAATGCAATCTTCGTGTCTTTGATTATAAGAAGTTTTATATTTTTATGAAGTCAAATGTATCAATCTTTTCGTTTATGATTTCTGGCTTTTATGTCTTGCTTAGTGAAACTTTCTCTGATTTTTTATTTCCTATATTTCTTTTAATACCTTTATACTTTTCTTTAACATTTATATCCTTGGAATTTTTGTGTATGTGTGCATGGTCTGAGGTAGGCATTTAATTTTGTTTCCTTGCAGGAGGAGAGCCAGTTGTCCTAAGACCATTTTTTTTTTTTTTTTTTTTTTAGAAATTCACGTTCTTTTATTTATTTATTTATGACTGTGTTGGGTCTTCGTTTCTGTGCGAGGGCTTTCTCTAGTTGTGGCAAGTGGGGACCACTCTTCATCGCGGTGCGTGGGCCTCTCACCATCGCGGCATCTCTTGTTGCGGAGCACAGGCTCCAGACGCGCAGGCTCAGCAACTGCGGCTCACGGGCCCAGTTGCTCCGCGGCACGCAGGATCTTCCCAGACCAGGGCTCGAACCCGTGTCCCCTGCATTGGCAGGCAGACTCTCAACCACTGAGCCACCAGGGAAGCCCAAGACCATTTTTTAAATTTACCCATTCTTTTTTGATTACTTTGTTATTTCACTTTTGCCCCATCCACCCCCCAAAATATGTGTAAATATATATATATATATAGATATATATATATATCTATATATATATATATAGATATATATATATACACCTTTCTTCTCTCCCCAGTCAGATGATAATTTCCTATTTCCTAGAGGGCAGGGACATTTCTTGCATCCATAGATCTTCTAACTGCCTGATACATGGCAGAGCTTAGTACATGTTGGATGGTGGTGTGGCTGATAGGGAAGCTGAATGAGAACTAGCCCATTTTAAGTACGGCAAAGCATCAGGTGTCAGAACTCAGAACTAGGAATAAATAAGAGCTGTTTCCCCAATTTTCATGAATGGATGTGTTTGTGGTTTATGTTAATTCTGGCTTATCCCTTTGTGCAAAGCACTGCCTTAGGTTGGAGAATAGGAAACAAAGGATAAATAAGATCTGATTTCTGCCCTTATGAAATTTGCAATCCCTATAGGGGGCTAATTAAATCATAAACAGGATGGAATAGTCACAGTAAAAAAAAAAAAAGATACATATACCCCAATGTTCATTGCAGCGCTGTTTACAATAGCCAAGACGTGGAAGCAACCTAAATGTCCAGTGTCAGAGGAATGGATAAAGAAGATGTGGTACATATATACAAGAATATTACTCAGCCATTAAAAAGAATGTAATAACGCCATTTGCAGCAACATGGATGGACTTAGAAATTGTCATACTGAGTGAAGTAAGTCAGACAGAGAAAGAGAAATATTGTGTGATATCACTTATATGCAGAATCCAAAAAATGACACAAATAAACTTATTTACAAAACAGAAACAGACTCACAGACTTAGAGAAGGAACTTATGGTTACCAGGGGGGAAGGGTGGGGGGAAGGGATAGTCAGGGAGCTTGGGATCGACATGTACACACTGCTATATTTAAAATGGATAACCAACAAGGACCTACTGTGTAGCACAGGGAACTCTGCTCAACATTCTGTAACAACCTAAATGGGAAAAGAATTTGAAAAAGAATAGATACATGTATATGTATAACTGAATCACTTTGCTGTATACCTGAAACCAACACATTGTCAATCAACTATACTCTAATATAAAATAAAAAGTTAAAAAAAAGTCTTGTTCGCCCTTTCAAAGAAAAAAAAGATCAGAGCGACCTATATGTTCTAATATAGAACAGCCTCTGAGATATGTTCAACTAGAAAACCAAGGTGCAAAGAGTCTGCTAACATTTGGGAAGCAAGGAAATGAGGGAAGGACACAGACACATGCTTCTATAAGACTAAAACGTCTCTGAAAGAATATTCAAAATATTGGAAACAGTAATTACCTCTGTGGAAGGAACTGGGGGCTTGGGGGACAGGGGTCAGTGTGAAGTTTACTTTTTCCTGTGTATCCTTCTGTAGTGTTTAAATTGTTTACTACTTGTTTGTATCATATTTTCCAAATAAAGAAAATAGGAATTTCTAAAAGATGTTTATGGTGAAAGGAAAGAGATGAGCACATATACACATGTAACAAAATTAGGAACAATAAGATAGAGTGTAGAGGGGTGATACGTTGAGAATTCTAAACTCTATGGCTCCAAAATAGAACAGTGGGGCTTGCTGCAAGGGGTCAGGCTGTCATCTTGCTTCAGGGCACGGTGGCTCTCAGGTACCATGGGCTCTGGACGGGACTATTAAATGCTGACCTGCCTGTGCACAGAATGTCTGCTGTCAGAGCCAGGGTGGAGCTGGGAGGGGAGGTTGTTGAGATCTGAGAGCCTGTTCAGTGCCCTCACATGTGTTCTCTTCCAGCCGCTGAATTATTTTCATTGTCTTTCCCAGAAACTATAAGTTCCTACTGAACACAAAGAGCAAAAAGGGGGAAATGGATTTATTACCCGCAGGGATCTTGGACCTAAGGAGGCAGTGCCGGAGCCTGAGGAGGAGTTGAATCAGCCTAACTCTTCTACTAGACAGCTGTGCTTCCAATTACTGGCAGAATGAATCATGTTTCTTGTAAGTAATAGAACTGCCCGTTTCATTCTATCTTTAACCTGGGCGAAGTCCATTTCTCACAGGCCTGAAACTGTGGATTATATTGGCTTGTCCTAGACATTTCATGGTGATAACTCCAGTGGAGAGGTCAGACTCCCATCTCCAGGAACTGAGATGGGGTGCAAATTACCCTATGTAGGCTTCTGTCCCTCAGGGAATATTTTCACAAGAGCAGTGTGGTGAAGACAGGAAGGTCAGGATTGTGGACTTGGAGCTCAACTAAATAGAGTTCAAGTCTGGTCCTTCCCACTTTCTAGCAGTGTGACCTTGTTCATTGCTTAGCATCTCTGAGCCTTGATTTTCTTATCTGTAAAATGGGAACAGTAACACCTCTCTGTCACTCTCACCGAGTCATCATTTTCAGCCTCAGCAAGTGGCTAGACCCAAGGGCTGGAGTTACTAATTTGGCAGCACAAGGAACCTCTAGCCAAAACCAACTCACTGTCTCCTGGCATGGTGGCCAGAGCTGAGGTGTGAGTGGGGAAGGGCATGAGTGGTGAAGGGGTGGGGGTGGTGAAGAGTCTCTCAAGTGGTGAAATAAGCAGCAGTGTAGGGTGATCAGATGTAGTACTGAGCTTCTTCCTTTTTTTTTTATTTTTATAAATTTATTTATTTATTTTTGTCTGCATTCTGTCTTCGTTGCTGCGCACGGGCTTTCTCTAGTTGTGGTGAGCGGGGGCTACTCCTCGTTGTGGTGTGCAGGCTTCTCATTGCAGTGGCTTCTCTTGTTGCAGAGCACAGGCTCTAGGTGCACGGGCTTCAGTAGTTGTGGCATGCGGGCTCAGTAGTTGTGGCTCACGGGCTCTAGAGCACAGGCTCAGTAGTTGTGATGCACGGGCTTAGCTGCTCCACGGCATGTGGGATCTTCCCCGACCAGGGCTCAAACCCGTGTCCCCTGCATTGGCAGGCGGATTCTTAACCACTGCTCCACGACGGAAGCCCCGTGGGCTTTCTCTAGTTGCAGCAAGTTGGGGGGCTACACTTCGTTGTGGTGCACGGGCTTCTCATTGTGGTGGCTTCTCTTGTTGTGGAGCACGGGCTCTAGGGAGAGCGGCCTACAGTAGTTGTAGCACACGGGCTCAGTAGTTGTGGCTCACGGGCTCTAGAGTGCAGGCTCAGTAGTTGTGGCGCATGGGCTTAGTTGCTCCGCGGCATGTGGGATCTTCCCGGACCAGGGATCAAACCCATGGCCCCTGCATTGGCAGGTGGATTCTTAACCACTGCGCCACCAGGGAAGTCCCAAGGAGAACAGTTTATTGGCTATTTGTATTCGTGCATATGATTTATAGGCCTCAGATTTTACTGTTTCCCAGGCCATGCAAATATCTGACAGACCTGAGGATGGGAAGACACAATGACGTGGGGTCACGAGGAACACAGGGGGTGCTGTCAGTGCTCCTCACAGGTCTCCTCCCACCTTCTGAAATCCCCCTGTGCCCCCCACCCTGCCTCTCCCCACCCCTACCCCCAGCAGCTTGCCAGCTGGGAGGCTCCCCCACCTTGGGCAGCTCTTAGCCAAGGATGGGGGTGCTGAGGGAAGAAGAAAGCCTGGCTCCCTGGCCTCTGGTAGAGGGGCTCCAAGGAAGATTTTTTTTAAATTAATTAATTAATTTGTTTGTTTTTATTTTTGGCTGCGTTGGGTCTTCATTGCTGCGCATGGGCTTTCTCTAGTTGTGGCGAGCGGGGGCTACTCTTCGTTGCGGTGCGCGGGCTTCTCATTGCAGTGGCTTTCCTCTTGTGGCACGCGGGCTCTAGAGCGCAGGCTCAGTAGTTGTGATGCACGGGCTTAGCTGCTCCGCGGCACGTGGGATCTTCCCCGACCAGGGCTCGAACCCGTGTCCCCTGCATTGGCAGGCGGATTCTTAACCACTGCGCCACCAGGGAAGCCCCTCCATGGATGATTTTGCTGTAGAGCGCTCTGACCGGGCCAGGCTGAGATAGCACTGGCACGGCCTCAGCCTTGACTGTCTCCTACCTTTCCCTGTCCTGCTTCCCGCTCCCTGCTGGCTTCTCCCCAGAGCACTCCTCAACAAATCACTGGCACAAGGACCTCCTCTCAGAGTTTGCTTCTGAGGATCTGATGGAAGATAGGCTTTGGAGGGTTTCAGTTTTGTTTTGTTTTCTGTTTTGAAGGAAGAAGAAATTACAGCATGTTTTGTATGCTGAGGGGGATGACATGGGAGAGAGGGGAAGGATAGCAGAGCAGAAAGGAGATAGAGGGAGGGCTGTGGAGGTGACACCTTTTTTTTTTTTTTTTTTTTTGGGTTAGCCATTAAGTTCAAGCCTGTTTTTTTTAATGTATGTCTTTAAATCTCTCTTTTATTTATTTATTTATTTATTTATTTATTTATTTATTTTTTAATTTATTTATTTATTTATTTTTTGGCTGTGTTGGGTCTTCGTTTCTGTGCGAGGGCTTTCTCTAGTTGCGGCAAGTGGGAGCCACTCTTCATCGCGGTGCGCGGGCCTCTCACTGTCGCCGCCTCTCGTTGCGGAGCACAGGCTCCAGACGCGCAGGCTCAGTAGTTGTGGCTCACGGGCCTAGTTGCTCTGCGGCCTGTGGGATCTTCCCAGACCAGGGCTCGAACCCGTGTCCCCTGCATTAGCAGGCAGATTCTCAACCACTGCGCCACCAGGGAAGCCCCAGGTGACACCTTTGAGTAAGCAGGATGGCATGTTTCCTGCACGAGGCACTGACTCTTGGGAGTAACACGGGCAGCTCACCCATTGTTGATGGGAGAGAAACCAGCGAATGAGGGTTAAGGTGCCTGTGGGCGAGGAGACTTGGTGATGGGAGGTGGAAGTCTCTTCTGATCACTTTGCTTAGAGAAATGAGTGAGACAGACCATCAAATGAAAGTGAGGGCCGTGGAGGATAATAGAGGTCTGAGCAGACAAAAGAAGGTTTAAAATAGTCTGAGAAAGCAAAAGGGTGACAGAACTAGGGAAATGTCACACGACTTCCAGGAAACACTGAACACCTATTTGAGGTTTGTGGTCATCGGCTTTAAGTGAGACCAGTCTGCAACATTGTGGTTTTACACCAGCCATAACCAAGAATTCCAGTACAAATGTGGAGTAAGCAGACATATACGATTAACCAGTTTGGATTCTAGGACTGAAGGAAAGGCAAGGGTGTTGAGGGTTGGTGCAAGAGAGTGAGTTTAATGATGACACACGGACTCTAGTTGGGTAAAGAGGGAGTAAGGGAGTGAGGGGTGATGTTGACATTGGAAAGATGGCAGATAGTGTCAGTGGACTAACTAGAGGCCCCCGTGGCTCTGAAGACAGCTGAAGGGAGGGTCCTAGAGGAAGTGAGATGGAATTGTAGGAGGTGGTTGTCAGAGAGGGGCACACTTGAAGTTGAGACTTGGGTGGAAGTACAGATATTGGTAATGACAAAGTGTACTGGATTCGTGACTGAGCGGACATGGAGGTTAGGCTCACTTAAAGGGGGTGGGGAAGATCAGGGACAAATGCAGAGTGAAATAATGGGAAAGTGTATGCCAAATTAGAATTATAAGTGAATGAACTCTTCTTCTTTGTGTGTTCTTGTATTTCCCCAATATTCCACAATGAACATATATCACTATATAAGCAGAAAAAAATCATTAAGTAAAACCAAAGACACTACTCAGAGGTAAAAAGGAAAAAAATGTCTTTATTTATTGGTAAGGCAATTACTACTATTTACAAGTACTCAGTCCACAAAGCTCATAAAGTTATTCCCATTCTAGAATTGTACCAGTATTTCCAGGCATCTTACAGCATCATTTTAAATAAGACCAAATGAGAGATGTGAGTTTCACAGTGTATAATATATACTTTGTTTCAAGAAATTCTTATTTTAAAATGCACATATATTTTTCTTTGTTGTATTTGCATTTGCACTAAGAAACCCTGAAATTATCTATGGGATGAGGAGGACAGAGGACCGGGCAGGCAATGCACAGAAACGGGGGCAAGACTTTTCTTGAACACCCTTTCATATTTTCTTATCTTCGAACAATGTAAAGATAGCACCTATTCAAAAATAAATTTAAAAGTAAAATTTAATATAAAATTTTAATAGAAAAACCCTCTTTTAAATTTTCATACATGCAAAAGTTATGTTAAATACAATGTCTGTATTGCCAAATCGGTCTTTCTTTAAACAGGAAATTCCCTTATTGTTTTTTTAAAAGGGTTCTACTTTCAGAAATTTAGTTTCTGTTTAAAGATACAAATATGTCACTATATTCTTACCACATCTTTAAGAGCAAACTGCAGACTTTTGACAAGACTCAGACCCTACCAGAAAAAAGTTAAAAAAAAAAATTGTCACATACAATATATACCTCACCAGACCATAGTTACCCTTGCTTGATATGTCTCCAGAGTTTAGAATGAGAACCCACGGTTCTAAGTACGTTCTAAGGGGGTAGGTTCAAGTCCAACAGAGAAAAAGATAATTAAAGCTGTCTGCAGGTGAAACCAGATGGCAGGATTGCAAAGCAAGAGATACACAGGATTGCAAATCCTCCACTAACAGCTGTGAGACTTTGGTAAGTTTAACACTCTGAAAGCTGGACCACAGGGTCTCTCAAATCCATGACTCTGTGTGTGGTGTGAGTTCCCTCTGCTGGAAGAGTTAAGGGGAGGGATGGTGAAGTAGAGTCTATAGGGTTGAGAGGATGGATTGGAGCAGGTTTCAAACAGATTAACCACTGACACTTGACAATAAACCTGAGAATCCCCAGCCACGGACCCTAATCTATGCTACATTTAAAAGTGCAGTGTAAAGTTCATCACTTTCTGTGGGCACCCGGATGTGAGCACAGAAGTTATGTGGCGGTACTCAAATACGAGGTGGTCATACGGAAGAGAAGGGCACTTGTATTAATTTGTAAAGATTATCCCCAAAAGGAATGACAACATTTAAAAATGACAACATTTAAAAATGAAGGGCACTTGTATTAATTTGTAAAGATTATCCCCAAAAGGAATGACAACATTTAAAAATGACAACATTTAAAAATGAAGGGCACTTGTATTAATTTGTAAAGATTATCCCCAAAAGGAATGACAACATTTAAAAATGACAACATTTAAAAATGAAGGGCACTTGTGTTAATTTTTAAAGATTACCCCCAAAAGGAATGACAACATTTAAAAATGACAACATTTAAAAATGAAGGGCACTTGTATTAATTTTTAAAGATTACCCCCACAAGGAATGACAACATTTAAAAAATGACAACATTTAAAAATGAAGGGCACTTGTATTAATTTTTAAAGATTATCCCCAAAAGGAATGACAACATTTAAAAATGAAGGTGGAGGACTCTCAGACCCTGAAGATAAATCCACAAAAACCTAAGGGCCCAAGAATTTCAGGTTGAGAACTTGACTAGGTCACTCAGAAAGTATCCGACCTGGAAAATTCTGTTAATCAGATACGGCACACAAGTCGTCTATAAAATGAGGTAAATGTCTAATTTGGTTCACCTCAGCGGAGACTTGATCACTGATCTTTGGCTGCTATTCAGCCTCATTCACTGTTGTGTTAAACTGATCAGTGTCTGGTCTGATTGGTCAGTAACCACAATGTACTAGTTGCGTATATGTTTAAATTACCTGAGTATTGGGGGAATAATTATATTGCGAAGGGAAATGCCACGATATCAAACCTGCCCACCAACATGGTGAGTCCCTGAAGCAGACGCCAGTAGGATGCTGTAGTGACTAATAGTCCTAATAATGCTAAACATCGGTAGTATCATTATTAAATAACTAACATTTGCATAATACTCTATCAAAAGTTTTCATGTCTTTCATTTTGTTTGGTAGAAGCCAAACTTTTGAGCGATAAAAGAGAAAAGAAAAGAAAAAATTAACTACAGCTCTTGTAGGTTGAGCAAAACTAGGCAAAATATACAGAAACCTTATTCCATCTGCCATTTTCATCATAAATGTCTGGAAAGACAACGGCTGTAGGCACTGCCAAATGGTTGTGATCAATCATTTCCTTTTGTCTCTGGACTCTAAATTCACATACACACACACACACACAAATACAGACAAGTGTGTATATGCTCCATTTAGGAAAAATGAGCCAAGAACGATTGCACTCCTGTTGTCTGTATAGACCCATGACTCACAGGCATAAATGTCTAGTGATTCCTCACGTGCTTGCTGGAGGCCTCTGTAAAGAAAGTTCATGGAAAGTTTCCTGATTCTAGAGTTTAACCCTGCACATGCACTAAGTTCCAGTGAAACAGAAATATAAAATAGGCCACAGGCCCAGGACTTCAACATCAAGCCCCACATATTTCTGATGCAGGAGAATTCATCACCTGTGTTGCCCAGCTGGACTCAGAGCCAGGAGCTGGCCTCGTTGTTCCTCAGTCAGAGAATATCAGCGGGTGTTGCTACTGTTGATTTGAAGCTAAAAGTCAGCAGGAATTAGATGCAAAGGAACTCAAACCCTGCTACTTCTATTAAGGTTACGACCAGAATACTGCTACCATGGGCCTTATATGCACCATGCCACAATTAGATTTAAACCTTAATCCTCCCAACAGATAATACTTCTCTGCTATATAGATAAGGCTCAAAAAACTAGCTTGATTTAGTGTCTCAGAGCAAGGGAATCACAGCATACAACAGAAACCCAAGGCTTCTCTCTCCAGACCCTTTACTCTTTCCTTTGTACCAAATCATGCTTCAACTAGCAAGGGACAGTTAAAGGGCCAAAAGCTGTGTATATCCAATTGGACAAAGACTGTACCCACCAGCTGTTAGCTTTGACTTGTATGAACAATGATTTTGGAAGATCATCCTGACATATATATGAGATTTGTTTCCTTGGTCAACCTACATTCAAACCCATGTAATTACTAGCTACATTATAACAAGGTTCTTATGAATATTTCTCATTGCAAATTTGCCAGACATTAATTTGACTTTCATAAAAATAATTATAAAATCAAGCATCACTGAGTTATTTTTTCTTCATTCCCTGACATCTTTCATGAGCATCTACATATCCAAGAAATGTTCATAAAGTCCTGTTATGACCCATGACATTCCAGTTCAGTTAAGTGGGAAATAAAATCCTGTAAACAATAGCTGGCTGGACGTTGTAGCAAATCACTCTGTCTCCTTGGGCTTCAGTTTCTTCATCTATAAATGAAGTCATTAACCACAGGACTTTCAATCTCCCTCCTTCCAGGAACTAACATTTAATTCCTTCCAAGAATTAAAAATTCCTCTTGAAATTAAAAAAAAAAAAAGTTCAGTACATAGGAGTGTTCACAACCTTAATTTTTAAAGTATCAAGGCTTCCATACAGAGCCACCCCCTCCAGAAGGCATAGCCAGACACTGCCTGGCTAGAGAGAGCAACAAGCCCTGTGAACACCTTCAGTCCCTGAGGCCGCCTCTCTCCTCTTCACTTTGGGTCAGAGGAGCAGAGCGTGTTAGAGCAAAGGCAGGGGCTGTTGACTACAGTCAGCTGCCAACCCTGAGGACTCTGACCGAGACAGATGCTGTGTGCAGATTGAGTCCTGATTCAAGCCTCACCTGAAGCCAGTCTCCGCGTTCACGTGTTTTCAGGTGAAAGAAGCAACCCATTTTCTTTTTTGCTTTAGTTGGTGTGAGGTGGGTGCTCTGTCAGCGACGTCTGAAAGGTCCTGACCAACATGGAATTTAATACAAGGTTGTAAAGTCTGTGCTCCCAGAGCAGCTGAATGTGTCTGTCTTCACGCTGAGCTGTCATCTTCCAAGAGCCAACCCTGTTCCCGGCCCAGGAGAAACATTGCCTGCTTCTAGAAACACCTTCCTTACACTAAAGCAGGAAATGGGTGTGGCATAGATCAAATTTTAGGGGAGAATAGGGAGAGGGTCATTGAACCATGATCTCATCATCATCCAGTGTCCAAAACAAGACCATGCAGAGGGGATACAGAATTATAACAAGGGGTGAGCATATATAGAAGGGAAATCTAAGCTCAGTCAAGGCCACGAACAGTGGTTCTGAGCTAAAAGGAACCTTAAAATATACCCGGTCCCACCTTTTACTTACACAGATGCACAAACCGAGGCTAATCACTTTTTTCTCGGGGTGCCCAACTAAATTCAAGACTACAGTCCAAGGCTCCAATAAAGAAAGTTTTCTACCATTTAGACTTATCCAAAAAAAAAACAACAAAAAAAAAACAGATTTTGTTGTGTCAGAAAATAGGGTATGTTCTTCTACTAGAATGACAGGTGGAAGCCAGCTCACTACCTGTCACTGATTTCTATGACGGGTGGGAGGTTGGAAGCGATGCCCAAAGGGTCCTTTCAAGTTTAAGCGTCGATCAAAACTTTCTACTATAGTAAAAGTTCTTCCTGTGGCACAGGGAATACTACTTTTTTACGTAGTGTGAAAGCAGGCTGCGGCATCTGTTTTTTTTTTCCGCGTTTGTCCGCTTGTCGACTCACATCATCGTTGACAGCGGTGAGAATGGATAAGATATCTTCCTGTCTGCAGGCAGAAAAGAAAATATATTTTCAACCAGGAGATAGAAATCACATACCAGGTCTTAGAAAACAGATTCTAAAATATGTGGCTTCTTCCCAGTCTAGCATGCCAAGATTCTAACTGGAAGTTTGCCAAATATAAAGAAACATTTTTTCTGAAATTAAAAAAGAAATGCTAAATTATATAAAATTTTTCAATTCTACAGTCAGTATTTAAGAACATCATAATAATCACACCTTGCATTTTAATGCACTTAGTCCACAAAGACATTTTGCATATAATTATTTTTCTGTGTTCTTCCTTCAAGCTGGTAGGTAGGTAGGTAGGTAGATAGATAGGTAGATAGATAGATAGATAGAATAGGAGGTGATAGATATATAGAGAGAGAGAGCCTACTATTAATAATACCCTCTCTATTCTAGGTTTTGGGAGGGATAAAGGGCAAATATGACACAATTCCTGAACTTAAACACTTAGAATACAGACATGAAACATGTACCAAGGATAGCACAGAGACAAATTCCATAATACAAGGCAGAATGTGATCAACACCGCATGAAAAGTAGGTCAAAGTTCCCCTGCAAATTCTGAGGAGAAGACAGTGCCTCTGGCTGGGAGAAGAAGAGAAGACTCCATAGAGGAGGCAGCATTTGATCCAGGGCTTATGTACATTTACCAGAATGTTCTGGGGGTGGGCAATACATATCACTGGAAGCAAAGCATAGGCTCTGGAGACAGAACTCAAGTTTGAATCATGCCTTCATGACTGGTTCTCAGCACCTGCAGTGCATCCTGCATCACACTAGCTGTTCTCTCTGTCCAAAGATCTCCCTGTGGCTGACTCATCATTCAGTCTTGAAATATCGCCTCTACCAGGAAGCCTTCTCAAGTAGCTCCCTGCTCCACACTCTATATCATTATTCTGTTTTGCTTTTCATAGCAGGTATTACTTCCCAAGATTATCTCACTAATTCAAATATTCATTTACTTACATTTTTATTATCTGTCTTCCTGTCACTGAGCGGTAAGTCGCATGGAGAAGAGATTTTGTCTCTCTTGTTCACAACGATACCCCGAGCCCCCAGCTCAGTACCCAGTACAGTAGGCACATAGCAGGCCCTTGATAAATAGTGCATTTTCCCTGATGCCATAGGAATTGGTATTTGATGGAAAGGTTGGTAAAGAAGGAAAAGCTAAGGTGACTCAAGGCTCCCATCCTGGTTCCCAATCCTGAATTCCCAGAATTGGAACCATTCCTAGAAATGGGGATTCAGGAGTAGGAGCCCCTGGAGAGGGCTAAGAAGATGAATTCAGGACTGTGCATATTGAATGTGAGGTCCAAAGGCAACAGAGAGGTGGGATGTCTGGCAGGCTGTGAGAAATGCATAGGACTGACCCAAAGAATGAAGTTGACTCAACCCGGCATTCACTGGTCCAGCAAATACTAATCAACCTCAACAATGTATCAGGTACTGTGTCGGGTGCTGAGGATATAAGGTTAAATGAAACATCTCTGCCTTTCAGAAACTCAGAGATGGCAATTTGGGAGATGTTTTCATGGAGTTGCCAGTGGCCTCCAGGTATAGCTAAAGCTGCCAAAAGGGGCTATAGAGAGAGAGCAAAGAAGAGGGGCTGGGGCAGAACCTTGGTGAAGGCCCATTTCCATTGTACCAGGTAAACAGCATGTGACAGAGACAGGAGGAAAGTTGTCAGAGCAGTGGCAGGAAACCAAGGGTATTATAATGCCAAAGGCAGCACATGGGCATTCAGTAAATATAAGTGATTGATAATAAATAAATGAAGGAACAAATAAAAGGCCTCCCTGCCTATACTGATGCTGTTCCCTCTCCCCAGAATGTCTTTCACCCTGATTATTCACCTAACATCTATTTGGCATCTCTAGAAGCTTCCCCTGATCCTCCATATCTGGGTGAGGTACTAGTTCTATATGTTCCCATAATGCTTTACAATGTATATTTACCATAGGGAATGATCTTCCCCATATTCTGTCTTTCCAGATTGTGAGCAACTTGAGGACAGGGACTGTGTCTTTTTTTCAATTCTGTATCTTCCTTTCCAGTTATGTGCCAGTGCTCAATACAGGTGTGTTGGATGGGTGGACGGATGGATGAATGGACGCATGGATGGATGCATGGGTGGGTGGATCGATGGATGAACAGGTAGGTGGATAGATGAATGAATGAACAGGTAGGTGAATGGAACAACTCAAAACTCTCACCTTGGGACCAAGTCCTTCAGATGATTACACAGAGATTGGATATACCAGCTACCTTCCTCCACGTGCCGAAAGGACACGTAGCCGGGGACAGTGGCCAGGCCAAGAAGGAAATCCGCCTCAACGGGAACACTGTCCTGAAGGGAAGGGGGCACGTGCTCGGGATTTACTGCATCTGCTTCAATGGATACGGAAGGTTGTATTTCTTCACCTTGACAGGCCTGGATGAAAAAGAGTTTGGGTTTGTGAGCCAGAGCAGGACACTGCTGAGCTGTGAAGTGAGACATGATCTGCCGGATGGGAATGAGGTCCCCATCAGAAGAGTAGACAGCTCCAAATTTCCCATGGGTCAGAACACAGAACACAAAGCAGTCTCCATCAGCATGGCCTGGATGAGTCTGAAATTGCTGCAGAACCTCCTCTAGGCGGCCTTTAGTCACATTGACATAAATACGCACGCTGAACCCAAGCCACTGAAACACGCGCTTCAGGCACTCTGTGAAAAAGGAGAGAAAGGGGAAATAGGGAAATGGAGGGAAACACAACGAAACGAAGGGGTGGAACAATGCTAGTAGTTATAAAAATCTGCATAGCAAATAGGCTGAAGCTTTGGACGTTTTTTTCTACTTTCATAGCAATAAAATTTTACAATTAACCTGCCTTTTTATAGTAGCCACAGTGCTATCACAATGACCCTGTGAGTCAGCAGAGGCCAGAATTTTATCCTATTTCACAGAGGAGGAAGCTGAGGCCCCGTGAATCTCCCACACGATCACAAACCTGGTTAGTGGTGGAGGGCACAACTTTAACCCAGGTTGTCTCATCTGACCCAGGTGCTCTCTCCCAACCAGAGTCGTAAATGGTCAGGGACTCTGGTCACTCCTTAAGCAGGTTGGTGACCCCAGGAGCTATGGTCTGAAAGTCTGTGTTCCCCCTCAACCCCCAAGGTGAGGGTATTAGGAAGCGGAGCCTTTGGGAGGTGCTTAGGTCATGAGGGTGGAGCCCATTAAGAAGACCCCAAAGAGCAATCTTGCCCTGGCCGCTGAGTAAGGTTACAGAGAGAAGACGGCCATCTGGGAAGTGGGCTCTCACCAGATACCGAAATGCCAGAGCCTTGATCTTGGACTTCCCAGTCTCCAGAACTGTGAGAAATAAATGTTTGCTGTTTAAAAGGCATCTAATGGTATTAGACGCCATCGGATGGACTAAGACACCAGGAATGTACAGGAAGCTTAGAAACATTTCTGATATCATCCTTATATTTACATGGAAGATAAAAACTACAGAAAGAAAATGTGAAAATAAAAAGTGATTTTAAGATTTCTAACTTGCATTTCATGTGCTTCCAGACTCTCTTACCAGCATCTTTATTGGTCCCTGGTCTTTTTGACAGTGAGGTAAAACTGTGGTTATTGACAACAACACAAAGCCCTCTGTGTTTCCGATCCATCCTGTACACAGCTGTCTCCTTGAAAGAAGAAGAGACAGGAACCACTTATTAGGGAATCCTCATTTTAAAGGTTTAATGTTTCTAACCAGCCACTGCATTTATCAGTACCAAAGGCAGAGAGTTCTCAAGACCCTGGTCCTGATCTGGAATTAATGATTAATTCCAAGGTAAAATGCCAGGAATTCCTCATTAAAATTCAAACTTCACCTGTCTTGACTGCAGAATGTGAATTCGCAGTGTTAAATAATAAAATATGTATTTTTAACTTTGGCAAACCCAGGGTTTATGCAAAAGCATCTTTCTTGTTGGATTAGCAAAGTGAAGAAAGCATAGGTAAGGATCTAACAAGACAACAAAAATATCAAATGGTAATTTGTTTTTTAAAATGGTAAGATTCTGGAGTGATCTGATTCCTCCAAAAACAGAGAAATCTCTTTTGTAGAGATCACAGTGTGAATTTTAAAATATGTGCAATTGTTTTTGAAGATTATTGTAAATAGCATTTGATTACAAATTAGCTGAGTTGGCTTCAGCAGGGCCTCTCTGTGGCTAAAATGATCTCCTGAAAACATGGTACAGCTTTGATCCAAGCAGAAAAGAAGTGGCTTCAGTGGATGAAAAAGAAATTCCCCCTCTGCATATTTCAAAGGATATGCATGACTGAAAGGGCGATAACATCACCTCCATAGCCAAAGGTCAACACACTTCTGATTATTACAGAAAAAGGCGAAAAGAACAGAGACAATCACACAGAGACAGGAAGACGAACCAAGATAGAAACAAAAATCTGAGCCCACAGAGTCATTAAGGGCTGGACCCTAGTTGGAGAAGACCTGAGGAAACAGTGCAAACCTTTGTGCTGGTTTCAGAAGTTAGAGTGTCAACAGATGCTCCCAACATCTCCACGGAGACCGGGGTTGCTCTGTCACCTGGAAAGACAAGTACTCAGACTCTTCAAATATCTTTCCCCAAACACTTAGATTTCCTTACAGAGGATGGGTTGGAATCAGCTCAAGTGTTTCTGGTTAAAAGTTTGCTTGGGTTGAGTCAACGTTTATCTGTCACTGGATAGAGACAGGCTGGGCAGACACCAAAAAGAAAGAGGGGGCGGGGGGGAAAAAAAGGCCCAGCGACCCAATTTGGGCAGAGCAAAAATCACCACAGCCCTGGGATCAATTTAGTCATGGCTTTGGCATTGGCTGCGGACTGCACTGCTTTGAAGTGCACCTGCAAACTCCCTGGTTCCTCCGGATAAGAATCCTTCGTAGAGAGAGGAAGCCAAAGATGAGTTGTCAGATGACAGTAAAGGGAAAATGTGACTTGAAGCTTTTCTTCTCCCACACATGCCTGGCAAGTTTTCAGTAGAATCCGGAAGCTCTGCCCTCGTCTGTGAGGCCTGAGTTAGCTATTAACCATGGTTAAGGGTTAGTCCTGGGCACTCAGCTCAGGCTGAGCAAGTCCAGGATCCTCCAGACCAGAGACCTACCAAATGGGACCCCCGCTGCAGTCCTCCTGCGCACCTGTAAATTCCCCCTCAACGTGGGAGAAGGTAACTCTCCAGCAAAGACAGGTCTCAACTTTGAAACGGCAGAACTGCAGCACGGAAGGAAACGTGCTTGTTTTTCAGAGAAGTGAAACCATTGCCTGAGCTCTTGTAGCTGCAAGGGGTTAGAGCCAGGTCCTCAGAGCGTGTGCTCTGAAGTCAGACCGTCAGTTTCAAATCCCAGCTGCACTCCATTCTAGCTGCGTGACCTTCAGCAAAGCACTAGACCTCTTGGGTCTCAGTTTCCTCATCATTAAGTGGGAATAACAGTGGTACCTATCTCCAGGTGACTGGATTATTAAAGGAGATAAGTCCTAGAAAGCTCTTAGAACAGTGGCTGGCACATGACAAGAGCTCAGTAACAATAATTCTCATCCACATCATATCATGCAGCCTCCCAGATAGGCAGAAAGACAAAAGTCCCTAGGAAAGTGTATTGGACTCTGAAGTTTACATTTCCAGGAAAAAAAAGAAATGAGGAATGGACACATCACAGACAGAACACCAGAACCCTGATTGTTTGTAAGCAGTTTAGCCCAGTGGTTTTTCAAGGTCATGATTTCTGGGCAAGGATTCAGAGCATTAAACACACTGTTGCCAAGTCCCTCCCTCTGACCGCCTCTTTCCCTCTGAAAAATACAAGCAGCATCTGGAGGCAATACTATTCTACAGAGTCCACATTCTGTTCCTGATGATGCTGTTGGCAGAGGGCTTTCGCCCGCCAAGGGCTCCGTCCCTCCCCACAGAGGGTGACCTCATTCTGAAGGGTGGAGGGAGACCAGCACTGCATTCCCCAGATGCTGGTAGGCTAGGCTTTCCAAGCAGAAACCACCCAGCCCTCGCCATCCGCCCCCATGGAAAAGCCTGGTATAATCCACGCATTCAGTGGCTTGCCCTGAATTAGAATAAAAACTGAATCCTCCACTAATTTGTAAGCCTTCTCCCAAGTCACCCCAAATTGCTTGGTATGTATCAAATATATCTATTACTGCCGTACTGATCCAAGTTATAAAAAGTGTATTAGAGGGAATTCCCTGGCTGTCCAGTGGTTAGGACTCGGCACTTGCACTGCGGGGGAACCCAGATTCAATCCCTGGTCAGGGAACTAAGATCCTGCAAGCCGTGCAGCGCTGCAAAAAAAAAAAAAAAAAAAAAAGTGTATTAGAAACACCTACCATTTCTCTGTACATGCTCATCTTGCCAGGACACCTCCTGCTGAGGCAAGAGGAAATTCATGAATTGCAGGAAATTCACACACTTAGGGTAAGGGCTGAAAATCTAGGCTTGATTCAGAGAAGAAAAAATACCTGATCCCCAGCCATAGAAAAAGTCACTAGCAGGTAACAAGAAAAGACCAGAGCAAACAGGAAGGTTCACAAAGACACAGCGGCAAAAGTATATGACACATACACAAAGATATTTATTCACTGCAGCATTATTTGGAAAAACTGAAGACTGGAAATAACCCTAATGTTGACCAACAGGGAGCGGTCGAAAGAACAACCAGTTCGTCACACAGTGTGGTAGAAGGCGGAAGACCATCTCCCCAGGAGATACTGTGACATGAAAGAAGTAATGTGAAGATTGGTATTTAGTGTGCTTCCTCTTGTATAATAAAGGAGAGGGCTTCCCTGGTGGCGCAGTGGTTGAGAGTCTGCCTGCCAATGCAGGGGACGCGGGTTCGAGCCCTGGTCTGGGAAGATCCCACATGCCGCGGAGCAACTACGCCCGTGAGCCACAATTGCTGAGCCTGCGCGTCTGGAGCCTGTGCTCCGCAACAGGGGGGGCCGCGATGGTGAGAGGCCCGCGCACCGCGATGAAGAGTGGCCCCCACTTGCCGCAACTAGAGAAAGCCCTCGCACAGAAACGAAGACCCAACACAGCCATAAATGAATGAATAAATAAATGAATAAATAAAAATTTAAAAAAAAAAATAAATAAAGGAGAGATACGAGTGGGTTTTTTTCAATGGGATAAATCAAAAAACTAATAAAAATGGTAACCTATGGGGGGAGGAAAAGCAGGGCAGGGATGCAATGCAGACTTCTCTGAGTGTACTCAATAGTTTTTCCTTTTAGTTTTATAAAATTAAATACAAAATTGAAACACAGTTTAGGGCCTTTGTGTTTTCTGCATCGACTCCACTCCCACCACCCCCAGCCGTTAGCCTGCAGCTGAAAGCCCCAGAGGGGACGTGGCCACGATGTTTTGGGGAAGGACTGACTCTGCCACTGGCTGTGTGGTGGGCAGTACCAGGACATCTGTTTGGCGTGACAGGCAAGTCACCCCCAAGTCACTGGGGGCGCCTCCCTCGTGGAGCCCACCAGGCTTCTGGCTGCAGGAGGGTGATTTCTCTTCGAGCCAGACCGGAGCTGCACTGCCTCACTCCCTAGCTGCCTGTGAGAAATGGAAGTCGTTTCTAAGGGGTGTGGCTCAGCCGTAATCTCCGAAGTGCGGCTGTTCCCGGCTCTGAGGGAACAAAGGCAAGAAGTTTAGTTTCACTTTCCAGAAGACTTCCTGCCTTTCTTTTTGCGAGACACATTTCCCTTTCTTCTGCACCAGAGTCCTCCTCAACAGGATCCAAGGGCCAGGCAGGCTGTTTTCTGGGTTTGCACAGTTGGTTTTGAAAGCAGCTGAGTGAATTTTCTGGAATTAAGGGCATCACAGATACAGCAGTGGGCTCAGCCCAGGCATCTCCAGGCCCCAGGTTTCTTTGGTTTGTCTCTTCCCTTGTGCTGATAAAATCAGCCAGAAAAAGGACTAGGAATAAGCTTTAGGGTCTGTCTGGCTCTCTTTGTCTGAGAATGTTGCATCCCCTGTTGATACCACCCAAGTAGCTGTGTCAGAGAGGAATGAATGAATGACCCATTGCCTGGCCACACTTGGTCTTCTTTCCAGTGTTTTCCAGATGGGTCCAGTAAGGCCTTAAAAAGCAGCTGTTGTTATGTCTCCTCGTTAGAGGGCATGCATGTCTTTAAGAAAAGGCTAGGACACACTAAGAAATATTGATTTGGTTTTTAAACAAATTAGGGGATGCTGCTTGAAATACAGTTTTGTTTTGTTTTGTTTTGTTTTGTTTTACAACCTAACTGTCCATCGACAGATGAATGGACCAAAAAATGGAGTATATATTTGTACAAAGGAATATCATTCAGCCCCAAGAAAGAAGGAAATCCTGCCATTTGCAAAAACGTGGATGAACCTGGCGGATGTTAGGCCAAGCGAAATAATCCAGACACAGAAAGAAAAAAATGTATGATCTCACTTACATGTGGAATCTAAACTAGTTGAACTCACAGGGTAGAATGGGGTTGTCAGAGGTTTGGTGGGGTGGAGGGGTGCAGGTGAAAAAGTGGAGAGATATTGGTCAAAGTGTACAAAGCTTAGCTATACGGGATGAATAAGTTCTGGGGATCTAATGTACAACATGGTGACTGTAGTTAACAGTGTATTGTATACTTGACACTTGTTAAGAGGGTGGATCTTTTTTTTTTTAACATCTTTATTGGAGTGAAATACAGTTTTGATAAAAGAAATTTTCACATATTGAGGAACAGGGAAGTCATCCTGGCTTATATATGAGTTAACTTGAATTTTATGCTAACTAAAACAGCCTGTTTGTGGCCTATCAAGCATACACTGTACATCTGCTTTAATTATTAAAGAAAAGGGTGCACTGACCAGAAGTAAAAAATGTCCATAGTTAAAAAGATTAAATGCCTCCCTTCCTGGGGCACCAATGCTGGTCCTCCTTTGAGGATAAGACCGTACCGACTTAGGTGCCAAGGCCATACCGACTCGCTGTGTACGTGCTGATCTGTTTTTGGTTTTAGTTTTGAAATCTTGAAGGAACGTTTCCCTGACTTTTTTGATGTTCTTTGCTCTGACAAGACATAAAACTGCTGAAAACCATGCTTCTCTGGAACAGTTTCTCAGAGCTATCTGAGAAACTGTCTTCCAGGCTATAGTCCTCAGTTTGGATCAAATAAAACCCTTTTCTATTCCTGTTATAGACTGTTTATTGATTTTTTTTTTGGTCAATAGTTTCTTCTCATTAAATGCAATTGTTGGCAGTACTCTTTTATATAAGAAAACCTTTCAGGTACATATGAAACATGAGATAATTTACCAAGTTTTAGTTTATCTGTCACTTCATGGAGAGAGACTGGTGGCCTAGATAACTTTTAAGACACCTTCCAACCCTGAGAGCCTATGAGCATGTGTGTAACATGAGGTGCTGCCCTCCAAAGCCTCCTGCACTCCCAGCACCACCACGGCTATTCTCCATCTTCATCTGGCCATGACCAGAATCACCCAACAGCAACAAAACAGCAGCACTTCAGAGGTTAAGGCTGAGCCACACGCCTTAGAAACTACTCAGGTTCTAGGAGGCAAAGGGGAAAGTCCTGTGTGTGTGTGTGCGTGTGCGTGTGTGTGTGCACGCGTGTGTGCATGTGTGCGTGTGTGTGCGCCCACGTGTGTTTTCCACTTGCAAATCAGTCTCTGAGCACAAAACCAGGTAAAAATGTGGGTGAGGGATGGAATTAAGCTGAGTAGGCAAAACAACTTTTGAGGGAGAAAAGAGGGCTCTTGCTTACAGTAAAATGCTGAGGAGTAACACAAATGTGGAGAGAATACTGGAGTTTGAAAATCATTGCTTTTCAATCATGCAAGAATCATCAATGGATGCTCAATCTAAGGTGACATTTTAATTCATTTCAAGGGAAAAAATAGTAACTACATAAAATTAACTATATAGTAAAGAAATCAGACAACATCTGGACCAAATAATCAAAATTTAAATCATGAGTAGGGAGCCAATGAACACCACATGCCTGCAGATGGGATGCCCTGAGGAAGATATGGTATCATTGATGTAATATTCTGGCCAGAATAGATAGCTTGAATCTAATCATGAGGTAACACCACACACACACGCACGCATGCACACACACAAAGAGGAAAATTCTATTTTTTTAATAAAAGGTGGTGGTGGTGGTGACTATATTCTTCAAAAGTGTCCATGTCATAAAAGAGGAAGAAAGTTGTGGAAATGAAAAGATTTAAGGAGACTAAAGAGACATGACAACTAAATACAATATATGATCCTAGACTGAATTATGTACTGGAGGGAAAAAAGCTATAAAACCTGTAAAAGATATTATTGGGTTAATAGATAAAATTGAAATATGGACAACTGACTTGGTGAAACTATTGTATAATTTAATTTAACTGTACTATAATCTGTAAAACAATATCCTTATTATTATGAAATATACACTGAAGTATTTAGGGGTAAAGAGCCATGATGTATGCAAGTTACTCTTAAAAAGTTCAGAAAAAATTATGTGTGTGCGTATACAAATAGATAAAGAGAGAGCACACAAATGATAAAGCAAATGGGACAAAAGTCACAACAGGTAGGTGAATCTGGGTAAACAAATTTTGTATTATTCACATTTTTTTCAACTTTTCTATAAGGTTAAACATACTTCCAAATTTTTAAATAATAATTATAACTGTAAAAATATGACAGCATGAAAATAGTAAAGAAGCTATGAAAGAATTTTTTAAGAATTAAAAAATGAAACTTCCAGGGTGGGAGGGAGATGCAAGAGGGAGGGTATATGGAGATATATGTATACATATAGCTGATTCACTTTGTTGTACAGCAGAAACTAGCACAACATTGTAAAGCAATTATACTCCAATAAAGATGTTTAAAAAAATAAAAATAAATAAAAATAAAAAACTTCCAAAACAACCCAATTAAAAAATGGGCAAAGGACTTGAATAAACATTTCTCCAAAGAAGATATACAAATAGCCAACAAGCACATGAAAAGATCAACATCACTAATCATTAGGGAAATGCAAGTCAAAACTACAGTGAAATACCACCTCACACCCATTAGGTTGGCTACTATCAAAAACCAAGAAAATAACAAGTGTTAGCAAGGGTGTGGAGAACCCTTGTGCCTTGTTTGTGAAAATGCAAAATGATGCAGCTGCTATGGAAAACAGTATGGTGGTTTCTCAAAAAATGAAATATAGGGAATTCCCTGGCAGTCCAGTGGTTAGGACTCAGTGCTTTCACTGCCCAGGCCCAGGTTCAAACCCTGGTCGGGGAACTAAGATCCCTCAAGCTCCGAGGCACTGCCAAAAAAGAAAAAGAAAAAAGAAAAGGAATATAGAATGATATATGGTCCAGCAATTCCACTTCTGGGTACACTCCAAAAGAATTGAAAGCAGAGTCTCAAAGAGATATTTGTACACCCATGTTCATAAGCAGTATTATTCACAATAGCCAAAAGATAGAAGTCATTCAAGTGTCCATCCATGGATGAATGGATAAACAAGATGTGGTATATACACACAATGGAATATTACTGAGCCTTAAAAATGAAGAAAATTCTGACATGGATGAACCTTAAGGACATTATGCTAAGTGAAATAAGCCAGCCACAAAAAGACAAATACTGTATGATTCCACTTATATGAGGTACCCAGAAGAGTCAAATTCATAGACAGGAAGTAGAATGGTGTCTGCCAGGGTCTGGTGGGAGGGAGAATGGGGAGTTAGTGTTTAACGGATATAGTTTCAGTTTTCAAGATGAAATGAGCTCTGGAAATTGTTTATACAACAATGTGACTGTACTTAACAATATTAAACTATACACTTAAAAATGGCGAACATGGTACATTTTATGTTATTTGTATTTTACAACAACTTAAAAAAATTTTTTTGTATGGTTAAGATGGTAAATTTTATGTTATGTGTATTTTACCACAATTAGAAAACAAAACCAAAAACAAAAAATTCCAGGGACAACCTAACTTCATCGATGCTGACAGATGTCAGCAAAATAGAACTGCCAAGCAAGATGGGAATAAACGTAAATCCCAGGGAAGAATGTCATGTGTCTTCCAAGGACCATGATGATGTTGTGAAGAATGGATTGCAAATTCTCCCAATGTTTCCCCCTCTACCTACCCTACCTTTGCTGGGTACTACAGGAACCCAGTTCTTGCCCTCTGGGACCCAGTGCAAAGTAAAACCGTGAGGCCCCTTGTTCACACATTATCAAGAATTTCAAAACAATGACAGCTGAGCATTCAAAAAGTATGGGCCCTGTGCGATTGTACAGGCTGTATGCCCATGAAGCCAGCCGTGATCGAATCCCACAGATAAGAACAGAACCATTTCAAAGCAACCCAGTGGTGTACTGGAGTCAGCTCTAACCAGCTAGTGAGAGCCAATCATTAGATTTTCAGAAATTCTGCAATACAGTTAATATCAAGTTGGTAACTTGAAATCAGCCATGGTAGGAGTATTTACACCAAATGCTACAAATCATTCTCTCTCTCTCTCTCTCTCATTTGCAGTGAAGCTGGTGGTTACACATTTACCAACATACCAATGAACCTACCGGCAAGGCTTCAAGCAATTGGTTAATGTCCGAGTGGGGAAATAGTTCTTTCTCTCCTTGATGCAATGACTCAGTTTCCTTGGCTACAGGAGGTGCCCCTACCTGGGGGGCTGGGAAGAGAATCAGATAGAAAAACAAAAAAATCACCTTCTGACTAGTGGCAATCCGAAATAACCCATCATCATAAGAAATTATGTTATAGGGACCTGTAGATTTGTAGTGGCATTTGCTTAAAGAGGCCTACATGTATATACCCAGAAAAAAATGTGAATTTATAAATTATTTTTATCATTATATTTTCATTCCTTGTATTATGATATTTGGTTCCTTACTATTTCTATTACTTTTGTAATTTAATTAGTTCCTTAAAATTACTATATACTTTACTAAATACCATTTCAGAACTTATGGTGCTCAATGTGTCAGGTAACTGCCAAATAAAGATTACAAAAGCACTACCTCAAGAAATAAAACCAGAACTCAGACTTCACTAGCAAATAAAGATTACAAAGGCATTACCTCAAGAAATAAAACCAGAACTCAAGACTGTAATAGCAAAAAGAAAACGAAAGAAAGAAGCAAAAGAAGGTAGGAAGGGAAGGAAAGGAAAAGAAAAACCATTTAAAAGTGTTGATTAAAAAAAAAAAAAAGTGTTGATTAAATACATATGTTATATACAAAAAATATGTCTCTATGGAACCATTAAAAAAAATAAGCTATATCTGTGTTATATACATGGGAAAATGCCAGATATATTAGGTGGGAAAAAGCAAGTTACGGAATATGATTAGCATGATCTTAGCTAAATATGAATTATAGGTATCTATCTATCCATACATGCATACACACATGCACTTATCTCTATATAGAAGAAAAGCTACAAAAATATACTCCAAACCGGGGTTACCTCTGGGGAATGGACTAGCTGTGGAAGAAAAAGAAGAGAGAGACTTTACCTCCTACACTCTGTATTGTTGTCATTATTTGAATTTCTATTTAATTTTATTATAATTATTATACATTATTTTTAATAATGAATTTAAAATATTAAAACAAACACCAAGGCTCAGGAAAACTCAGAAAGATATCCAGGTGGTCCTTAAATAGAGCTTGTGTCCTAATCAGATACAGTGGGCTTAGTCTTTCCACTCACCTCACTTACAGAAGCCTAAAATCTGCATACCTACTATCTTTTCAGTCCTTTAGTCCTTCATCCTAAATGGCAGAATTAAGCCCAAACTCTCAGAGGACTGTAGAAAGTCAATATTAAAATACTGAGACCTATGATATAATAATAAATATCCATGTGGTCTCTGCCCCTTTTCCTGGCACACAGTTCCTAAAACCCTACACTCTCTTAAGTGATTAAGTGTCTTTTTGTATGCTAATGACATGACTGGTGGTTGGGGACATCCTGATAGCCTCAGGATGGAGGCTGGTTGCTAGGGGACCCAATCAAATGATCAGAGGGTTGGAACTTTCAGCTTTACTCCCAGAACTCTGGAAAGGGGACAGGGGCTAGAGGTTGAATTAATTACAATGGCCAATGATTTAATCAATCATGCCTATGTAACAAAGCCTCCATTAAAAACCCTAACTGAGGGACTTCCCTGGAGGTCCAGTGGTTAAGACTCTGCACTTCCACTGCAGGGGGGGCATGGGTTCCATCCCTGGTCAGGGAATTGGGATCCCGCTGCCGTGCAGTGTGGCCAAAAAAAAAAAAAAACACCCTAACTGAGGGGGTTCAGAGAGCTTCTGGGTTGGAGAACAAGTGGAGGTATTGGGAGAGTGATCCACCTGGAGGGGGCATGGAACTTCCATGCTCCTTCCCCCACGCCTTGCCCTATGCATCTCTTCCACTTGGCTGTTCCTGAGTTGTATACTTTTGTAATAAATCAGTAACCTAGTAAGTAAACTATGTTCCTAAGTTCTGTGAACAGTTCTAGCAAATTATCAAACCTGAGGAAGGGGTCATGGGAACCCCTGGTTTGCAACCAAGTTGAACAGAAGCTGTGGGTAATCTGGGGACCCACGACCTGAGATTGGTGGCTGAAGTGGTGGGGGGAGTCTTGGGGGACTGAACTCTTAACCTGTGGGATCTGCGAAAACTGATGAGTGTCAGAACTGAATTAAAACACAGGACACCCAGTTGGTGTCTGCAGAGTTGGAGAATTGCTTGGTGTGGAAAAACTCACACCCCTGGGGTCAGAAGTGTTCCAGAATGTTGTTGTGAGTATTAGTAAAGGAAAACAAGTTTTTTCTTTCAACATCCAAAAAATGATCATACAGCATGTAGATTATAGAAAAGAAAAATCAAAATTAGAATTCTTCTGACAGGGAACTATATTCAATATCTTGTAATAATCTATAATTGAAAAGAATGTGCGTGCGTGTGTAACTGAATCACTTTGTTGTACACCTGAAACTAATACAATATTGTAAATCAAAAAAAAAAAGAATTCTTCTGATAATAAAGCTCAGTCCTCAAGACTCACTGAGGCAAACGTAAACATTTACTGCATAGAAACTAGAGAGCCTTCTCCAGAGTCCAAATAGTCAAATAATCTGGCCACCTGCCCTATGTTTACTCTGTGTGGAGTACTGCATTACAGGAAAACGATGATGTGATCAGAAAAAAAAAAAAAATCTCAGCATTCAGAGTTCAAGTGAGGATTTCAAATATACTTTCAATATCAACTCCCTGTTTTTATTTCTCACTTGATGACTTGATGGTTAGAAGAGCTGTTTTTATTCTTCATAATTTTTACTTAAAGTATACATTAAATTATCCATTGATTTGGTTATTGTTTGAGATTTTATCAAATTAACAACAGTATATTTTGTTCCTTGACTCATTTTGTGTTAATAGAATTCTTAGAGAGAAGTTTCCTTTTGGCTAGTTTTGTTTTCAACCAGATAAATTTGCACACTATGTTGAGTCTCTGAACTAAAATATGGGTGTGGCATACAAGCTTCATGAATACAATACTTTTAGCTTTTGTTTAATAGTGGAGAAATGGACTCAATAAACCACAAATATTCAGCATATTGACACATGGTAAGGCAGCCAAATTTGATTTCTGCCCTATGCAGCTACTTCTACGTAATACCACGGCAATACTACCTTTACAAGCCTGATTAAAAACAAAAGAGAAAGAAAGAATATTCTTCTCTGATAGTACTTTATGAGAATATGAAAGTTTTCATGACTTTCCCCTCTAACAAACGTATTCATAGGAATGTGTATTGAATGCTTACTCTATACCAGACATGCATTTTATAGGAATTACCTCATTCAATCCTCAAAAAAATTATGAAGTAGGTACTACGATTAGCCCCACTTTAAAGATGGGAAAAGTGAGACATAGAACAGCTGAGGAAAGGGCCACTGCACCATTAATAAGTGGAGTGCTGGCAATCTGACTCCATGGATCCCACTCCTAATTCCTGTGCCATCCTGCCTCCTTCTTTTTGATGTTATTTCATTCAAAACAATTTCTTTTACAATCACTTCCATGTAAGAATCGGAAGACATTTGTCTAAAACCACTTTCCCTCACTAGAATACAAGCTCCAAGAAGGTAGAAGCTTTGCCCTATACCTTGCTGTAGCTCCAACTTCTAAAACTGTGCCTAGTACAAAGTATGCATTCAATAAACATGTGTTGAATGAACAAATGGGGAGATTTCAAAAGAATATTATCAGAGTGATAAGTAAACATCATACATGGCCAATTGGTTTAAGAATTCCCATGGTCTGATTCGAGCAAGCAAGCAAGCGTAAGCTAGTTACCTTTCTCTCTTTTATATTTGTCTATCTTTCTCATAAGATTAGGTACAATTTTTTTGCAGAGATCCTCCAGTAATGTCAGATTATCTTCACTTATTTTATCTTGTTTCTCCAGATATGCCAGGAAACTTAGAGAGGTCTGCAAGAGAATCAATGGAGTCACATTTACTTGCCTACTGATTACCCATTGCAGTAATAAATTAGGTGGAGAGTCCATGCAGGAAGACTTCAATAGTAGGGGGGAAGAGGCATTATAGAGATTGTAAATCTCTATACAATCTATATTAATACCAGATACCAAACACACATCACTCACTAACTACTCAGAAACAATCCGATGAGCAGATGCTATTATATCCCCATTTTAAAGATGAAATAACTGAGGCACAGAGAGGTTCAGTAAGTCGTCCAAGGTCACAGAGCCAATAAGTGGCAGAGCTGGTATTTGAGTCCTGGCAGCCTGATGCCAAAGTCTGTCTCATTAACCATTGAGCAATACTGCCTCTAACTTTCAGCTGTAAATGATATAAAAGATTAGGGCAGCAGCAAAACAGGGGTACCAAAGAAAAGAGAAGAAAATGTTTTGGAAGAATTTTATATTTGGTATTTTAAAAGAAAAAAATATCTTAAGCACTCCTGGGAAAAACTGCAAATTGGTTAGTATTATTTTAATATTGAATTACATATGAGGTGGAAGGTACCATAATCTTTTCAGTGATAAGGTCTTCTCAACCAATGTATTAATCTGGTTATGAAAATATATATATGAATAAAATTGTGTTAGAGCCCACAGAAAAGAATAACTAATCAGAGGGACTTCCCTGGAGGTCCAGTGGTTAAGACCCCCATGCTTCCACTGCAGGGGGCACGGGTTCGATCCCTGGTCGAGGAACTAAGATCCCACATGCTGCACAGAGCGGCCAAAAAATAAATAAATAAAATAACTAATCAGAAAGTGAACAGCTAAACACTCGCTAACTGCATACATAAGCATCAGCAGGATGGGAACAGGGGGCCAGGGAGTCTCCAGACATGCTGGCCAGTTGAAAAGGGACCGTATGGTCAGGAATATTGAGGAGGAGGCCTGAGTACAAACTCCGAGTGAAAGCTAGGCCACAGCTGCAACAGCAGGCTGGTATCAGGCCATGAAGGAACACCGAGGGGTTTGGGCAAGTATCCCATGGATGAAGGGGTTCCAGCAGGAATTTTTAAGGAGAACAGTGACATGAACAGGTTTGTTTTTAAATAGAAGTCTTGGGGAATGTTGGAGGAGGAAGTGGGCTAGAGAGAAAATATCAGCAGGAAGATTAAATGCTCCGGTGAAGAGATCAACACGGCCTGGTCTAAAGCTAGTGGTGGAAACGCAGAGGAGGCGCTGGATTTGAGCGACTTTTCTGAGGTATCATTTGGTGAGCTGGGAGGGCAATTGCAGCGGGTGAAGAAAGGAAGGAAGAGTCGAAGACGACCTCAAATGGTGATGCCCCTCGTTTCTGCACGACTCACCTGCTCCACAGAGCAGGCGCCACACAAGCTGCACGTGGGAGGTGATACGTGAATCGCATCTCGAGGGATCACCACGCCTTCACTTCCGACATGCAAAAGGGCCTTCCAAGCAAAGAAAATCAGATAGGGAAAATGAGAAACTAAAAATCTGGTTGTGAGCAGGCTCGTGGTGGTTTCGGCAAGAATAGTTTCGTGGGAGGGAAGGAGGCTGAAGCCATCTTGGAATGCGTTGGAGTGTGACTGAGAGTCGCGTCAGTGGAGAGAGAGTGTGTGTGGACTATTCTTTCAAGAAGTCTGGCGGTAGGACTTCCCTGGTGGCGCAGTGGTTAAGAATCCGCCTGCCAACGCAAGGGACACGGGTTCGAGCCCTGGTCCAGGAAGATCCCACATGCCGCGGAGCAGCTAAGCCCGTGCATCACAACTACTGAGCCTGCGCTCTAGAGCCTGCGAGCCACAACTACTGAGCCCACATGCCATAACTACTGAAGCCCACGCGCCTAGAGCCCGTGCTCCGCAACAAAAGAAGCCACCGCAATGAGAAGCCCACGCACTGCAACGAAGACTAGCCCCCGCTCACCACAACCAGAGAAAGCCCGCGCAGCAACGAGGGTCCAACGCAGCCATAAATAAATAAATAAATAAATAAATAAATAAATAAAATAAAGACAAGTAAATAAAATTTTAAAAAAAAGAAGTCTGGCAGTAAAGGGAAAGAAGATAGAGCAGTAACAGAAGGATGAAAAAGGGTTAATGGAAGAGTGTGTGTGTGTGTGTGTGTGTGTGTGTGTGTGTGTGCACGAAATGTGTGTTTTCAAACAAGGTACTCAAAATGCCAACAGCCAAGGGAAAGGCCAGAGTTACAAAGTCTTAACTGAGTTCTGTCCTAATCTGATCAAAAAAGAGATTATAAATTTTCAAGACATTCCAGAGACACATAGGAGAACCAAAAAGGCAAAGAAATGTGCGTGTCCTCATCTGCAGCGCCAGCACACCAACAACCTGCCCAGGAAATAAAGTAGGAGGGAGGAGGGGGTAAAGGAAGATTCATCCAGAGCTGATCAGCTGGGCAAAGGGGTCAGAGGGAATCCCCGAACAAGGTTCTACAGTCGGTTTATGTGCAAATGAACTTCCGCTGAAGCTCAAAACAGAAACTCCTATCTTGACTTCATCCTACCAGGAGGAAGAAAAGGGGCTAAAACATGCTTCCAGAAGCAATGATGGAAATCCATTATACTTTGTACAAAGTGTATTAGATGTTGAGTAAATGACACCCTCCATACACACACACACACACACACACACACACACGAACACCCACAATATAAATGGAGTCTGCACATTAGTTTAAGAACACCACCCTGGCAAATATTAGCAGAAATTCTGAAACTCTCTTGCTCGGCATCTTTGTTAAAAAGATAGGTTTGGGTGTGGTTTCCTTTACATCTAACGTCCTATGTTGATTGCTACATTGAGAACGGATATCCTGACAGTTGTTTGGGTCACTCAGGATGTGTGAAGGCAGCTAAGTTTGCTCTAAGTTTGTGTGAAAGCCATCAAAGAGGAAACCTAGAACACCCTGCAAAGGTCGTTTCTGTTCATCCAGAGAGACCACGTGAATTCACAATTCTTCCTTTTTTTGGCTGAGAGGTATTCAGCCCCTCCTCCACTGGCTGGTAAAGAATTTATTTCTGTGATAAAGTCTTTTGCAATTGCAATTGCAGATAATGCAGTCCCATTAAGCCCTGGTATGGAAACACATCTGGGTTGCTTAGAGTTTGTCCTTTACGCACTTGAGAAGGCTGGCCTGATCACAAAGCCCAATAGAGATCAACCTGGATTATCAGGTGTGTAACTCAGCCTCAGTTCTGGCGTGAATAGTTAGATCTCCTTCAGAATACAGTGAGATCATTTGGAATCCAAGAAGGAAGTGCAGTTTTCATGAACTTGTCCAGGAAATTCCCCAGTTTTATGCCACAGCTCAACACAGTAACTTCTAATTTACCGTTGTACGGAGTGAGAAAAGCATAAAATCATTTGGCTACTTGGGCACGGGCCTTTGATGATTTAAAAGCTAACTTAGCAGGAGGGAGAAATGTTTGGAATGATCCTGAACAATGAAAATGTTTCTGAAGCCACAGATGCCTTTAAGCAGAGGTCTAGGACCTGTGGAAAGGCCCAGAGGAAGAAATACATTCCCCAGCTTTTCTTAGTGGGAAATCATTGCTCGGTGTTGAGCATATCAAATGCCCTTCTCATCCTCCACCTCATTGTGGGGAGTAAGGACTTCTGTGCATGACAATAGGTGTAACAATAGAAAGTGGTCTCTTTTTATTTATAAACCCAGAGACTGGAAAAATTATGAGAGGATGCCCAAAGCTGGGAGATAATTTTATCCAAATATCCTGGAGGGTTTTTCAAACTACAAGAATCTCTTCTGATGTTGAGAAATTCTACATTTAAAGCAAAATGTTGTCATTTGAGTACGTAACCACTTTGCACCAACATAAACTCGAGATTGCATCATCCCATTCATTCATGCTTTCACTCAGAGCACCATTTTGTAATTCTGCATTGTTTTGGGGCTATAATGATAAGTAAGACTCAGTCCCCATTCCCAAGGGTCCCACAGCCAATCCTTATGATAAAGGAGCCTGGAGAGAGAACCAATGGAAAGACGCAAGAGGCTAAAATCCCTGAGGGCTCTGAAAAGGAGAAAAAAAGGACTCAAAGATTGCAACCAAAACAGAGAATTAACCTGCAGGTTAATTAACCTACAGGTCTGACACCAGGAAACATGTTTAATGAATTATTAAACATGGTCCTCATAAGACCTACCACATGTAAAACAGCTTCCTACTCCCCAGTGATTTTTCTTTCAAAAAGAATTTATTTGTCAATAATATCAGTTAGTCTGGGGAGAATGTGATATGGGAGGGCTACACATGTAGGCTCTTTGCATTGGTGATGTGCTCATCTGTAAGTTGGACAGGGGATCCATGGCTGTTCACTTAGTTCTACATTTATAACTTCCATACATGTTACATGCCTTTTTTGGTGTTATCAAACATTATATAACTTAAAACCTAATAAAGATAGCAGTCGAATAACAAAATTAATGTTATAGGGTAAAATTTGAAAATTGGCCCCTTCCCAAATTAACTAACTTGCTTGTCACAAGCTGTTATGAGAATCAAAAGAAAAAATATAAAGTTTTGAGGCCTGGAAGAGAGATGTGCAGCTACTTTCCTGCCCTTAATTGTGACCAATCTAGCAAGAATATCAGCCGACAGCATTATGTTAATATTAAAAACATTACTGTTAGTTCCAAGCAATTGTATAGCCCTTTAGAAAGCACATCCTCAAACATCTGTCTCATTTGATTTTCACAAAACCCTACGTGGGAGACACTGCAACGTCCACTGAAAAGGACACGGCTCCCTCAGAAATCTCAGCTAATGGAGGTGAGGAACAACTAATTCCCACTCTGCCATTAGCTACCACCTCCTCATTTCTTTGTGGCGCCCTGCACATTTCTATATCATAAAACACAGTGGATGCCAATAGCAATCATTTACTGCATGGTTAGTATGTGCAAAATACAGGCCCCAGCTAATAGTTTATGTACATTATTTCATCTAATCCTCTTAACAGTCCTGGAAGGAAGTAGTATAATTGTCTATAATACGACACATTAGAAAATAGAGGCTCAGAAACATTCAATCACTTGCCCCACATCCAGGAGTTAGTCTAGGACTAGACTCCAGGCCCATCAAAAGGCAATGTTACTAACCCTTGTCTGATACTGTCTCCTGCAAAAAAAATGAGCCCTCCTGAAATCCCTTTCTAGCGTCTTCCCAAACACTGATTACGGCGATGTTCACAAAGACCCCATCCTATAGGGCCCACTCACCATCTGGACTTTTGGAATCGACTCCCTCAGAAGGAAGATCATGCTCTTTAAGTTCTCTGAGCTGATGTCTTCTGACAGTTCATAGAGCAGGTTTCTAAGACACACACCCAAGAGACAAATTAAAGCCTCGCACTTGCAGAGGATGGGCAGGAAATTGAGTGCTTTTATCGTACGTTATCTCTCATTTGAACGACCACAACCCTGTGAGTAAACAATTATTAATCCCATTTTATAGATTTAAAAACAGAAACTTTGAGCTTCAAAGTGACCTATTAAACAACAGCAACGCAGTACGCAGTAGGAGCAGGCCTTCTGATTCCAAGTCCAGTGCTGTTTCAAATTCCACTAAGAAGGCGTAAAACACCATTTTGGCATGCCTGCCCTCCTCCGGACTCCATTCTAGAAATCAGGCTTACTTTATAGGCCCTCATCAGGGAGGACCGAATGCCGGTGAGTATAAAGTTCACTGTTGAAAAAGAAAGGAAACTATCCCGACTTCTGGAGAGTCATACAGTCGACAATTAGAAGAACTGAATATGGGGACTTCCCTGGCGGTCCAGTGGTTGGGCGCGGGTTCGATCCCTGGTTGGGGAACTAAGATCCCACATGCCGTGCGGCACAGCCAAAAAAAAGAGAAAAGAAAAACTGAATACTTCATTCACAGGTTAACAGCCCTGCATGCCTGAGACCATTCCTCAGCTGTCTAACCAGCAGAGTGGAAAAAATGATCTCCAGAATTCCCTCACTGACCCAAGGGCATCTCAGGTTGTAGGAACCAGTTCAAGTGTTAAGGCCTGAAGGATTCTAACCGTCCAGGCCGTAAAATAGTATTACGAAGGCTCCACTTCGTGAGGCTGTTCGATGTAGATACTATGTTAGTGGATCGTTTAAAACAGCGTTGCTTAAGGTCTGATGCCTTTATTCTACCTCTTTGGGCAAAATGCCTATATTTTACCTGTCTGGGTTTCACCCCAAAATTGGACCAACTGGACATGGCATAAATGATGTCCCTCCCTACCCCAAAGACACATCTCCTTTTTTATTTTGCTCATTTGGGTCCAAGTATTCATTTCTCTCTTCTCAAATGGCTAGGTATAGGCTGACACACCAGGGACTCACTGGAGGCAGGAGGCTGAGAGCGTGGAGGCTGGCAAAGAGGAAGGCGCTGGCCTGCTGCACACGGAGCAGGGCCTCCTTCCTCAGCGAGAAGCAAAACAAAGGGAAGCCACCCCCAGGCACGGGGCTGGGTTTTGAAACTTTGCTGACCTCCCAGCCTCCCTTCTCATTAGCACCCGAAGTTAAGAAATCTCCTGCTTTAGAATCACCATACCATCCAAGGAGGTAGATGGGGTGGGGGTGGGGGGGGGGTAAAAAAAAAACAATCTTAAAAATTAATTCATCATTAATCCCAGCCTCTTTTCAAAGCCCAGTGGCCCTGCCGTGTCGATCACCTGAACGGAGAGACCTTCCGGCGGCCAGGCAGCCAGTGCTCCACCTGTTCCTTGGTGTAGCGCAGGTGCCGAAGCAGGACCTTCTGCTTGATGATGTAGAGGAGCTCCGCGAGGAAGGAGGGGTCTTCCTCACTCAGCTGCTCCTCTGCCATCAGGTAATCAAAGATATCCAAGGCTGAGCCGCATTTCTCCAGGTTCTTGAGGGCGATGGAGTCTCGGCAGAGAAACTTCAGGCGCTCCACATCTTGATCCCCCAAGTACGAATCAATAGTCAGAAGCGTCCCTCGGAAGTTCTCTTGACAGTTATCATCTAAAGTGGAATTCAAACTTTGGCCTTGCGATGTCATGGCCAGCCTGAAAGAGATAAGGATTTGGGGGCCGCAGCTTAGAGAGTGAGGACAACATGGCACCCCAACTTCCCAGGCCCTCCCCCAGTTCCAGCCTCCTGTGTTCCAGGCCTTAGACTTTTCTAGAAATGCTGAAAAATGAAATTCACTGCGAGGTCACTTCAAAAACCTATAGCTCAGAAAACGTGACCCCAACACTGGCATGTTAATCTTTTAGGAGGTCTGGAGAGAGCTTCTATTGAAACTCAATTGACCCCGAGTTCCCCCAAATCAAAATGTCCCCATTGGGAGCTAGTCACGAGGGAGGACGACACAGCACAATTTCTCCCATCTGGAGCTCTTAAGTCATTCCCACCAAATGGCAGAAGTAACACTTTTACATTTTAGAAATAAAGTGATGGTGGGGGGGTACATTTCTGAAGTATCTACCAACCCAAGGACAACAAGGTAACATTGCTAACCATACCAGGGCAGGCCTTTCTTTATCTTATAGAAAGAAAAGTCATAATCCCAGACCCCAGAAAGAGTGGTTTCAGACAACATTTGCTCAAATCAATGTAGGAAGTGACAAATTACCGAAGTCAGTATTTCCACACTAAATGTATTTCCACACTAAATTTCATTCTAATCAGAGGAGCAATGAATCGATAAAATTTTTTCAATGTAATTATTCATTCTTTACGGACTTGAGGTATATATTCACTATGCAACACTTAACTATTTAGAAACAAGAAACTACTTTCTAAGGGAAGGCGAACATACCAACAACAAAAAAATAACAAAGAGTGGTTATATATAAGTGGTATAATTACAGATACTATAAATTTTATTCTGGGCTCCTGTCTGAGTTTCTCAAATTTTATGCAATGAACATATATTACTCTTATAGTTAGAAAAAGAAAAAAAAATGTCATTTTTAATGTGAGCATCCATGGGGTCTTCCCTTCTAGTAGCTCTGTGATACTAGAAACAGTATGACTGGATTCCTGGAGACATCTTATTCTAACGCCGTACATTTGTCTTGCAGTTTCCTGAAAATTCTGATCTCTAGCTCTGGCAAGTCTGTCAGACTTTGTCTCCATTTATGGGCTAGCATATTTCTACCAGGAAAGGACTGTGTTGGAGCCTTCCTGGGGCTTTCTAAGCTTTCTTTTTCCCTGGTACGGCTAGTAAATCCAGGCAGAAACAGTGCCACTGCTGACAATGTGAGATTTTGCAAGTTTCCAGGAAGTAAAGCAAGGGGAAAAAAAGGCTGGCGCCTGAGACCCCAGCAGAGAAAAGGTCTTAATTACATACCTTCAGATCAAATTCCACTGATCCTCTGGAGATAAAAAGTTCTCAGAAAAATTTCCTGAAAACAGAGCTTTAAAGAAATTAGAATCCTCTTCGTGCTCCAAATCCAAGTTCCAAGGAAGCTCCCGTTTGCGCGGTTAAAAGAACTCAATTTGCCTGGCCGAACAAGTGAAAACCCGGTCAGCGGATTTGGGAAACTTATGCTAATTGCTGATGTCATCATTGACTCACTCGCCTTGCCTCCTCCCCTTTCCTGGGGTTAGGACAGTGCTGACAAACAGCGTCTCCTAAAGGCAGATGCACAACCTTCCCACTGTAGAGCTCGGGACTTTCCCAGGTAAAGCCGAGGGCACCTAACAGAGGAATTCCTGGCAGGCACTAAGTGCTCTAGTGTTTCCCTGGGGTCACTCCCCTCGGAAGTTAAAAAGGGAAGTGTCGATTATTTCCTGACCATCTCCTTCCCCAAACACACTAACCTTTAAAATAAAACTCAAAATGTTCATGAAATAGTAGTCAGCCATCTTAACCCTTTCTCAAGTAAGTACATGTGCAAATAAACAATAAAAAAATTTAAGGCAAAAAAAAATAAAGAAGGGGGCTGGACTCTAAGCCCATTTGGAAGTATTTGCAAGGAACTGAGTTAACAGTAGGCAAAACTGGTGAAGTCTCTGCCCTTCCGGAACATTCAGTCCAGCAGGAAAAAGACTTCGAAGACGTTATTTCACGTAATAAAAACAATACCTAACACTTGTATTCCAAGTACCATGTGCCAGGTACTATTTACTCATTTAATCATCCCAACAACTCTCTAAAAAAATACTATTACTATGACCCCTCTTTTAAGACGTGAAAATTAAAACACAAAAGGTTAAGTAATTTGCCAAAGATCACACAGGGAGCTGGTGGGAGAGCCAAGATTTAAACCAATAAGTTTGGCTTTAAGTCACTACACTATAATTCAGCTAATTCAAATGCACAGCGCTGAAAGAAGTACAGACTCTTAGAAAGATATTTTATCTCTGAAAAAAAAAGATTTATGGGGGACTTCCCTGGTGACTCACGCTCCCAATGCAGGGGGCCCAGTTTAGATCCCTGGTCAGGGAACTAGATCCCACATGCATGCTGCAACTAAGAGTTGCTAAGGAGCCTGGCTGCCACAGCTAAGACCCAGCGCAACCAAATACATACATACATACATACATACATGCATACATACATACATACATACATACATAAATTTGGTCATGGAAAAAGTCATTTCTAAAAAAAAAAAAGATTTATGATGCCTTATTAACAAATGTATTACAGTGCCATTTCCATATCCTAGGCATGAAATTCTGTGTTTAAGAAAGACAAGCCCGAGTGGTGATGGTTGCACAACAATGTGACTATATTAATGCCACTGAATTGTACACTTGAAAATGGTTAAGACAGTAAATTTTATGTTATATATATTTTACCAGAAATTTTTTTAAAAAAGATAACGATAAGACAGACAAGCTCTAAGTGTTGGTCTTCTATTCATTTCTTCAATTATACATATTTCACTCCCTGGACCATCTGGGAAGCCAATTTGATGAAACTATCGCTTCTCACCTTGTTCATAAAATACATTAACTTTTTCAACTTTTGTTCAATAATATTAAATATTTAGCAAGCTCTTCCTATGTGTAAAGCATGAACCCTCTAAGGTCAGTGTTATTATCCATATTCAATAGATGAGGAAATCAAAGTTCAGAGAGGAAAAGTATTTTGCCATCATCCCAACCCTAGGAAGAGTTGGGAATTCAGGACTGACACCTAGGTCTCTCTAATTCCAAATCCTATGCTCTTGATCCCAAGGCTACTACTGCCACTAACTCCATATGAGGTAATGTAATTTCTGTAACTACTGGGCAGGGTGATGCTGCAGTGGGGCTCACCTAAGTGCCACAGGAGCCCCACAGAGCAAGGCAGGAATCCAGATGGTGTTGCCTTGGAGGTATTTGAGCTAAGCCTGAAAGGCAGAAGTAGAATAGAGACACCTGAAGTAAAACTTAAACCTTTATCCTAGGACTCCCAGTACTCAAGGGAAACACTTGAATCAAGTTAAAGGGGGGAGATTGTGTGCTATGTTATTTGCATTTGGCATTTCATACTTCCCATTCAGAACACAATTACTGAGGGAATGCTGATGGTGAGTTGGTAGTAGTGGAAAGAATAAACATTTCTTACAGCCTCTTTCCTGATTGGTTGCAGTCGACTTGGTCCATATGAAGAGCCAATCAAAACCTACCACGGCCCTGGTGACAAAGGGGAAATACCAGATGGTTCCTATTTAGTTCTGCCTTGGGAGGGGGGCGGTGGTGTCAGTAATTGGCTTTCCTTTACATCCAGGGTCTGGTCCAAGTTCCCCCCCCACCCACCCCGCCAAAGTAAAAACTCGTGAACTAAAGAATGGACACAAGTGATGGGGAAGATAGATGTAGTAGCTAAGGAAAAAACCTTGGTGCCCTGAAACTTTCATTCCAACTCCTGGTCCTAAGGTAGCAGGTTCTTTTGATTAGCTATCCCATCCCCAACTTCTAGGACTTCCTCCCTTCCTCACCCCATACTTTTATTCACACACTTCAGACCTTCTCAGAACTAGTATTACTCTGGGTATACGGGAGCATGATGAAACTAAGTTCTAAAGGAGAATGCTTTTTGCGGTAAGGATCCCAGCAGAGGTCTCCAAATGGTGCACTGGCAGGAGACTATAGCTAGATGAGTAAAATGTGACCCATTTTGTATTCATTATACTACAGACTGATCTATTTTAAGACATTTTTTGGCCTTGCTGCACGGCATGTGGGATTTAGTTCCCTGACCAGGGATCAAACCCATGCCCCCTGAAGTGGAAGCATGGAGTCTCAACCACTGGACCACCAGCGAAGTCCCCAGACTGATCTATTTTAACATGTCTCTTTTCTTAATAAAAAAGCAGTAAAAAAAAAAAAAAAAAAGAGGTGAAAAACTTCCAATATTTAATGTAGAAAGGCTGGAAAATAGGGAAACACACACAGAGTCATTTATAACCTATAACTACTGTTAAATTTTTATCAAATCAATATGTTGTACACCTTAAACTTACACAATGTTGTATATATGTCAATTATATCTCAATTTTTAAAATTTTAGTGTATATCCTTTCACTTTTCTCTGTGTAATTAATTTTCAAAAATTGAAATAAGCTGTACAGTTTGCTTTTTTCACTTAACAACACATATACCTTTTTTTTCATATCATTAAATAGTCTTTGACAACATGATGCTTAGTGGTTAGATGATATTCTCTTCCCTGGATATACCATATTTATTTAACTAATTTATAGTTATTGGACATTTAATTCATTTCCAATTTTTTACTACTGTGAGCAGTGCTGCATTGAAGATTCTTACAAATAAATCTCTGAACGTATTTATAATGATTTCCTTAGGATGAAACCCAATGTAGAATTAGCAAGCTAATCTTTAAATTCACCCTTCCCCACACTGTGAACCCCAGAGGTCTTCCATCCCACTTTCTTATCCAGTTGGGTTTGAAGCAAGAAGCCAGGGAATTCGGGGGTGATAAAACCTCAAAGTTCCACAAGGTGGTGATATTTCCTAAAAGAGTCCAACAAACTAGCATTAGATTGGCTAGGGAACTAGGCAGATGTGGCTCAAGGGGTAAAATAGTTTTAGTGCTGCAAAAAAGAAAAAAGAAAGAATCAAGAGGCTGAAAGGTCTTCCATTTAGAGGAGAGTTTGTCGTTTGAAAGAAGAAAAATAGAGAGAAAGCTGCTTTGGCCTTTGATTCAATAATTTTTCGAAAAGGCAGCATAAGACAGCCATGTTTATAAAAATTTACAAGGAGGCAAGTGACATAAAATGTCCCTGATATCAATGTGTGCAAAAAGAGTCCAGTTAAGATGGCAGTATTCCCCAAATTGATCTTCATATTCAGTGCAATCACTATCAAAGTCCTTACTGCCCTTTTTTTTAAAAATATTTATTTATTTATTTTTCTGGCTGTGCCCCGCGGCATGTGGGATCTTAGTTCCCTGACCACCGATTGAACCCTCGCCCACTGCAGTGGAAGCACAGAGTCTTAACCACTGGATCACCAGGGAAGTCCCCTCACTGCCCTTGTTACAGAAATTGACAAGCTGATCCTAAAAGTCATGGACATGTAAGGGACTTGGGAGAGCCAAAATAATCTTGAGAAAGAACAGCAAAGTTGGAACACTCACACTCCCCAATTTTAAAACTTACTACAAAGTACAATAATCAAGACAATATGGTACTGCCATAAGGATAGACAGATCCGTGGAATAGAATTGAGAGTCCAGAAATAAACCCTCACATTCACGGTCAGTTGATTTTCACCAAGGATGACAAACAATTCAATGGGGGAAAAATAGTCTTTTCAACAAATGGTGCTGGATATCCACTAGCAAAAGAATGAGGTTGAACCCATAGTTCATACCATATACAAAAAATTACTCAAAATTGATCAAAGACTGAAATGTAAGAGTTAAAATCATAAAATCTTATAAGAAAATATAGGTGTAACTCTTCATAACCTTGGATTAGGCAATGGTTTCTTACATATGATGCCAAAAGCATAAGCAACAAAGAAGAAAACAGATCAATTGGACTTTAACAAAATATGAAGTTTTGTGCTGGAAAGGATACTATCCAAAAAATGAAGACAACCCACAGAATAGGTGACAAATTTTGCAGATCGTTATCCGATAAGAGACTAGTATCCAGGATATATAAACATAAAATTCAACAATAGAAAGACAATTTTTAAAGATTTTTTTTTGGATGTGGACTATTCTTAAAGTCTTTATTGAATTTGTTACAATATTGCTTCTGTTTTATGTTTTGGTTTATTTTTTTGGCTATGAGGCATGTGGGATCTTATCTCCCCGACCAGGGATTAAACCCGCACCCCCTGCATTGGAAGGTGAAGTCTTAACCACTGAACTGACAGGGAAGTCCCAAAAGACAATTTTTAAATGGGAAAGTACTGAATAGATGTTTCTTCAAAAACAATGTAAAAATGGCCAATACACACATGAAAAGTTGCTCAATATCATTAGTCAGTAGGAAAATACAAATCATAACCACAATGAGATACTAATTCATGCCCACTAGGATGTTTATAATAAAAAAGACAAACAATAACAAGTGTTGGAGAGGATGTAGAGAAATTGGAACCCTCATACCCTGCTGGTGGGAATGTAAAGTGGTATAGCCACTGTGAAAAATAGTTTGGCAGTCCTCAAAAAGGTAAACATAGAGTTACCAGCAATTCAACTCTGACTTTATGACCCAACAACTCCACTTTTACGTCTATACCCAAGAGAATTGAAAACATATATCCACACAAAAACTTATACATGAATACTCATAGCAGCATCATTCATAATAGACAAAAAGTGGAAACCATCTAAATGTCCATCAATTGATGGATACACAAAATGTGGTATATCCATACAACGAAACATTATTCAGGCATAAAACAAAATGAAGTACTTACGTATTCTACAACATAGATGAACCTTGAAAACATTATGCTAAATGGAAGAAGTCAGAAGGCCATGTATTGAATGATCTGTTTATATGAAATATCCAGAATAGGAAAATGTATAGAAACAGGGAGTGGTAATCCAGGGGCTAGGAGGCAGGGAGGAATAAGGAACGATGGCTAATAGGTATGGGATTTCTTTTTTTATTATTATTTATTTATTTAGGCTGCACTGGGTCTTAGTTGCGGCACATGGGATCTTCGTTGCGGCATGTGGGCTCATAGTTGCGGCATGCCGGCTTCTAAGTTGCAGCATGTGATCTCTTAGTCACAGCACGCATGCAGGATCTTGTTCCCTGACCAGGGTTTGAACCCGGGATCCCTGCATTGGGAGCGCGGAGTCTTACCCATGGACCACCAGGGAAGTCCTAGAATTTCTTTTGTAGGTAGATGAAAATGTTCTGAAATTAGGTCATGATGATGACTGCACAACCGTGCATACATTAAAAACCAAAGAATTGTACACTTTAAAAGGATGAAGTTTTATGAAATGTGAATTATAGCTCAATAGGAAAAAAAAAAAGGAAGATGTAGGCTATGTCACAAACAACTTTCTGATGTTTAGTTTCATGTGTCAACTTGATTAGGCTAAAGGATGACCAGAGATCAAGTGAACCTTATTTTGGGGTGCGTCTGTAAGGATGTTTTTTAAAAGAGATTAGCATTTGAATCAGTAGACTAAGTAAAGAAGATCTGCCCTCACCAAAGTGAGTGGGCATCATCCAAGCCATTAGGGTCTGAATAGAACAAAAAAGGAGGAGAAAGGGTGAATTTTCTCTCTCTCTCTTCTTGAGCTGGGACATCCTCTTCTGCTCTCAGACTTTGGAGTTCCTGGTTCTCTGGGCCTTTGGACTCCAGGACTTCCACCAGCAACACCCCACTCCCCCATCCTGTCCCTCATCCCAACCTCCAGCCACAATCTTATTGTGTATGCATTGGAGAATCTTGAAGGTTTCTAAGGAGGAAAATGATAAAGATATGTTGAGAAAAATTCTTTGGGTTGCTGTGTATGACATGATCATAGGATTGAGAGGCTGGGGGCAATATCAGTGAGAAAGCTGTCGTCATAGTTCAGTGGAGGAGTAATGAACACAGAGGAAGTGTAATGATGGGGATAGATGGAAAAGACATTGTAGATGCAGAACCAACCTGATTTAGATTTGCCAGATATAGAAACACAGGAGAGGGGAGACCAGGATGAAAGTGATGTTGGGGGTGATGCTGTTACCTAAAACTGGAGACGCAGGTAAAAGAACAGATTGGGAATGGAGGTTTTTTTATGTTTGCAGTATACTGAGTTTGAGGTACCAGAGGGAAAATCAAGTGGAAAAGTATACCAGGAGGTTGCAGGGTGAGATTTGAACTTGAAGAGTCTGTGCTTGAATATCCCTCTTGTTATTGGCATAGAAGTAGTAATTGAAGCTACAAATTGTCAGAAGAAAAGTATATAAAGAGAAAAAAACAATAGAGTGATCCTTGGGGATATCCACATTTAAGGATCAGGAGGAGAAAGACACCAAGAAGACTTGGCCAGGAAGTCCTTGATAGAACTTCTATAGTGGAACACCCTGGAAAAGTAAGAAAACAATGACGCCAGGGTCCAAGGACCACTGGTTTGGTAACTATGGTTAATGTGACCCGTGGATCTTGTAGATTTGGTAAAATGATTAAGGTGAAATCCAGATGGCAGGGAAGTATGGAGTAAATGGGAAAGGTGAAATGGAGAGGGTGTAGACTAGCCTAAAATTCACATAAGACAGTGGCTTGAAAGAGAGGGACTTTATTTGAAGGAGGAAGCAGAGCTTGTTTTCAGACTGAGGGATCAAAGAGAGAGGAAGAGATTAAAGATACAAGAGACTTGAAATAATGCTCAGTCTTGGAAGAGGACTGACCTATGCCAACAGAGGGACTAAGAATCCGAGGTGAGGGACTAAGAATCGGAGGTCTGGGGCAGGAAGTCCTTATCAAATAAGGAAGAAAAGATGTTTCTTGTATCATCATTCAAATAGTGAAAAACTGGGAATGACTTAACTATCATACAGAGACATATAGGTATAGGCATGACCACATAAATGAAAAGAGAGAGAACAGTGTTAAAATATTATGCCATTTATGTTTAAAATGAATATATTGTGTTTATATATATTAAAAGAGAATGAACATTTTTAACAATAAGTAAATTTTATTTTATGTTTTAAAGTTACAATAATATGTGCTCTGTATAAAATGAAACAAAGAATACAGATGTGTTTATTCAAAATCACTGACTTTCCATATGGCTAAGTTGCTTTGCTGTGCACCTGAAACTATCACAGCATTGTTAATCGGCTATACTCCAATATAAAATAAAAAGTTAAAAACAAAAATCCCTGACTTTCCACCAACATTGGGCACATCAAGACTTAATATAGAGCTACAATAGTCATATTAGTGAAACAATAGACAAATAGATCAATGGAACACAATAGACAGCCCAGAAACAGACCCATACAAATATAATCAACCAATCTTTGACAAAGGAACAAAGGTAAGTCAATGGAGAAAAGTGTTTTCAACAAATGGTACTGGAACAACTGGACATGCAAAAAAAATTAATATACAGGTCTTACACCTTTCACAAAAATTAACTCAAATTGGATCATAGACTTAAATGTAGAATGCAGAACTCTACAACTTCTAGAAGTTAACATAGGAGAAAACCGAGGTGACCTTAGGTTTGGTGATTTCTTATATACAACACCAAAAGCTCAATCAATGAAAGAATATTTGGTAAGCTGGACTTCAATAAAATTTAAAACTTCTCTCTGTGAAAGACACTATTAAGAAAATGAAGACAAACCACAGACTGGGAGAAAATATTTGTAAAACATACATCTGATAAAAGACTTGTATCCAAAAGATACAAAGAACTCTTAAAACGCAACAGTAAGAAAGCGACTCGATTTTAAAATAAGCAACAGGGCTTCCCTGGTGGCGCAGTGGTTGAGAATCCGCCTGCCAATGCTAGGGGACACGGGTTCGAGCCCTGGTCTGGGAAGATCCCACATGACGCGGAGCAGCTGGGCCCGTGAGCCACAATTACTGAGCTTGCGCGTCTGGAGCCTGTGCTCCGCAACAAGAGGCCGCGATAGTGAGAGGCCCGCGCACCGCGATGAAGAGTGTCCCCCGCTTGCCACCACTAGAGAAAGCCCTCACACAGAAACGAAGACCCAACACAGCCAAAAATAAATAAATAAATAATTTTTTAAAAAAGAAAATGAGCAACAGATTTGAACATATATCTCAACAAAGAAGATATACGGGGAAATCCCTGGTGGTCCAGTGGTTAGGACTCCGTGCTTTCACTGCCAAGGGCCCAGGTTCAATCCCTGGTCGGAAGAAGACGTATGGATGGCAAATAAAGATATAAAAGTTGCTCATCATCATGTCATTAAATAATTGCAAATTAAAACAACAATATGAACACAACATTGTAAATCAACTATACTTCAATTTAAAAAATATATGATATCACTACATAGCTACTAAAATAGCTGAAATACAAACCACTAACACCACCAAATGTTGGCAAGGATGTGGAGCAAAGGAACTCTACAAAATGGTACAGCCACTTAAGAATACAGTCTTTCAGTTTTTTCCAAAGTTAAACATAGGCTTACCATACAATATAGAAATTGCTCTCCTAGGTATTCACTCAAATGAGTTGAACACATATCTACACAAAAATCAGCACACAAATGTGTTTATAACAGCTTTATTCGTAATGCCAAAACTTGGAAACCACCAAGATGTCCTTCAGTAGGTGAATGAACAATCTCTGGTATATCTATATAATGAAGTATTATTCAGCAATAAAAAGAAATGAGTTATCAAGCTATGAAAAGACATGGAGGAATTTTTTTTAATTAATTAATTTTATTTATTTATTTTTGGCTGTATTGGGTCTCCATTGCTGCCCACAGACTTCCTCTAGTTGCGGTGAGCGGGGGCTACTCTTCGTTGCGGTGGCTTCTCTTGCTGCAGAGCACAGGCTCTAGGTGCGCGGGCTTCAGTAGTTGTGCCTCACGGGCTCTAGAGTGCAGGCTCAGTAGTTGTGGCGCAAGGGCTTGGTTGCTCCACGGCATGTGAGATCTTTCCGGACCGGTGTCCCTTTTCGAACCCGTGTCCCCTGCATTGGCAGGCGGATTCTTAACCACTGTGCCACCAGGGAAACACGACATGGAGGAATTTTAAACACATATCACTAAATGAAAGAAGTCAGTCTGAAAAGGCTATATACTGTATGGCATTCTGGAAAAGGCAAAACTATAGAGAAAATAAAAAGATCTGCAGTTGCCAGGGGCTTAGGGAGAGAGAAGAATGAATATGAGGAGCACAAAGCATTTTTAGGGCAGTGAAACTATTCTGTATGATACAGTAACGGTGCATACATGGCATTATGCAGTTGTCAAAACCAGGAACTATACAACACAGAATGAACCCTAATGTAAACCCTAGTAGACTTTCGTTTAATACTAATGTATCAATATTGTTCATCAATTGTAAAAATGTACCACACTAATGCAAGGTGTTAATAGGAGGAGAATTGTGGGGCATGGGGGAGTATATGGAAACTCTGTACTTTCTGCACAAATTTTCTGCAAACCTAAAGTTACTCTTAAAAATAATGTTTATTAAAAAGAAAAAAGGTTGGGGAGAAATGTTTGTGGAACAATTAATAAATGATCTTAATCTTCTCTTTTTTCCCTTTTTTTTTAAAAACTGAGGTGAAATCCACATAAAATGTACTATTTTAAAGTGTACAATTCAGTGGCTTTTAGTACATTTACAATGTTGTGCAACCATTACCTCTATCTAGTTCCAAAACATTTCAAGAACCTCAAAGGAGACCTTGTCCCCCTTAAGCAGTCTCTCCCCAGTCCCCTCTCACCCCAGTCCCTGGTAACCACCAATCTGCTATTTGTCTCTATGGATTTACCTATTCTGGATACTTCATATAAATACCATCATACAATATGTGACCTTTTGTGTCTGACTTCTTTCACTTAGCATAGCGTTTTCAAGGTTCATCTGCATTGTAGCCTATATCAGTACTTAATTCCTTCTTATAGATAAATAACTTTCCATTGTACAGATATACCACATTTGGTTTATCCATTCATCTGCTGATGGACATTTGAGTTGTTTCCACTTTTTGTCTGCTGTGCCTACGGCTATGAGCATGTATATACGAGTACTTGTTCACCTGTAATCTACCTTTTAGGTGACCCTCGTGGGGAGTTGGATTAATCTGTGGTACTTAGTGTATACCAGCCGATATTGCAGAGGGATTTATTGAAAAGAATTTGTATTTCTTGAATGTTTGCTTATTAAGTGTGTGATAGAGCCAAAGTGGAAAAGCCTGGACCCATGGCTCTTGCAGCTTTGGTATGGCACAAGAAGGAGAAGCAGAGGAAGTGTTTCTTGGAATAGAGAGGGCAGGTTCTTGAAAAATCAGTCATTACGTTTAATGGCCTTGACTGAGTCCTACATTTCCATCTCTGGGGCTACTGTAGGCAAGGAAGGGTCTGGCTGGGAAACAAGAAATTGTGGATTTACAAGTAGTGAGTCCTTTGGAGTCATTATCTGTGGCGATCCTAAACACATGTGCAGAGTTACTGTTTCTTCTTTTTTTGTTGTTGTTGGTTTTTTTAAATATTTATTTATTTATTTAGTTTTGGCTGTGTTGGGTCTTCGTTGCTGTGCGCAGGCTTTCTCTAGTTGCAGTGCATGGGCTTCTCATTGCGGTGGCTTCTCCTGTTGTGGAGCACAGACTCTAGGTGCACAGTCTTCAGTAGTTGTGGCATGTGGGCTCAGTAGCTGTGGCTCGCAAGCTCTAGAGCACAGGCTCAGTAGTTGTGGCTCACAGGCTCAGTTGCTCCGCGGCATGTGGGATCTTCCCGGACCAGAGATCGAACCCGTGTCCCCTGCATTGGCAGGTGGATTCTTAACCACTGCGCCACCAGGGAAGTCCTACTGTTTCTTCTTTACATTCAGTTTTGTGTATGGATCTTTCAAGCTCTTATTCACTGTAAACCAGGTCCAAAAGCTGGTCTATACTGATGATTCAGTCAGAATTTTTCCTTGTGGATTATATCTCTTATGAGGACAGTGTCCAAATCCTACTAATGTCTTAATAAAGCATCTCCATCTCTCCAACAGAAACCACAAAAATATAAAAGGAAATAAATGAGAGCATCATACATATTAAAAACTTAGGTCAGCTCAGGGGTTAACACTACATTTTTTAACAATACATACATACATTTTTAAACAATAATTAAAAAATTAAAATGATTGCCTAGGCAAATATTTATTTTAAACTTATAACATGAATAAACATAAAAAAAAACACTTTAATCAAATAACAATGTACCAGTCAGACTAGGTTAGGTTAAAAGAAATATAAACCCCACATTTTTTTCTCTCACATAAATGTCCAGAGGTAGGTAATCTAGGGCTGGTATGGTGACTCTGCTCCTTAATGTCTTCACCCAACAAAGCTCCTTCCTGTTCACCACTCGGTCATCCCTACAGTGTGGCTCTTGTCCTCACAATTCAAGTTGGCAGCTAGAGCTCCAGCCATCACATATGCAGTCTAGTCACTAAGACAGAGAAAGGGACAAAGGGGCAAAAGGCAAAAAACAGCTGCCTTTTAAGAAAAATTCTCAGCAACTGCCAAACAATACCACTGCTTACATATTATTTTCCAGGACTAGACACATGACCACATCTTGCTACAAGTTGAGGCTTGGACAACTAGACCTGTATTCTGTGAGGCTTTGTGCCCAGTTTCAAATTAAGACTTCTATTACTAAGGAAAAAGAGAATGGATATTTGGGACAGTGAGCAGGGTCTGCCACACAGACAAATTGACAAGGCTGACCTCAAATTGTGACCTCTTGGTGGCATAAGTAACATGCTTAATCCTGAAAACTTGATCCTAGAATAGGGGAGAAGAGATTCCCATTTCAAACACTGCAGACAGAAGAAGCTGTCAAGTGACCCCTACCATGGCCTATTCATGGAAGAGGATGGAAGGTGTTGGGGACTGGAATGGAACTGGGGTTGACGAGACAGTCCTCCTAACCAGTGGCCCAAAAAAGCAGCCCTGAGACCAGGGGTCCTGCTACTGAAAAGAAGGGCTAGAGGTGAGACAGAGAAGTGAAGGCAGAGCTATAGGGAAGAGTAGTCTCTTTAGCATCAAAGAACCAGCTACTCAAAAGTTGACAGAGGGACTTCCCTGGTGGTCCTGTGGTTAAGACTCCGCACTCCCAATGCAGGGGACCTGGGTTTGATCCCTGGTCAGGGAACTAGATCCTGCATGCATGCCACAACTAAACATCCCTCATTGCCGCAACTAAGACCTGGCACAGCCAAATACATAAATAAATAAATAAATAAATAAACGTTTTTTAAAAAAGTTGGAGGAATTACCTAGACTTTACTTTAAAAACCAGTATGCTTAAATATACAGAGATAGAAAAGAGGATTTGGAAAACAGAAAGAAAAGATACCAGCCATCGTTCTGTCATCCATACACCACTTTTGGAATATTTCTTGCCGGCCTTTTGTTTTCCTGTGAGACATATTTTTTGTTAGTTTTTGCTTTTTTTTTTTTTTTTTTTTTTTTGGCCACACCACACAGCATGTGGGATCTTCCGCAACCAGGGATCGAACCCATGTCCCCTGCATTGTAAGCGCACAGCCTTAACCAATGGAGCTCTGGGGAAGTCCTGTTTTGCTTTAAACGTACTTAGCTATAAAAATAAAGGCTCTGTTTATGGCTTGAGTTTATATCCTAGGCTGGGGTGACCAAGGACAAGCTACTTAGCATCCCTTTGCTCACTTTCCTCATCTATAAAATGGGAAGAAATAATAATGAGGACAATAATACCTACCTCAAAGAGCTGTTTTGAGGATTAAATGAGATAATTCATGTAATGAGCTAAGAACAGCTTTTGTAAGCCTTTATTATTTGTATATATAAGTTTAGCGGTTACATAAAATTCCAACCAGTGGACATTTTATCATAACCATGCTCCTGTTACTAAACACTTGACGAATTTTCAGTTGGGGGCTATTATAAAGTTTTAAATATTTTAATATATTTATCTCTTTTATATTTAGGGCTATTACTTAAAGCAGTATCTTCAGAGTCTTCATATAGATTTTAGAACATTTCATTTAAGCTGGGCTGTGGGTATGTATTCATTATATTGTTACCTAATATAATTCTCCTTCAGCATGCCTTAAATATTTCATTTAAAAACTATACTCAATGAAAAAGAATAAGGCATTTAGTAATCAAATTGCTCATATACACAAAAGTGTCAAAGTAGTTGTAGACCCCACTATTAAAGTGAGAAAAATAAGTCACAAAATAACTTACGTGAGAGCTGACTAAAAGACAGAGATGGGGGTTTTTACAGCTCTTCACATGCCAAACAACAGGCACCTCCTGGCTTACCACTCACCATTGCTCACATTCTCTCTGCTCCAGCTAAAAGTTACACTCATGGTTTTTAAAACATGCCTTACGTTTCCCTTATCTGACCCTTCGTTTGCTTTGTTTCTTCTCCTGCAATGTATTCTCTTCTCCACCTCAACCTGCCAAAATCCTACCAATTTTCAAGGTTTGATTCAACCTTTTCAAAATAACTCCTCCACAGTGTGCTGTGTGCTATAATAATAACAGCTATGTTCGCATGGCATCACCAATGCAGTCATAAAAACTCTCTCATTGGGTATGATCATAAAGGCTCTCTCATTTCATCCTCAGAACAATTCTGCGAAGTAGGCAAGGGAAGGCAAGGCTTTATTCCTCCCATCTTGTTGGCCTGCTCCTGGAATCAAAGTCCCTCTTTACTCCACCCCATACCCCTTGCCAGTGAGCAAAACACACAAGCAAACCCTTAGCACTCTTTTTCCTTGGCACCTGCGGGTTGACTGATGAATGGTATGAATAAAAATAATGTAATCTAAAGACAGAAAAGTGACAAAAGTAAACAGACAGCACAATATAATTTAATAAATATATATTTTTTGTTTTTGTCTGGTTTTTTTTTTTTTTTTTTGGCTGCATGTGGGATCTTAGTTCTCTGACCAGGGACCAGAGATTGCACCTGAACCCCCTGTGGTGGAAGCGCAGAGTCTTAACTACTGGACCGCCAGGGAAGTCCCAATAAATAATTGCTTTTTAAAAGGGAAGGAAAGAATAGATGGTGATTTAACAGGCTCTGTATTTTCACCGTGTCCATCAGATGGGATACGGAAAGCTATGTGGCCATGCTGCCTCTCTGCGGGGGGGGAAAAGGGTGGGGCTGGGAAGGTAGGGTAATGACTCACAAACAGCTAAGACAGGAGTATGACGCCTTCCCTGGAATGCATGCTACACATCTTCCAAAGTTTGTTCTAATTTCTGAAGGACACCAGATCGTAAGGCTGGTCGTTAACATTCTTGATCCGGCGCTACCAATGATTTTCTCTGAGATTTGGGAACAGCTCACTTAAAAGCTGTGTGCCTCAGTTTCTTCAATCATAAAATGGATGTTCTCATTCTTTTTGGCATACATTATGGTTATCTACTCCCCAGGGAAGCTCCATGCCCCAGTTTTCCCTAAAAGAACCCCAGCTTTTGGAGACCATGTGCCCAAGGGAGCTGAAGCCACTGAACCCCATTCCCAGGGGACTGAGTCTGGGCTGGTATAAACCATCCATGGTAATCCCATTCCCTCTGCCAATGGTTGGTTTAAGGAAGAACATATCATGTGATTCTAGCCAATGAGAAGTGAGGGAAGGGAACTCTTGGGGAGGAGAGCTTCTGGGAAAATTTTCCTTTGATCTTAAGAAGCCACACAAGGAAGAGATGTTTTCTCTTCTGTGTTTGGGTATGATACTTGGACCTGTGGCCCTCTTGTGACTTTTAGATGACAAATTTGAAAATAAAAGCCCAAACCCTGAGATTACAGAGAGGAAAGGTGGAAAGCATCAAACCCTTGAGGAGATTGTTGAGCCAATGAATTAACCAAGCTAGCAACTACCCCCCTACCTCTGAACCTGTTGCTTAATAAGAGTAAACAAATTTTTTAAAAACTTTTTAAGTTAGGTCTTCTGCTACTTGCATCTAAAACATTTTGAATGATATGATTGTGTTTTTCAAATCTTTTTTTCACCATTTTACTGAGAAATAATTGATATACATCACTGTATGAGTTTAAGGTATACAAGGTGATGATCACATATATTGTGAAATGATTACCACAATAGGGTCAGCTAACATTCACTGTCTCATATGTATACACTAAAAAGAAAAGAAAAAAGGAAAAAAAATTCTTCTCCTTGTAATGAGAACGCTTAGGACTTACTCTCTTAACAAATTCCCTATGTATCACACGGCAGTGTTACCTCTAGTCATCATGTTGTACATTATACCCCTAGTACTTATTTATCTTACAACTGGAAGTTTGTCCCCTTTTCTTTTTGTAAATTTTTAATTTATTTTTAATTATTGGAATGAACATCATTGATGTGAATTTTCGAGAGATTATAGCTGTCAGGTGTCATTATATTATTTATTGAAAACCTAATGTCACAATATGCTATATCCTAAACTTTAATTCTTCACTGTCAATCACACTTATACACTAAACCTGCTTGCATTCCATCCATCACACCCGTCTTGTAGGTCTTATTATTGTATATCACATAGCTGACTGTCTTTTGTTCTCTCTCATTCCATTTCTAAAACCTTTCTTCCATCTCTGGTTTACCTCTACCATATTCTCTATCAATCTCATAAGTTATAGCTCATGGGATTACAGACTGTAGCTGCTCCTAAACCCTCTCTAACTAAAAATCTCATATTCATCATGTTCAGTTTTTGTGAAACATAGCTTAGGTGTGGGAGAAATCAGGGCCTACATCAAGAATCTGATATTTCAGCCTAACATTGGACAATGCACTGCAGGTGCTTACCCGTGCTTAGAGCAGTCTTTTTTTTTTTCTTTATTTTGGAAGTTTGTGCCTTTTGACCACCTTCCTCCAATTACTCCCTTCCCCCACCTCCGGTAACCACTGCCTGATCTCTTTTTCTATGAGTCTGGCTTGTTTTGTTTATGCTTTTGTTTTGTAGATTCCACATATAAATGAGAGCATATAATGCTTGGTATTTGTCTTTTATTTCACTTAGCATAATGACTTCAAGGCCCCTCTTATTTTTATATTTAATGCAAATATAAGTTATCTTAATAATATATAAAAATATATAAAACTAAAAAGTAATATAAATAAATACTATGCTTGTGGTTGTATGAATATGGAAAATGCTTGTCCATATTCATATGGACAAGAATATGGAAAATGCTTGTCACCCGGTCAGGATGGGACAGAGGAGGATGCAAAAGCTGCCAGGTCATTAAGATCCCTCTCAGTTTCCCTCTGTAATAATTAACACAGGGTTCTGGTTCATGAGTCCAAGGACATACATTGTTCCTGCTGGTGCCCCGAGCAATGTGAAATTCAAAGACACCCTCAGGAGTCCCACATTCATTAATACAAGGATAGAAAATTACCTTTAAAGTAGAAATAAGTGTATGAAGTGTCTGAAAACTGTTCCTTTCATACTTTTCAGCCTTTGTTGAGTGATCATGTCAAAACACATATAAACATACCCACACAGACACATACCACTTAAAACCAACTTAAAAATATATAAATAAGTTTTTCCTTAACTTCAAGTGATTTTTTTTTGGCCGTGCCTCAGCATGTGGGATCTTAGTTCCCCAATCAGGGATTGAACTCATTCCCCCTGCAGTGGAAGCACGGAGTCTTAACCACTGGTCCACCAGGGAAGTCCCTTTAAATAATATTTTAAACAATAATATTCTTTTAGGTCATGCTTTCAAATCCAAAGAGGAAAGGTATACTGATTACTGTAGAATGCCATGTGAGTCCTAGATTAGGTCATGACAGGGCAGCCCTTATGAATAAGATCAGTGCCCTTATAAGAAGAGACACAAGACAGCCTGCTTTCTCTCTGTTCTCTTTGCCATGTGAAGATACAACAAGGGGGTCATCTGCCAACCTGGAGGCGGGTTCTCACCAGACACCTGATCTACAAGCACCTTGATCTTGGACTTCCCAGTCTCTAGAACTGTGAGAAATAAATGTTTGTCTTTCTGGCTAGCGATGGAGACCGCAAAGCTAAGAGGGGCCTTTGGCTTTTCATTTGCAAGAGAGGATGAGTTTCTTTCTCAGAGTGTGCTGCAGCCAGACACAGTACCTCTCCTTAGCAGACACTCTGCTGTTCCAATCATACACCTTGCTGTTGAGTTCAATGTGGAGTTCCAGGAGTGAGTGTTTTCTGGAGGGAATGAGAAAGGCAAAAATTAATCCCACGCAAATATCAACGAGGAGACAGATTAGCATTAGGGTGAAATCAGCCAACAGATATGAAAGTGCTTTAAAATTGTTCCTTTCTAAATATTCTACAAGCTGCTTAGCAAGTGATCCAAACAGGTTTGCAGCACTCTGACCCAATGACCACAGTCCCCACCCACAGGGGCAACTGAGTTTTAGTCTGGGTACACACCAGCCAGATGATAACCCATCTGGATCATCTATGCAAATACAGGATGGATGTAAAAGGCCAATAATACCGTTGGCCCGTGGCGTATCTACCTTGGAAGGCTGAGTTGCCCCTGCTCTAGCCCTCCCTTTACCGCTGTGCCATCCCTGAGGGGCTGGGGTCCCAGGCCCTGAGAGTTATTCCTGGGGTCCCCCAAGCTACAACAGATGCCTTTCACAGGCGACTCAGAGAAATTCCAAATTGTGATTAGGGGGCAACAGAAAAGGGACTGCTAATCTTACATTTGAGGTACAGTGAGGCTTCCCTCATCCTAAATGGACACCAGGTCACCAACGTTTCCCTTAGAAAAGTATCCTTGCCAATAAACATCAAAAATGTCTAAGTTACAAAGACTTGCAGACCTGTAGAGCCAGGTACCATTTTTCAGCTATCAACCTGTCAAGACTTGGGGAAATAAACGAGCACACGGTATCAGTGAGAATTCAGGGATGCAGACTCTCTCATAAAAGCTGATCTATGGGAATTCCCTGGGGTCCAGTGGTTAGGACTCGGCGCTCTCACTCCCAGGGGCCTGGGCTCAATTCTTGGTCCGGGAACTAAAGTCCTGCAAGCTGCGTGGTGTGGTCAAAAAACAAAAAGCTGGTCTAACTGTCCTAGAGGACAATCTGACGAGATGCATCAGAGGCTTTAAAAATGCTTGTCATTCAACAGCGTAATTCCACTTCTGGGAATTTTCCTTTCAAGAAAACAATTAAGAATAAGCACAAATATTGAGCTACAAAGATGTTGAACACTTTCCTTTTTGTGAAAGCAAAACATTGCCCAACAACTAAAGGCTGGCCAAGTAAATTATGCTATAGCCATATTAGGGACTGCTCTGCAGACATTAAAATGATACTATAGGGACTTCCCTGGTGGCGCAGTGGTTAAGAATCTGCCTGCCAATGCAGGGCACATGGGTTCGAGCCCCGGTCCGGGACGATCCCACATGCCGTGGAGCAACAAAGCCCGTGCACCACAACTACTGCGCCTGCGCTCTAGAGCCCGCGAGCCACAGCTACTGAGCCCGCGTGCCACAACGACTGAAGTCTGCGTGCCTAGAGCCGGTACTCCACAACAAGAGAAACCTGCACAATGAGTAGCCCCTGCTCGCTGCAATAGAGAAAAAGCCTGCACGCGGCAACGAAGACCCAACTCAGCCAAAAATAAATAAATAATCAAATAAATTTTTAAACAAATAAATAAAATAAAATGATGCCATAAAAATGTGATTCCTGACATGTAAAAATATACTGTTGCACAAACTAAAAGCAGGTTATAAAGTAACAGTAGATTATGATTTCATTTTGGCTTAAAAAACATCTTTATATATGATTGTATCGGTATCCAAAAAAGATCTGGAAGACAACACACCAAGATTTGGTTAACAGATTAGTTCTAATAAGTAGGATTATAACTGCTTGTTATGTTCTGCTTTCAGCATCTATATCTCATGGTTTATGTTCAGTAAGGAGTATGTATTGCGTTTGTAATAAGAAAAAACAAAACAAAAACATTTCTTAATTTTGAAGAAAAATATCCAAACCACAAGCTGACTACTATATGACCTTCTGAAGTACAAAGCATTCATAAGCTGTGCAGAGTCTATATCATACTCCCAAGGCAACCCCAACAAGGAATGAAAAATCCCTCCCCCTGAAGAAAAGGGCATCAAATATGGCACAGTGGCACTTCCATCCTGGTAGCAGAAAATAAACAACTGGGTCGTCCAGGATCAGCCACAGCTTGGGTGGCTCACCTTTCTTTCCCCAGTTTCTGGGAGAGGCACTTCAGGTACAATGACGGTGAAGGGGAGGACCGCTCCAGCAGGGACACGTCCGCTTTGCATAGGCTCCAGAAGAAGTCAGCTTCTCGGTGAATCATGCAGGCCCCGGGCTGCCTGACCTTGAATTCTGCACTTTTCACTGATGGCCTATCCACCTCCAGGAAGCTGCTGTCCTCTAGCTGGCCCTCTGACGTCACATAGTTCTGGATAAAAAAGACCTTTGGCTTCCCTGAGAGAGAGGGGCATGCATCTGCCATGAACATCCTTCTGATATGATCCAAAGGGACCCCTGAGTGAGTCTGATCCACGCCAAACACGCTCTGGGAGCCCCCTCGGCTCACCAGGATACACACAAAGCTGTCGTAGTCTTGGTGTTGGGGCATGTGCGCAACTTGGCCAAGAATGTGCATTATATTTTCCACAGTGAGATGTAAGAAACGCTTGACTTCATAGCCCAGGGAAGTGAAGGTTTCCTGAAGAATGTCTGGAAAAAACAAACAAACATGAAAAACAACACAGGAGTAAGAAAAGCTCAAGAGACACTGGGTAGCAATCCTAAACATGGTCTAATCTCCATTACTTGTCTGTTTCTGCTTTTGTGTCATAGTTTGAGGATTTAAAGGACCTAAGAACGGGACAGGAGGGATAGAATCAGCCTAAAACATGAAATATGTGACTTTCATGTCCCAGGCTCCCAGTTATGGTCTGTCCCCTGTTATACCACTTCCCCTGCCTGAGGCCACCACCGCATCTGGCCACGGGCACAGACTGAGCCCACCTCTAGTCTAAACGAACCAAGAGAGGAAAAATACTTTTTCCTTTCAACCAAAACAAAGTTGGGGATTGTTCAAAGGGCTCTTTCTTACAATAACTCACAAGTTCATAGGAATGGGTGCATTTGCAGCATGCAGATCCAAACCTAGATCCAATGGCCGCAGAAAGGGTGACCCAGGTCATGAGTTCCCTCACCTCCACCTGCTGTGAGCTGATCCGGAGGCCCCTGGATCTAAGCTGGGACCATTCCCAGACTCCCCAGCTCCTCTCATGACCTACTTCCCAGTGTAGCCTTTGATTGAGCAAGGGGGGGCCCCTGGCCAAGACGCCCTACAGCAGCGGTCCCCAAATTTTTTGGCACCAGGGAACGGTTTTGTGGAAGACAGTTTTTCCACAGACTGGGGGTGGGGTGGCGTGAAGTTTCGGGACGATTCAAGCGCGTTACATTTATTGTGCACTTTATTTCTATTATTATTACATTGTAATATATAATGAAATAATTCTACAACTCACCATAATGCGGAATCAGTGGGAGCCCTGAGCTTGTTTTCCTGCAACTAGATGGTCCCATCTGGGGGTGATGGGAGACAGTGACACCCAAAGTGTGTTGCTTATGTCCAGTCTACTCCGTAATCTCATTTTGGTTGCTGTCACTGCAGAAAACCCTGCTTCACAAAGATAGGATGTTGGAAATGAAAGCAGGCTTTTCCGTGCTTTTGTGGCAATCTCAGGATATTCCGCCTTGACTTTAATCCAGAAGGTATGGAGATTTGAAGTTGTCTCAAACATAATTTTAAGGCAACCATCATTTGCGATCTCAAGCAATTGATCCTCTTCTAGCACGGACAAAGTCGATTCACCCAGCTTATTCACAAATGGGTTGCAGATCCATTCCTTCCCAGTTTGGGGGTCTTTTGTGGTTGGGAAGTAATGCTCAAACTCTTTTGGAAGCTGAGATAGGTGATCATGCATCAGCTGGGAGAAAGAAGGCCCTAGTTCAGTCTCTTTCAAAATCTCTGCTAATGTTTGAAACATGTCAAAAATCCCAATGTTCACTCGTCACCCCCATAATTCCAGTTTGGCTTTGAATGCAGTCACTTTATCTGCCAACTTGAACACAGCTGTCATTCTCCCCCGAAGTGACAGACTGAGTTCGGTGAGCAGGTTGAATATGTCATACGAGTAAGCAAGTTTTGCGACCCATTCTGTGTCACCGAAATGTGCTGCCAGTGGTGACTGTTTTTCTACAAGAAATCTCTGGAGTGGCTCTCATAACTCAAAAACTCTGGCCAGTGATCTACCTTTAGAAAGCCATCTCACTTCTGTGTATAAGAGAAGACGTGTGCTCTGTGTCCATCTCCTCACAGAGGGGCACGAACAGATGTGAGTTAAGGGCATGTACTTTAATGTCGTTGATAATTTTAACCATGTCCTGCAAAACATTGTTAAGTTCAGGTGCCATTTTTCGGCTAGCCAGCATTTTGCTAGGGATGACACAGTGTGTAGACTCACATTCAGAAGCGACCTCTTTGATCCGTAGTGAAACCAGAAAGCCGTCCAGTCATGGCAGCCTCTCCGTCTGTGCATATACCAACACAAAAAGACCAATTCAGTTTTCCTGATATGTAATCATTCAAAGACTTGAATAGTTCTGCAGTTGTGGTGTTGGTTGGCAACAAAAGTGCACATAACATATACTCATGCACACCCTCCTGAAAAATATATTGCACAAAAACAAGCATTGTTGCCTTGTCAAGATCGGTAGACTTGTCAACCTGGATTGAGTACCACGGTGACTCATTAATCCTCTCTAACAACTGTGCCTCAATATCCTCTGCTATTTCATCAATTTGTCTAGTTATGGTGCTAGCCGAAAGAGGAACACGTGCCACCTTTTGAACTGCAGCCTCTCCTATAAGTTCACGACACATGTCCTTAGCAGCAGGCAGGATCAACTCTTCACCAATAGTAAAGGACTTCGTAGCTTTAGCAATGCAGTTAGCCACTAAGAATGATGCTCTCAGTGCAGACACATTTGATGAAGTGGTGGCCTTCAATGATTGTTTCTGTTCTTCGTGTTCACGATTTTTTCTTTTGAAAAACTCCAAAGGCTTGTCGTTCTTTTTTTTTATAAATTTATTTATTTATTTATTTTTGGCTGCGTTGGGTCTTCGTTGCTGCGCACGGGCTTTCTCTAGTTGCAGCGAGAGGCGGCTACTCTTCATTTTGGTGTGCGGGCTTCTCTTGTTACAGAGCAGGGGCTCTAGGCACGCGGGCTCAGTAGTTGTGGCTCGCGGGCTCTAGAGCGCAGGCTCAGTAGTTGTGGCAGACGGGCTTAGTTGCTCCACGGCATGTGGGATCTTCCCAGGCCAGGGCTCGAACCCGTGTCCCCTGCATTGGTAGGCGGATTCTTAACCACTGCACCACCAGGGTAGTCCCCAAAGGCTTGTCTTTTAATGCAGGGTGCTTGGTCTCCATGTAGCGAAGCAGTTTTGAAGGTTTCATGGCTCCGTTGGATAGCCGGTCGCCACAAATTATACAAAGCAGGCTTGGAGAATGTGAATCACCTGTTGCAATGAACCCATAATTTAAGTAGGACTCTTGGTATTTCCTTTAAAATGTAGCTTTCTTTTTGTTGGCAGTCTTAGAGTCTTCTGCTGTCTCATCATTGGGTCTTTCCCTCTTTTCAAAGAAGCTCTCCAGCACTGTTTGTTTTTTACCTATTTTGGCTAGGGTTAGCTTGCGGGCTTACCAAAACTGTGACTGAGACAAGTGCGCAGTGTGGGAAAGAGGTGTGGACGGAAATGGTAAATAAAATAATGGGTGGGCCACGCATGGACTAAAGTAAGTGTTGGATTCTGACTTAAAGCCTGCCACCAGATGCAGCTGCTGTACAACTGAAGTACATCAACTCATTTGCCACTATAAAGCCTGCCACCAGATGCAGCTTAACTGTCACTTTCCCCTCACTGATAGGGTTTTGATATGAGTCTGCAAGCAATTGCTTTATTATGGTCTCTGTGCAGTCAAACCTCTCTGCTAATGATAATCTGTATTTGCAGCCACTCCCCGGTGCTAGCATCACTGCCTAAGCTTCACCTCAGAGCATCAGGCATTAGATTCTCATAAGGAGCCCACAACCTAGATCCCTCGCATGCAGAGTTCACAGTAGAGTTCGTGCTCCTATGAAAATCTAATGCCGCCACTGATCTGACAGGAGGCGGAGCTCAGGCAGTAATGTGAGCGATGGGGAGCAGCTGTAAATACAGATAAAGCTTCACTCGCTCGCTTCACTCGCTCGCCCGCCGCTCACCTCCTGCTGTGAGGCCCCAGACCGGTACCAGTCAGTGGTTGGAGGGTTGGGGACCCCTGCCCTACAGGGCCCCCAGAGATTCTTCTCCTAGTTTCCAGGAATCCTGGGTTGACTTTGCCTCGAGAAGCAGTGTAAGGCAGTGGAAAAAGCAGACAAGCCTGCCTTCTAACACTGACCTCACCACATCTATGGGCTGCATTGCTTTAAGGAAGTGGGTCTCCCTAGCTTTAAGTGGAAGTGGATACCCACCCTATGAGGATGCTGTGAAGATTAAATGAGATAATACAAATAAAGCTCCTGGTGCTCAATAAAAATATTCCCTGTTCTCTTTTTAAAAATCTTTTTGTTCATCTTCTAGAAGTTTCTATGGCCTTGGAACCCTAGAAATCCTACCCATCTACTTTGTTCCCACCTGCTCAGTTTGCCTTCATTGGAGAAGTAGGTACCCAATTGTTTCATCTTTCTAATAGCAAAGAGAGACATCTTTCTCCTCCTCATTCAAAAAGTCCACATCCTTTTGAGCTACCCTTTAAGTTTCTATTCCTTGTCTGAGGGATGCCTTCAGTTCTTAGTCCATTTTCAGAGCAGAAAAACCATTCTGTCCTAAGCCCAGAGGCTAAACAAGAATCTCCTAATTCAGGTTGTCATCCAAACTATTAGCCACTTCTCTGGATTTGCTTCCCTGTCTCATGACTATGTACCCACTTCTCTTCCTCCCCTGGGGTCTGACCTTCCAGAAGTCTATGACTGCATTCACCCCAAACCAAACAACATGGTAGTAATCAGAGTACCTATAACTTCTACCAAGGAACAGAGGGGTCCTATCTCATACCAGTTTAGGCATCACTCAAAGGGGTCAAGGCAAGATAAATAACTGAAGGTACATATAACAGTTTACTACAAATTCTCAATTCTCGACACTAAATGGGAACAATATGAAGTATGGATAGACAAATAATTCAGAGACTCACAGCTTCAACCAATAGTTTCAACTGTCTTGTCTTGCCAACTTTACCAACCACTAATAAACTATAAAAGTAAAAGTAAGCAATCACAATTTCTCTTCTGGCTTCTCAGCAGGAAACAGGAAAAAGATTAAAAGTTGGAAAAGAAACACAGCCTTGGGTTAACAAAAATCTGGAATCTAAGCAGCCACTGGACAAATAAGAGCTGGCTTGTGTGCTCTTAATTTAATTCACCCAGCCTATGAGCAGTATCTGGACACAATCACATAGAGCCTTGTAGAACATTCCACTCAGGAGACCCACATCCTGCCAGATATGGCGGTTTTAAATAAGTCCATGATTCTTTGACACTCCTCCCTTAAAAAGATAGAGTATAATTCCCCTCCCCTTGAATGTGGACCAACTTGGTAACTCGTTTCTAATGAATGGAATGTGGCCGAAGAGATACAACGTGACTTCCAAAGCCAGGTCACTGTGGAACAACTCACTCCGGGGGAAGCCAGTTGCCATGTCTTGAGAACACTCAATACAGGTCCCCAATGCCATGTGGAGAGGCCTCCATGGAGAAGAACTTAGGCCTCGCACCAACCAGCCACGTGACTGAGTACCCGAGAAGCCCCTCCAAAGCCAATCAAGCCTTCAGATGACCCCAGCTGACATCTGACCACAACCTCCCAAGAGACTCAGGGCCAGAACAACCTGGCTAAGCCACTCCTAAATTCCAGACCCACAGAAACTGTGAGAGATATAAATAAATTCATATTGTTGTTTTAAGCTACTAAATTTTGGAGTGATCTGTACACATTATCAGATAAATAATTCACCAGGTAAGTCAACAAAAGGGAATGATAATAACCATTCCCTAAGTATGTAGTTAGGCTACTTACTTTTCTCCTTCTGCCTGGCCCGTAGGTAAGGGTGAAAAAAATGAATTTGTGTATGTGTATATATATATATATATATGTCACGTCACAATGAAGAGATATAAAGAAGGTGCCAACCTCCTTAAAACCCTGTGATAAGTAAGTATTATCAGGAAATGACAGTTGCTGAAAACCTATTAAATACCTCACTTGTCCACATAGGATCTCAGAGTGGTAGAAAAGGCGTAGCAGCACCGCCCACTAGGCATGGCTTCTGAGGGTGTAGGCAAGGCTTCAGTACCCAGTTCTGCGCTCAGGATGAAACAAAGTGCTGTACCATGTGAGAGAACCTGGACTAGGACCCCAGCGCCATCCCCACTGCTTTAGTCCAAACTCTCCCTTTCAGGAGTCACACTCTCCAGTCATGGAGCATTCTCTCCTCTAGGGGGCAGAAGCAACCAGAGAAACACCAGACGCAAAGCTCTTTTGTTTACTTGTTATCTCAGACTGGCTTGCTCCCCTCAAAAGCCTCTTTTCGCTGATAGACTTACTCCCTTATCAAAGTCCTTGAAAGAAAGCCACAGTCTCCCTTTCCATCCTGATATGCAGAGGTCTGGACAGAACACATGCTGTCCTGTGCCTTAATCTCTTTTCTTTATCTGGGCTCCCCGCAGGTTCTGGCTGGAGTAGCCGCTGGGCTGTCGCAAGGCAGTCAGCAGGCAGCTGCGTGATCCGGGTGAAAGAGGAACAGTCTTGGAATCACAAGATCTGAGTTTCAGTCCTGGCTCTTCCACCCACTTACTGGTCTGGACCTTGCCTGGTCCTGAAAAAAAACTAACTGGTCCTGAAATAAAACTAACTTACACTAGCAGAAGAGCTAAGAAGGAGATGGGAATCTGAGGTCTAGGGCAGGAAGTCCTTACCTAATAGAACAGAAGGAAAAGGGCTAAAAGCTGGAGGTGAACCCAAAAGCCATACAGGTCCCCAAGGCCAAGTATAAGGCCAATCAGAGCACCAAATCTGGATGGGCCTCAGACCAAGACGGAACATCCCTTAAATATCCCTGTGGCAATAGTCACTCAATGGACACAGCCTGAAGTCATCACAGCTGGCATTTCCCATTAACAGCACATCTTTCCTCTATCAGTTGGTGAGGACTGATGCCAGCTGTTGTTCTTTCTTGGGCCAGCAAGAACACAGATATAGCCCAGTCTAATTTACAGGATCAAGGGGGTTGTGACAGTGTGACTTTGAACAAATTACATCTGTAGTTTATTCATATATAAAATGGATCAATACCAATGCCTATACTGTGTCCTCCAGAAGGTGGCTGAGAGGACCCACTGAGATTTCTGTCAAGATGCTTTGCAAACTGTGAGTGTTTATTCAAATATATTAGTTTTAAAGAATATAAAGGCAGCCACTGCACCACAAATCATGCAGCCTGCCTGTGATACCTCTCTTGCATGGCATATACCTCCTTAGAACCCAGAGGGAGGTCTCTACAGCCTAAACTAAAATGGACTCAGAGCAGCCAGATTCTGTGTCCCACGTATCAACAGTAACTTCCTTGTCCTTACTTGCAAATAGGGGAAGAAAAACGTGGGTGTTGAGTTTGGAAAATAAAGCTTCAACCAACCGCATTAGTCCCACTTCTCCTTCTACCCACCTGGGAAACCCCACTCCTGACCCAGCCCTATCTCTGTAAAATTCACCTGCTCCTTTATTAACTTCCTGAAATGATAAGGGATTTCTTCTGGCCTTGAAGTTAGTACAGGGCTGTTCGTGAAGGGCTAGGATCAGCATTACCCACCTGTTTGGGGATTACTGAGATGAAATCCAAAGAATTAAATAAAATGTCATGACCTCATTCATTTAGAATGTGTTTTGACCAAAAATGAGCTCACATTTATCTTGACACTATCTAAAAAAAGGGATTCATTACATAAATGTATAGAATAAATAAGAAAGAGGGGATGCTTCATCAGTCTATTCACGATCACTCATTGAGTACCTTTAATAAGCCCAGCTCAAATTACTATAAAGCACATGAATGGAACACAAGTGGGCAGGATATTCTTAGTGGAAAGGGGAGTTTTGAAGTCAAATGTGAATGAGAAATGCAAGGTTGACAAGACTTAACCAGGTTTCGTTATAGGAACACTGCTCGGAAACTTTAAGGCCAACATTCACTGCAAATCTCCTAAAGAGGAACAAATTATTTCTTAAACTCAATTGACCCCAAAACTCATGTTTTACAAAGTTCCTCTTCCTGTGTTACAGAAACACTGTGATGAGGGGATACAGATGAAGTGTACAATGTAGTTCCTGTTCTTCAAGGAGCCCATAATCTTGCTAGAGAAGCAAAGTGTATAAATGTGCACAAAACAATGAATGACATGTCACATAGAACAGTAGGATTTTAGGTAAAATAGGAGATCAGAGTAGGAAAGATCAGTGTGGTCTGAGACACCTGGAGAGGAGATTACGGGAAAGGTGTAATTCAGCTGCGGCTCCAAAAAAAACCAGGGCAAAGGAAAGGCCCCCAAGTGGAAGGATGATGGTGAATAAAGACAGAAGAAAGAGTGAGGGAGGAAGCGGGGTTGGAGGGAGTGGGGCTTGTATAAATCTGACTTTCCATTTGTTCAGGGACACCAACAATCGGGGGTGTTACTGGACAATCCATATACACTTGAAATTATAAACTACTTTATAGATGTCTTTTTTTTTTTTTAAGCACAAATGATCACTAGTAATTCCTTCTGGACTAGCTTTTCTTAGGAGAAAACAATATCAATAATAAACATGTCAAGAGAGGCTTCTGTGGTCCCTCAGGTGGCCTAAAAGTCCTCTGCTTTTCCACATACCCACCACTCCTTATCCACAATTCCAAGACCCTAAAAGCTCTGAAAAACTTAGGTTCTTTTCCCTGACTCATTTTGTGGCAAAACCTTTCCTGAACTGATGAGAAGCTATTTACAGTCTTTATTCCACTTAGTGTAAATATCCATTCCTTTTGTTGTAGAAATAGTCACATATTTGATTATGGGGTACTGCCTTAGACCCCACTGGAATGTTCTATAAATTACAGTATATGGACCATGTCATCTTTCTAAACTCCTAAAACTTTAAAATTTTGAAATGCAAGGGTCCCCAATAAGGGATCGTGGACCTATAATTCTTTATACCCTAGCTTTATGCTGTCTGTGAAAAAAGGGTTTGCTATGTAGCACTGATTTAAAGGGAAATTTCATTAGTGATGCTAGTTTTCCAACTGAATGGCTGCTTGATCTCAGAGGATAAGAATGCCCAGAAAAAAAAGCATACCACCACAGACTTCCTGGTCTTTTGCCCCCAGGGAAGCTATCGTTAATAGTCTGCTATTCCCACAGGAGTTAAGAGGGGAGACTCCACTTCCTTGGCACTCAAGCTGGCAGGCAGCAGTAGCCGCTCCATGGGAACAAAGCCTCCATCTACCATCTCATGTGTCACTTACCACGTGTCTTCAAAGCTCAGGAGCAGAGGCCACAGTGGCTGCTTCGATTCCCCTTGCTGAGATTTGTTTACATCTATCAGTGCAGGAAAATGCTACTGATTTGGGTTGTTGCCCATTCCATTAAGGGAAAATGAGGAAAGGAGGCTGGGTAACCCCAAGGAGCAGCCAAGCTCCAATCAACACCACTGCAAAGCTCTTTCCGATCAACTTCGGGCTTTCAGGACTACTGCTGCTCTGTTAGAAGAGGAAGTTTACTTACGCAAGATTTCCCAGGGAAATGTGCAGCATCTGCTAGAAGAATCTAAGCCTTAGCCTGGTTAAAAGTACAGAAAAATCTTCAAGCTTTTCAGAAAGAGCAGGGAGAAAAGAGAGGAATAAACACGTCCTCTTAAAATCTGCAAACACCAGCTTTCATTCAGCAGCCTAAAAACCAACCAGAGTGCTAGGTCAAGGTCCAGAGTCCAAGTGTCTGTGATGTGAGGCTTTCGCTTCTCGGCTCCAAACACAAGAGCAAAAGTCCAGTGCTATGTCAGGGCACCTCGAAGCAGGGCCCCGCACAGGTCTAGCTTTGCTAGGTCTCTGACACGGGTGACGCAACACCGAGGACACCAAGCACAAAGCCACTGAACTAATTAGCCTCAAAACCTTACGTCTCCATGTCTGCTCCAAGAAGAGGTTACTGACTTCTCCAAGGATTCTTCTCAAGAATGAGCCACCAAACAATAACCTTATAACCTTATCTTTGTTCACAATGTGGCTCTGAGGCCAGACTCTACTTCATGGCCTCCATACCTGCTTCACAAAGGGCCAAGCAAGGTGGGTTTTTTTGTTTTTGTTTTGAATTTGAATAACTAATGTGTCCAAACTTTAATATGAACTTATTTCTTTTTGCTTCAGTACTCTACCAAACTTATCTTTTACTGCAGTAACATGATTTGGTGTATCAATCATACCATTCACTGCTTTTTATATTTAAGTTATTTTTTTTAACCTCTTTATTGGAGTATAATTGCTTTACATTTTTGTGTTAGTTTCTGCTGTATAACAAAGTGAATCAGCTATACGTATACATATATCCCCATATCCCCTCCCTCTTGCGTCTCCCTCCTACCCTCCCTATCCCACCCCTCTAGGTGGTCTCAAAGCACCAAGCTGATCTCCCTGTGCTATGCAGCTGCTTCCCACTAGCGATCTATTTTACATTTGGTAGTGTATATATGTCAATGCTACTCTCTCACTTAGTCCCAGCTTACCCTTCCCCCTTCCTATGTCCTCAAGTCCATTCTCTACGTCTGCGTCTTTATTCCTGTCCTGCCCCTAGGTTCTTCAGAACTATGTTTTTTTTTTTTCGATTCCATATATATGTGTTAGCATACAGTATTTGTTTTTCTTAGTTCCCCGACCAGGGATCAAACCCACATCCCCTGCATTGGAAGGCAGATTCTTTACCACTGGGCAACCAGGGAAGTCCCAAGCATGGTGTTCTGCAATAGTAGGGGTGCAATAAACATTTATGGGATAAAGGAAGAATAAATCTGTAAAGGTTTGGGGAAATTACATACTCTTTGGATAAAAGTCTGATTTTGTTTTTGAGGACAGGAGAAGATAGGTATAAGAGAGTCTTCTAAATTCTACAGGTACAAAGGAATGGTTTTAGAAACACACCAAGACCAGTAGAGCTTACTCCTTCATTCATTCACCCAACAAATATTTACTGAGCTCCCACGTACCAGGCACGGTTCCAGGTTCTGGAGACACATAGGGAAAGCTCCCCACCTGCATGGAACTTACAGCAAAGTAGCTAAAAGCAGAGGCTTTGCAGTCAAGCTTTCAAATCCCAGCTCTATTACTTAACTAGAGAAGTTAGAAAGGAAGTTTATTGTGCTCTGCTTGCTCACCTTGAAAATGGGGATAATAGTACCTATCTTGCAGTAATATTTATGAAAATTAAGTGAGAATCCCTGTAAAGGAATTAGCAAAGCACCTGACACATAGTATATTTTTAATAAATTTTACACCCTGGGACTTCCCTGGTGGCGCAATGGTTAAGAATCTGCCTGCCAATGCAAGGGACATGGGTTTGATCCCTGGTCCGGGAAGATCCCACATGCTGTGGAGCAACTAAACCCGTGCGCCACAACTACTGAGCCTGCGCTCTAGAGCCCGAGACCTACAACTACTGAGCCCGAGCACCACAACTACTGAAGACGGCGTGCCCTAGAGCCTGTGCTCCGCAACAAGAGAAGCCACCTCAATAAGAAGCCCACACACCGCAACGAAGAGTAGCCCCCACTCACCACAACTAGAGAAAGCCCGCACGCAACGAAGACCCAACACAGCAAAAAAAAAAAAAAAAAAAAATTTACACCCTGATCACTACCACCCTCAAGTTAGTCTTATCATATTATTATTAGTTTCTTTTTTTTTATGGGTTTGACACAGTTAGATCCTTAGGAAGAGAGAACAATTAGTGGGCTGCTGAAATGGCCCTGAGCAAGAAGCTATGAAGAGGAAGAGAATTTGAGACAGTTTTAAAAAAAGGTGGTGAGGGGGGCGGTATTTACCAGCAATCCCACTCAGGAGAATTGAAAATATATGTCCACACAAAAACTTGTATTAGTCAGGGTTCTCCAGAGAAAAGAACCAATAAGATAATACAGTGATATGTATAAGAGATTTATTACAGGAAGTGAGAGCCCTCGTTTCTAGTAATAATGTTTTTTGTTGTTTTTTTTAAGAAGAAAGCAGTTTCTTTTTTTTTAATTTATTTATTTATTTTTAGCTGTGTTGGGTCTTCGTTTCTGTGCGAGGGCTTTCTCTAGTTGCGGCGAGCGGGGGCCACTCTTCATGGCAGTGCACGGGCCTCTCATTGTCGTGGCCTCTCTTGTTGCGGAGCACAGGCTCCAGATACTCAGGCTCAGTAGTTGTGGCTCACGGGCCTAGTTGCTGAGCGGCATGTGGGATCTTCCCGGACCAGGGCTCGAACCCGTGTCCCCTGCATTAGCAGGCAGATTCTCAACCACTGCGCCACCAGGGAAGCCCTGTAATAATGTTTATTGCCAGACTCCTGCACTCCTCCCAAATGTTCAGCATTAACCAAGTGAGAAAGTTAACTAGGGAAGAGACAAAGGAAACCCCACAGAATCATCCAGACGAACTGGGCTGTTAGGAAATGAAGAAATGAAAAGTGTTGCACATAATTAAGACTACTGTCAATCCAAGCAGGATTGCCAGCCTGGAGTCCTCAGAGAAAAATCGCTGGGAGGGGAATTGGCAAATGAAGTACTGGAGGCCTAGAGCGGGAGTGTGAGAAGAAACTGTGTCTTCCGCTTCACGTTAATTAATACCCTCCTGCTGTTCTGAGTCTCAGCTGGGTGTATAAATGGATTCAGGACCCGTCAGCTGATAAAAGCCACAACACAACAGGAGTAAGAGCGTGCTATCTGGTTTCTTTACCTGTCAGTTAGCCACCTGAGCCCAAGGGCGTTGTAGATGTGGCCTCAAGCCCAGTTATTTGTATTGTTCCCAGAGGCAGGGAGAGCTTGAGTCAAGGAAGCAGACGTGCAAATGCACCTCAGGCCAACACCTGTTCTTACCTCATCAAAGATGCCCCTGCTCCAGCTCCTAGAGATTCTGATTCTACGCTCCTTTCCATTTTTCTCTCCCATCAGGCCTTACCACTCTCTGCCCTCCCTCCCCCTGGCATTTGTGTTCAGATTCTCTTTCTCTGTCAGGCCCGCTCATACCATGACTAGTAGGAATAGTCTCCCCAGCTATCCACCTGCGTATGTCCCCAGAAGTTACCCCCTCTTGGGGTTACCCCTTCTATTCCAGTTAGCCCCAGGTTATGGGGACCTGCCCCACTCCCCCATGAGCCCAGAGCAGGCCTCAGGACCCCAGTTCTCTGGTCCCTCACTTGTCTGGGTCAGGCTCCATGTACCAAGCACAAAGCCATGGCAAGTTCTAGCTCAGTGGTTTGCAACTAAAATTAAACAAACAAAAGGTACAAATAGCATTAACTGGCATTTAGTACGTGCTTACAGTGTGTGTGTCAGGCACTGCCCTAAGTTCTTTACAGGTAGGACTCACTCACTCCTCCCAACCTCCCTATGAGGTGGGTCCTGTTATTAACTCATTTTACAGAAGAAAAACTGAGCTACAGAGAGGCTAGAAAAACTGCCACAGGTAACAAGCTAGGCCATGGCAGAGCCATGATTCAAACCCACACAGTCATATTCCAGGGCTCAACTCTGATCACAATCTTATAACACAGAAAAATACAAATATACACTCAGTCCCTGCCTAAAAGAGGCCTCTAACTCAGCAAGGGAAGCAGACAATGGATTATAGCCACAAATTCACAAGTCATGGCTTTATCTTTGTGATTCCCCTCATACAACAGATACACATCCTGCACCAAGTCCAGTTGGGAACTTCCTGCTAACGCATGAAGCAGAACTGATTACAACCAAAAGAGGAGGACAATTACACAATCTCTTTTAAAGCAGGAAGTTACTCAATGAGAAAATATTTTCTCATTCTTATGTGAATACTAATGGCTAAAACAGAAAGAACACATCTTGTACATCAACCACACCTCAATTTAAGAAAAATAAAATTAAGTAAATAAATAAAGGACACATCTATAGCTCAGGAGATAACATTTCTCACATCCAACCAAATATAGGACATGAGAAAGTGAGATCATACCCGAAATCCTGGGAAATTCAGCCTAATATTTGCCAATTTGATCTTCTCTTGGATTCTCTTCCCATAAAACTCACCATGGTAACATTCTAAGTGAGCCTAGAAGACAGTTCTGACTCATTCTAAGAGAATGTTGAGAAGCTGGACAACTGTGGAAATAGAACGAGCAATCCTTTCAAAAAAGAGATAGGGATTTCCCTGGTGGCGCTGCGGTTGAGAATCCGCCTGCCAGTGCCGGGCGGCACGGGTTCAAGCCCTGGTCCGGGAGGATCCCACATGCCGCAGAGCAATTGGGCCCGTGCGCCACAGCTACTGAGCCTGCGCTCTAGAGCCCACGAGCCACAACTACTGAAGCCTGTGCTCCTAGAGCCCGTGCTCCGCAACAAGAGAAGCCACCACAATGAGAAGCCCACGCACCACAACAAAGAGTAGCCCCCGCTGGCCGCGACTAGAGAAAGCCTGCGTGCAGCAACGAAGACCCAACGCAGCCAAAAATAAACAAATAAATTCATTTAAAATAAATAAATAAATTTTTTTTAAAAAAGAAAGAGATAATTAAACCAAATGTTATTGTACTTATCTAGGCTCTTCTCGTTCTCTTTTGATGCACCATCAGTGACTAATTCAGTTCGAGTCAGACATCCAACAACTGAGCAAAAGAATCGATTCAGATCCAAAGAAAGGTGACACACAGGTAGTACACACTCAGGCCAATAACCAAAGTCCAGGGTGACAGAACTAAGGGACACATTGCCTCTAAGGGAACACAAATTTATCCTATTTTTAATGTTCCCCAGAAAAGCTTTCAGAGTCTATCTAGGTGAAATGATGGGGTATCTGATAATACTGAAGCCCGGAACACTTTCCATTTTAAACCCCCCTTTGGATCCCAGGACTCCTCCCTGCCACAGTAGCCAGCATGGAAAGACAAGACTGAAGCTCACCAACTTTCACAAAGTTTGCCTTTGTGCCAGAGACAATGCTATGTGTTCCCCCAACCTCCTTTCATTTTCCTCCTGACACACAACTTGTCTACTGTGGTTGGATGGGGCACATGAGTTCTAACCAAAGGAATGAGGGTGGAAATGATGCATATCACTTTCAGGCCTGTCCCTAAAGTCTCTTGTGAGATCTTCCACTCGCTTCCTTCATCCACCAGCCAGATATAGAGGATCCTGAGGAAAACTCCAAGCCCTCCGATGATGAGCACATGCAACAAAGCACTACAGTACCACCCACACCAGACTGCAACATGAGTGAGAAACTACCCTTCATGTGTGAAACCACATTTTGGCATCGGTTTGTTACAGCAGCTAGTGTGGATCACTCGATGAATACAGCTTGTGTGTGCCGTGATCTCACTGTGATCTCACTGTGGGAGCATCAGTTCATCTGGAAAATTCACACCTACCTGTGTCATTGCCAATGCAATCAATTATCAGGCAGATGCCCAGGGGCTTGCTCTGCATCTTATATCTCTCTTCCAGTACGTGCTGGAAAGGAAAGCAGGGATTGTTAAAGACCCTAAACATTGTTCTTTTCCTCAAGGTTCCACCCATATGATCTTTTCTTTTGGATTTCCTTACATTTCCTTTTGGCAGGTGAGTCACTCAATAGACACAGGCTGAAGTCATCACAGCTGACATTTCCCTTCAATATCAACAAGCTACTTCAGTTTCTATTTAATTTTAATAAAAATTGCAGTCTCTTTACGCATGTCATAGCTTTGTGGGATAAAGATAATTTAAAACACAGAGAAAAGATGGGTCATATGTTTCCACAGTAATCTGAGATTGTACAAGTGATATCTTTCCAAACCAATACAAAAGGAGGCCTTTCTATTATGGAGAAAAGGTATCAGCATAGAAAAAGTCAGACCAAGTCAAGGTTCAGTGTCACTGCTTGCTTATATATTCAGCAATCACTCAGCTGAGAAAAGAAATGCCACTTTGGAATTTTCCTGCATTCCAAAGTTCACTAATGCAATCCACTTGAACATCTTTCTCTTTGCTACATCCAAGGTTCCCCTTTAGAACAGAAGAGTTCTCAGAATAGCACACCCTCAGCATCCTATTGTTACAAAGAATTCTTAATGGACAGATATTTTTAAAGCCATCAGTGTTCTCCACAGATACTGTGCTTGCAATACAATACCAAATCAGATCATTTATTCTGTACCTGAGGTAAAAATGCTTCTGATTCCTGAATGGATGTCTTCACTGGTTCTCCTGGGGGATGAGAGAGAAATCATTTACAAAGCTGAAGGAGAACTAGCCCTAATCCTAGTTCCTGCAGGCTGCGTTTCTTTATGTCACACCATTTTTCTTTCCCTATTTTCTTCCGCCTACTGTCTTTTCTTTCCCCAGCTATACTCAGCCCCAAGCTTCTAACCTCACACCGAAAAACCTAACTGATAAGAAAACACAAGTCCCCACGCTAAACAGGGGTTATGTAGAAAAACTGCTTAAATAGAAGTATAAGAAGGCTCTCCCTTGCCCTTCTCCAGGTAAGGACCCAGTGACTGGTGAGGTTTTAACCTGATAGGGAGAATTTAATAAATTAACCACCCAACAGTATCAATAGCTTTACTGCATGTGCTGAAATTGTGCACAATGCCTCAAGGGAACAACCTTAGAGACACAGAGAAGGGAAAGCTCTTGTGGGTTTGCCACTTATAGAACAGATGGCCATGTTTTCTTAGTCCAGTGATATTGGGAGATCATAAAATAAAATGTCAATGGTAAGATAGGGGACAGTGGGCTTAGCAAATATAGATGAACCTAGAGCAACCTCTGTAGATAAAAAATGACTTTACTAGTCCCAGGGAGGTGGAAAAACCACCAGTTTTGAAGCCATAAAGGGCTGGCTGAAACCCTAGCACCATCACTAACAAGTCCTGTGATCCTGGGCAAGTTTCTGAAGTCTCAGGGTGTGTTGGGTTTTGTTTTGTCTTGTTTTGTTTTTTAATCTCAGAGATGAGCATCTAATTTATGACTGCTGCAAAAATGAGAAATAATGTCTAAAGACAGGCAAAGAAAATGCCAATATTTGGTAAGGTTTGGGGGAAATGAGCACTTTCAAATGGTAATGCTGTATAAGTTGAAACAGTCTTTTTAAATTTAATTAATTTATTTATTTATTTATTTATGGCTTTGTTGGGTCTTCGTTTCTGTTCGAGGGCTTTCTCTAGTTGCGGCAAGTGGGGGCCACTCTTCATTGCGGTGTGCGGGCCTCTCACTATCGCGGCCTCTCTTGCTGTGGAGCACAGGCTCCAGATGCGCAGGCTCAGTAATTGTGGCTCACAGGCCTAGCCGCTCCGCGACATGTGGGATCTTCCCAGACCAGGGCTCGAACCCATGTGCCCTGCATTGACAGGCAGACTCTCAACCACTGTGCCACCAGGGAAGCCCGAAACAGTCTTTTTAAAGGACAATTAGCAATACCCTTTAAACCAACATTCTGCTTCTAGAAGTTTATCCTAAGGAAATAATAGAGCACGTGTGCAAAAATGTCAAGGAGATGTACTGAAGGACTGTTTGTAATGGCCCTAAGCTAGAAAGAAACTAAAAGCCTACCAACACGAAACTGGTTAAATAAATTATGATACCTACAATGGAATACTACACAATGTTAAAAAGGATACGAGAAATCTTTATGTATTTGACATGAAAAGATATGCAGGATGTATTAAGTGAAAAATAGATTACTGAATAATATTATAATATGGAGCCAACATACTTAAAAATTTTACATGTGTTTGTGTGCGTATACCTACATATACTTACTAGAGGTACACAGATCAAACATTAATAGAGGTTATGTCTGATACTCAGAATTAAGAGGAAATTTCACTTTATCTTTTTGTATTTCAGCAATCATGGCTTAACAGAATTAAAAAAACACACAAAATAATATAGTAATATGTCCATCTCAGTTCAGGGCACTTAGCACTTACTAAGAGTGCTTAATAAATTGTAGTTATCATCATCATCATCCAATTGAAATCTATTTGGAAGTCCAAAATAATATGAATACTTGGTTTGATTATTTTAAACTTCTATTAGATTAAGGTCAAGTTATCAGGATGCTTTTCTCTTTTACTAGCAAATGAACCACATCCAGGCAAAAGCAGGCAACTAGCTCTCCTAAGGATCTGCAGGGCTGTTGGGACCCTCACCTACCTCACCTGTTGAATTACCATCAAGGATAAACCTGCCATCAGGGAGCCCAATGGAAAAAACACTGATTATTATTATTATTTTTTATTATTATTATTTTTGGCTGTGTTGGGTCTTCGTTTCTGTGCGAGGGCTTTCTCTAGTTGTGGCAAGCGGGGGCCACTCTTCAACGCGGTGCGCGGGCCTCTAACTATCGTGGCCTCTCTTGTTGCGGAGCACAGGCTCCAGACGCGCAGGCTCGGTAGTTGTGGCTCACGGGCCTAGTTGCTCCGCGGCATGTGGGATCTTCCCAGACCAGGGCTCGAACCCGTGTCCCCTGCATTGGCAGGCAGATTCTCAACCACTGCGCCACCAGGGAAGCCCAACACTGATTATTTTAAATTCCTATCCAAATCTACCGGGTCTCCCATTTTAAACAGCTAATTCTCACCACCTCACCAGTGTTTTAAGAAACATACTGTCACCTCAGAAATTAATTTGCTCCTCAACAGCTTTTGCTGGAGAGCTGACTTTTACAAAGGGAATGCTGGGCATGAGCTGCTCCATCTGGCTGAGCTGGGCAGAAGGCTTGCAGGTGCACACAGACAGCATGTCGGCTGAGTCATGAGGTGTTGCCATATAGAGGAGGTTTCCATCAGGCCACTGCCCTGCTCTCTACATTCAGGATCGCCCCTGCACACAAATTCCAAGCTCCTCAGGGAAGACTGAGTCCTCCTTACCTGTCTATGCAGCCCCACCTCCGGGAGTTCTTAAGTACTAGAGTAAGAGACTGAGTCTCAGCCCTCACTTCAAGGAGGACTCAAGACAAGCAAAAAATACACTTCTTGAAAATGATGGGATCAAGTGCTGATGTTTTAAGAGTGATGAGAGGGATCTTAAATCCCTTAAATCTTATGGTTGAAATGACTAGGTGTTTTTTTTTTTCTTCCTTTCTTTGTAGGGGTGGGGAATGTCATCTGTACAGTATCTAGATTTATTAAATGGGCTATAAAACAATATCTTAGTAACCTTTCTTCTTCCTGCTGCTAGATATTTGGTTAACGTGGCTCATTAACATGGCTAGATTAATGTTTAACATGACCTGGTTATAGTTCTATTTCAGGTATAAATGTTATATCTCTTAAAAAATATAGTCAAGACGATGAAGCTGATGAAGTAAGAGGTGTTTAAACTCAAATAAGCTAATTTGATGGATAACTAGAAATGCCAATGAATACATTTTAAGAGTTTAACTGTTTTTTATTTTGAGAACTTAATTAAAATATGTAGATAAAAGAAAGGCAACTCTAAAAATGCAACATTCTGTACTTGAATTAGCAATCATTTATAAAGAATGAATATAAAGAAAAGCTGGTCTTACTCTGAATGTCAGGTTGTCCCATCATGAGTCTGTGTTCTTTACTCCTCCCATTCTGGAGCTTCAAATATAAAAAATAAGGTCACACTCCCTGTTCATTTTTCAGAGACATTATATTACACCTCTTTAAATATCTCGATAGGATTCTTACCCAGGAAAAAATAAAAATATCACATTCACTGTTAAATTATCTAAAGAAGGCTAGCAAGAGCCATTAACTCCATGAATCCATATTCTATGGCCAAAGTAGCAATTCAAAGTGAAAATACAATGAATGTGTAAATATGCTCAACTAGCATTTAGAATATGGTATAGGAGAGTTGCTACAATAGCTCCAAGTTAGAACAAGCTGTTGGAACATGCAATTGACATTCAACCTGATCTTTAACACAGAGGCAAGGTACAGTATGGTTAAGAGTGGGAGAGGGATTCTGCCACTTACTAGCTATGTAACTTTGAGCAAGTTCTTTAACTGTATGTCTGTTTCTTTATCTTCAAAATGAGGATAATAATAGTACTTACCTTATAATTTTTTTGAAGATTAAATGTACACAAAGCACTCAGCACAGTGCCTTTTAAGCACACGGAAGTGCTTAATAAATGTCCAGTTATTATTTTTCTATAATGCCTAGCTACACACAAGCCACATGTGGGAGTGGTTCTTGAAAGTTAGCTACCCTTTCTGAGGGCCAGAATGGGATGAATCAGAGAATGAAAGATTGAACAGACCCTTTCTCTTCTCAGATGACAGGTCCTGTGTAAGGTACACATAGCACACACTGTCAACCATCTGATACGCTCAGCTTTCAAATGACAGTTCTCCTCTGAAGCTATCCTAGCCAAAAGAGAGAAGTACACTATTTATTAAGCTGTGTCTGTAGCTAAGTCTGTGCATCTAAATGAAAGAAAAACATATAAGTTGCTTTTATCACTAATAACCAATGACTTAGCCAGAGGATAATGATATTAGATAGAATTTGGAACCCCACATAGGTGTGCATTCACTTTTACATACTATTAAAGAGATATAACATCAAATCAAAGCTAGATTTATTGCAGATAAATATAAAAAGCATTATATTACAGAGTCACAACTTTTTTTTTGGCTGCACAGCACAGCTTGAGGGACCTTAGTTCCCCAACCAGGGATCAAGCCCGTGCCCTCTGCAGTGGAAGCATGGAGTCCTAACCACTGGACCGCCAAGGAATTCCCACAACTTCTTTATTCTATAGTATGTTGGTATCATGTGTTATTTTGCAGCCTTGTATGAGTTAACATCCAGGTATTCAGTTCCCAAATCTTGTGAGGAATTCACTGAATCCATATGCCACAGTGCCTGCTAACTAAATGAATGAACGATCAGGGTCACAGATTAATATAGCAAATTTAAAGAAAAATTTACACACAGAGCATGTGGGTTCCTAATAGGCTATATGGACAGTGAATACAGTTACTTGCATTAACAAAATAGAAAGAATAACAAAAATATGGCAGGCTTTTAACTAAGAATGACAGTATAATTTATGTTAGATAGACAATAGCAGAGAAAGCCCAGAAAATCTGGATCTGAATCCTAAATCAGTTTTCTCTCATGATCTGGTATCATAGAGATTCAGAAGAACAAGAAAAGCATATTTAATTCTTGACAAAAATGACAGATATATCTAAGCTATGACACGATACCATGTAGTTTATTAAACACACCATGGTGTAGAGAAAGGAGTATGGACTGGCCCAGGTCTGGCGGTAGGTAGAGGTGGGCAGTCACTTAATGTTCCTTAGGCCTAAATGTCCTTACTTATTTAATGAGGGTGTTGGACAGTATAATGCTTACCATCCATCTGAGCTCTGAAATTCTATTGCTTAGTGGTATCTCTTACAGATTATATTCTCCACAAAACTATTTTTATTACAAGTATAGTCAATATGTTCATCACATACTTTTATGAAAGTGCTTACGATTTAATCACAGATTATAAACTGTGGTCTAAATCCTGACTACAAATTCCACATATCCTTATATGGAATGAGGATGAGGATGAGATTACACTAAGGTTAACTTCTCAAGATAAAAGATTAACCAAAGCACAATCCTCATGATAACCTTGCACCACTGACTAACACAACACCCAGAAGTGACTACATATTATTTACGGTCACAAATCAATCACTCAGTAACATCACTCAATAACAAAAACACTTCTGTTGAAATCATTAAAATAAGCTCAATGAAAAGCAAAGGCACAGAGAGGTAAATACAAGGATATTTATTTTGAAGTATTGTTTTATAACAAAATATTGGGAATAATCTAAAAGTCCACATATACAAGAAAAGGCTAAACATATTGATACATCTAGAAAGTGAAACTACGTTCAATCATTAAAAACAATGATTAAATAAAGGCAGTCCCGTATGATTCATGTGAAACAATTTCCAAGAATTCTCAGATCAGGAAGTGGGCATAGTGTGCTACCATTTGTACAGAAGAAAAAAATACAAATTAAATATGATATTTGCAAAGACTATCTCTGGATAGAAGAAAATGGTTACCAATAGCTGCCTCTGGGGAAAGGAACTGGGGTAAGAGGAAATATACTTTAAAAATTCTTTTAGCACATTTTGAATTCTTTGTCCATGGGCATGTCCTACCTATTTTTACTTAAGAAGCTAAATTTTCAAAGGAACAAGTGAACAATGAAAAAAATGTTTGTATATGTAGATACACACACAGAAAAACAAAAAGACTAGAAGGGAATAACTGTTAACATGGAGGTGATTTATTTTCTTCCCTTTATATATATTTCTCTGTATTTTCCAAATTATTTCCATGAACACATGTTAGCTTTGAAATTATAAGAATTTATACATATTTTAAAACAAATGCACATTTCTGTCACAATTTTTTTCAGCTATTAAACAAAGTACATGCTAGGAGAATATGTACATTTTTATCAAAGTTCTGAAACTGTTTCATGCTGGGATTCCACACATTTGCTCCAGACTCACCCTTAGGTTATATGAAGGATCCTTAATACTCAAGTTTGGCAGAGATGCCTGGAGAGCATTTACGTAATTCGTTTCCACTCCTTGAGCTGCAAGCAGAAGACAGGCTCTGAGTTAAGATTTACAAATTATCATCAAATGAATCCTCAACAGTGGCTCAGTTCAGGGTCAATCATGATCTTTCAAAATACCCTAAACTTTCCAGCCACCTTACTGAATTCAAAATATCAGATCAGATGACTCTTCTATCAATGTCATTAAGAACAGACTAAAAATGCTACTCCTGTTCTTGATCTTGAATCAGCCATTGTGGGGGGGGGGGGCGGGGGGCAGGGCTGTGTGTAGATCCCTGAGTATCAGCCATGCCCTGTGGTGGTAGTAGACTGCTAGCAGAGCCCACGCTGACTGTGAGTCTAAAAGACAACAGGTAGGGATGCCATGAGAGAGAAGGCCAGGGTGAGCTGGTCCCCTTTATGGGAGGAGGGGTTCTCAGCAGAAAAGATGCCCTTTTGCATGAGGAGGTTTTGTGCAACTGGAGACATATGCAGGGCAGTTATAGGACCCCAGTGATAGGATATCATCCCAAGTCAGGCCAAACTCTGGAGCAAGGCAGCAGGGCTCAGCATAGACTCAAAAGCCCTGAGTGCCAACAGCGCCACCAGCCAGTACAGAAAATGGGGGTGCAGACACTTTCCTGAAGACCAGAATGTTAAGAGCTGCTTGGCGGCATTTTGCAGAGGGCCAAGACTCTGTGGTCAGGTGTGCTGGGTGATGAAGTTAGCAGATAGGGGGTATGGAGGATATAAAGGGTTCTGATCTCTAGCCACAGGCTGGTGGGAGCTGTGGACCTTCGGGTTCTGTTCCATCCACCCATCCAACACACGGATCTCTACCAATGAAACCCACTATGCACAGATACTTCCTTAGGCCACAGAGAGGCCAAAATGCTGCTCACCAGACTGCTTGTATTTCTGGATTTTTGTCTTCAGGTCTATTCTGTGGATGTTCCTTAGGCATTTTTCTAATAAATCCAAGTGATCTGGAGCAACCAGGTTTAGCTTCTCCAGTTCAATCACAAGATCCAAGAAACTCTAAGAGAACCACCAACAAGAAACAAATGTCAGTAGGGCTGACTATTAGGCCTCATATGCAAACCTCAGGCTGTGTAATTTATTAGAGCAAGAAAATGTGACCAGAGGAGCCCTTTCAGTGACCTTCAGTGATCCTAAACCAGACCTCTCTGTTTTATAGTCCCTCCAAAGCCATGAGCAAATTACACTCCTGGAATTTACTCAGAAAAGAGGTAAGTCTTCGGGGGGCCAACCTGTACCTAGGTTGGGGATAGATACATGGGCCATTTGTGTCATGAAGGATTGAGAGAGCAGGCCTGAAAATAAAATCCTCCCAAGTTCATTCTCTTCCCAAAAGCCAGGCTGGTGTTATACTGAAAAACTCTTGAGGGCTTTACTGAAAAAAGGAAGTGAGAAGGTAGCTGGGGAAACGTTTTTACTAGAAAAATTCTAATGATACAGTTTTGAAGTGCCTAAAATATTTTAATCAATGCTGGAAATTCCAACTCATTCTGACACAGCAGACATGAGGTGGCAAAATTACAGGGTTAGGGTATTTTGCTACTCATTCACCCTGGACCAAAGGGATTGTGAAAGAACTATATTTCAGAAATAGGCACTGCTTTTGGTGTTATTTCCTTTCTGTTTAACATTTGGTTACTAATGTGCTATCTTTATTTTTAAATTAATAACGATAATTAAATCTACATAAATGATTGGGAAATAAGTTGATTAGGGGACACCAAAAAAGGACTTGTATTTTTTCATTTTCCTTCCCATTTTGCATTTGATGGTGGGGGCATACAGTCACCCTATATTCCCAAATTTCAGAAATGAAACAACAATCATTAAGGAACATGAGGAAATTCTTAAGCAATGATTTACCAGAGTCCTCAGAAGCAGGTCCTTGGTGGACATACTGTCACATACTAGAGACCCGAGCTTTTCCTGGCCTGTCCATAGGTCAGAAGTACCATATAAGGCCAGCTGGAATTTATATACTTTTCCAGCAATCACAGCATCCCTGAGATCTTCACCCCTACCTCATTTTCAACCCCAAATCTGTACTTTGGCCATTCTCTGGATACATCAGTCTCAAGGACCTTCCCCTGCCCAGCTCCCCTGCAGCCTAATGACTCCACACTGATCCTGAGGTGGCTGAGGAGAAATAGATGACAGTCAGAGAGCAAGATGGGAGTGGACCGGCATTTCCTCCTGTTTCTACTCAGCATGAGCAGAAGGGACTCCCTAACCCTCCCAGATGATCTGTCAAACCAGGGAGAGAAGCTGATATATAAGCCAGGCCTATGAATTTTACGCAAATAAAGGATAAAATACAAGGATGAAAGAAACACCCAGGGCCACACCAGCCGATATCACTCTACTGCCTCTCAATTTATGAACCAATTTTCTTCCCATCAATGTTACTATGAAAAAAAAAACCCATACTCTTCTCCCTTCCCACCTTCACCCCCGACTTGGTCCTCCCTGCTTAAGTGCCTGTTTCCCTCTCTTCACACCATAGAGAGCACCCCTCCAACTTCCGATAGGCTCTTGGAAACATGAACCAAGAAAAAGAAAGAAAACTCACCTTATCCTTGGCTATCTTGCCTCGGCCCATATAATCTCTCATGAGGAATATTAATGAGGAAACATCAGATTTATCCAAACCCTCACCGATCTCCATCAACAGCACCCTGTAAACCAGACAAGTTTCTTTAGTAAATTCAGAGACCAGTCCTAGTGAGAACACCAAGAGCCTAGGCCTCCTCTATGCCAATAATTGGTTAAAAGACTAATTCTTGCCCCCATTTGAATGCGCCCCCAAGAAAACAGAAAGCTTAGATCACCCCAGGAGGAGATCTTAAGGGAAGTCAAAAAGCAAATTTATCCTTTCCCCAGTTTTCAATAGGAGATGGTACCTCTTTTTACAACTGCTATGAAAAGAACAAGAGAATAAAAACTTCCCCAAAGAATCCCCTAGCTCCCCCAGAAGTTATAATGAAATAAATGAAGAACCTAAATGACTAAGACGAAAGACGTAAATAGAATTCAAAGTGATCTTGTCTTCTCTGTTTAACAAACCCCCAGTGATACTGACGCTGCTAATCCAGGGACAATACTTTGAGTCACAAGATTGTGAAGCAAAGTAACACCTGGGCTATCCTGGCCCGCACCCGAACTCAAAGGTTAAAAGGCATCTAGATCCCGGGGATTGTGACTGTAAATATCTCTGTCTAGAAAGCCCCTCCTGACTTAGCCACCTCTGTTCCAGCTGGAGTTACCATCATGCTTTATCAGGGTTCCCAAGGACACCTCATGATTGTCATTACTACCTTAACATTGTCATCATTACTTAGAAGCCTGTTTTCCCAATTAGACTCTAATATTCTTGAGGATGGAAGAGTCTTCATTCGTTTTGCTTTAGTGCTTACCAAACACCTGGCATAAGTCAACCCGCAATAAAGCCCACTCAACAGAAGAATAAATGAATCTAGCACTCCCGGGCCTCTCTACTCAGAGGCCCAAAGGAACCACCTCCATTCACCACAGCAAGGAAACAAGAGAGGGAGAGACTCCCCTGACTTATTCACAAAAACCCAGTCAGTGCCTCCCGAAAAGTTTTAAGATTATGACATCGCGATGGTTGGAGAGGTGGAAGATGATCAAGAATAACAGCAACAATAATAATAAACCCTTATATTTGTAGAGTGCTGCCCAGTTTTAAAAAGTACTTCACATAATTTAAAATAATAATAATAATTTTTAAAAAGTACTTCACATACTAAATTATCACAATCGATCCTTACAAACACACTTGTGAAATCAGATATTATTATTTTTAGCTTCACAAGTAGAAAAACGAAGGCCCAACTGATGTCAGTGGCTGGCTCAGCCTACGTGGCTTGTAACTGACAGTTCTGAGGCTTCAAACAGGCCTTTAGACCTCAAATCTCATATACGTTCCAAGGGCCACACTGCTTGCAACTCTCTTTAATATAGTTTTTAATCATGTACATCACCTCCAAATATATATTATCGATATAACTAAAGGCTGGTGGTCTGGAGAAAAAGGAATCACTGATTTAAGGTTACAAATTATCTTTCTTTCCCCAGAAACGCAGCCTTTCCGCTGGTTTCTGTGCTCCTCTGAACCTCCAAGAGAATATTATGTGAACAGGAGGAAGGAACAACTCAAAGGCTGTCTGAACCAGAGGGGACTCCAGTGGCCATTCCTCTCTGAACCGAAGGGGGTCTAGAGACGGTTAATTGAAGAAATGTCCAATCTGGGCTCCCCAGAGCCTTCGGGAGCAGGGACCTCACAGAAAGCAAGCCCACCCCACTAATTTCCTCAGCAGGGGAAAGATCGGAGGGGGTTCAGGAAGGATCACAGAGCTCTACAAAGGTCAGGAAGATTGCTGTCAGGCTTGTTATTTCCTTTCTCAGTAACCGGAAATTACCAGGTTCTGACATCACAGGCTAGCAAAGAACACAGCAGGTCTCACAATCAGAGAGGCCTGCAAGAGTACTAGCTCTTAGTCACTCGTCTCTCTCTCATTCTACCCATCAGGCAAACACATGCCATCCATCCCTTCCACTTTCATTCTGATCTTCTACCCAATTACTTTACGCAGACATGTCCTAAGAATTCAGAGTTCAGAGGAATGAAGTAACATCGATATGGCAAGAGGATCAGTGGGTAGAGAAAGTAATGAGGCTGCTTTTCTTACTGTCCTCATTTCTGTGATTCTGAAGTCTAGACCTCCTCCCTCCCTCCCACCAGTCCAGCCTCAGGAGGGGCTGATGAATTACCTATAGTCCGAAATAAGATGTGGGTGCCTGTGCAGGAGGGCCTCCGCTGTCAGTCTGTCCATCTTCAAGACCCTCTTGAGCAAGTCAAACCGCCTTACCCTGTAGAGCAGCTCAGCCAAGCTTACAGAAGACAGCTTTCCTCTCTCGCTTAAAACATCCAGAAGGTCCCTGACATTAAGTGGAACCACATCTGCAGCAACGTCTCGGCACAGAAAAAGCAGCATCTCCTTCTCATCTTCATCAAGTGCTTCTTCCACCTGATGGATGACCTCAGCAGACATCCTGTACAGTGTCATTCCAAGGAACAGCAGTAAGAAAAGTCTAGTCCAGTCAACAGAAGGCCATGAAGCTACCGATTGCATTTCTGATGGTTTTCTTCATTTCTTTCAGAATCCTTTCCAATGGAGGAGTTCTGTGGTTAAAAGGGAATTTTTTAAAATCCTCCTATCAAAGTAACTTATGCCTAAAATTCTAGGTATAGGCCCTTCCTTTCTTGCTGATCTCTCTAATCTAGCAGACTAAATTCATATTGTTAAGTCTATAGAAAGCGATCCTCTCAGTAGACAAAGAGACTGACCCAAAATTCAAGACGGACAAAGAAGATAACCTACATTTTAAAGGAAATGAGACCAGAGACAAATTATTTCCAAAAAATCCCATGTGCTTTATCAGAACTTATCAGAATGTAAAGTGTGGTAAGGGGGAAATCACTGCTAGGGATTTAATGACGAAGTGGCAAATGATTGACCTTGGTTGGGGGCAGAGGAAAAGCCCAATGACTAAGCTGCTTTCTGGATAAGAGAAACTGACGTCACAGGGGTTAACTCCTTTTCGGTGACCTCCCGGTAGGCTTGAACAAATACAAGTCTTAGCAAAGGGGACCTTCTGCAAAGTGTCAAAAATGATGGGAGAAAACAGGTTTCTGTCCCTTTTTTCCCATCCCTTTTTTCTAGTTGTTCTCCTACTTTGAAACCCTTCATTCACACCTGCTGCCATCCTCCCAAAACCCAGGCCCTTTACACAGCATCATCATGAATGCTCATAGGACCTGCCACCATGGCTGAACTTAGGCCTTGTCAAGTTTTGATCACCTCTTTGGACCTTGAGCCCCTTGGAAGAGTCAGAAGTCTGCACTCACAACACCCTGCTAGGCAGCAATTATCACTAGAGTTCCTGATGGTATCAGTGGAAGGAAGGAGGTTGAGCAGATCTGCAGAAAGATCTGGGAATTGGGTGGGAACGGTGGGGAATTCATGCCATGGGTGTATTCTTAACTTCTTGCATTGGAATTCAACCTATTTTCTTTCAAAATTTAAGTTGCAAATGGGGGTCACTGTCTACTCTAAAGTTTCATAGCTATATTTATGTTAAATAAGCTCTTATGTTCTAGGAGAGTACCCTATCTGTTTCTATCAGACAGCATTCAGTTTAAAAGCTAATCTTAGCAAAAGATAACTGGAAAACAACCTAACTGTAAGTTGCTAACTGTTGCTACATATTTGTGTACAAGCATATTTATGTATTTATCTAGCAGGATTTACTCAAAGGAACACTGAATCTATTTTATTTATTTATATACAATCTCAATTCACAAAAGATGAGGCATCTTACAATAAAAACATGTAAGTAGAAAAAAATTTATATGAGAACAAGGGGGAAAAGAATTAGGTTAGAAAGTCAAAATGAGGTGGAGGGATAAAGAATACAATGCAAATATGCAGGCCAGAAAGACCTAAACAGATTTTAGTAGACCTTGAATTTGTCCCGAGCTTCCTGGCAGTCAAAGCAGAAAGGGATATAGGGGATGTTAAACAGCTCTTGCTGTCAAAAATAAGAAAAATTGGGATTCCCTGGTGGTGCAGTGGTTAAGAATCCGCCTGCCAATGCAGGAGACACGGGTTCGAGCCCTGGTCTGGGAAGATCCCACATGCCGCGGAGCAACTAAGACCGTGCACCACAACTACTGAGCCTGTGCTTTAGAGTCAGCGAGCCACAACTGCTGAAGCCCGCACGCCTAGAGCCCGCGCTCTGCAACAAGAGAGGCCACCGCAATGAGAAGCCCGCGCACCGCAACGAAGAGTAGCCCCCGCTTGCCGCAGCTAGAGAAAGCCCGTGCACAGCAACAAAGACCCAATGCAGCCAATAAATAAATTAATTAATTAATTAATTTTTATAAAAAAGAAAAATTGAAAGATTCTTAGAGGAAGCATAACTTCCCTAGAGTTCCAGATTTCCCCATCAATGAAAATATTAGTGACTACTTTAGTGTCTGAAGTTAACAAAATTACATTTATTTTAAATTTTGGTTTTTAAAAATTTTAAATATTTGACTTTAAAATAAATCCATTCATTCATACCTTTCACACTGGTCTTCCCCCCCAATAGTCTAAATGGGTGAGTTCTTAATAAAAACAGACATTTTAGTTAATGTAGACTTGTTAAAAAGTATTGGCGTGTCTATGCCAATCCCATGCCCATTCAACCAAGCCTCACTTAAACACGGCCATTCTAAATAACTGGAGAAATGAAATTTAATAAATGATTGTTTACTGAAAGTAGAAGAACTGGTACTCAGACTACTTTATTATTATTTTTTTAATCTGAAAGCTCAATACTAATTTTATGTGTTCTGCAGAGCCTAAATCTGTACTCCACTCACAGGCTAACAGGACTTTAACCTAACCACTAGTTTCCAAAAAAGAAGGTCAAGTTATTTTTCTATTCACTAAAAGTCACAATTTTGTTAGTTGCTATTATTATAAATTAACCTGTAAAATATTTATACACACTAGAAAGTATAAAATAAGTAAACACAGGAAGAAATGAGATGTTATCTACATTCACCAAACATACCTGAAAAAGAACTAGAGCTACTAGAAATGAAATGTTCAATTCCCTCTTTTTAAAAACAGTAACAAACTTTTGTAATTCATAATTATCAGTGATATAATCATGCCATCAAGAGTTAACAAAATTAGATAATGTTTTAAAAAATATTATCTGCTCAGTTCATTTCCTCCAGCCATTACACCCAGGGCTGCTTTCTGCCAGTCACACACAATCAGTCAGCAAGAGGACAGGCATGCTGTCTTCCCTCTGTACTAACAGAGGTATAGTTTGGCAGTAAAATCCAAATTACTTGGTGGTAGCATCTGGCATAGTCAAAGAAAATATCAAAAGGAAAACTACAGATCCTGTGTTGACCCAGGCCAACCAGATGCAGCAAAATACCAGTGCTTATATGTTGGGGTGGTGTTGGAGACAGTTAATTGGGACTAGAGGTGATAGGCACTTGAGAGAGGGGAGCATGAAAGGAAGAAGTAGGGTTACAGTCCAAATAATCACTACTTTGTTGGGGTTTCTTTTAAGCCCAAACCAAGAAATTAACATAAAAATTATTCTCAGACTAGGAAGCCCATAGGGGTCTTTTTTTTTTTTTTTTGAATACAAATTTTTTTGGGGGGTGCTTTTTAACATTTCAGACACCATAAATAGCAAAAAATAAATATTGCAAAAACAATACAAAAAGATTTAAAATATATAATTTACATATAACCATCATGTAAGTATATGTCTTCGTTACATACATTTTATTCATAATTTTGTTTATAGCTTTATTTTATTATCTGTTATGGTTCCAGTAATATGTTATATCCTTTATAAAAGCCTTGCAATATTTTTACTAGAAGTCAAGCCCATAAGGTCTTGAGAGGCAAACTCCAAACCACCCTATAAGGTCAACTTCCCAACCCAGGGGATATGAAACATCCATTCTGCTGGAGGTGAGCTCATGATTAAAAATCACCATGCATAAACATAAAAATCACCACGACAGTAGACAAAACAAAACTCACATCCTAGGAACCTACATCTGAAAGAGTTTAAAATAAGCATCTTAAAAGTTTCAAGGGACTTCCCTGGTGGCACAGTGGTTAAGAATCTGCCTGCCAATACAGGGGACACGGGTTCAATCCCTGGTCCGGGAAGATCCCACGTGCTGCAGAGCAACTGAGCCCATGCACCACAACAACTGAGACTGCGCTCTAGAGCCTGTGAGCCACAACTACTGAGCCCGTGTGCCACAACTACTGAAGCCCACGCACCTAGAGCCCATGCTCCCAACAAGAGAAATCACCGCAATGAGAAGCCCGTGCACCACAACAAAGAGTAGCCCCCGCTTGCCACAGCTAGAGAAAGCCCACGTGCAGCAACAAAGACCCAATGCAGCCAAAAAAATAAACTAAAAAAAAAAAAATTTCAGGACTTCCCTGGTGGCGCAGTGGTTAAGAATCCGCCCGCCAATGCTGGAGACATGGGTTCGAACCCTGGTCCGGGAAGATTCCACATGCCGCGGAACAACTAGGCCTGTGCGCCACAACTACTGAGCCTGCGCTCTAGAGCCCGCAAAGGGGAGCCCTGTGCCACAATTACTGAAGACTACGCGCCTAGAGCCTGTGCTCCACAACAAGAGAAGCCACCACAATGAGAAGCCCACACACCACAACAAAAAGTAGCCCCCCTCGACGCAACAAGAGAAAAGCCCACACGCAGCAACGAAGACCCAATGCAGCCAAAAATAAATAAATTTATTAAGAAAAAGAAAAAAAGAAATTTCAAGAAGATAAGGGCAATTTCTGAAATGTGACAGCCCAAATCAATGGTTCTTAATCAGGGGCAATTTTGCCCCTCAGGGGACATTTGACAATTTTTGGTTAAATTTGAGATATTTTTGGTCATCATAACCAGGTGGTGCTACTGGCATCTAGAGAACAGAAGCTAGGTATGCTGCTGAACATTACACAATGCATATTCCCCTCAACAAAGAATTATCCAACCCTAAATGGCAATAGTGCCAAAATTGAGAAACCCTGCGCTAGACAATCTAAAAAAGAAAAATGGCTATAATACACACTGAAATGCTAAATAAAACATAAAAAACATTTGCTCAAATATATAGTTGAGCATTTAAGAAAGTAAGTAAGGAGGGCAAAAAGAAAAAACAGCTCAAAACCACAGTATTGGTTCTTTAAGATTTGCCATATACAATAGCATTAAAACAGAAAACATGTAGGAATGATTCTAACAAAGATATGCAAGACATTAACAGGAAAAAAAACTATAAAATATTATTGGAAAGACATTAATAAAGATCTAGATAAATGGAGAGCTTTAGCTTGCTCATGAATAGAGAAATTCAATATGATAAAGACATGAGTTCTCTAAAAACAATGCTCTATGGATTAAAAGCAAGGGACTTATGAGGCAGCAATTTATAAATAGTTCAATAGTAATTATGAGAAAAAGAGAAAAGTCCACTGCAAATATTATACTTAATGGTGACATGTTAGAAGCATTCCTTTAAAACTGAGGCTCAAGACAAGTATGTGTATGATCATCCCTTCTATTCAACATTGTACTAGAGGACAGAGCTTAGCACTAAAATAAGATAAAAAGGTTAGTTAGAGTATAAGCATCGGAACCAAAGAAACAACTATCATTCTTCACATGCAATAAGATTTTCTACTTGGATAGGAAATCCAAGTATACCAACAGACAAAATGTTAGAATTCATAAGAGGTTAAGGTTTTGAGATATATGATTAATAAAAAAAGTCAATTACATCTCTGTACATTAGCAAAAAACAGGAAGAAAATGTGTATTTCAAAGAAAAAAGATACTATTTACAACAGCAACAAAACCTGTAAGGTATACAGAATAAACCTAACAAAAGATACACGAGACATTAAAGAATAAATTATAAAACTCTACTGAAGACTTCAGTTAAGACAGATAATTGAAGAAATGTACAATAATCATGGACAGAAGACTCAGTATCATCAAGATATCAATTCTCAAATGAATTTATAAATTTAAGCCCAATCAAAAATCCAAATCCAAAAACTTTTGCCATGGACTGTGGCAAGCTAATTTTGAACTGATATGAAGGAGAAAGGCCAAGAATAACCAGTATAAGCTTTAAGAACAACCAGTTGGAGGAAGTTGCCTTAGCAGATATCAAGATTTCATACAAATGTATAGTAATATGACAAGGAATAGATAATAAAACAACCAATACACAGATGAGAGCTCAGAAATTAATCCACACACAGATGTCTAGGGTGGTCCTGTAAATCAACAGGGAAAGGACATTAATGTCCAGAAATAGTGCTGAGACAACTGGTTATCCATACATATAGAGAGGATAAACTGGGATCCTTTCCTCACACCATTTACAAGTCAGTTCCACATGTACTAATGTCCTGGACATAAAATTTCTAGAAGAGATTCTCCAAGAATATTATTATAACCTACAATTACAAAAATGATTTTGTAAGACATAAAAAGCATACATTCTTTTAAAAATGAAAAAAAGATAAAGAGCAGACTCAGAAGACAAACGCATCATACTTAATTAACAAAGAACTAGTGTCTACAATGTAGAAAGCATTTCTGCAGATCAATAAGCGTAAGACAAGCAACTCAAGGGAAGAATAGGCAATAGGTAGTTCCCAGAAAAAAAGAAAACTCCAAACAGCCATAAACCATATGAAAAGATATTCAAACCAAAACAGTATTCAGAGAAATGCAAATTTAAACTACAGTGAGATATTATTTCACATTGGCCAAATGCTAGTATCTGTTACCAAATGTCAGAGAAAATACAGTGAAATATGAAACCTTTTACATTGCTGGAGGAATTATAAACTGATATAGCCACTTTGAAGAACAATTTGGCAATACCTGGTAAAGATGAAAGCACTCATTACTCCATGACATGAAAATTTCATTCCTAAGTGAATATCCTTTTAAAACTCTTAGACAGATATACCAAGACATGTACATAATGTTCCAAGCAGCAGTGAATGGTATAGCAAAATAATGGAAACCACTTAAAAGTCTACCAAGAGGAGATTGAATAAAATATCAGTCCTTTGATGAAATACTATACAGCCCTGAAAAGGAAAAACCATGAATGAATCTCACAAACAAACAAAAAACAAAACAACAAAACAAATATTTTTGCTAAGGCAAAAAGTTGCTAAAGCATGCATACCATATAATTAATTTACATTAAGGTCCTAAATGTTAATAATAACACCATATATTATTTAGGGATATGTGTGTGTGTGTGTGTGTGTGTGTGTGTGTGTGTGTATACTGAAAATATTAAAAGGGATTAACAGAATGTGACTAGATAAAAATACAGAGGGGAAATGACTGAATTTGTAACATTTTACTTCATAAACTCGGCAACAGGTATATAGATAGTAAAATAAATATACCTCTGACCACATTTTCTGACCACAGTACAATAAAATTAGAAAACGATAATTAGCCAAAAGGAAACCCTGTAAGTTTTTGAACTGAAAAAGGCATTTCTCTCTCTCTCTTCTGCACTCAGCATTTACAGTCCAGTTAACAAGTACTACATAAAAAAAACAACTGGAGTATGCCATATAGAAACTATCTCACAGCATTCAAGATGCTTTTAGAGTTTTTTGATGTATATATAGACAACCCTTAGAACAAGAAAGCCTAGAGGCATCCCAAAGTTATCGTCAAAAAGAACAAGTCAGATTTTATTTAACGTGGTTCAAAAGATAGGGTAGAAGGAGTGGGGAGGGGGATGGCAGGTAGAATAAGTTCTTTAGAGTCTGGTGAAAGCATAGTGCCCACCACTTACCAGCCCCATTCTGCCTGAACTTCCTAGTTCAGCACCACACACCTCCTCTGAAGTCAACGGCTTCACATCACTCAGGGACAAAGGAGCTGTCCAAGCCCAATTCTTTCTCTTTCCTGCTTTCAAACACCCAGTCCTCCAGATTGACCACTATTTCTGTTAGTGTCCTTTCACTCCCACTGTCTTCCCTAACTGGGGGAAACTGGCAGCTATGTGTGTTTAGAAAGTTTAAGGAATTCCCCTGTTCTTGTACCCCCTCACTGGCAAATTGTAATTTAATGACTGTCTCTCCTTTTCCACACCCACGCAGAATTTCCACAATGGTACAAACTGTCCCCCACCTTCAGAGCCAGAGCAGTTCCAGTTTCATTTCTCTAGTAGTTGCCAGTGATCACTGAAAACACCAAACAAAGCAGATGTAAGTCACCAGGGTTCATTTCCACTGGCTAATGGAAAGGGTGTCAGGTGCTAGAAGCAGAAACCACTTGTTATTTTGAGTAGAAATACATTGAAGTAGGTGCTTACAAAACTGCTGTAAGGGCTGGAGAAATGGGCCCTTGAGCGAGCTTCTGAGAAAGACTCCCAGGGCTCCCAGAAAGACCTTGTCTCAGCCAAGGCAGCAAGGAAGCAGGAGGCCATCACCGGTAGCACAGAGCTCAAGAACACCTCGGGCAGTGACCCCGAGATCAGAGGGCCAACTGCCACCCCATCTGCCTCCACTCCTCCAAAGCTGGTGACTGGACTTCATAATGCTGCTGCCCAAATCCCCACGTCACCACCACCACGCTTGCCAGCAGAGAAATAAACAAAAGCAGCCAGCTATTGGCCTCTACCCCACTTGTTTACAAATCTTGCCCAAATGCACCTTAATTCACATCCTGGTTGTAAAGGAGTCTGGGAAAGGCAGTTTGTAGTTTTCTACCCTCTAGATGGAGGTGGGAGTGGGTCCTGGGCACCAACTGACCTTAGCCACCAGAGAAGGATATTCCATGAGAATATTTTTATCTTCTTTGTGGTTAGATCCTCTGCACAGACCCCAGTGCCTGACTCCTAGTAAGCACTCAATGAGTATTTGAATGAACGAATAAATGGAGTTTTGTTAAGTCGCTACCAGGTAACGGCCTCACTTCCTTTGCTCCCCAGATGGGACCTAGAGCATGTGCTACAAACCCTCTTCTGGCCAGCACCTCAATTCTTTTTTGCCCTTTTGCCCCCTGACTGCCAGCTCTGCAACACCTTGGTGTGCCAGAACTTTCCAGTTTGAGCACTGAAAGTCCCATGTTCCAGGAAACTCCTCAGTCCCGGGCAAACTGGGATGATCACCTCAATATCCCATCCTCAGATGGTAAGCCTCCACCACTCATACACCTAGAGGAGAAGTCGTGCTGAACGGAGGGGAAAGATCACCCCACATGCTTGTAGTCTTCAACCTCAGCTGGCCCCTTCCTGCTGTTCGCCATGCTATTCCAGGACTGCGGTCAGCTCCTTTCAACACCCTCGCACAGCTTTCTTCCATCCTAACACCATGCACTGGGGCCACTTTTCATCAATGAGCTCGCCACTCATCAAGAGTGAGCTCTGGCAGTCTGCTACCTTCCCCTGCTGTCCCTCGTCCTCCAGGGCCATCCACTTCCCCTGTGCCCTCCTGTCTCCATAAGCCCCTGCGCTTACCCTTCCGTCAACCTCTCTCCACCTTCAGGGACTCCTCCCCTCAGCTTGTAAACATGTTCAGTCTCTTCCATCTTAAAAATAAAGAAAACAAAAAACCCCTTCAGCCTGAGATCCCCTTGACCAACCAGCCTTTCACTCTCTTTCTTTCATGTGAAGCTAGGATTTCAGAAAGGCAGACTGTAAAGTGTACTTCAGCTCCTTCAACTTCTCAGTTCACTCCTCACTTCAGGCTCCACCTGCATCCTCCCTGCCCCACATCCTCTACACAGTGACACTCAGTGCCATATTGGAACATGAAGCAAAGGAAGAATCAGTAATGCGGATACTGTCTTTATTTTAAATTTTGATATTTTGTTCATCATGGGTCTTTCGCATTCATGTCAATTTTTTCAAAATCTTGCATTAAAATATTATTTATCTTGATTTTCGCACCCCCTTAAATATTGTGCCTGAGGTGAGTGCCTCACTCTCCTCACCCTAGTGTCCCCACCTGACAGTGTTCTTCTAGAGGCCTTGGTGACCTCCTAGTGGCCACATCCAAGGTCACATGGAAGCCTTCTTTTACCCAAGCATTCCGACCTGTTCCTTGAAACTCTTCTCCCTTAGCTGATCTCACACCACTATATTCTACACGGTCCCCCTCTAACCTTCCCTGACTCCTCAGCACCCTTTCTGCACCTGCTTCTTTTTAAATAAATTTATTTATTTATTTATTTTTGGCTGCGTTTGGTCTTTGTTGCTGTGCGCGGGCTTTCTCTAGTTGCGGCGAGCGGGGGCTACTCTTTGTTGCAGTGTGCGGGCTTCTCATTGCTGTGGCTTCTCTTGTTGCAAAGTACAGGCTCTAGGCGCGCAGGCTTCAGTAGTTGTAGCACGCGGGCTCAGTAGTTGTGGCTCACAGCCTTAGTTGCTCCGCGGCATGTGGGATCTTCCCGGACCAGGGCTCAAACCCATGTCCCTTGTGTTGGCAGGTAGATTCTTAACCACTGCACCACCAGGGAAGCCCCTGCACCTGCTACTTAAATGAGGGTGTGCCCTAGCATCCATCTCTCACCCTGGCCTTTCTGTTCCTTCTGCCTGTGGCCTCACCCTCTCCAAACAGATCTTATCAGAATGAACTTCCTGAAGTTCTTGCTTGAACCAAATCACTTTCCTAAATTCAGACCTTTCAATGATTCCTCATCTCCCATTGCAGGTTCCGATTTTCTTTGTATTCAAGGCCCCTCCTGGTCTAGCATCTGCATTCATCTCTCATTAACACACACCTTGCACTTTCGGATTCAAACAAACCTCAACAAGGAGTTCTTTCCTGCGCCTCTGCACATTTGCCTGGATTACTCGCTTCCACTTACCTGCCTGGCAAAACCCTATTCGGTTTGCAGGGCCAGCTGAAGTGTCTCCTAAGTGTAAAGCTTTCCTGGGAAGAACTCATCTAGACTTGGTTAGTAGCTCCTTTGTTCCACCACCATATTGTGTACCTAGCTCCATGGCACCCAGCATACCTCCAATAGGTGACAGTAAAATGTGGTTAAATCAGGCTTTTCAGCCTTTCTCACAGAATGTCAACTTTGCCTCCAACCATCTGGTATTGAAAGCACATAACGTTCCCAGTAGATAGCTGCCAGCATGACTGGTTCCCATCATACTTAAACCTATCCAAGGACAGACATACTTAATATTCCATTCTTTGTACTGCTCTGGTCATGGCATGCCTGAAAGCAAGGTCACGTTCACTGAGCCACAGTCTGCAAGCAAATGTAATTTCCCAGTAACGTTACAAAACTGAGCCGCAGTGGGGAGAAGCCTGCCTTGCCAGCTGCAGAAAGCAGCATGCAAACCTGGAACGTTCAGGTGTCCGGAAATCCCCACTGAGATATGAAATTGAAGGCCCTGAGGGAGTCACCCAGAAGCTTCTAAAAAGATAAAGGAGAAGGGGTTACATGATCCTGGGCAAAAAGAATGTGACCACCTCATAGGAGTTCAGCGCATCCCTGAACATAACAGGACCCACCTTCCTCCTCGTCCATCTGCATACGGAACCTGTGGGTGTGGGCTCTGTGTGTAGCAATTCGAGCAGCTAATATACTGAACCCATCTTTACTACATCTGTAGGCATTTTAACCCTAAGATAGTGCACAAAGTGCCACTTTGTGCACTTTTCCCCCAGTATTTAAAATGAGGTATTTAGTAATATATCATCACGTGGGTTCTGATTTCTGCAATGCTGCAGAAACAGTCTAGGAAACCATGGACTGAGGCTGAAGCATAAACACATTCCAATTTGAGATTATTTAATGTGTAGTTTTAAATTTAATATTTTTCTCTTTTTAAAATTTAATATTTAATAATTTTAATGCACACTTTTAGCTACTGATACATAATGTATCAACAGCTAAAAGTATGCATTAAAAAATTATTTGGCTTCCCAAGCACTGCATTTCAGTTATAGCAAATTGCCCACAAACTATAGATAATCCGAATTATAAAATGGCATAAAATTAGAAGGTATATTTTATAAAGTTCTTTGATGAGGCTCAGCCCCATGACTCTCAGGGAAACTCCCGCAAATTTCAACATAACATTACCTCAAATAACTTCCCTGGTTCGTAACAGCTGCATATGGGCTGCAGAAAATGAAGGAAGAACCCCAGAAGGGGAAAAGATCAAGATTGAAAGGAGATCATGAATCATCTAGTTGGATACAGAAGCACGAGCAGAGTCACTAGAGAAATCCATTTCATGCAGTGGTCCACTACTCCTGAATCAAAGTTGTTTTCACTAGGGCAAACTTCTCATACAGAGCCCAAGCACCTCAGAGTACCACCCCTCCTCTGCCCGACCCGTAATCTAATTCAAGACACTTATCTCAGTGTTCCCTGGACAGTGCTTTTCTGTCCCAACATCTTTGCTCAAGCACTTGCCTCCAGTTGGAAAGCCCCTTCCCTCTTTTCAGTCTCTGCCTATTGAAATTCTATCCCATCTTTCAAGGCATCTCTTCCTAAAGTTGTCTTGATTCCTAAATCAGGTCATCTCCTCCTGCTTCATAGCACTGTTTTTACTTTCTTCTTGAGTACTATCATATATGATAAGCTCCCACTCATCTGCATTAGGCTGTAGTGGGTGCTGACCACAATCACCAAGCTCACCCTCCTAGGCCTTGAACAGACTGGTCATCATTACAGAGCTCCAGCAGGCCTGTACTTGTGTAATGCCTACTCATCCTTTCATAATCTACAATGAATATGGAGCTGGTGGTGGAGTAAGAACCATACTTGGAAACTGGTTGTTAGATCCAGGAGACAGAGCTCATGAAAGGAAGTTTTTGCAATTCTATGGGGGTAACAATGGTGTTGTTTAAGAGCTGGGTGACGTACCATGCAGGGCTTCCTGGGAGCAGACAGGACCTCATCATGAACAGACAGAATACAATGTCTCCAGCCAAGCTCACCAGACATCCCCTGGCCTTTTAGCAAAACGTACATCTCCCCAGTACATTTGGCTAAAAATTTATCCTTTGCACTTATCACAAGTTCTAAAACTCTAAGATTTATGGGTGAGAGTTTTCATTTTGCCAAACCTCCAGACCAGTCCTCTGTGTGTAGTATGGACTCAAAAGTGCCTAAAATTTAAACTAGTTTTTCCTCAAGTAGGACAGTCCTCTGACATCCCCATGATTACTGATAGCATCATACAAAATAAGAAAAATAAAAGAGAGCAAACTACATATTTTTTAAAAAATACTTAGACTGTATTTAAGTGCATAAATGTCTGGAAAAGACAATAAACTGCAACTTTTGGTTATCTTAGGGAATGGACCCCTGCAGACTTTCTCTATTTACTTTGCATGTATTTTAACCCAGATAATTATAATACAATTTGACTGAAAATTTTTTGAGAAAAAATATTACAACACAGAGTGTTAAATGCAATCCTATGGTAAGTGCAAAGATAGTCCCTGAGTATAGGAAAGTACAGAGGAAGGGAATCCTTACTTCCTCTATGGATGGTTGTGAAGTCTTTCTCGAGGAGGTGGCAGTAGCCGAATATAAAGGAGAAATAGGTCATTTCAATCATAGTGTTTCTTACATAACTGATTTACTCTGTAACTTGTTATCACTTCCCCAACCTGGCCCAACCGGCCTCCTCCCATTTGATTCTAGACCCTTTTCTAGGCTGCTGTTGATTCTAGACCCTTTTCTAGGCTGCTTTGAATCCAAATTAACTTTGCAGGTAATTTTGCTGGGTCTCCCCAACCACTCAGTGATTTTTTTCTCTGTGGGGAAAAGAAAACAAGTTCAGATCCATCTCTATGTTCCCAGCACCCAGAACTCTGCCTGGCCTTGAAGAGTACAATATATATTTATACTGAATTAAAGGAAAGGAGGCATTTCAGTCCATAAACACGAGTTTAATTAGCCTTTGGAGTCCTGTAAGGAAGAAATAACCAAAAAGAATTCATTCCTGAAATTGTAAAAAGCGAAAGACACTCCTGGCGACTTGGAGTGCTGTGGGTGAGTCCCAAGGAGGCTCAAGGAAGGGCTGAAAGCGGGAGACTCAAGCTTTTTTTGCCGGGATCAGAGGACAGTGCCCCGACGCTCCCAGAGCTGAGGGCGACGCCAGCAGGGGGCGCAGGTCGGGAGAAAGGGTTCTCCGTCTATTCACCCCCGGGCAGCCGCCTGCTCTTCCCGATGACTTCCGCCGGGAACCTCGCCCACCCTTGCCGGACACGACAGACCTGACGCTCCGGAAAACCAGAGTTGGAAATATTTCCAGTAAGTCCCCTACATACGAACCTTCAAGTTGAAAACTTTCAAAGGTGCGAACGTGCGTTGGCGTGTCCAATCACGTAAGTTAGTTCAGGTGTCTGGCATACATGCGTGCACTTCGATAAGTGGTTATACTTTTGTATACTTTATGGTACAGTACTGTATAGAGTACAGTAGTACAGTATCTTTATTTCAAGCCCAGGAAGTTCACTCGATGCAAGCCCCTGTGCCAGCTGTTGTACTGTACTACTAAACTTTTCGAGGTACTGTACTGTAAGATTAAAAATGTTTTATTTTTTGTGTTTGTTTTGTATGTATTATTTATGTGAAAAGTATTATAAACCTATTACAGTACAGTACTATATAGCCAATTGTGTTAGTTGGGTACCTAGGCTAACGCTGGACTTACCAACGTGCTCCGGTTTGTATGTAGGGGACTTACTTGTACTCCAGACAGGACCAGGAACTGGAGGAGAGCATCGCAGGCGCCAAGAGGTGGCTTCCAAGTCAGGCATAAAGCCTCTGTGCGCTTCCTCCCAGCAGCCCGCCAGGAACGCACAGCCCAAACGAAACTTCCTGCTCCAGAACCCTCCGCCCCTACACCTTAAAAACTCCACAGGAACACACGGGTGTCCCTCTAGAAAGTAAACTCTCCCTTGTGTGGGCAAAGAGCCCACCTGGCATTGCGGGGAATTACTTGCGTCAGGTCAAGAACCAGTGGGCGTGGCCGCTGCGCTCCACCACCCCACTGAGAGCCGGGCTGGGACCCGCCTGCCCCCAGGGATCAAACCTGCTTCCGTTTCAGCTGTCAATCGGCCCTCGGCCACCGCTCAAAAAAAACTGCCGCCGACTACCCTCCCGACACTCCAGTCGCGCAAGATTCCCAGCGGGCAGGGGGCGAGGGGCACCCAGCCCCTGCGGGCCTGCAGGTGGATTCACCTTCGAGAGCGGGTGCCAGGTAGTAATACTGTTAAATGAAGTGTAAATGGCAGTTACAAACAAATGTAAAACAAGAAGTCGTTAGGAAAAGCCATTTTAATCAGGACGTCCAACTCAGAAGCTGTAAGTAAAATAAGTATTAATATTAAAAATGCAACTTCTGTATGGCAGACACATTCAAAAGTCCCTTCCAAACCCGAGCCTCTCTCTCTTTTTTTTTTTTTTTTTTTTAATTTTGGAGTTGGTCCAAATTTTTAGCCTCTCCCCATGAAACTTTTTAAAGATTATTTAGGGGAACCACCGGAGGGAAATTACCAAAAATTCAGTTTCTCTTATCTGAAATCTCTCATCTGAAGAAGGTCAAGCCTGCCAGAGACCGGTCTGGTGTTAGTTTTTAGATTCCCTATTGGCACTACCTCTCGTTTCGTAAATAAATTTCAAATGTCAACAAATGAAAATATTCGAGAGCTTTAGCGTCCTTGAACTTACTTCCTGTTATTTGAACCAAAAATTTGTTCTGAATTTCAATGGTCTTTGTTCTATTGCATTCCACTGTTAATATTTAAAAAGAATATGCCCTGACCAGACATTCCCCAGACCCTTAAGAGAAAAAGGGGGGCGGGGGGGAGGACAAGTTTATTTCAAGGCTTTACAAAAAAATCTTTTGTCAGTCATTCCGAACCTTCCCAAGGCAAGCTATTCCTCCTGTTTGCCAAAATGCGCATCTCACTGGTATAAGAAATAGCAACCCTGACCTACTTCACCAGAGAGAGTAAGTATTCTTGTCTCTCCTGTTGCTTCCGCCAAGACACACACTACTGCACAAAAAGTCCTAGTTCTCATCAACTTTGCCAAAGGAAGACTGCCAGATCTTTTGAGCAGGTCACCCCCAGAATTGAGCAACCCTCAGGATGTTCTTAGGCAGGTCCCCGGTGTCCTTAGGCAGGACACCGGGGACCTGCCACAAAGCTCACGGCCCGTTTTCTGGTGCTTCAGTTTGGGGCGAGAGTCACTGGGTCTGGGCGATCCGCCGCTCCGACCGCACCAGAATCCCGGAAGACTCAAGCGCCCCTCCAGAGAATCGAGGGCGGGGGCGCTCCGGCCCGCCTGGTGCCCGCGGGGCAAATCGGAGATAAGAGATCGGCGGGACTGAGTCACCTGCCAGAAGGACCACCCCTCCCCTGGCCCCTGCCAGGCACCCCCCCGCCCAGGCCGAGTGCGAGGAAGCGCGAGTCCGGGAACGCGAGAAGATGCGGGGCCTGGCGTCCGGCGGGGAGCTGGGGAGGGTTGGGAGCTGCGGGGTCCCGCGCGGGCACGTACCGTCCTGCCCGCGGCTAGGCTGTCCTTTGGCTGCGACCCGCCAAGACTTCACTCCTCTGATACCTGAAAATCGCAGGCAAGATGGAGGCAAAGAAACCGAAAGCCTGAAAGCGGATGTGGCTTTCCTGCCCCGTCCCGCATGCGCTCGCCTTGCTCACCCTGGACTTCTCTCGCATCGTACAAAAGCTTTAACCCTCTAAAAGGTTGATGGTCTGACATTCACTGTGTTAGACCCAGAGAACCCCCCCCCCCCACTCACCAGCCCTTTGAGTTGAAACACTGCCGTGCTGTTCAACAACCCGCCTGCCTGCTGTTTCCTGTTTACACCCGCTCTGACTGGGCTTGCTGTGAACTCTGGGTGGTTGCCTAAGTACGCTGACTACTTGTCACTATGGACAGAACAAACTGTGAACACAAGCTCTTGTGTCCAAGAGCACAGTGAGGCCAAACAAACGGAAACTTTAGAGTTTGGAGCAGAGAAAGGTTTTTTGCAAGGCCATGCAAGAAGAGGAGGTGGCCCGTGCCCTAAAAAGCCTGGAGCTCCCCAAAGGGTTTCGGCACTTTTAAAAGCCAAGTAGGGGGTGGAGGTGTCGCAGGATACGTGATCAGCTCGTACACAATTCTCTGATTGGCTGATGGTGAGGTAGGGGGGTGGTGTCACAGGGGTGAACATGATCAGTCCTTAGGCTTCAGGAGGCCTGGGGCTCTGTGCTCATGGTCGTCAAATAGTTAACATCTTACGTTTGTTGAAGAGGGGGGGTTTTTACATCTGCAAAACAACTCAGGAAATGTGCGTCAAATACTATTATCGAGGTACTTCAGAGAGGAGCTAAAGCAGAGGAAATGGGGAGGGAGGCCTGTTCCACGGGAAGGCCCCCATGGGGTCCTGCTCCTTAACAGCACTTCTAGTGTTTGTTACTAATGTCTTGGAAAGATAATAAAGAGCATATGTAAAAGCGCTTTATGCTTTATTCCTCGTAACTACTTTCTTGTGATTTTTTTAAAGTTTCTAAACTTTTCTTAAATATATTTAAACTTACAGGAAAGTTGCAAAAATAATACCAAGAAAAATTCACCACCGCATGACAGCATGAGGAGCTCTGCTGACCCACTCCCTAATGAAACTGATGAAAATTATTTTAAGACAAGCAAAAACAACCATTTAAAACCTTGGAAATATTCCTAAAAGAGCAAATAAATATCTATTCAAGAAAATCTAGGAAAAATTGGTAAGAAAGGCGAGAATCTGTGGTATTTTAACCAAGCACTCTTCCTCTCTTTGCCCTCCCAACTGCAAAGCAGAGTCCCCACTCTGTCTTTAAACCGGGAGCACTGGGCCTCCTCTTCCCAGGCTCCCAGTGGGAGGGGCAGATGTCAACAATTCTCACCCTGCCTGCCCCTGGCTACCTGATACCGAGCCTAAGTCCTGTATAAATGTGGTTGAGAGATGGAGGATTCTTTCTTCCATCCAGCCCCACTCATGCAACAGAGGCTCTACCTCGGGCTGGAGCGCTGAGAATACTGGGGTCCTAATCACCCTTACCTCAGCTGCTGTAGTAGTGGTTCAAGCCAGAAGAAAAAAGCCAAGAGAACCTCGGGCCGCTACCGCATCCTCACCTAGAATTCAGCCTCTAGAACAGGGATGTGAGTCTGAGAGAGGCTTGCCATTGTTCCACCTCCTGCTCCAAAGCCCAGACTTAGTGATTGTGCCCCCCCCCCCCGATGTTTTATGGGTGGGTCCATAAAACAGATAGCTCTTAATCTCTTCCCATAGAAACTGACTTCATTTGCAACAGAATGTGGAGAAATACAAGCCAAGGGGCGCTCTCAAAAACCTGGAGGTTGTGGTGATAGGCAATTGGGAGGAGATTCAAGATATGAGCTAAATTGTAAACTGGCTAGTTTGCAGGAAAGAAACAAAGATAAAGACAGCTGAGAGAAGCCCTCCTGGGGTAAGACAAATATTAAACACTGACCTCATAAACTTTTGCTTCAAAGGGGCCAGATTTTGATTGGATTTATTTGTAGAACAATATATGTACAAGCAAATAACAATAAGAAGGTTGGGGAGGGTGGGGAGGGTGGAGAGGGTGGGGAGTGGGGAGGAAACAAGTACCCAGAGTTGCTACAATACATTATCTAAAATGTCCAGTTTCCAACAAAAAATTATGAGGCATTCAAGCAAACAGGAAAGTATGACCCATACATTGGAAAAATAGCAGGCAACAGAAACTGCTTTAAGAGCAACAGGATGTTGGATTTATCAGAAAAAAAAATTCAAAGTATTATAGCTAATATAAACATGGTCACAGAACTAAAGAAAAACATGGTTAGAGTATGATGACAACGTCATACCAAATAGAAAATATCAATAGATATTCAGCCCCTAGAACAGGGATGTGACTCAGAAATCATTAAAATGAACTAAATAGAAACTCTGGAGTTGAAAAGTACAATAACTGAAATAATTTCATTAGGGGCTTAACAGGAGACTTGAACTGGCAGAAGAAAGAATAAGCTGTCTTGAAGGTAGATAGATAGGGATTATGCAAGCCAAAGAACAGAGAAAAATGTAAAGAGCCTCAGAGAAATGTGGGACATCAGTAAGCACACGAACATGTGCATAATAGGAGCGCTAGAAGGAGAGGAAAGTGAAGAAGGAGCAGAAAAAAATCCAAAGAAATAATGGCTAAAAACTTTCCAAATTTATTGAAAAACTATAACTTACATATCCAGGAAGTTCAACAAATTCCAAATATTCCAAATAGGATTCCAAGAGATCTACAGACACAATAGACCAAAAATGCTGAAAGTCAAAGACAAGGAAGAAATCTTGAAAGCAGCAAAAGAAAAATGACTCATTACTTACAAATAAATTCCAGTAAGATTAATAACTGACTTCTCAGGAAAAACAAGAGAAACCAGAAGGCAATGAGATAACATATTCAAAGTGCTCCATCCAAGAAACAATCTTATGAAAATAAGTTGGTGAAATAAGGTGAAATTTTCCCAAATAAACAAAAACTGAGTGAATTTGTGCTAGCAGACCTGCCTTACAAGAAACACTAAAGGAAGTTTCTCAGGTTGAAAGCAAATAACCCCAGACAGTAATTCAAATTCATACCAAAAAAAAAAAAAAAAACCATCAGAAAAGGCAGTTATAGACTGGGATTGACACATATACATTATTGGTACTATATATAAAATAGATAACTGATGGGAACATACTGTATAGCACAGGGAACTGTACCTAATGCACTATGGTAACTTAAATGGGAGCGAAGTCCAAAAGGGAGGGGATATCTGTATGGGTATGGCTGATTCATTTTGTTGTGCAGTGGAGGCTAACACAACGTTGTAAAGCAACCATACTCCAATAAAGATTAATAAAAAAAAAGAAAAGGCAATTATATAATTATGAGACAGTATAAATGAACATTTTTCCTACTCTTAACTGATTTTAAAAGCAATTGTATAAAATAATATAATGGATTGTTGTGCCTATAACATATAGAAATTAATATATGTGTACTGGTAAAAGGAGAGCAAACTAAACCTAAAGCAGCCAGAAGGAAGAAAATAATAAACATTAAAGTGGAAGGGGCTTCCCTGGTGGCACAGTGGTTAAGAATCCGCCTGCCAATGCAGGGGATATGGTTTCGAGCCCTGGTCCGGGAAGATCAGCCTGTGCGCCACAACTTGAGCCTGTGCTCTAGAGCCCGCGAGCCACAAATACTGAGCCCCCGCACCTGGAGCCCGTGCTCTGCAACAAGAGAAGCCACCAGGATGAGAAGCCGGCACACCGCACGAAGAGTAGCCCCCACTCACTGCAACTAGAGAAAACCCGCTCACAGCAACCGAAAACCCAATGCAGCGAAAAATAAATAAATAAAATAAATAAAATTTTTAAAAAGGATTAAAGTGGAAATTAATAAAATATAGAATAGAAAAACAATAGAGAAAATCAATTAAACCAAAAGCTGATTTTTTGAAAAGGTGAACAAAATTGCAAACCTTTTGCTACATTGACCAAGAGAAAAAGAAGGCTCAAAATTACTAGAATAAGAAATGAAAGAGAGAGAATGAATGAATTGGGAGATTGGGACTGACATATATACACTAATATGTATAAAATAGATAACTAATAAGAACCTACTGTATAAAAAATAAATAAATAAAATATAATTTTATTAAAAATTAAATAAAAAATTAATTATATTTTTCAAAAAAGAAGAAAAAGAAAGCGGGTACATTACCACTGACCCTACAGAAATAAAAAGGACTATAAAGGAACACTATGAATAATTGTACTACAACAAATTAGATAACCTAGATGGACAAATCCCTAGAAAGACACAAACTATCAAAACTGACTCAAGAAGAAATAGACAATTTGAGTAGACCTATACAAAGTGAAGAAATTTATAAATCTACCCACAAAGAAAAGCCCAGGCCCAGACAGCTTCATTTGTAAATTCTACCAAACTTTTAAGGAAGAATATTCTTCACAAACTATCAAAAAACAGAAGAGGAGTGTGTTAGTTTGCTAGGGTTGCCATAACAAAATACCACAGACTAGGTGACTTAAACAACAGAAATTTATTTCTCACCGTTCTGGAGGCTAGAAGTTTGAAGTCAAGACATCAGTGAGTTTGGTTTCTTCTGAGGCCTATACCCTGGACTTTAGATAGCAGTCTTCTTGCTGTGTCCTCACATGGTCTTTCCTCTGTATGCACACATCCTTAGTGTCCTTCTATGTGTTCTCTTCTTATAAGAACACCAGTCATATTGGATTAGGGACGACCCTAATAGCCTCATTTTAACTTTGCCTCTTTAAAGACCTTATCTATGACTACAGTAACATTGTGAGGTACTAGGAGTTAGGACTTTAACATATGAACTGGGGGTAGGGGTAGAGGGGTAGGACACAATTCAGCCCATAACAAGAAAGGAACACTCCCCAACTCATGAGGCCATTATTACTATGATACCAAAACCAGACAAAGACCTCACAGGCAAAGGAATGTGCAGACCAATATCTTGTGCATGTGGATGCAAAAGCCCTCAACAAAATACTAGCAAACTGAATCCAGCAACATGTAAAAATAATTATCCACCATAACCAAGTGGGATTTATCCCAGGACTGCAAGATTGGTTTAACGTCTGAAAATCAATTAATGTAATACATTATATCAATAGAATAAAAAATAGAATTCACATGACCATTGCAATAGACACAGAAAAAGCATCTGACAAATTCCAGCATGGTTTCATGATAAAAACACTCAACAAACTAGAGATAGAAGGGGACTCCACAACTTTAGAAAGGGCATCTAAACTTAGGAATAAGTTTAACATAAAAAGTATAAAGTAGTGTGGTACTGGCACAAGGATAGATATATAGATCAATGAAACAGAAGTAAGAGCCCAGAAATAAACCCATATATGTATGGTCAACTGATTTTAGACAAGAGTACTGAGATTATCCAGTGGGGATAATAGTCTTTTCAACAAATGGTGCTGGGACAAATGGATTTCCACATGCCAAAGGATAAAGTTGGACCACTACTTCATACCATATATAAAAATCAATTTGAGATGAATCAAAGACCTAAATGTAAGAGCTAAAACTATAACATTCTTAGAAGAAAATATAGTAGTAAAACTTAATGACATTGGATTTGGCAAAGGATTCTTAGATATGACCCCCCAAAGCCTCAGCAACAAGGGAAAAAATAGATAAATTTGACTTCCTCAAAATCAAAACCTTTTGTGCTTCAAATGACACAATCAAGAAAATGAAAATACAACCTACAGAATGGGAGAAAATATTTGCAAACTCTGTATCAATAAGGGACTTATATCCAGAATATACAAAGAACTCTTACAACTCAATAATAAAGAGATAAATAAAAGAATTTTTAAATGGGCAAAGGATCTGAATAGATATTTCTCCAAGGAAAATATACAAATAGCCAATAAGCACATGAAAAGATGTTCAACATCATTAGTCATCAAGGAAATGCAAGTCAAACCCACAATGAGATACCATTTAATACTCACTAGGATGGCTAGAATCAAAAAGTCAGGTAATAACAAGTGTTGGTAAGGATGTGGAGAAATTGGAACCCTCATATACTGCTAGTGGGGATGTGAAATGGAGCAATCACTTTGGAAAACAGCCAGGCAGTTCCACAAATGATTAAACATAGAGTTACTATATGTACCAGCAATTCTACTTCTAGGTATAAACTCAAAAGAAATAGACATATGTCCATGCAAATACTTATACACAAATGCTTATAGTAGTATTATAGCCAAGAACAACCCAAATGTCCATCAACTAATGAATATTTAAACAAAACGTGTTATGTTCATACAATGGAATATTACTCAGTCATGAAAAATAATAAAGTACTGATACATGGCATAATATGGATGAACCTTGAAAAATCCTGCTAATTGTGTGTGTGTGTGTGTGTGTGTGTGTGTGTGTGTGTGTGTGTATAGTTTATATAAACTCTTACAATTAAAAAGAGAAATGCTTATTATGGAGGCTGTGGAAAAGATATATAAATAGACAATTCCCAGAAGAGGAAGTATAAATGGCTAAAATACATTTGAGATAACCACCCCTGCCTCCCCTCTATCCCCCCATAGATACCCCCACAGCTTGTTTGGGCTCTAATACTGCACACCAGACAGCCACTCTGCTTGGATGACTATTCTTCTCTGCCCCACATAGTGGGGCTTTAAGGCTGGATTATCAGGAAGGAAGAGGGGAAGGAAAGAAGGAACAGAATTTATTTTTTTAACCATGAATGAATGCTGAATTTAATAAAGTGCTTTTCCTGCATCTAGTTAGCCCTTCTCCAGAGGCAACCTTTCACTTCTTTTAGATTATTATTTTATTTGTGTTTCTAAATAACATGCTTACATTGTTACTTCTCGATTTTTTTAGGTTTGGGTATTTCCTATTGACTTCGTATTATACAAGATGAGACTATAGCTCTCTTTTTCCATAAACTCCACTCGATGTTCCCTCCAACCTTTCTAATATCACCATGTTCCTAAGATAGTTATATTCTGATTTTGATTAGATCAATTTTAGTACGCTATTATAATCATACAAATGATAGTCACAGCAAAGTCATGTGAGAACCTATGATTACTTTTCCTTCCCTGCATTACTTTTAGTTTTCCCTGGAGTTAATAATTGTCTTGTTTTGTTTGGTTTTCTAAGTAATTCAAACCTAGACTCTTTGTCACTTATCCAAAGTTTGCTTCAATTTATTGACACATAAGGTATATAATTAATGTCAGGTTCCTGGAGAAGTGACTTCCAAAGCTGTTGGACATGCTCCAGTCTGTGCTGGTTTTCCTCTACAAAGAGTACCCAGCTGTCATCCTGGGATCTCCCTTAACCATCAGCCTGGAAATTCCTTTTATCTCCTTTTTATGTGTATCTTCTGTATCATGGACTCCATGTCTTTCTCTTTCTTGGTTTGTTCCCTCATTATGCTTCAGCAGCATCCCACTGTAGTTTCCTGAAAATGGGTGAGAATTTACAGTCTGTAAATGTCTTTATTATCTTCATTCTGGGCATAGACATTCTAGATTGGGAATAAGTTTTTTTCAGAATGAGAAAAGCATTTCTCCCATTGTCTTCTATCAGTTTTGCTATTGAATCATCCAAAGACATTTTCATTCCTATTTTATATGTGAACTTTTCCCCCACTCCCCTCTCTGGAAGTGTGATCCTTAATTTGTGTGTCAATTTCACTGGGCTAAGGGAAGCCCAGATAGCTGGCAAAACATTATTTCTGGGTGTGTCTGTGAGAATGTTTCTGAAAGAGATAAGCATTTGAATTGGTAGATTCAGGAAAGAAGAGTGGTGGGCATCATCCAATCTTTTGAGGACCTGAATAGAAAAAAAAGGCAGAGGAAGCATGAATTCTATCTCTTCCTTAGCTGGGATGTCCATCTTCTCCTGCCCTCAAACATTGGTGTTCCCAGTTCTTGGACTTTCAGACTTGGACTGGGACTTACACCACCGGCTTTCCTGGGCCTCTAGCTTGCAGATCGTGGGACGAAGATTCCATAACCAATGAGCCAATCCCTCATAATAAACCTCTTTCTTTAAATTTCTTTATACCCTATTGGTTCTATTTCTCTGGAGAACCCTGACTAATATAAGAAGTGTGTAGCATCTTCTCACTGTTCTTAGTATTCTGAAATTTCACAGTATATGCTGTACATCCACAATTTGCATTCACTGTGCTGGGCACTCAGAGTCTTCAATCTGGAAATACATCCTTCAGTTCTAGAAGACTTTAAGCATTTAGCTGGTGATTTGTCCTACCCATTTTTCTCTGTTTCTTTTCCCGTTCCCTCTTCCTTCTCTGTTTCTTTTCTCTTTCTTTCTTTCTTTCTTTCGTTCTTTCTTTCTTTCTTTCTTTCTTTCTTTCTTTCTTTCTTTCTTTCCTTCTTTCCTTCTTTCCTTCTTTCTTTCTTTCTTTCTTTCTTTGTCCCTCCTTAACTTGCTCTGTATTTTTTGTTCTATTTTCTCCTTTTTTCTTTGTCTTTTACCTCTACTTTTTGGGACACTTCTATTTTCTAACCCTTCTATTGAGGTTTTCTTTTCTTTTTTTAATCCCAGAGTTAAGAATTATAATGAAGTTAGGGCTCCTTGAATTTTTAAAAACTGTGAAATGTAAAAGAATTCAAAAAAGTGTATGAAACATAAATACACACATTAATAAAGAATTATAAATCAAACATCCATGTAACCACCACCCAAGGCACAAAACAGAAACATCTCAGAGGTCCCCTGTGTGTCCCTCCCTGATCATAACCCACTTCCTCCCCCTAGAGGTAACCACTATCCCAACTTTGGAGATAATGATTTTCTTGACTTTATAAGTTTTACCACTTACATATGCATCTCTAAACAGTATAGCTTAGTTTTGGCTATTTTTGCACTCTATATGAATGAAAATAAACTGTATTCTTTTGTGCCTTCCTTTTTATGCTCAATATTATGTTCATTGAGATTTATTGTGTTGTATGTCTGTATAGTTAATTGATTTTCATTGCTGTATACTACAAAATTCTTAGAACATCTTTGAAATTTTGGGGTAGGCAGAGGTTTGTTAGACAAGACATAAAAAAGCACAAATCATAAAAGAAAACACTTACAAATTGGTATCCATCAAAAATCTGTTCTTCAAAAGACCCTCATTAAAGAGATAAAGATTGGACTTCCCTGGTGGTCCAGTGTTTACGACTCTGCGCTTCCACTGCAGAGGTTGTGGGTTCCATCCCTTGTTGGGAAACTAAGATCCCACATGCTGCTCAGTGCAGCCAAAAAATAAAAAGAAATAAAAATTTAAAAATAAAAAATAAAATTCCTGTCCATAAAAAAAAAGACTCTCATTAAGAAAATGAAAAGGCAAACCATAGACTAGGGGAATATATTTTCAATATATATCTCTCAAAGGACATAAAGCTTGAATATATGAAGAATTCTTACTCTGAAAAATAAAACAAATGACCCATTTTTAAAATGGGCAAAAGAGGGGACTTCTCTGGTGGTCCAGTGGGTAAGACTCCACGCTCCCAATGCAGGGGGCCCAGGTTCGATCCCTGGTTGGGGAACTAGACCCCACATGCATGCCGCAACTAAGAAGCCCACATGCCACAACTAAACATGCTGAACGAAGATCCTGCGTGCTGCAACTAAGACCTGGCGCAGCCAATAAATAAATAAATAAATATTTAAAAATAATAAAATAAAATAAATGGGCAAACGATCTGAACAGACACCTCACAAAATAGGATACACAATGGCCAATAAGTACATGAAAAGCTATTCAATATCATTAGTTATCAGGGAAATAAAAATTAAAAGCCTACAGGAATGGCTAAAATCAAAACAGCTGACAATACAAAGAATCAGTGAGAATGTGAAATAACAACTCTAATACATTGCTGGCAGAAATGTAACATAATACAACTTGGAAACCAGTTTGGCTATTTGCTATAAAGTACACTTAGCATATAACCAAGCAAAAGCACTTTTAAGTCCTTACTCAAGAGAAATAAAAGCATATATCTATACAAAGACTTGCATATGAATGTTTATAGCAGCTTTGCTAATAATAACCCCAAACTGGGAATAACTTAAATATTCATCAACAGGCAAATGGATAAGGACTTCCCTGGTGGCGCAGTGATTAAGACTCCTCACTCCCGATGCAGGGGGCCTGGCTTCAATCCCTGGTCAGGGTACCAGATCCCACATGCATGCTGCAACTAAGAGTTTGCATGCCACAACTAAGGAGCCTGCCTGTACAACTAAGACTGTGCGCAACCAAATAAATAAATAAATATTTTTAAAAAACAACAGGCAAATGGATAAACCATGTTAAATATATTCATATAACGGAATAGTAGTCAGCAGTAAAAAGGAAGAAACAACTGATGCATGCAACAACATGGATAATTATGCCCAACATACATGCTAAAGTATTTAAGGGAATTGTGCTGATGTCTTTAAAATACATCAAAAATAAGATGGATTGACAGACAAATGGAAAAATGGATGTGTTAAAGCAAGTGTTGTAGAATGTAATGGTATAATCTAGTGGTAGATATATGTAACTGTAGACATATGTCACTGTAAAATTCTCGCAGCTTTGCTTTGTGATTGACCAATTTATAACAAAAAGCTTGTGAAGAAAACACTGTGTGAGTGAAAGAATCCAGGTACACAAAAAGTACACACTGTATGGTTTATTTGTAAAAAAAATTTTAGAACAAACAAAACAAATCTATAGTGACAGAAAGTTCATCAGTGGTTGCCTGGGAGAAGTGTTGATTGTACAAAGTCATGAGGAAATTTTGGAGTAATGGAAATATTCTGTAGATTGATTGTATGATAGTTACATGGAAAATATATATTTGTCAAAAAACTGTACACTTAAAATGTATTTATTTATATAAATTACACATTGATAAATTTGATTTTTTTTTTTTTTTTTTTTTTTTTTTTTGCCACATGGTGCAGCTTGCGGGAATCTTAGTTCCCCAAGCAGGGATCAAACCTGGGCCCTCAGCAGGGAAAGCACAGAGTCCTAACCACTGGACCACCAGGGAATCCTGATAAAGTTCATTTTAAAACAAAAGACAAGGACTTCCCTGGTGGTCCAGTGGTAAAGAATCCGCCTTAGAATGCCGGGGATGTGGGTTTGATCCCTGGTCAGGGAACTAAGATCCCACATGCCGTGGGGCAACTAAGCCCACCCGCCTCAACTAGAGAGCCTGCATGCGCAGACTACAGAGCCCATGCACCCTGGAGCCTGCACGTCACAACTAGAGAAGAGAAAACCCATAAGCCACAACTAGAGAGAAGCCCATGCACCACAACTAAGACCCGACAGAGCCAAAAATAAATAAATAATAAATAAATCTTTAAAAAAAGACAAATGTTGTTAAATAAATAAATAAATAAAACAGACAAAAATGAATTGGAAGCACTGAGCTCCTAAGTGGGTCTAATCCATTCTGAGCATCTCAGTGGATGATATGGCTATGTCCTTGGGGAACCCCCATTGTCAGTATTTTCAAAGTTTTCCTTTTCAGTTGGTCAGATTTAGCAGAGGTGACTCTTCTAATCTCCTGCCTGCAGAGGTAAGGCCTGGTTGCGAGAGCTTCTAGAGTGGAGTGAGAGAAGATTGATGAGGTAATCCAATAGGCATACTTCATCTTAGTTGGATACTCTTGACATGTCCCTCTTATTGAAACCCTTACTTCCTTTGCTTCTAGGATCCAACTCTCTCCAGATTTATCTCCCACTTCTCTGATCTTTCCTTCTCAGTCTCTTTACAGACTTCCTTTCATTTTTTTGCCCCTTAAATATTGGTTCTGTCTTTGACTCTCTTCTTTTTGTCAACCAGGATTTAATTATCTTTTGTTTTAATGATCATGCATCCCTCTACTGTTTTTCTAGTTTCCATGTACATCTGATTTCCTCCATGGTCTGTTGGAGTTTCTATCTGTCATCTGCCTTTGTGAAGCACTAAAGAAATGTGTTGAGTACAGAATGTGACAGAGAGAGACAATCAAGGTCAGAGGAGAGAAAAATCATCAGAGCCCAAAGGCCACCAGCTGGTTCAGCAATGTCCCAGGCTTGGAGGAAGATGCTAACACAGATGGAGGCCAAGCCTCGGTACAGATGTATCATTTCTGTGTCATCCTGCTGCTGTTCCTTACTTGTGATGAGCTATTTCCATGCTGTTGCTCCACAGCAAGGAGCCCTTTCCCAACACAAAATAAATGCTCGGGCACCCTGGTTTTCCCTTCCTGATGACTGAACATTTTATAATAAAATGTTAAAACATTGGGCTAAGTGCAAGAAGTCAGACACCAAAGAATACATACTGTTTCAATACCTAAACTGAAGTGTAGCTCAGGGCACAGACTCCAGGGGAGAATCTGTCACACACATATGCCCTCCTGGGGCCTGCAAGGAGACATTGACAAGGAGAGCCATCGTTTGAAAGTAGGCATGCAGGAGCTTCCCTGGTAGTGCAATGGTTAAGAATCCGCCTGCCAATGCAGGCGACAAGGGTTCGAGCCCTGGCCCGGGAGGATCCCACGTGCCACGGAGCAACTAAGCCCGGGCGCCACAGCTACTGAGCCTGCGCTCTAGAGCCCGTGAGCCACAACTACTGAAGCTCGTACACCTAGAGCCCGCGCTCCGCAACAACAGAAGCCACCGCAATGAGAAGCCTGCGCACCGCAACGAAGAGTAGCACCTGCTCGCCGCAACTAGAGGAAGCCCGCGCACAGCAACGAAGATCCAACTCAGCCAAAAATAAAAACAAATAAATAAATTTATTTTTAAAAAAAAGAAAGTAGGCATGCAGTAAGTGGTAGCTATTATTTTATCCTAGACCTATTAACATGCTTTTTATGTACATCAACTCATATAATTCCCTGGTAGGGACCATTGTGTCCACTTTACTAATGGGGAAACTTAGGCTTAGAGAGGCTAATTAATTAGGTAACCAGAGTTTAAAGTCATACAGGTAATAATTGGCAGAGCTAGGGTTCACAAGCAGGGAGTGTAACTCTCGAGCCCAGGCTGTAGGAGAGGTCTATTGCCTGCTCTTAACCAAAGAGATGGCCATGTTGGGAATGCAGGTACCACCTACTCCCACCTCATACAGAGATACTGCTACCACTGATCTTTTTATTGTCTCCATTGTCTTCTCTATGATGCCACACAGTTAGAATCATATAGTATGTAGCCTTTTCAGATTGGCTTCTTTCACTTAGTAATTTACATCTAAGGTTCTTCCATGTCTTTTCATGACTTAATAGATCATTTCTTTTTAGCACTGAATAATATTCCATTATCTGGTTGTACCACAGTTTATCCATTCACCTACTGAAGGACATCTTGGCTGCTTCCAAGTTTTGGCAATTATGAAAGCTGCTATAAGCATCTATATGCAGGTTTTTGCATGGACATAGTTTTCAACTTCTTTGGGTAACTACCAAGGAGCACAATTGCCGGATGGTATGGCAAGAGTATGTTGAATTTTTTAAGAAACCCCTAAACTGTCTTTCAAAGTATCAGTACCATTTTGCATTTTCACCAGCAATGTATGAGAATTCCTGTTGCTCCACATCCTTACCAGCATTTGGTGTTGTCAATGTCCCAGATTTTGGCCATTCTAATAGGTGTGTAGTGGTATCGTATTATTGTTTCAATTTGCATTTTCCCCAACATATGATGTGGAGCAGGTTTTCTTTTTTTCCTTTTTTAAAAAGTCTTTTCCATTATGGTTTATCACAGGATATTGAATATAGTTCCCTGTGCTATATAGTAGGACCTTGTTGTTTATCTATTTTATTTTTTTATAAATTTATCTATTTATTTATTTTATTTTTGGCTGCGTTGGGTCTTCGTTGCTGCACATGGGCTTTCTCTAGTGCAGCGAGCAGGGGATATTCTTCGTTGAGGTGTGTGGGCTTCTCATTGCGGTGGCTTCTCTTGTTGCAGAGCACTGGCTCTAGGCACTCGGGCTTCCGTATTTGTGACACGTGGGCTCAGTAGTTGTGGCTCATGGGCTCTGGAGCACAGGCTCAGTAGCTGTGGTGCCCGGACTTAGTTGTTCCTTGGCATGTGGGATCCTCCTGGACCAGGGATGGAACCCATGTCCCCTGCATTGGCAGGCGGATTCTTAACCACTACGCCACCAAGGAAGTCCCTGCTTATCTATTTTATATATAGTAGTTTGTATCTGCTAATCCCAAACTCCTAATTTATCCTCCCCCACCCCTTTCCCCGTTTGGTAAACATAAGTTTGTTTTCTGTGTCGGTGAATCTGTTTTTGTTTTGTACATAAGTTCATTTGTATCACATTTTAGATTCCACATATTAATGATATCATATGATATTTGTCATTCTCTTTCTGACTTACTTCACTTAGTATGATAATCTCTAGGTCCATCCATGTTGCTGCAAATAGCATTATCTCATTCTTTTTTATTATTCCATTGTATATATTGGAGCATCTTTTCATATGCTTATTTGCCATCTGTATGTCTTCTTTGGTGAGATGTCTGCTAAGATCTTTGGCCCTTTTTATGGGAATTCTCTGGCGGTCCAGCGGTTAGGACTTGGTGCTTTCGTGTTTTCACTGCTGTGGCCCGAGCTCAATCCCTGGCTGGGGAATTAATATCTTGCAAACCGCATGGCCAAAATAAATTAAGTATTTTTTTTAAAAAGATCTTTGGCCCTTTTTAAAATCAGATTGTTTCCTTGTTGTTAGGTTTTAAGATTTCTTTTTATATTTTGAATAATAGTTCTTTATCATATGCGTCTTTTGCAAATATTTTCTCCCAGTCTGTGACTTCTCTTCTTATTCTCTTAATATTGTCTTTTTTTTTTTTTTTTTTTTTTTTTTATTATTTATGGGTGTGTTGGGTCTTCGTTTCTGTGCGAGGGCTGTCTCTAGTTGCGGCAAGCGGGGGCCACTCCTCATCGCGGTGCGCGGGCCTCTCACCATCGCGGCCTCTCTTGTTGCCGAGCACAGGCTCCAGACGCACAGGCTCAGTAATTGTGGCTCACGGGCCTAGTTGCTCCGCGGCATATGGGATCCTTCCAGACTGGGGCTCGAACCCGTGTCCCCTGCATTGGCAGGCAGATTCCCAACCACTGCGCCACCAGGGAAGCCCAATATTGTCTTTTATAGAGCAGAAGTCTTTAAATGTTAATGAAGTCCAGCTTATCAATTATTTCTTTCATAGATGTGCCTTTAGTGTTGTATGTAAAAAGTGACTGCCAAATCCAAGGTCACTTAGGTTTTGTCTGATGTTATCTTCCAGGAGTTTTATGGTTTTACATTTTATATTTAAGTCTGTGATCCTTTGAGTTAATTTTTGTGAAAGGTGTAAGGTCTGTGTCTGTATTAATTTTTGGCATGTGTATGTCCAATTCTTCCAGCAGCACCTGCTAAAGAGACTATTTTTTGCTCCATTGTATTATCTTTGTCCCTTTGTCAAAGATTAGTTGACTATGTTTATGGGGGTCTATTTCTGGGATCTCTATTCCATCCCATTGATCTATTTGTCTACTCTTTTGCCAATACCACACTGTCTTCATTACTGGAGCTTTACAGTAAGTCTTGAAGTCAGGTAGCATCAGTCCCCCAGCTTTGTTCTTCTGCAATATTATGTTGAGTATTCTGGGTCTTTTGCCTCTCCACATGAAATTTAGAATCAGTTTGCTGATATTCATAAAATAATTTTCTGGTATTTTGATTGGGAATCCACTGAATCTATAGATCAAGTTGGGATTGGTTTAGTTCTGGAGAGGACCTATACCTATTGGGGAGTAGGAGTTATAGGAGTAGGAGATAAAAGGATAATAAGTTAATTAAAATCAGCTACAGGCAAAGGGAGATTTTAGCATAGACTGTGTTAGATAATACCGTGTATTTATTTTAAATTTCTTGGGTGTAATAGTGGTAATTTTATTATGTAGGAGAATGTCCTTGTTCACAGGAGATAAATACTGAAATATTTAGAGGTAAAGTATCACAGTGCCTGCAAGTTACTTTCAAATGGTTTAGCAAAGTTTGTGTGTGTGTGTGTCTCAAGAAAAATGAAACAAAGTGGCTAAATGTTATCAATTGGTGACTCTAGGTGAAAGATATATGTGTATTCTTTAAACCTTTCTGATTTACATATTTGAAATGCTTGAAAATAAAAAATTGGAAAAATATCTATTTGTGATTCTGATATCCTACCAATTGTATTCAAAATGCAATACAAGATTTTTCACACACATCATTTTGTTTTAAAATGTTGTATTGACTTTGGGGAGGATACAAGTATAAACATTTCCTATACAAATGTTAGTCAAAAACACTGTATAAAGGAAAATATATTCTTTGAAGTTTGGGTATTAAAAGCAAGATGTATTCTACTAGGAAGACATGAACTAGGGAGGTGCTTTGCAGGGTGTGACTATATATATGTTTCTTTCCTTGTTTATCTTTCTTGACTAACCTTTAAGATCCATGAGCTAGGGATCATTACATTTTTGTTTCTCATTGAACATCCAGCATTTAACACACTGCTTGGTGCACAGTAGGTCCCTGTATTAGTCGGATAACACTCACTGCTTCAACAAAGTAACCCCAAAATAGCAGTAGCTTAACACAATGGAAGTTTGTTTCATCATCACCTAGCTGATCAATACAGGTGTTTCCGGCAGGCAGCTTCCCTCCATGCAGTGATTTCAGGGACTGAGACTCCTTTCATGTTTTGGCCTCACCATTCCAAGGGTACTTGTTATCCTCAGCATTCAGTCAGCAGAAGGGGAAAGAGTGTGAAGAAACATATCTGCTTCTTAAAATCCTTGCCCTAAAAATGACACACCTCATTTCCACTCACATTTCATTGGTGAAAACTAGACATATGGCCACTGAGAAAGCAAGGTGTGTGTGTGGTGGGGGAGGGTGTCTGGAAAACCATAGTCCCTGGCCTGGCAGCCACTTCCCAAAGACAATTCTGTAATATAGAAAGGGGGCAGACTGTAGTGGACAGCTAGCCATCTCTATCAGTGTTTAAATATTTGCTGAATGAATGGATAAAGTTTCTAGGTCTGCTGTACTCTTTGCAAATGTAATACCATGTAAATCTCAGGATGTGGAGGAGCTCAGATGCAGTCCATGCAACCACTGGTGGTTTTGTTGACTTTATAAGTTCTCTGGCAAAATGTAGTAACAAGGCCTGGAGTACCCTCCTGCCTGAGACAACTAAAAAACCAGATGGACAAAATGTAAAAAACAATAATTTTCAGACATTGGGCATCAAGCAGTGCAGGACAGTGATCCTCCAGAGAGGTGAGCCCTATGATTACCCTAGCATGCTGCCTAGAAAGAGTTTCCAGGTCATGACACAGGGAGAGAGAACTCAAGCAGAGCCTGGTAGTCTCTTTAAATTGACGAGACAGAGTCCAGGGAGCCACAGTGGCTAGAGTTCACAGGGCGAAGTCTCAGAGGTGAGAGACCTGCACAGAGAGACTGCTCTAGGGAATTTCAGATAGTCTCCCTCAAGTTTTCAGCTGAATACTAATCAGTGCATACAAGGAAGGAAACCATCCAAGTCTGGGGAAGAACTACCTGAAAGGAGCAAAGGAAACAATTCTCGAAGCTCATACAAGGACAAGAATAGTTCAAGTTCATACCAGACAGAATGGAAAATCTTATAATTCATGGTTCTGAGTAGTGGAGGAAAATTAGCCCTAGACTAAAGGCAACTCTAGCCCCACATAACAAAGCTGAAGAGCAAGCCTCAACAAGATTTAACTGTTTATAAATAATTTAACTGTATTTCTAGAACAAAGCTCAAAAATATTTATAGGAATACAAAAATACCCAGCCCCAACAAGGTAAAGTTCACAATGTCTGGCACTTAATCAGAGAATTACAAAAATGCAAGGAACCAGGAAAATACAATCTATAATGAAGACAACAATCAATTACTAGAATTAGACTCAGAAATGCCACAGATCATAGAAGTAGTAGACAGGGATATTAAAACAGATACTATTCCATATGTTCAAGAAGACAGAGGAAAAATTGAGCATGTTAAGTCAATATATGAAAGATTAAAAGACCCACATTAAAGTCCTAGATGCAAACTACAATGTCTGAGGTGAAAAATATATTGCATGAAGTTAGCAGCAGATGAAATACTCAAGAAGAAAAGATTAGTGACTCTGAAGGCATAACAACAGAAACTATCCAAAACGAAACACACAGATTAAAAAAAAACAACAGTGTCAGGGAAGCTGTAATATAACTTTAAGCAACCTAACATACATGTAACTGGAGTCTCTGAAAAAAGGGTGTGGGAGACAGAAAAAAATACTTGAAGAAAAAATGACTGAAAACTTCAAATTAGATAAAAACTATAACCCATAGATCAAAGAAACTCAATGAAACCCAAGTACAAGAAAGATGGATAAAATGATACCAAATAACATGATAAATTGCTTTAAACCAGTGACATGAAATGACTGAGCGATCAATCTGTCCCATAACTTTCCTTTGGACTGGAACTAACCGAACTACAGACACAGTATTGCTGGAACTTCGCCAGAATATGAAGTTTAGTGTCTGCTCCATCCCAGGCTCTTTAAATGAATCAGATCAGCCCTAAAATGTGAGATCCAGCCTCAGGCAATACCAGCTGTCACCAGCTTTCATTCAGATGGCCTGTCATTTATTGTCCAGAATTGTCCCATTTATTTTCTTTGCCTGCCTGGCTTGACAATCCCCTTGAATTTTAATTTATGCACACATTCTTTGTAATTGCACAATCCATTTGGACAGGATTTTCTGCCTCTGGCTTTCAGCACTCTCTTCAGACCTGACTTGGTAAATGCCCTGTACCCCAGTCCTCAGGAGCTATACCAGATAGGCCACACACCATTCCTACCAGTTTTCCTGTGAAAAATTTCCAGGAAATTTTAAGGGAATAGGTCTTAAAAGTTCTCATCGCAAGGAAAAAAAAGTGTAACTATGTGAGATGATGGATGTTAACTAAACTTATTCTGGTAATCATTTTGTAATATATACATATACCAAATCATTACGTTGTACACCTAAAACAAATACAATGTTACATGTCAATTATATCTCAATAAAACGATTTACAGAATTAATTTAAACTTTCTAACCGTGTGACCAAACTCTAAGCAGGCAATGTTGGGATCCACCCGGTTGCTGTGAAAGTTTCATCAAGCTGAAAGTTGAGAATTTCAGTAGAATTTGCCATATAAATTTGGAACCTGAATTGAAATATATCCTCACATCAAATATGCCTTATGAGAAATAACTGTATTCTTGCTGCCTCAGTCACAATTGAGCAATAACTGCTAATGCTATTGGCACAAATGCTAACTCTACAGCAGGGCACTTTTGTATAAATAAAGTTGAAGAAAGTATTTTTGGACATCTTTTATACTACTGAAAAAATTAATTTTTGGAATTGTTGACTTCTATAGTTGTCATTAAAAAATTAGCCTTCTACACACATGGATTTCTAATCATGTTGCTCTTCATTAAAAACACTTGGACAAGAAATCACACCTCAGCAAACATCAGAGGACTCACACAGAGAAGAAATCATGTATGGAAGAGACTGGCTATATGTACACCCAAACTCACTTTCTTTTTCTTTGGGGCACACAGTTAACCTGCATTTTTCAGCCTTCCTTTACTGTGGGTGGGACCATATAACTGACCTGTGGCCAGGAGAATTTGAACACAAGCAATAAACATTAATTCCAGGCCAGGCCACAAGAAAAAAAAAAAAAAAAACCTTCCATGCATTCCTGCTGACTTTTTATGCCCTGTGGTTCTGAAGTGCAAATCTGTTCCCCACACCCCCACCCCAGTTTGCCTTGGGAGCCATTGGGTGGAGATGGCAACCATGACTTAAGACAGAAAAAATTGATTATGATTATGGAGAGCAGAAATTTTCCCAACTCTACCAAAAAAAAAGTCCATTTGTGCTTTACCTGAGTGAGAAATAAATATTCACTGTTGGGAAACAAACAAACAAACAAAAAACACTTGGGCACCCTTCTGCTGAATAAACAATGCTTACATGTCTATGTAGTCATATGTGGCTTATGTGCTCAACCCTAAAATAAACCAGAATGGGTGGTGCAGCTCTAGTGGTACCAAAGGAGGCTAAAACCAAAGAAGTTCTAGAACACAACTTTATTTTTATTTTGGTGAACATCTGGACCATCTGGACCTACAATGGGATGACAGGGGAGTAGTGAGATGATAAAGATGAAAATACCTAGTCTTAGTCTCAAGGAGTTAACAATCTAGAGGCAAGATAAGAGTCATACAAAGTAGAATGAGATAAATTGTAAATTGAGTATAAGCATTGTGCTGAGGGCTTGAAGAAATGGGACTTATTACATTTATGGCAGGAATTAGGTTCCAGTAAGTAAGACAGGGAGTGAAAAGGAATGTGGGACATCAGAGAAAACAGCCTGGGGCTTCAAACAGTTGCTAGATGTTGAGCTTTGGAATGATTGTGGCACTGCAGCTAAATCTATGTGACTCATGGCTTAGCAAACAGATGTCTCACTGTCTCCTGTGGCCTATGGTGACCATAGGACCTTGAGCACAGACAAGAGTGCTTCCTATTAATCTACATGACCAGGTCAGCCCCACTCTATGATTGACATACTCAGGCCACCTCTCACGTAGCCCAGACTGCCACGCAAACCCACTACATATCTGCAAATGTAGGCCACTTCATTATTTTAGCTTTTGTAACTCTTCGGAATTATACATTTTATTATGGTCTTTATTACCTTTAGCAAGAATAATCAATTGACTTTGAAGGATAATGGAAAGGGGAAAGAAATGATGTAATATATGCAACAAGTATGGTAAATGCTTAAGTAGATTTTAAAAATAGAGAGGAGATCAATGTATAAATTGGGTGAAATTCTCTAGTTTGATCAAGATGAAGATTTCTGACATATTATGAAACTTTCAAAATCTGATGGTTAAAAGCTTTTGATAAAATTCAACACCCATTTATGATAAAAACTCTCCATAAATTAGGCATAGAGGCAACCTACCTCAACATAATAAAGGCCATATATGACAAACCCACAGCAAACATCATTCTCAATGGTGAAAAACTGAAAGCATTTCCTCTAAGATCAGGAACAAGACAAGGATGTCCACTCTCACCACTATTATTCAACGTAGTTTTGGAAGTCGTAGCCACAGCAATCAGAGAAGAAAAAGAAATAAAAGGAATACAAATTGGAAAAGAAGAAGTAAAACTGTCACTGTTGGGACTTCCCTGGTGGCACAGTGGTTAAGAATCTGCCTGCCAATGCAGGAGCCATGGGTTCAATCCCTGGTCTGGGAAGATCCCACATGCCGCGGAGCAACTAAACCCGTGCTCCACAACTACTGAGCCTGAGCTCTAGAGCCTGCGAGCCACAACTACTGAGCCTGTGTGCCACAACTACTGAAGCCCAAGTGCCTAGAGCCTATGCTCCGCAACAAGAGAAGCCACGACAATGAGAAGCCTGTGCACCACAACGAAGAGTAGCCCCCGCTCGCTGCAACTAGAACAAGCCCGCATGCAGCAATGAAGACCCAACACAGCCAAAAAAACCCAAAAAACAAAAACTTACTTTCCTAAACTTTAAAAAAAACCCCAAATCGTCACTGTTTGCAGATGACATGATACTATACATAGAAAATCCTAAAAATGCCACCAGAAAACTACTAGAGCTAATCAATGAATTTGGTAAAATTGCAGGATACAAAATTAATGTGCAGAAATCTTTTGCATTCCTATACACTAACAACAAAAGATCAGAAAGAGAAATTAAGGAAACAATCCCATTTACCATCACAACAAAAAAATAAAATACCTAGGAATAAACCTACCTAAGGAGGCAAAAGACCTGTACTCAGAAAACTATAAAGCACTGATGAAAGAAATCAAAGATGACACAAACAGATGGAGAGATATACCATGTTCTTGGACTGGAAGAATCAATATTGTGAAAATGACTTTACTACCCAAAGCAATCTACAGATTCAATGCAATCCCTATCAAATTACCAATGGCATTTTTCACAAAATTACAACACAAGATTTTACAATTTATATGGAAACACAAAAGACCCCGAATACCTAAAGCAATCTTGAGAAAGAAAAACAGAGCTGGAGTAATCAGGCTCCCTGACTTCAGACTATACTACAAAGCTACAGTAATCAAGACAATATGGTAGTGGCACAAAAACAGAAATATAGATCAATGGAACAGGATAGAAAGCCCAGAGATAAACCCATGCACCTATGGTCACCTAATCTATGACAAAGGAGGCAAGGATATACAATGGAGAAAAGACAGTCTCTTCAATAAGTGGTGCTGGGAAAATTGGACAGCTACATATAAAAGAATGAAATTAGAACACTCCCTAACACCATACACAAAAATAAACTCAAAATGGATTAAAGACCTAAATGTAAGTCCAGACACTATAAAACTCTCAGAGGAAAACATAGGAAGAACACACTTTGACATAAATCACAGCAATATCTTTTTTGACCAATCTCCTAGAGTAATGAAAATAAAAACAAAAATAAACAAATAGGACCTAATTAAACTTAAAAGCTTTTGCACAGCAAAGAAAACTGTAAATAAGACAAAAAGACAACACTCAGAATGGGAGAAAATATTTGCAAACGAAGAAACTGACAAAGGATTAATCTCCAAAATACACAAACAGCTCATGCAGCTCAATATCAAAAAAAAAAATAACCCAATCAAAAAATGGGCAGAAGACCTAAATAGACATTTCTCCAAAGAAGACATACAGATGGCCAAGAGGTACATGAAAAGATGCTCAACATCACTAATTATTAGAGAAATGCAAATCAAAACTACAATGAGGTATCACCACACACCGGTCGGAATGGCCATCTTCAAAAAAATCTACAAACAACAAATGCTGGAGAGGGTGTGGAGAAAAGGGAACCCTCTTGCACTGTTGGTGGGAATGTAAATTGATACAGCCACTATGGAGAACAGTATGGAGGTTCCTTAAAAACTAAAAATAGAACTACCATATGACCCAGCAATCCCACTACTGGGCATATACCCTGAGAAAACCATAATTCAAAAAGAGTCATGTACCACAATGCTCATTGCAGTTCTATTTACAATAGCTAGAACATGGAAGCAACTTAAGTGTCCATCGACAGATGAATGGATAAAGAAGATGTTGCACATATATACGATGGAATATTACTCAGCCATAAAAAGGAATGAAATCGGGTCATTTGTAGAGATGTGGATGGACCTAGAGTCTGTCATACAGAGTGAAGTAAGTCAGAAAGAGAAAAACAAATATATATTGATGCATATATGTGGAATCTAGAAAAATGGTACAGATGAACCTATTTGCAGGGCAGGAATAGAGACGCAGACATAGAGAACGGATGTGTGGACACAGAGTGGGGAGGGGGGAAGGGGAATTGGGATGAATTGGGAGATTGGGATTGACATATATACACTACCATGTGTAAAACAGATAGCTAGTGGGAACCTGCTGTATAGCCCAGGGAGCTCAGCTCCATGCTCTGTGGTGACCTAGGCGGGTGGCAGGGAGGTCCAAGAAGGAGGAGATATATGCATACATATAGCTGATTCACTTTGTTGTACAGGAGAAACTAACACAACATTATAAAGCAACCATACCCCAATTAAAAAAAAAAATCTGATGGTTATGTTTTTATTTCCTCAGTTATTTATTTCTTTCCTTTTTAAAGGATTGATTTTAGGTGGTTAGGCAAAAGAGGAATTTATAGTCCTCATAAGAACTGATTTTAAAAAATTTTAAGTAAGTAAAATTACTTGAAGCATGTTCAATTCTGTTCAGCAAATATTTATTGAGAGTTTCCTTTTCACAAAGCACTGTGAAAGAAAAGTAGTCTAATTGTGTATAAATAGCGTAAATGAGAATTATACTCATTATAAGAATTGTGATAAAGTCTTTGTTAAAAAACAGAAGTAATGAATAGACGTTTTTTCAAAGAAGTCATACAGATGGCCCACAGGTTCATGAAAAGATACTCAACATCACTAATCATCAGGGGAATGAAAATCAGACAATGAGATATCACCTCACACTTGTTAGAATGGCTATTATCAAAAACAAACAAACAAACAAACAAAAAAACCAAGAAATAACAAGTGTTGTCAAGGATGGAGAGAAAAGGGAACCCTCGTACACAGATGGTGGGAATGTAAATCGGTGCAGCCACTATGGAGAACAGTGTGGAGGTTTCTCAAAAATTTTTAAATAGAAATACTGTATCATCTAGCAAGTCTACTTCTGGGTATTTATCCAAAGAAAACAAAAACACTAACTTGAAAAGATATCTGCACCCCCATGTTCATTGCAGCATTATTTGCAGGAGCCAAGATATAGAAACAATATGTGTCCATTGACAGATGAATAAATAAAGACAATGTGGTATGTATATGTACAATGGAACATTATTCAGTCATAAAAAAGAACAAAATCTTGCCATTTGTGACAATAGAAATGGATCTTGAGGGTTTTATGCTAAGTGAAATAAGTCAGACAGAGGAAGACAAATACCATGTGATCTCACTTATATGTGCAATTCAAAAAGGAAAAAAAAAGAAAAACAAACCAGCCAAGCTCATAGGTACAGAGAAGAGATTGGTGGTTGCCAGAGGCAAAGGGTGGGAGGATGGGGGGAAATGGGTGAAGGGAGTCAAAAATACAAACTTCCAGTTATCAAATAAATAAGTCATGGGGATGTGGTGTACAGCATGGTGACTATAGTTAGCAATACTGTATTGTATATCTGAAAGCTGCTAAGAGAGTAAATCTTTTTTTTAATATTTAATTAATTAATTAATCAATTAATTAATTAAGTTGCACTGGGTCTTAGTTGAGGCAGGCAGGCTCCTTAATTGCAGCTCGCCAGCCCCTTAATTGTGGCATGCGAATTTTTAGTTGCAGCATGCATGTAGAATCTAGTTCCCTGACCAGGGATCAAACCCAGGCTCCTGCATAGGGAACACAGAGTCTTAACCACTGCGCCACCAGGGAAGTCCGCAAGAGAGTAAATCTTAAACGTTCTCATCATAAGAAAAAAAATTCTGTGTCTATGTATGATGATGGATATGAACTAGACATTGTGGTGATCACTTCACAATATATACAAATATCAAATCATTGTGTTGTACATCTGAAACTAATGTAATGTTGTATGTTAACTATGCCTCCATTCTAAAAACCAGAATTAAGTCCAGATTAAACATTTGTTGAACATTTATCATGTGTAAGGCACTGTGTAGCAGATAAAAGAATAAATAAGGTAAGATTTTCAAGAATTTAAAATCTGCTAGAGAATAAAGCAAGTATAAAAGTAACTGAGTTACAAGGTAAGGCAAGATATATTTTACTAGGAGGGTACAAAGTTCTGAGCAATTTATAGGAGGGAAAGATCATTATCAAGAATCAAGACTCACTGACAAACTGCAATATCAGCTTTATAGTATTAGGAAAAAAAAAAGTTTGGTTGACAAAATATACTGCATGTGGACAAAATGTCTCTCATGCCTGCCAGGTAGAGAATAGACCCACTATTAGTAATGATAATCCTGCACCCGTATGTAAGTACCAAGAGGAGAGAAATTCGTCTGTTTTGTTCATTGATGTATACTTTGTGCCATAAAGATCCCTGGTACCTAGGAGGTGCTCACTAAATATTTAAGTGAATGAATAAAATTCGAAGAAAAGGAGCTGAGATGTCTCTTTTCTAGTTGTAACTCCCTGAAGCTTCTTGACTTGAACTTTGGAGGAAGGTTGGGCAAGCATGCCTTATTTGCATGCAGGGGTTATGTTCCTTGTAATCTTGAGAAAACAAAACAAAAAATGACCAATGTATTGAATGAGAAATATTTATTGCATGCAGCCATAGGGTAATTGTTTGGTTGCATTTAGCAGAAATTAGTCTTGACCTCTGATGGTTAGTATTTTTATTACCAACTCATCAGCAAGTAGGGGAAGGTTACATAGCATGTGTCAGAAAGCTTAGGCATAGCTCAGTTCTAACATCCTTGCCAAGGGATTGGGGAAATGCCTCCCAGTCCTGGAATATGTGCCCAGGTTACCATCACAGGCCTTTTGTAAATGATCTCAGTTTTCTTGTAGGCAATTGGAACCAATGAAGCCTCTTAGACATTGGAAAATATGTGACCCTCTCCAATCCTTCATTCCCACTAACCCTTTATTGATTCATAGATGAGGTGTTAATCTGTGACTAATCATCTCTATTACCTCACTTGTATATTTAGATCTCTAATTTTGTTTTTTTAATATGAACTTTTTTTAATACATTTATTTATTTTATTTATTTATTTTTGGCTGCGTTGGGTCTTCGTTGCTTTCTCTAGTTGCAGTGAGTGGGGCCTACTCTTTGTTGCGGTGCACGGGCTTCTCATTGCAGTGGCTTCTCTTGTTGCGGAGCACAGGCTCTAGGCACGTGGGTTTCAGTAGTTGTGGCACGTGGGCTCAGTAGTTGTGGCAGTCAGGCTCTAGAGTACAGGCTCAGTAGCTGTGGCGCACAGGCTTAGTTGCTTCCCGGCATGTGGTATCTTCCTGGACCAGGGCTGGAACCCGTGTCCCCTGAATTGGCAGGCGGATTCTTAACCACTGTGCCACCAGGGAAGCCCTAGATCTCTAATTTTGAATTCATTCATTCAACAGACACTGCCTAAATACCCATCACAAAGGTACAGTCCCTGTCTTCAAGGAGGCCATGATTTAATGAGGGAGTCAGACACTGAGTGAATAATTAAGACGCATTACGATTAGTGCTATAATAGAAATATGTTTAGGGTTTAAGGCTGTAAAAAATTTCTTTCATTTACTTATAAATGTAGAAATTGACTTATTAGAATTATAATTGCTGATAAACCCAGGCCAAATATAAGGGAGCATTTATAAGCCATGAATGAAGGAATTAATACCTTGAGTTTAATCTCTGTATTGTTTTTTTTTAATATTTATTTATTTATTTATTATATTTATTTTGGTTGTGCCGGGTCTTAGTTGCAGCACACGGGATCTTCGTTGCTGCATGTTTAATTGTGGCATGCGAGATCTTTAGTTGCGGCATGCATGTGGGATCTAGTTCCCCGACCAGGGATTGAATCCAGGCCCCCTGCATTGGGAGTGCGGAGTCTTACCCACTGGACCACCAGGGAAGTCTCCTTGTATTGTTAAATACATGGATTGTGACATGTTTCCTTGTTGGAACTTATTTAGCATCTACAGATACGGTTTTAATTTTTAATTATGTTTCACTAGAAATCCTGGTCTAAATATACGATCTAATTTTAAACTTTTCTATCTGTATTAAACCCTCATGTTACTATCACATGGGATTCCCAGGTCCAGGTGATACCACTGCCTGTGAACCTGATTCTTTCTCAGTAAGATGATTCCATCTGTGCTGATACAGGGACTCTTTATTTTTAGGACAGCTATTGCCATGGTTACTGTGAACCACAGAGTGGGCCTTCAGTACTATGTCCCTGAACAGTATTTCCCACGAAATTTTGTAGCAAGAGAATAAATGAAATAAAATATATCATACATATAACACAAGAAGAGCTATAATCACAAAACATTCACTTAACTGTGTCATTCATTTAAATGTGTAATGCAAAGATTTTTTAAAAATCCCTTTGCTCTTCTACAATAAGGTAAAAAAGTCTGACCAATGTATTTAAAATAAGTACATTTAGAAAGACGTTTGATTAATTATCAAGTCAGCAGGAAAAGGCAAGTTAAATGCTGTTATTATTTCCAAATTCAGTTTGGGAACTGAACAATTAAAATTAAAGTAGGTGGAACATTTGCATGGGGTATTAAATGCTTTATTTATAATGAGATTTAATTAATAATTTACAAATACTCTAATTGGTAAAAATCTAAATGTAAAACATTTCTTTCTAGTCATAATTTGCTTTGCAGGGCACTCTTTGGAACATTATTAAGAATTATTCTTTCAGCTTTAAAACACAAAATGAAAATATATGACTTTTCCAAATGGCACAAAATCTTCTGATTTACTTCTTAAATGTACTTAATGTTCTTATTTTGCAATGGATTTCCAGAAACATAAGTCTTTAGCAATCCTTTTTAGGTAGTTTTATAACTTGGGGCCACATTTCCAAAGAGTTTTTTTTTTTTTTAATTTTTTTTATGTGAGATTCAACAGAAAAATATACAGATCTTGAGACAAGAAATTTTGTTGTTGTTGTTTTTAAATAGCTAAAGCCAGTTTTAAATTGTTTATATGTGTCAAAGTTAATTCTATCTAATACAATATATGGCATTTAATAATTTAATGAGTTAAGCATTTTGAATATTATATTTATAATATATGATAAATGTAATACTATATAAAAATAAAGTATATAATATATATTCTATACATAACATAATGTGTTAAAATAACACTCTGCAATAGATCCTTTTTAATATAATTATTGGCAGGCAATGCAATTTCCATTGTGTGGTCTAGTTTCTGAGTTCCTGAAGCTGATTTTCTGACCCAAAACAAAAATAAAAACAAAAGCAAAAAAACCACCCCATTTCCCTCTGCTAACTGATATTGAGGTAAATTAGGACTCAAGTGGAGGATTCTATTCTCAATAGTATAGCTGTTTAATTTGAATACCTTGAAATTCTAGAGATTCTGAGGACCCATGAGGATTACATCAAATTTTGAAACTCATGTTGCCAACTGAGTGAGAAGCCATCATGAAATAACATTTAATTTTTGTTGCTAAACTACCCAGGTTTTATATAATAAACTATACGTTAAAAAAAAAAAACTTTAAATATCTGATGAGTCCTCTGAATGCTATTTTTTAATGACAGCTGAATACTCTGAGGAGAAAGTACATTAAATCCCCATCTTTGTCTTAACATTTTATATGTAATATGTAAATATTATCATCTACATTAAGAATACACAAATATAGAAATTAAGGGTAATACAAAGATTAAACACAATTTTTTAAAGTGTTATTATTATAAGTGGTTATTATTATATTCACAGTTATGTGTACCATCACTACAGTCAATTTTAGTAATTTTTTTTTCGCCTTACCACATGTGGGATCTTAGTTCTCAGACCAGGGATGGAACCCAGGCCCCCTGCAGTGGAAGCACAGAGCCTTAACCACTGGACCACCAGGGAAGTCCCCAATTCTAGTCAAACATAATTTTAAATTTCCTAATCATGAAGACTACATGAGGCCTTCCCTGGTGGTCCAGAGGTTAAGACTCCGCGCTCCCAATGCAGGGGGCCCGGGTTCAATTCCTGGTCAGGGAACTAGATCCCACATGCCACAACTAAGAGCCAGCATGCCAGCAACTAAAGATCCCGCACACTGCAACAAACATACCGCATGCGGTAACGAAGATCCCGTGTGCCTCAGCTAAGACCCGACGTAGCCAAATAAATAAATATTTTTTAAAAAGGACTACATGCCATCATTAGTTAATATATCAGATTTATATACTCTTAGGGCAAGGTTTATTGTACTAACAGTGGGTCCAATCCATAATTTGATTTTTTTTTTTTTGGTTGACTTTTTTTTCATGGTTAGATCATTGTAATTTACCTGGTAATGTTGCTGATGAAGAGTTCATAACTTATTTTCTTCTTGTTTGCTTGTTCATGCATATCACTATTAGCAGCTTCTTTGTAAAAAACCTTTTTAAGGCACTTACCCACTTCACGAAGTTTAGTTTAGTAAAACTAGTAGATAATAAATTCCAAGAACCAAGTACATATGAAGTACAATCTGTAGCAATCCACTGAAAAGTCCCTTTGTTCTCCCCTTTGGAGGGCAGAACTCCCACTTTCCCCTCAGGATACCTTAGTTACCAACAATTCTATGTGATCACTTGGTAGCCACCAAATAAGGGAAAACCTCACTGTCTGTCTGTACATTAAACATTAGCAAAATTGAATTCATTTTTATTAAACATGAAAATAAATATGTTTAAATTTCTTCTCTTCTCACATCAATGCATAGTCTCACACATCCCATGAGTTGTGTGTATCCCATTTGGGGGACCACCATGTTAGAAAATGTCTGTCTATTCTCTGATACCTAAATTTTTAAAAAGAAAAATGACAAATATGATCAGCGATAGGAAAGAGAAAGAGAAGAATGAAGGGTAAGACTCAATTTATTTCTACTGGAATAGTTTTATCTAGTCCCTAACCAAGTAAGCCTTGCCAATGTCCTCTCTCTCCAAACTTAAACAAATTTATGTTAATATGTAGATTGACTGTGTTAAAACCCAATGTAAAGTACCTTCCTTTTCACAGTATCATTAAGGTCTATATTTGATTGAAGCAGCGAGTGGATGATTGTTAATACATCCTATTGTGCAAGTTCTGCTTGTCTCTGCTGCTTCCATCAGGTCCATAATCCTACAACCACTTCTTTTCCTTTTTTATTTTCTTCTAATTTGTTTCTTCCATCATATTAATTGTCCAATTGGATAAATTCTTATTCTTTCCATGGTTTTGTCTTTGTACACATTTTCTATGCCAACTTGTCCCTCCAAAGTCCTCATGTTACTTTTAAAAAATGTCTAAATCTGTTTCATTAGGTGTATCAAAACAGAGTTCCCTTCAAAGTACAAGTATACAGTAAAATGACTGTATTCATTATTTTTTCATAAAATATTACAAGCCACACTTTAGATTGTTAAAAATCCCTACTGTTTACTTCAAGCGTAATTAGAAAGTAGCACTGAGAAAAGATCCAAAACGATAATTTTATGGCATCTTATAGTAGTTATCAGATACAACATGATAGGTAACATAATTTAGTGGTAACTATGGGCTGTGGAGTCCGACCTGGATTCAAATCTAACTCTAGAACTTACTAGCTATGCCATCTTAGGTTTTGTTACTTTACTATGAACTTGGCCAACATACAGAAAAGGGCTAATAACCCTTTTAATAATCATCTACAGTGCTTATTCATGAGGCTAGCAGACACATAATTAGCATTATTCTCAAATGTACTTCGGTCATTTTAAGAACGAGTATCACATTTAATTGGCTCTAGTTCAAGTAATGGCAACAGCTAAGATGACAGTCGTTTGTATGCTTTGCAACTCCTAAGGTATTCAGGCAATAATTTTCAAATTAAAATATAAAGAAAACTTTACTTCTTGCTTCCAGCAAATATTATGATGGATAAGAAAAATCAATTCTAAGATTTGAGAACAAAACTACTGTTATTCTCTACTATTAATGTATCAAGCACTGCACTTTCCATCTTTTCGCTACCTAACCCAGCAAATGAATTTACAATTAACCAGAGATTCAATTTCTTTAATATATATATGGCTATTCAGGTTATTTACTTCTTTAGTGAGCTTTGGTAGTTTGTCTCATAAGGATGTAGTCAATTTCATCAAAGTTTATTTGCATAACGTTGCCAATAAATATTGTTTCATTGTTGTTTTAATGTCTCTAAAGGATCTGTAGTGATGTCTCTTCTTTCATTACTAGTATTCCTAACTTGTGTCTTTCTTCTCATCAGTCTAGCTAGAGATCAATCTTATTAGCTGCATGCCACAAATTTTGCTATTTGTGTTTTCATTTTATTCAGTTAAAGATATTTTCTAATATACCTAGACTTTTTTGAGCAGGGGCTATTTACAAGTGTGCTGTCCAATTTCCAAATATTTGTAGATTTTTCAGATGTTATTTTTAGTCTAATTTCTTCATGGTCTAAGAATATACTTTGTGTTGTTTCAATCCTCTTAAATATAGTTTTATGGCCCAGAATATAGTCTGTTGTGGTAAATGTTCCATGTTCATTTGAAAAGAATGCTCTACTGAGCCTGCGCTCTAGAGCCCACGAGCCACAACTACTGAAGCCTGTGTGCCACAACTACTGAAGCCCACGTGCCTAGAGCCTGTGCTCCACAACAAGAGAAGCCACCGCAGTGAGAAGCCCGTGCACTGCAACGAAGAGTAGCCCCCGCTCTCTGCAACTAGAGAAAGCCCACGCACAGCAACGAAGACCCAATGCAGCCAAAAATAAATAAATTTATTAAAAAAAAAATTCTGGGGACTTCCTTGGTGGTCCAGCCTTCCAATGCAGGGGATGCAGGTTCGATCCCTGGTCAGGGAACTAAAGATCCCACATGCCGCGGGGCAACTAAGTCCGTGTGCCGCAACTACTGAGCCTGTGTGCTCTAGAGCCCGTGCACCACAACTAGAGAGCCCGTGTGCCGCAACTACTGAGCCCGCACGCTCTGGAGTCTGAACACCACAACTAGAGAGAAGCCCACGCACCGCAAGGAAAGATTCCACGTGCTGCAATGAAGATCCTACGTGCTGCAACTAAGACCTGATGCAGCCAAATAAATACATACATAAATAAATATTGTTAAAAATATTTTAAAAATTCAAAATAAAAATCTGGGGACTTCTTTGGTGGTCCAGTTGTTAAGACTCCGTGCTTCCACGGCAGGGGGCACAGGTTCAATCCCTGATCAGGAAACTAAGATCCCACATGCCACAAGGTGCAGCCAAAAAAAAAAAAAAATCTGTTACAGTACACCTATGTTCATAGCAGTATTATTCACAACAGCTAAAATGTGGAAGCAACCCAAGTGTCCATCATGAATGAATGGATAAGCAAAATGTGGTATGTACATAAAATGGAATATTATTCAGCCTTAAAAAGGAAATTCTGACCCATGCAACACAGATGAACCTTGAGGACATTATGCGAAATGAAATAAGCCAGTCACGAAAAGACAGATTCTGAATGATTCTACTTATATGAGGTACTTAGAGTAGTCAAAAATCACAGAGACAGAAAGTAGAATGATGGTTGCCAGAGGCTAAGGGGAAGGCAGAATGAGGGGTTATTAATTAATGGGCACAGACTTTCAGTTTTAAAAGATGAAAAGAGTTATGGAGATGGATGGTGGTGATGGTAGCACAACATTATTAATATATTTAATGTCACTGACTGTTCACTTAAAAACAAGATGGCAAATTTTATCACAATTTAAAAAATTAAAACAAAAACAAAACTATTAGAACATACCCATTTGTTCAAATATATGCTGGCTGCCTGCTATTTGCAGAATGTACTGCTGCCAGTCCTCAACTCCCCAAGTATTCCAAACCAAATCTGATATGGCTGGAGACACTTTTTTTTTTTAAAAGAATGACAAAGCAGACTGGTACATGTTCTCTTACTTTATTAAATCTTACTAGTATTCTTTAAGGAACAAACACACAGATGAGTAGGCTACAGTGAAGAAATCTTCTTTTTATAAGAGAGTTAAGAAGACATTAAAAGATAATTCCAGGTATCATCTTCAGTGATGCTTCTTATCTTTTTTCTGGGACTCCAGGTAATATTCAGCCCCTACAGCTACCACAAATGCAGCAAATCCCCATTTGAATCCTTTTAATAATGCACCAACAAAGGAAACATTATTTGCAAAGCCACCCATGTATCTCCAAGCTTCATTGCTAGAGGAAAAAAAAGGGGAAAATTATATTCACATATGACTTACATACATTCATTGAGTAAAATATATTTGATTTCATCTTTCTAACAGACTTAAATGCAACCTTATATAAGATAATCTAAGCAGATCACAATAGGAATCTTTCTTCGGCATAAGATAATTAGATCTATATGCCCACATTTCGTACATGAAATACAAGAAAAAATACTTGATGATTTCATATTTCACAGTCATAGTACTCAGGATTTTACAGAATTCTCAAATGCAAGGCTCACCTTGGCCTATCCATCACAGGTCAGTTGTGTAGCTTTGCTCATACTAGTCATTACAGCTTCATGGAAAGAGGAAGTTAAGAGACCAGGATATTAATCTTTGCTCTGCCATACTACATACACAACTTAGGCTCGGCAAGTTACTTAACCTGTTGGGGTCTGTTTCTTCTACTCAATAATGATTACTATTTACCTTATAGCATTATTATAAAGATTAAACAGAGTAATGTATGATGTATTTTGGCACAAAGAGTATGTAACACTCGATAATACTATTACTATTCAAGAGGATCATTGATTTTCCCTGTCATAGAAGTCGGAACTTTAGTAGACTAATTTCGTGCTCTGGCAATCATTCTTTTGAGTATCCTGAACAGAGAAGGAAACAAATCAGAGCGCTCTAGTGAAAAAAAGTCTTCTCTCGCAGGTAAGGATAAATAAGTGGAAAAAAATCATGTTTTAAAGAACAAAATCCACTTAACTCTAAAAATCTGACTTATGAAAGCTAATCAAATCTAATTTAAGACACCAAAACCAGACAAAGACATTAGAAGAAAACTACAGATTAATATTCCTCATGAACATAGATGTAAATATTCTTAACAAAATTTTAGAAAATTGAATCCAGCAATATTTAAAAGGATAACATATCACGATGAAGTAGAGTTTACCTCAAAAGAATGCAAGATTGGTATAACATCTGAAAATCAATAAAATGAACTCACCATATTAACAGAATAAAAAAAGAGGTTAGCATCTTAATAGATGTAGAGAAAGCATTTAACAAAATTCAACACCTATTAGTAACAATAACAATAATAATAGTAACTCATAGTAACCCAGGAATAGAAGAGAAATTCCTCAACTTGATGAAAGGCATCTCTGAACATCCCACAACTAACATTACACTTAATGATGAAAGACTGAATGCTTTCCCCATTAGTAATAAAGCTAGGATGTTCAAATACACCACTTTTATTCAACATTATACTAGTAGTGTTAGCCCATGCAATAATGCAAGAAAAAGAAATTAAAAGGTTATAGATCGAAAAAAAATAACGTTGTCTTTGTAGACGAAATGATCTTCTATGAACTAAATTCTAAGGAATCTGTAAGAAACGTCTGCTAGAACTAAAAAGTGAATTTAGCAAGGTAACAAGATACAAATTCAATATATAAAAAGCAATTATATTTTTATATATTAGCAATGCACAATTGGAAATTGAAGTTTAAAAATACTGTTTACAATAGCATAAAAAATATGGAATAGTGAGGATAAATTGAACAAAATATGTACAAGACTGTATGAACACTGCTGAGAAAATTAAAGAGGATCTAAACTGTCCATGGACTGGAAGACAATATTGTTAAGACAGCAGTTATCCTCAACTGAGTTAAAGATTCAAGGTGATCCCAATTAAATTCCAAGCAGGCTTTTTATAGAAACTGAAAAGCTCATTCTAAAATTTAAATATAAATACAAGAACTTGGAATAGCTAAAACAATTTTTTTAAAAAGTTGGACATCTTATTTTATACTACCTGATTTGAAGACAGTGTGGTATTGACATAAAATAGATATATTGATCAGGGTAACAGAAAAGAATCCAGAAATAGACTGTACAGATATTGTCAACTGACTTTTGACAATGGTGTCAAAGTCAATTAATGGGGAAAGACAGTCTTTTAATATACGGTGCTAGAACAACTGGAGGTCCATATGCAAAAACATTAACCTTCATCCTTACCTCATATGACATAAAAATTAACTCAAATGGATCATATACCTCAATGTAAGAAAGAACACTATAAAAGCTTCCAGAAGGGGCTTCCCTGGTGGCGCAGTGGTTGAGAATCTGCCTGCTAATGCAGGGGACACGGGTTCGAGCCCTGGTCTGGGAAGATCCCACATGCCACGGAGCAGCTGGGCCCGTGAGCCACAATTGCTGAGCCTGTGTGTCTGGAGCCTGTGCCCCGCAACGGGAGGGGCCGCGATAGAGAAAGGCCCGCGCACCGCGATGAAGAGCGGTCCCCGCACCGCGATGAAGAGTGGCCCCCGCTTGCCGCAACTGGAGAAAGCCCTCGCACGAACCGAAGACCCAACACAGCCAAAAATAAATAAATTAATTAATTAAAAAAAAAAAAAAAAAGTGGGATGAATATCAGGAGTCCCACTTTAAAAAAAAAAAAAAAAAAAAAAAAAAGCTTCCAGAAGAAGATTAGGAGAAAATCTTAGGATGCAAAAAGCACAAACCATAAAAGAAAAAAATGCTAAATTGGGACTTCAGCAAAATTTAAAACTCTTTGAAAGACATCATTAAGAAAATGAAAAGAGGGACTTCCCTGGTGACACAGCGGTTAAGAATCTGCCTGCCAATGCAGGGGACATGGGTTCAATCCCTGGTCCAGGAAGATCCCACATGCCGCAGAGCAACTAAGCCTGTGCACCACAACTACTGAGCCTGTGCTCTAGAGCCTGCAAGCCACAACTATTGAGCCTGTGTGCCACAACTACTGAAGCCTGCACACCTAGAGCCTGTGCTGTGCAACAAGAGAAGCCACCGAAATGAGAAGCCTGTGCACCGCAATGAAGAGTAGCCCCTGCTCGCCGCAATTAGAGAAAGACTGTGCACAGCAACAAAGACCCAACGCAGCCAAAAATAAACAAACAAACAAATAAATAAATTTATTTAAAAAAAGAAAATGAAAAACATCTGCAAAACTTTTATCTGATAAAGGACTTATATTAAAAATATATAGACAACTCTTATAATTCAATAAAAGACAAACACTCTGATAAATAGAATGGGCAAAAGATCTGAATAAACATTGCACCAAAGAAAATATACAAATGACAAATAAGCATGTGAAAAGATTCTCGTGATCTTCATTCTTCATGGAAATGCAAATTAAAACCCAAAGAGATATTACTATTACATTCACTAGAATGGCTAAAATTAAAAGGCTGATAATACCAAGTATTGATGAGGACATTGAGCAACTGAAATTCTCATGCATTGTTGGTGGGAATGCAAAATGGTACAGCCACTTTGTATAACAGTTTGGCAGTTTTTTATTTAAAAAAATACACTTTTCAAATGATTCAGAAATCCCACTGTTAGGTATTTACCCAAGAGAAATGCAAGCATATGTTCACACAGACTTGTACTTGAATGTTTAAAGCAACTTTGCTCATAATAGCCAAAAACTGGAAACAAGCCAGATGGCCATCAACTGGTGAACAGTAAACAAAATGAGGTATATGCATACAATGGAGTAGTACTCAGCAATAAAAAAGGAACTATGGATATAAGTTAACAATGAACATAAGTCTCAAAAGCACTATGATAAGTGAAATTGGCCAGAACAAAAGACTACAGACTGTATGATTCTAATTGAAAAAGCAGATCAAGGGTTGCCAGGAACCAGGGGTAGGATAGCACTGAGTGCAAAGGATCATCAGGGAACTTTTTGGTATTCTAGAAATATTCTGCACCATGATTGTGGTGGTAGTCACGTAACTGCACACGTAACTGCACATATCTGTCAAAATTCATGGAATGATACACTTAAAGTGGGATGAATTTTACTGTATATAAGTGGTATTTTAATAAAGCTGATTTTAAAACTTAAATGTAAAAGGCCACTTTCAATGATTTTTTAAAAAAGAGAATACATTGAAATGGAACATAGATACTGCTTCTCTAGGATAAGTTCTATTTAAATTATTTAATTATTCTTACCGGCCCCATGGATCCCTTAGCCCTCGTGCAGCCAGCTTCTCCTGGACAGTTTCTAATGGTGTCCCTTCTATAGTCCATTGTTTATAATCTGGAAGTTCCATTTTACTATGACCATGTTCATGTCCATGTCCATGGGCCATGTCTACAGGAAAAGATTAATTTAAGGGAGAAATACATATATTGTAGATATCAAATACCCAAGTTTACTATTTATGTTTTAAGGTAAAACATTTAAAGCTAATGTTTTAAAAAGAAAGGCAATATAAATACTTGAAAATTCTAAGCCAAGAAATTTTATAAAACAGTGTCTCTTTACATAACTCGTACATGTTCACAGTTTGGAAATATACATATGCAAAATATAAAAAAGAAAAATAATCGGTAATCCCATCACTAAGAGATAACCATTTGCTGTTTGGTTTCTTTCTTCATTATAATAATAGCAAATATTTATCATGCCCTATGTGCCAGGTGCACTATGATAAAGTGCTTTAACTGTCTTGACTCCACATTATTCCTAAAACAACTCTTTGAACTTAAATTACTATTATTATCCCCATTTTATAGATGAAGACAATGAGGCTCCAAGAAAGTAAGCAACTTTCTGAAGGTAACAAAAATAGTTAATGGTACAATTGGGTTTTGAACATTGCAGTTTCATTTCAGAGCCCTTGCTCCTAACTTTTAAGCAATACTGTTTCCTTCTTTTCAGTCTTTCGTAATGCATGAATATCTATAACAAAAATGTTGTACATACTGTTTTGTTACGTGCTTTCTTCAGATGATTCTTTAAAAATGCAGTACTACTGTGGTTAATACATATGGATCACATGAACTTTTTCTGTAAAAAGCCACATAGTAAATATTTTAGGCTTTGTTGGCCAAGAGGTAAAATCAAGGTTATTATGTAGGTACTTTATATAACAGGAGAGAAAACAAATTACCATAAATATTTATTGATAAAATTCAAAATATAACTGAGTATAATTTTTTATAATACAAGTCTTCTGATGAAAAAATGCAATTCCTTTTTGGGGGGATAACATTTTGCTTAACTGGGGCTCAAAGTTTAGTGTTCCTTAGTATCAAATTGATTGCAAATGTTCATCTGTAAAAACCCTTCTTAACTCATTGGCCACATAAAAACAGGCAATGGGTTGAATTTGGCCAGCAGGCTGTAGTTTGCTAACTCTTTTTTTTTTAAATAAATAAATGTATTTATTTATTTATTTTTGGCTGCATTGGGTCTTCATTGTTGTGCATGGGCTTTCTCTAGTTGCGGGGAGTGAGGGCTACTCTTCGTCGCAGTGCGTGGGCTTCTCACTGCAATGGCTTCTCTTTTTGCAGAGCACAGGCTCTAGGTGCATGGGCTTCAGTAGCTGTGGCTCGCGGGCTCTAGAGCGCAGGCTCAGTAGTTGTGGCTCACAGGCTTAACTGCTCCGCAGCATGTGGGATCTTCCTGGACCAGGGCTCGAACCCATGTTCCCTGCATTAGCAGGCAGATTCTTAACCACTGCGTCATCAGGGAAGTCCCTAGTTTGCTAACTCTTGATGTAGATCAACAGAGACTTTTTTTTTTTTAATTTTTATTGAAATATAGTTGATCTACAATGTTGTGTTAGTTTCATGTGTACAGCAAACTGATTCAGATAATACATATATTAAGTATAAGTATTCTTTTTTTTCTAACATTCTCTTCCGTTAACAGAGTCCTTAGGACCCCTTTTTAATCGATAAATTTGCTTTAATAAAATATGTCCCCAATGGGTATATAAATATTTCAGTTTTCTAGTGTTACTTTTATAGATAATACAAGAATAAACTTGAGCTCAGTCCCCAGTTATATTGTTATGAATTTCGAATTAACAGGGTATGAATTAATAATGCTATACTGTCATTTGTATAAGGTTAGCAGTAGCAATTCTATAATCACTGCTTTCCAGAAATAAAACCAAACCAAATGATTATTACCATTTTGTCTACATTTATAACTATAAACAAGTCCAATAATAAGGCAGGATTCTTACACTGAATTTTAGAAGACAGAGGTAATTATTAGATAGTGTATACTAAAGACACATTATGTGAAGTGCTCATTTCATTAAACAATAGTTCCCAGAATATGGGGGACAAAACTGTACATAGTAATTTTGACGAATTAGCCAACACTTAATATTTTTATTTATAGACATGTTAAGATATCAAAAAACATTATGTTGATGATTTTCACATTTAGAAGAGAATAAAAATGAATACTTACCAAACACAAGTTAAAACTACAACATTCACAACTTTGAATGAAACATTTAATCCATTATTTCATTATTATTTGGTGGATTCAATAATATAAAGGAAACAAATTATGGTTTCAGATTTCAGTCTGACTTTTTTTTTTTTTTTTTAAATTTGAGTCTCAGATTTTTTTTTTAATTTTATTTATTTATTTATTTATTTATTTATTTTTGGCTGTGCTGGGTCTTCGGTTCGTGCGAGGGCTTTCTCCAGTTGCGGCAAGTGGGGGCCACTCTTCATCGCGGTGCGGGGACCGCTCTTCATCGCGGTGCGCGGGCCTTTCACTATCGCGGCCCCTCCCGTCGCGGGGCACAGGCTCCAGAAGCGCAGGCTCAGCAGCCGTGGCTCACGGGCCCAGCCGCTCCGCGGCATGTGGGATCCTCCCAGACCAGGGCTCGAACCCGTGTCCCCTGCACTAGCAGGCAGATTCTCAACCACTGCGCCACCAGGGAAGCCCTCAGTCTGACTTTTGAGATTCAATACCTTATCACAAAAGAAAGACTTCTAGAAGCATTTAATTATAATGATAAAGTGTTGGCTTCTTCTAACTATGTTTTCCAAAAAATATTTTTTAAATAATGTTTCAGGGGCTTCCCTGGTGGTGCAGTGGTTGGGAATCTGCCTGCCAGTGCAGGGGCCACGGGTTCGAGCCCTGGTCTGGGAAGATCCCACATGCCGCAGAGCGGCTAGGCCCGTGCGCCACAATTACTGAGCCTGCGCGTCTGGAGCCTCTGCTCCACAACAAGAGAGGCCGCGATGGCGAGAGGCCCGCGCACCGCGATGAGGAGTGGCCCCTGCTCGCCGCAACTGGAGAGAGCCCTCGCACAGAAACGAAGACCCAGCACAGCCAAAATAAATAAATAATTAATTTAAAAAAAAAATAAAAAAAAAAAAAAATAGTGTTTCATTCCAAAAATCTTTAGATTACAAGAAAACCCTTATTTTGGCAAATGTCAATTCTAGAACATTAAACGTACTTGAGTATCAATGTACCTGGAAGAGAATACAAAACAAAGGTCAAATATTTTTGACTAAATAGCTTGATTTTGAAAATGAAAATTGAAATATTACCATGGTATGAAGGCTATCTCAAAGTTACAATACTACTACGCTCAAAATATTAAGTAATTTGGAAGATATATCTTTGAAAAAAAAAAACCATGAAAGTATACCTATACTCATTTCTCCTAAACAAATTTCCATTAATAAATTCAATGTATTTTCTCTTCTATCTAATTAAAATATTTGAGTAAGAGTCCCTTCATAGGCATTTACTAAATATTTTAATGACTTTTCAAGAAGAACAAAAAGTTGAACAACACTATTTTTAGGGAAGCTTCATTTTCTCTTAAAAATTATTTCTACTTCAGAATAGCCATAAATCAAACAATGATATCCTGATCACTTGAAGGAAGAGTTTGGAATCCTACAGAAGGGCACTTTGGTGCTGTACAGATCTGGCATCAAACCCTGAATGCACCATTAATAGCTATAAAATCCTGTGCAAATCATTTAAATCTTGCTCAACTTCAGTTTCTTCATATAACATGAGGTTAAAACCTACCTTGCAAGATTGTGAAAATTGGGGAAAACACATTGTGATGATGTGCCTTCCACTGTCACACCCAGGTGGTAAGAATGTGATTTAACAAAACCACTGTAAAAAACTGCTTGGTATGACCTAGAAAAGTTAAACGTTTGAATACCTTACGGCCTAGCAATTCTAGTCATAGGTACTGTATATATACTCTAGATCTCCATTGTCCAATACAGTAGCCACTAGCTCCCTAAATGTGGCCTATGCAACTGGGGAACTAAAAATTTTTATTTAATTTTAATTAATTTAAATTTCAAAACGGATTTTCAAACCAGTTATTGGAAAATTTTTAAGTGTGTTTGGTACAAACTGGGCATGCAAAGCTGCTTTATCAACTGTAAATTTTATGAAATATAAATGCAGATCAAGTGTTTGCATTTATGAAAACAGCGTATTCTGTAAAACACATCACTTTTGAAGACAGCATGAAGAAAATGTAAAATATTTCATTACTAACTTTTAATACTGATTACACCTTAAAATGATAATATTTTGAATATATACACTCGGTTAGATAAAATACATTATTAAAATTAATTTTATGTTTCTTTTTACCTTTTTAATATGGCTACTAGAAATTTTTAAATAACGTGCGGTTTGTATTACATTTGCACTAGACAGCACTGCTCTAGAGAAACTCTTGCATCTGTATAACAGATATATTTTATAATCAACAGGCAAATGGATAAGGACTTCCCTGGTGGCGCAGTGGTTAAGAATCTGCCTGCCAGTGCAGGGGACACGGGTTCGAGCCCTGGTCCAGGAAGATCCCACATGCCGCGCAACCACGCCCATGCACCACAACTAATGAGCCTGCGCTTTAGAGTCCGCAAGCCACAACTACTGAAGCCTGCGTGCTGCAACTACTGAAGCCCACGCACCTAGAGCCCGCGCTCCACAATAAGGGAAGCCACCACGATGAGAAGCCCACACACCGCAACAAAGAGTAGCCCCGGCTCACCACAACTGGAGAAAGCCCGCGTGCAGCAACGAGGACACAACGCAGCCAAAAAAAAAAAAAAAGAATGCAAGAGAATCAGGTGGAAAAACTGTTAAAATAAAAATTCAACAAAAATGCCAAACACACGATGAAAAAAAAAGAATCTCTGTAGCCATATTATTTATGCTAGCCCCAAACTGTAAACAACTCAAATGTCCAACTATGGAATGGATTAATTATGGAATATTACACGATAAAAACAACATGCAAAAGTATGAATGAATTTCACAAACATAAGAATGAGCAAGGGGTGAGTCAGAAAAAAATACACACTTTGAATCCCATTTATATAAATGGAAAAACCTAACAATTCATTTTCTAGGAAAAAAATTTAAGTGAAACAAGTAAATGATTATTACAAGTTAGGATGCTGGTTACCTCTTGCTGGAGGAGATGGAATCACACAAACTCATTCAGGGAGCTTCTAAGGCAGTGTTTTTCAACGTATTGTAATTACTGTACCCCAAAAGCTCTTCTTAAGATCTTTTTTCCCCCCTAATCATGTTCTCACCCTACCCCTCCACATGAAAATTTAATACCACAGTTTATGTACTATGGCTCTTTGGAGGGCCACAAATTATTGTATTATCTAAGGGTTTTTTTGCCCTCTCACCCCCACCCAACAAGAACCAGTTTTTACCTCCTTAAAGGCAATCACCTCTGTTGAGAATGCATATTTAAGTTTTTGGCAATGCTTTGTTTCCTAACCTGAGGAGTGGTGATCAAGTGTTTGCTTAATTATAATTCTTAAAAATGTACTTACGTTTTATACAGCCTTCTGTTATGTATACTTCACAATAAAAACTAAAATTAGATAAAGTGACTTAAATCGTGCCAAGGACTCAACAAGAGGTGATTATTTCCCTTTCAGAGCTTTTCAAACAAGAACAGCAAGGAAATAAGTTCAACAAGGAAAGAGCATGTAATCATGATTTTTTTTTCACCTCCTTCTATCTACCTATGTTTGGAGTGAACCTACAAGTTCAAGTTTGGTGGATATTAACCTCCACTAATGAGAGCTGGCTCTAGTACAGGAACAGTGTTGGCGTACTTTCCCTGAGAAGGAAATAAAAGGGTAATGCCGCTTACACTATATGTAATTTCAGTTTACCGAAGACTTTGAAGTATATATTCCAATTTCTCCTCATTTAAAAAATTGTACCATAAGAACATTACAAAATAAAAGACAAATTAACTGTTTTCCCCTTTAGTGTCCCTTCCAGTCCCTGTATCCGCGTATATGCAATTTAATAGTAATCACACTAAAAATTGATGTGATTTTGTACCCTTTTAACATTGTGTCATAAACTTTAATACCAGAAAAATCTTATTTAAAACTGTACTATACATGCTCGTGAGGCAGGCATTACAAGTATTCCTATTTTACAAATCTTCGATTTGAGTGCGGTTGTGCCTTCATTCGACTCAAAGGTAAACCAAAAAACACGGGGCGGGGGGTGCTGAGGGTGACACAGGAGGAAAAAAAGCATCTGGACTTAACAACCACAGTGATCCTCACAGCATCCTTCTACAACCACCCCTCACTACCCCAGGACTTCATAGTTCTCTCCTGCTAGTTCTTCGATCTCCTTCCCTCTTGAGCTACTCATTCTCATCATCCTTCTCTATTTAGTCTCTCCTTTTCGACAATCCCCGGAGTAGAGTCTCATTCTCATTCCCGATCAAGAGATCTACCACCAGCTCCCCTATTTACCTGACAACAATCTGACCTCTCAGGACACTCAAGATTCAACCCGCCAGCCGGAGGCAACCGGAAACGGAAGTTGTCACCTCGAGTACCTTACGGCAGGAAAGCAGAGGAGAAATTTAACATTCTGGTCCTGGGTCACAGATTCCTGGACCAGGTGGAGGTGACATGAAGGAGGCTAGAAGTGGACATTTTCCCCGCACATCTGTGCATCCGGAGTCTGACCGAGGTAAGAGAAACTGTGGAGGACAGAGGGCGGTGTAGAGGCGACGTGGTCCTTGCTCGGAGACCGGAATCTTTAGACTCTGCACAGGGGGAGGGCCGCGGGCATACTGCTGCCAATCAGCGGTGCTGTTGTTGGAGCGTGGAATCACCCAATGGGAGGTCCGGTTGTTTCGCTGCAGTTGGCAGGCTGCTGCGGGAGGCGGTGGCGGTAAGAAGCCGGAGGCAGAGGGGTGACAGGTAGGCGGCGGCGCTGTCTCTGGGGGACGCGGAGTGCCAGATAGAAGGGATTTTCTTCTTCTCCGGCTACAAGAACTATAGAGGGGATCTGCCGAGGGTGGTCTGGGAAGGCGGTAGCCGGAGTGTTGGGTGTTGGTGGTTTCGGAACCTCTAGGAGACCAGCTAGCATCTTGGGAGGGTCGTGAGGAGAAGGCAGCCGAGGCGGGTGGAGGCTGAGCCCTGCGGGGCGACGTAGGGGCCTCAGGCGTGGGGGCTGCGGTGGCGCCGGCGGAGACGGGAGAGAGGCCGGAGCAAGACGGCGTCGTGAGGGCTGGAAGAATTCCTTGCACGGAGCTCCGAGAGAGAAGAGGACGCGCGGCATTGCAGGCACCTGAGAGAAATCCTAGGGCTTGCTTCTTCTTAGGGCCGTTTCTCAGGGTGGGAACGGAGGAAGCGGAGAAGAAAGATATTTATTGGCGGTCAGATCCTTGACACTCTTCGTAGCTGTATATTATGTAATCCTTGGCCGTTATTTACCCAAACAACCAGGTTGCCCCTCCTGGAAGAGGAGGTCTTGCAACCCCTTGATGTGTGAGGATAGTTTTTTCGTTGGTTTGACTGTTTTGTACCCCGGCAGGCTCTGTGGGCGAAGAAGCATGAAGGATAGAGTAGTCACGAAGAGCTTATCCCAAATATGGACTTGGGTTGAGAGATGTGTTAGTCTGAGATGAGCGTGGCCAGGTTCACGTTTTGTAGTTCGTGAATTTATTTGTTTTGAGGGTCAAGGCTGACTACAAATCTTTTTTTTTTTTCTTTTAATCTTCAGGAAAGTGGAGACCCTCAAGAATCTATAGTGGGAGGTAAGTGCAAGTTGGAAAATGACTAGAAAATTAGTTGGTAGATTTTACCCCCTAAATATTGTGAATGTTAGAGACTGTGAAAATTAGGTGGTGGTCTGATTTTGGTGGGGGGAGAGTCGTCTTTTTAGGTAATTTGCTCTATGAGTCTGAGAAACCAGTTTGAATTATTTATTTCTTAGGTTTAAAAAGTATGTTCTCTGAACCTCTCCGGTAGAGGTAAAATGTATTTAAAGACATAATTAATTGTAGATTATCATGTTTTTTCTAAGTTTTTATAATTCATTATTTGTACAATGAAATACAGAATTAAAATAGGAATTCCATTTAGTGTGTATTATGGAATGACGGACTACATTAAAAACTTGATTTTATAGCTCACTGGAAAGCAGTTTTAAAGGAAGTGTTATAAACTTCTAAAATGTGAGCTGATTGAAATGTTGCCTTTAGCTTAGAAGATAAAGACTCTTGTAGTATTTATTAGCAAGTGTATCATTTTCCTGAGCTTATTTTAATACTGCATGTCAAAAAAACTTTCTAAAATGTGATTTTTTTTCTATTATTGATAATTTATATTAGTCCATCCCAGAAACTAAATTGAAAAAAATTTTTTTTCCACATGTCATTTGGTAAAGAGAGCTGGATCATTAGAGTTTGTTCTGAAATGTTTAGCATACTCAGATATTTATCAGTGTTTCAGATAAAAATTTTGATACTTGGTGTTTCATTCTTGGTCGTTTTATCTTTTGGCAAGAATAGTACTCTCAGTCCAAAGAACAGTTCTGCTTCTGTTTTAGGTGCAGTTCTGTAGTGTGAGTACCTGTGAACAAACCTCTGCTTTCATGCAGGGTATATGTGTCTCTGTGTGTGTATGTATGTGTTTCTTCTTATTATGTAACCAGCCTACTAGAGTTGTCTTAGAGAACTAATGGCTGATTTTGAATGGCCAGTAGGTGTCCTTGTAGCATGCAATAAAGTTGAACATTCAGTAGGAAATTACCAAGTGATTTAAGGAATGCTAGTCCAAATTAGAATATAATAATTGGCTGATTATTTATACATCATTAGAAATTCTGTTTTCTGATACATTTCAGTACTGTTTATAAGGAATTTGAAACAATGGCTGTAAAGAAGTATGATCGTTTGCCCTAAAATGGACCTTGAAAGCTTGTTTTTTAATCCAACTCTTAAGCTATCTTGACAGGCGATATGGATTTAGGATTGTTCGATTGTTTTTTAATACAGTTTTGTCATCTTATTGTAGTTTATTAGGTTCTAGAATGGTTAAGATTTTCAGCTTGACTGAATTTTGTCATAGAAAAATCAATACTACATAACGAAAAACTAAAATGATAAAACATGGGCAGAAAGTCTCCAAACAAATTAACAACTGCACAAAATAATACTTTGTTATTGTTCTTTTAATGCTTTGTTATGTTCTTTTAAAGAATAGAGGAATTTTTGTCTTTTCTTTTTCTGTGGCTTAGTTTTTTTGATGTCCCAAATAGCTTCTTTTTACATTTTTATCTGACTGGTAGACAGTGTGCTCTTCTCAGAATGATGAACTGAACATTTGTCATTGTCTAAAATATATAATGAATTCTGGAGGGAGCTGGTACAGAAAGATTACTGCTGCCATTAGTACAGCCCCTTACCTGCAGAGCTTTCTGCTGTGCTCTTATCACTTTGTAGCTCTGCTCCTTTTGCCTGCTGTTGATACAATGTTAAAAAATAGAGTTGGACCTAATTCAGGCATTCTCCATAAAAGTGAGTAACTCCAAGAGAGTTACATGTATATCAGAATAATCTAGGAGTTAAAAAACAAAAAGCAGACATGCATATCCTTATATCATCTCCACTTCCCTGCAGAATCTTAGTGGTAGGGGGAATATGAAGGGAGGCAGATAGATTTTGAAGGAAAAAAAAATCCCCTGGATGATATGGTTTATGACGGGCTTCTACTTGAGAATCATTGATCTCATTCAAGGCTCTCACACTGTGGTGTGAACCAGAACAGTAGTTTTAGCTTGAGAAAAAGGGCTTCTAAGTCTATCAGTATATTATAGCTCAATAAACTTTCACCATTTAATGTCATAGCTGGGATGATGGATTGTCTAACCAGGAGCTGAAGTTGCCAGAAATAAAAATTGTGCTGAATGTTTTGGTTGGGATTACTTTTTACTTGGCACTTAGCTGCTTTACATAAACCAAGCTAATTTCTTTTATAATTCAGACCTGTGCTTTGCACAGATATTTACTTGTACCTGTTCTCTCAATGTCTCTGAAAGCTATCTAGTACTAAATTAAACTAGAATTGGAAAATAAGAATTGGAAGTTTTCTTGATAAAAGGGTTTTTTTGCAATATTGCTATGATATGATGAAGGTATACATTTATCTTTTTGTAAACAAATAATATATATTAAAGCTTGAAATTGTGAATGTGTTGACTTTGATACAGGTCCTGTTTAGAAATTCATGGTTCATTCTTATGAATCCTAGACTTTCTGTTTGGGTATTTGTCTGCCATGGAGACAATTACGAGAAAAAGTAAATGAGTAGACTTTAATTTTGGAGAAAGGAGTAAAAAACTCAATTATGTAATATATTAAGGGTGTGACTTTGATTACTTATGGGATTATAGTTTTTTCTAAGTTTGAACTACAACTGCCAAAAATGTGGTCATAAAATATGGTAAGTGGCACTTAAATTGTTAAATGGCAAAGCATGGATTACATAATAGTTATTTTGTTCTATTCCAAAAACTGAACTTCAAAAAAGGTTAGAATCAAACTTATATATCACTTTTGTCATTATGAATCCTTGGCTTTTTTTCATTGAGGTATAATTGACATTATCCGTTGACTCTTTTTTTTTCTTCAATTTTATTTATTTATTTGCATGGGTTTTCTCTAGTTGTGGCGAGTGGGGGCTACTCTTCGTTGTGGTGCGCGGGCTTCTCATTGCAGTGGCTTCTCTTGTTGTGGAGCACGGGCTCTAGGCGCACCGGCTCAGTAGTTGTGGCTCGTGGGCTCAGTACTTGTGGCTTGCAGGCTCTAGAGCGCAGGCTCAGTAGTTGTGGTGCACGAACTTAGTTGCTCTGTGGCATGTGGGATCTTCCCGGACCAGGGCTTGAACCCGTGTCCCCTGAATTGGCAGGCAGATTCTTAACCACTGTGCCACCAGGGATGTCCCTATTCCTTGACTCTTGATATTGCTTGCTTCTTATTTAGCTACTAAGGTTTGTCAGTTTACCTCCTTAAATTCCTTTCCCCATATATTTTTTTGAAAAATGGGTGGAGGGAGTTGGATGCTGAGCGAGGAGTAAAACTTACGCTTTTTACATATTCTTTTGTACTGAGGCTTAATTATTTTTGTTTGTTTGTTTGTTTACTGGACGTTTTAGAGCGGTTTTAGGTTCACAGCAAAATTGAGTAGAAAGGACAGAGATTTCCCATAAACCCTCTCACATATGCATAGACCACCCCCCCCATTATCAATATCTCCCACAGAGTAGTACATTTGTCACAATTGATGAGCCTATGTTGACACATTATCACCCAAAGTTCATAGTCTACATTAGGGTTCAGTTTTGGTGTTGTACATTGTATGGGTTTGGACAAATGTATAATGACGTATAATCATTATAGTATCATACGGAGTAGTATTAAGGCTTTTTAATCAGCAGGTATTCCTTTTGTAGTTCTTTCTTTTTAAATGAAAAAGGGAGTGGGGAGGAGAGCATATATTACTCCCTTTATACTTTATACTTTATAATATGATTGTAAAACTCATATGGAAGACATGATATGCTGTAATATCTAAAGTTAATATGAATTTGCAGTCTGTCACAGTACCTACTGTTTTATTGTTTGTGGGAAAAAACTAGAGGAAATGAATGTTTCTGTTCTTCAGGGTTCTGTTGTCAAATCTCTTTGTCATTCTGTACCCTGTCCCTCTGATGTTATTTGCTCAAATCTATCTCTAATCCAGAGCTTTTTCTTAATCTCTGGTTCCTAGTCTATAAATCTAATTGCCTGCTAGTTGAGGATGACCTGCAGATACCTCAAATACAGTATATATAAAAGTGAATTCGTATTTTGTCATCTATCTGATGTGCTGAAGCTGGAACCTGGTGTTACCTTTGACACTTTATTCATATACCCCTCATCTGAGCGATGCTATATTCTGTTGACTCTACCTTTTAACTCTTTCTTTAATTCCATTTACTACTCTCAATTTCTACTACCACTGGAAATAGTGTGAAGAGTTAGGACCTAGAGGCAGATTATCTAGATTAGAATCCCAGCTCCACCATTTCATTTATAGCTTCAGTTTCTTTAAAAACAGAGTGTACAGTCCAGCAGTTGCACTGTTGAGCATTTATTCCAGAGAAATTGAAACTTACATTCACACAAAAACCTATACCTGATTGTTCATAGCAGTTTTATTCCTATTAGTCAAAAACTGGAAACAACCCAAATGTTCTTCAACAGGTGAATGGTTAAACAAACTGGCACGTTTATACTATGCAGCAATAAAAAGAATGAACTATTGATACATGCAGCAACTAGGATGGGTCTGAAGTGAAAAAAGCCACACTCAAAAGGTTACATACTGTATGATTTCCTTTATATAGCGCTCTTGAAATATCAAAATTATAGAGATGAAGAGCAGAGTAATGTTTGGCCAGGAGTTAAGGATCAGGGAGAAGGGAGTGGGTGGCTACAAGGGAGCCTCTCGGTGATAGAACAGTTCTGTATCTTGATTGTGATGGTAGTTACACATATCTACATCTGTTATAAAATTGTATAGAACTACACACACATGCACAGACAAATGAGTGCTTGTAAAACTGGTGATATCTGAGTAACCCTCTGTGGACTATACCAATGTCAGTTTCCTGATCTTGATATTTTACTATAGTTATGCAAGATGTTACGATTGGGGGAAACTGGGCAAAGGATACATGGGACCTCCTGGCATGTAGTTTGGGAACTTCTTATGAGTCTGTAATTATTTCAAAATAAAAAGTTTTTTAAAAGGGTTGTATTAAGGATTAAATGAGCAAATACATATGAGGTTCTAGTTATAGTACTTGCTTAGTTCATCATAAATACATAATACCTCTACTATATATAAAATAGATAACCAACAAGGACCTACTGTATAGCATAGGGAACTATACTCAATATCGTAATAACATATAATGCAAAAATATCTGAAAAAGAATATATATATGTATATATATACACACACATATATAAACTGAATAACTTTGCTGTATACCTGAAACTAACACAACTTAGTAAATCAACTATACTTCAATAAAAATAAAAATTAAAAAAAAATCACCAAAGTGACATTCTATTAAAACAAATAAAATAAATATATAATGCAAATAATAGTAGCAGCAGCAGCAGTAGTAATGATAGTCTGGCCTTCTAACCTCTTACTAGGCCTCTCACTAGGACTATTCCAGCAGTATTCATATTGGTCACTCTGCCCTCATAGGTCTTTTCCTCCCTGTGGTCCACTCTACAGTGTAACCAGAGTTCTCTTTCTAAAGTGCCTATTACATATTATTCACTTCATACAAAATCTTTTAATGGCTCCCCATTGTATTTTCATACATTAATTTCTTTTTTTTCAATCGTAGTGGAAAGAAGCATTGGAGTCGACATGGCTTCCAGGGTGCTATAACATATGAATTAAAGTTAAAAACAGAAAAATCTCAAGCGATTGTTCTCACCTTCAAGAAGCTGTTATTTTAAGTGTTATCTTAAAGTTTATTTGATATTGCTGCCTGAAACACTACTGCAAAATTAAATGACTCAGGAAAAAAAGATTTATTGTTATTTTTCATGATTCTGTAGGTTGGCTAAATTGTTCCTTTATTGGTTTCACTTGGCTGTCTCATGTAGCTGAATCCACCTGGAGGGTTGACTGAGTTAGAAGGTCCAAGATATCTGCACTCACATGTTTGCACATGGTGCTGGCTGTCCATTAAGGTGCTTCAGTTCTTCTCAGTGTGGCTTCTCATCCTCTGGTAGGCTAGTCTGGCATCCTTACTTACATGGCATTCTCAGGGTAGCATTCTAAAAAGGTGAAGGTGGAAGCTGTAAGGCTGCAAGGCCTCTTTGAGGATTAGGCTTTGAAACTATATAACAGCCCTTCCACCATATTCTGATGATCAAAGCAACTCACCAAGCTAGCCCAAATTCAAGGGAGTGGAGAAATGGAAAAGGACCTTTGTCGCAGACAATTCAGGCTGCTATAATAAAGTACCATAGACTGGGTGGCTTAAACAACAAACTTCTATTTCTCACAGTTCTTGAACTTGGGAAGTCCAAGATCAAGGTGCCAGAAAATTTTGTGTCAGCTAGGGACCCACTTCCTATTTCCGAGATGGCTACATTCTCATTGTGTTATAACATGTGAGAGAGCTCTCTGGGGATCTCTTTTATAAGGTCACTAATCCCATTCATGAGAGCACTACCCTCATGACCTAATCACCTCCCAAAGGCCCCACCTCCTAATACCATCACACTGGGGGTTAGCATTTCAGTATATGAATTTTGGGGAGACACAAAAATTCAGTCTATAACAATAGTCCACAGAGAGATCAGATTATTTTCTATTTTCTTAATGTAAGGATGAACAACAGTCCAAAAAATGACACAGTCACTATAAGAATTTGAAAATTTTTGCTGAGATCTAACAAATAAAAGTAAAAACACAAGTACCAAAGACATTAAATAGCAAGCCAAGAAGGACAGGTTCAAAATCTTCATGAAGTAGAATAATGTGCATAATATGTGGGAGAATCAACCTTATCTAACTGTTGTGCTACAGTAGTGTTTCCTGAAAACTTGAAGGAGGTTAATCTGTAGAAAGTTCACTGGGTTTTTATTTGAGCAGGTTTTAAACAGCTGATTTAACATCTTCCATTAAACTGTTTATTTTTCCTAACCTCTCATTTTCATATAATTTGGTTTTGGCCAGTCACAGTAAGCCACATTACTTTTCTAGAACATAACTCCCCAAGTGTTGGCAAGAAATTATAGTACTGCATTATGAAATGTTGTCAGTGTACTGAACTATTATAAACACCCCTCTGTCTGAACTGTAATGGTGGTGCACCTTCACAGAGTAGATTCTTTGGTCAGTCTTGCTTCCTACATCCCCACCACCCCAATTTCAGTGGAATATCCCAAACACTTTATTATTAGCATTAAATTGAAGCATAACTGAGATGGCTTGTTGGCATCTTAGACCATAAATTTGTTCCTGCAGTCTCTTTCTTACCTTATCAGGTAGGAATTGTGTTTGGCTGCTAGAAACAGAGATAAGAAATAACCATTGCTTAAATAAGATAGTAGTTCATTTCTTTGTCTTGTAAAAACAAATTCAGAAATAGTCTTAAGACTGGTACGGCAATCCCATAGACTTGTCAAGGACCCAGTCTCCTTCTCTCTTGCCTTTGCCAACCTTATCATGTGGTTTCTATTCTGAGGATCACAGAATGGTTGCTGGATATCCAACTATCACATCCATGATCTAGGCAGAAGGAAGGAGGAAGAAAGGCAGAGGACAAAAGGGGCATACCTTCCATCTTTTAAGAAAACTTTCTAGGGACTTCCCTGGAAGTCCAGTGGTTAGGACTCCATGCTTTCACTGCCGTGGGCCCGAGTTCAATCCCTGGTTGGGGAATTAAGATCCTGCAAGCCACATGTGGATGACAAAAAAAAAGAAGGAAAGAAGCCTTTCTAGAATTCCCTATACAGTATTTCGTCTGATCTCATTGACCAGAACTTAGTCATTTGGCCATACTTAGCTATATAAGTCAGGGTCAGAAATGGCTTTAGCTGATTGTATAGACTAGATCATTGCGGGTGGAGGTGTGGATCTCTATCGGATGGGAACTAGTAGTCTTTGCCATACTTGCTGCCTGTCTCCTCTGCTGAGTCTGCCGCTGACTGACTGCTTGTTGCTGTTAGGCCCTTCACTCAATAGTCATGAACTAAGTGCTAACTGTGCTAAGCCCTGTCCCAGGAACTGGGAATACAGATACATCTGAGACGTCCTCCCAGTCCTGGAGAAGTTACGGATCTTACAGTTTTCCTGCCCAACCCCCCCCCACCAGGCAGTCACATCTCTCTCTAGGTATCGGTGGTAGGTATTGTTGATTTCTTCTGGTCTTTGGCTTGCCTTTTTACTCTCTCAGTTTCTTTTGATGACAGGTTTGATACAGTCCGATTTATCGTTGTTGTTGTTATGGTTATGGTTAGTGCTTTTTGTGTTTGCTTAAAAAATATTTGCCTGCTTCAAGGACACAAAGATGTTTTGCTATGGTTTTTTGTTTGTTTACTTTCACATTTAGACCTGCCTTCTATTTGGAATTTACTTTTGTTGAGTTGTGTAAAGTTAGAGATCATGGTACACTCATTATTTTCTATAGGGATATCCAGTTGACCCAACGTCTTTTATTTAAAAGAATGTCTTTTCCCAACTGCACTGCAATTTGCCTTTGGCATAAATAGTCTTATTTGTGTGTGACTTTCTAGGCTCTATTTTTTCATTGGTAAGTTTTAGTTACTATACTTGTACAGTTAATTACTATGGCTTTATAACAGGTCTTAATATTTTACAGTATAGTCCTCCAATTTTTGTTGTTTTTCAAGGTTGCTTTGACTATTCTTGGCTCCTTGTAGTTCCCTAGAGATTTCAGAATCAGCTTGTCAATTTCTCTTTCAAAGGAGAAGAGGGGGATTTTGATTATGATAGCTTTGAAACTAGAAATCAATTGGGGGAGAATTGACATTTTTACTATGAGTCTCCAACCTGTGAACATGGTATGTCCTTCAATTTATTTAGACCCTTAAATTCTCTCAAAAATGTTTTCTTGTTTTCAGTGTAGTGGTCTTGCACATCTTTTGTTAGATTTCTTTCTTTTTTAAAAAAATGCTGTTGGAAGTTGTGTTTTTATTTTCTTTATTTATTTGATTATTTTATTTTATTTACTTATTGTTTTTGGCTGTGTTGGGTCTTCGCTGCTGTGCACGGTCTTTTCTCTGGTTGCGGCGAGCGGCGGCCACTCTTCGTTGTGGTGCGTGGGCTTCTCATTGTGATGGCTTCTCTTGTTGCAGAGCACAGGCTCTAGGCGCGTGGGCTCCAGTAGTTGTGGCACATGGGCTCAGTAGTTGTGGCTCGTGGGCTGTAGAGCACAGACTCAGTAGTTGTGGTGCATGGGCTCAGTTGCTCCACGGCATATGGGATCTTCCCAGACCAGGGCTTGAACCCATGTCCCCTGCATTGGCAGGCGAATTGTTAACCACTGTGCCACCAGGGAAGCCTGAAGTTGTGTTTTTAAAAAACACTAGTTTACAGAAATATAATTGATTTTTATATATTAGCCTTTTATCCAGAAACCTAGATAAATTCACTTATTAATTCTAATAATTAGTCTGCAGAATCTTCTGAATTTTCTTGGTACATATTCATATTGTCTATTAATAATAATATCATCTCTAAATAATGACCTTTTTTCTTTTCTGGTTATTATTCTTATATCATTTTCTTGACTTGCTATAGTAGCTAGGTCCTCCAGCACAGTGTTGAATAGAAGTGGTGATAATGGTTATCTCTTTCTTCTTCTTTTTTTTTGGCGGCACTCGGTGAAATGTGGGATCTTAGTTCCCTGACCAGGGATCAAACCCGTGGCCCCTGCAGTGGAAGCGTGGAGTCTTAACCACTGGACCTCTAGTGAAGTTCCTCTTTCTTGTTTTCAACCTCAGAAAGTAAGTTTTCAATATTTTATCATTGACTGTGACACTTGTACAACCTTGGTGGTGTTTCCTCCTTAACTTTTTGGAAAAATCCACTGGTGAAACCATCTGCACTTGAGATTTTCTTTATGGAAAGATTTTTAATAATAGATTACATTTCTTTAATGTCCATGACGCTGTATGGATATTCTGTGTCTTTCAGTGTTGGTTATTTGTATTTTTCAAGAAATGTGTTCATTTCATGCTAAGTGTCACATTTATTGGCATAAAGTTTATCATAACTTCTTGTCTTTTTGATGTCTAAAAATTTCATAGTAATTTGTGTTTTCTCTAATGAGTATTACTAGGGGTTTATCAATTTTATTAATCTTTTCAAAGAACCAACTTTTTTTTTTAAATATTTTATAATTTATTTGGCTGCGTCAGGTCTTTGTTGTGGTACACGGGGTCTTTGTTGCGGCATACAGGATCTTCTGTTGCGGTGCGCGCGGGCTTCTCTCTGGTTGCGGCGCTCAGGCTCTAGAGCGCACAGGCTTAGTTGCCCCGTAGCCTGTGGGATCTTAGTTCCTTGACCAGGGATCGAACCCACATCCACTGCATTGGAAGGCGGATTCTTAACCATTGGACCACCAGGGAAGTCCCAAAGAACCAACTTTTGACTTTGTTGATTTTTTCCCTCTATTGTGTGCTTGTTTTCTGTTTCACTCATTTGCTATCGTCTCTGACCTCTAGAGATAGATATCTGTCAATAGATAAAACCACTGATTTTTTTTTTCAGCCTCTCTGCTAATATAGGCAATCTTAGCTTTGCAAGGTACCAGGTTAACTGAAACTCCTAAATGCATATAGGAATTATGTCTTTGCTTAATACATGCAAAGTAAGAACTTTCTACATATGAAATAAGGCTACAGCTACATCCCACAAGCTTTAATATATCTTTTTTAGCATTGAGTTCGGCATTTTTACTAATTTTGGTTGTTTTTTGGGTTTTTTTGGCTGCGCTGTGCAGCATGTGGGATCTTAGTTTCCCGACCAGGGATCAAATCTGTGCCTCCTGCATTGGGAGTGTGGAGTCTTAACCACTAGACTGCCAGGGAAGTCCCTAATTTTGGTTTTAATATCTTCTTTGACCCACAGATTATTTAGAAGTATAACTTAAAATTTCCCGGTAGTTGGGGTTTTTTTTAGGTTTTTATTTATTAATTGTTGTTAATGATCTCTAGGTTACTTTGGTTGTGGTTAAAGAACATACTCTGGGGGCTTCCCTGGTGGTGCAGTGGTTGAGAATCTGCCTGCCAATGCAGGGGACATGGGTTCGAGCCCTGGTCTGGGAAGATCCCACATGCCGCAGAGCTACTAGGCCCATGAGCCACAACTACTGAGCCTGCGCGTCTGGAGCCTGTGCCCCACAACGGGAGAGGCCACGACAGTGAGAGGCCCGCGCACCGCGATGAAGAGTGGCCCCCGCTTGACGCAACTAGAGAAAGCCCTCGCACAGAAACGAAGACCCAACACAGCCAAAAATAAATTAATTAATTAATTAGATTTTTAAAAAAAAGTAAAAAGAATCACTCTCACAGAAAACAAAAAAATTAAAAAAAAAAAAGAACATACTCTGAATGGCTCGGTTTTCCTGTCATTTGCACTGTTGGGTTTTCTTGTTTTGTTTTGGCTTCTTCCTTAATTGAGAGCCTAGTATCTGTATCCTTAGCCTTGAAAGACTGTCAGAGACAGTCTTCCCAGCATAGCTCTCAAGTCTGCCTGCCTGCACTGCTTCAAAATCTGGTGATTGTCTTGGTGGTTCCAAATTCCCAAGGTACAAAAAGACAGTCTCCTTGACACCAGCTGCCCCTTCCCAGAGTGTCACCAATTTCTTGTGTATCTTTCTAGAGACTAATAGAGAAGACTTGCTAGTCCTTTTCAAGTTTTTTCCCCACTGCAGATCTTCTCATGAAATAAAAATCCCATGGGATAGCCCAGTATATACGAGATGGTTGGAGTAGGAGGTCCTGACACATCTTCAGTTGGGAAAACATTGGAGACTTTACAATGATAATGTCGTTTAACTCCGAGAGAATATTATTGCAGTATTCTTTGTATTAAAAAATGTTTTGGGGCTTCCCTGGTGGCGCAGTGGTTGAGAATCTGCCTGCTAATGCAGGGGACACGGGTTCGAGCCCTGGTCTGGGAAGATCCCACATGCCACGGAGCAGCTGGGCCCGTGAGCCACAATTGCTGAGCCTGCGCGTCTGGAGCCTGTGCCCCGCGACGGGAGGGGCCGCGATAGAGAAAGGCCCGCGCACCGCGATGAAGAGCGGTCCCCGCACCGCGATGAAGAGTGGCCCCCGCTTGCCGCAACTGGAGAAAGCCCTCGCACGAACCGAAGACCCAACACAGCCAAAAATAAATAAATAAATAAATAAATAAATAAATAAGAAAATCCTTTAAAAAAAAAAAATGTTTTGTTAATGAACATATTTTAAAATGCTAATTTTCTTCTGGTGTTTTAGCTTTTAAAGTTGTGATAAGTTTTGAATCAAAGAAGTAGAGTATAATGTGGTCAGCAACTACATGATAATAGTTATTACTTTATGAGAAAAGTATACTTTTATCAATTTGAAAATGATTTTTAATATTTTTTGTGCCAAAAGTTCAAGTAACAGCATTTTCTATGTTCTTTCTCAAAATGATAAAATTTTCAGTCTGTGAAACTCATCCGAAATTATAATGTAGCCATTGATACTTATTTAAGCTTGGTTTTATAGTGCATATTAAAATTTTAATGATCGTTGCATGTGTGTGTGTGTATGTGTGTGTGAGATCACTGTAATATGTTTCAAAAGTTGGATTCATAGAATTTTTGGCTGGAAAGTACTTATTTTTGTAGATTTTTCAGGTGAGGCTCCAGAAAATTTAACTTACTCGAAGTCTTTACAGATATTTAATGGTAAATTTGAAACTAAAACTCAGACTTCTTTTTTCCAAATCTAATGTTTTCTAAAATAGGTTTGATAATGGTACATAAGTATAGCCTAGTTATTATAGAAAACTTAAAAATAATCCCAATTATTTTTAAAATTAGATAAACTATATTATAAATGCCTTTTCAAAATTGTTCTTTCTCCTTTATATTACATTCTTGAGGATATTCTCTCTCACTGTTTCACAGTTTTTCGTTTTCATTTTTTATAGAGTTGGAAAACATTTAAGTCTCAACAAATGAATCCCACACTTGAACTCTGCCGCATTCCTGTGCCACCTCCTCCATTGGAACACTGATCTTAGAACAGAGGTAAAATTATAGAATTTAACTTTTTAAAGGATAAAGAATGAAGTTCCCATAGTTAGACATGTTAGAATTTTTGGTAATTTTTGGTGGGTAGCTTCTATATATTAAGCAGTTTTACCTAGGAGAATAGTCACATCTTAATTATTGCCTTTGAATTTTACTTTTGAAAGTGTTTCCTTTTTAATAGTTGTGTCTTTTAACTTTTTTGTTACCTAAATTTTATAGCACTTGAATTACTGAGTTTACTCAGCATAATTGTATTATCTAGCTACATCTAGATTAGAGCTGATCATAGAATTTCTTTGATAATGTCTGTGTTCTACATCTGTGCTGTCCAATATGGGAGACACTAGCCACATGTAGCTACTAAGTGCTTGAAATGTGGCTAGTGAAACTAAGGAATTGATTTTTTTTCTTTTTAATACAATGTTAGGTGTTTTTTTTTTCAATTTTTTGGCTGTGCCACGTGGCTTATGGGATCTTAGTTCCCCAATCAGGGATTGAACCCAGGCCCCCTGCAGTGGAAACGCAGTCTTAACCACTGGCCCACCAGGGAATTCCCAGGAATTGATTTTTAAATTTTTTTTTTTTAATTAATTAAAACTAACTGGACAGTGCAGCTCTAGTTTTTTCCTTAGGGAATTTGGTATTTACAATACAGTAATAGCACATGTTAAGTGCTTTGTTTCTGACTGATACCTTGAAATATCTAGATAGTTGTTGACCTAGTTTGAAAATTTGCAGTAGCATAGCCATTTTTTTACTGTCATATGTTGCCCTGATAATTGTATAGGTTTGTTTATACAATAATTTTGGTCCATTAGAAACCCTTGAGAGCAGTTATCATAATTTTGCTCACTGATGTGTTAATTTATTTAATCTTCTAAAAAAAAAAAACTTTGACATAGGTACTTATATTATCCCCATTTTATAAATGAGGGATTTGAGGCCACAGGTTAGGTAAGTAACTTTCCCAAGGAAACACAACTTGTAGGTCATGGAGGTGGAATTCAAACTCAGGCAGTCTAGAGCAAGAGCCTGTACTCTTTTTCTTTTTTTTTTTTAACATCTTTATTGGAGTATAATTGCTTTACAATGGTGTGTTACTTTCTGCTTTATAACAAGGTGAATCAGTTATACATATACGTATGTTCCCATATCTCTTCCCTCTTGCGTCTCCCTCCCTCCCACCCTCCCTATCCCACCCCTCTAGGTGGTCACAAAGCACCCAGCTGATCTCCCTGTGCTCTGCGGCTGCTTCCCACTAGCTATCTATTTTACATTTGGTAGTGTATATATGTCCATGCCACTCTCTCACCCTGTCACATCTTACCCCTCCCTCTCCCCATATCCTCAAGTCCATTCTCTAGTAGGTCTGTGTCTTTATTCCCGTCTTGCCGCTAGGTTCTTCATGACCTTTTTTTTTTTTTTCCTTAGATTCCGTATATATGTGTTAGCATACTGTATTTGTTTTTCTCTTTCTGACTTACTTCACTCTGTATGACAGACTCTAACTCCATCCACCTCACTACAAATACCTCCATTTCGTTTCTTTTTATGGCTGAGTAATATTCCATTGTATATATGTGTCACATCTTCTTTATCCATTCATCTGATGATGGACACTTAGGTTGCTTCCATGTCCTGGCTATTGTAAATAGAGCTGCAATGAACATTTTGGTACATGACTCTTTTTGAATTATGGTTTTCTCAGGGTATATGCCCAGTAGTGGGATGGCTGGGTCGTATGGTAGTTCTATTTTTAGTTTTTTAAGGAACCTCCATACTGTTCTCCATAGTGTCTGTATCAATTTACATTCCCACCAACAGTGCAAGAGTGTTCCCTTTTCTCCACACCCTCTCCAGCATTTCTTGTTTCTAGATTTTTTGATGATGGCCATTCAGACCGGTGTGAGATGATATCTCATTGTAGTTTTGATTTGCATTTCTCTAATGATTAATGATGTTGAGCATTCTTTCATGTATCTGTTGGCAATCTGTATATCTTCTTTGGAGAAATGTCTATTTAGGTCTTCTGCCCATTTTTGGATTGGGTTGTTTGTTTTTTTGTTATTGAGCTGCATGAGCTGCTTGTAAATCTTGGAGATTAATCCTTTGTCAGTTGCTTCATTTGCAAATCTTTTCTCCCATTCTGAGGGTTGTCTTTTGGTCTTGTTTATGGTTTCCTTTGCTGTGCAAAAGCTTTTAAGTTTCATTAACCATTAGGCCATACTGCCTGTTATATACTGTTTCTCTCTAAATTGACAATTCCTAAAAAAGAATATATATGCTGACTATCAGCTAAGACACAATTTCTACCAGTGTTGTTAATGGAGAACTTACTGTACTTGTGCAAGTACTGTGAGTTTGCTTCCTGGCAAGTAGTTATTGACCTCTTTCAGATCATGTTCCAGCACTTTATTATTTTTTTCATTATGTTTTATTCAGGGCTTGCTAATAAAGGTTGCCATTACCATGGTCACCCAAAAGATAATCATTTTCTGTGATATCCTCTTTATTTTGTTTCATACTCTGGAAGTGAGGCAATATGGGCCTGAATTGATCTGCATGCTAGAATATCAGCTTGACTTTTGCCTTTAAATATAGCTTTTAAACTAAAAATAGAACTACCATACAACCTAGCAATCCCACTGCTGGGCATATACCCTGAGAAAACAGTAATTCAAAAAGAGTCATGTACCACAATGTTCACTGCAGCTCTGTTTACAATAGCCAGGACATGGAAGCAACCTAAGTGTCCATCGACAGATGAATGGATAAAGAAGATGTGGCACATATATACAATGGAATATTACTCAGCCATAAAAAGAAACGAAATGGAGTTATTTGTAGTGAGGTGGATGGAGTTAGAGTCTGTCATACAGAGTGAAGTAAGTCAGAAAGAAAAACAAATACTGTATACTAACACATATATATGGAATTAAAAAAAAAAAGGTTCTGAAGAACCTAGGGGCAGGACAGGAATAAAGACGCAGATGTAGAGAATGGACTTGAGGACATAGGGAGGGGGAAGGGTAAGCTGGGACGAAGTGAGAGAGTGGCATGGACTTACATATACTACCAAATGTAAAATAGATAGCTAGTGGGAAGCAGCCGCATAGCACAGGGAGATCAGCGAGATCAGCTCCGTGCTTTATGACCCCGTAGAGGGGTGGGATAGGGAGGGTGGGAGGGAGACGCAAGAGGGAAGAGATATGGGGATATATGTATATGTATAGCTGATTCACTTTGTTATAAAGCAGAAACTAACACACCATTGTAAAACAATTATACTCCAATAAAGATGTTAAAATAAATAAACAAATAAAATAAATAAATACAGCTTTTATACATCAGATGATGGGATGGGTGTAACAGTAGAAGAAATGATTTTCAGAATTCCATATTGTCTGTTTAAATAAAAAGAGGGCTTGCTGTATGTTTATAACTGTGTTCATAGCTACCTCTAAATACTAAAAGATGCTGATTCTAGTTAAAAAACATATATTTAAAAAATTTCTCTGTAACTGGTACTGTTCTGTTTTCCAAATGAAGGTACTAAAATATATTTATAGGATTTTAGATTTAGAAAGTAATTTATCATTGTAGTGACCTGTAGTGACCGCTTAAGCCCAAAGGGTTTAAGCGATTTGTCCAAGGTCATACAAGCTATGTCGTTCATTGATTCAATGAATATACATTAAGTACCTGTCATATGTCTAGATACCATAATATACTTGTTAGCATTGAGTCCATAGTGAGCCCTCAAATGCTAGCAGAACAGAAAAGGACCCTGTTCTCATGGAATTTGTGACCTGATGGGAAAGATAGACAATAAGTAATAAGGTTTAATATATAAGGTATAAAATCCAAAACCCTGGGAAGGAAATTAACCATATTTGTTGGAATGGAAAACACTGGAGAAGGGAGAAAGGGCTCCTTTTTAGATAAAGTGGTCAAGAAAGGCCTGCTGAGATTAACAGGATTGGAAGGAGCCAGTTATTTAAATAGCGATTGTAGGACAGCATTCTAGGCTGGAACAGTCCACACAGAATCCCTGGGGTGAAGGTGTGCATGAAGCTCTAGAGAAACTGAAATGAGAATATGGCCAGAACATAGGAAGCTGTGGTGGGGGAGAAGTATGAGCTATAAGAAAGGGACCACGTTACATTTTTCAACCATAGATTTTATTTTATTTTATTTTTTTAAGCAAGGGGTTTTTTAAAATTTTATTTTATTTATTTATTTATTTATTTTTGGCTGCCTTGGGTCTTCGTTGCTGCGCACGGGCTTTCTCTAGTTACGGGGAGCTGGGGCTACTCTCCGTTGCCATGCTCGGACTTCTCATTGCAGTGGCTTCTCTTGTCGCGGAGCACGGGCTCTAGGTGCGCAGTCTACAGTAGTTGTGGCACGTGGGCTCAGTAGTTGTGGCATGCAGGCTCAGTAGTTGTGATGCATGGGCTTAGTTGCTCCGCAGCATGTGGGATCTTCCTGGACCAGGGCTCGAACCCGTGTACCCTGCATTGGCAGGCGGATTCTTAACCACTGTGCCACCAGGGAAGCCCAAGGATAATTTTTAAGTCATATGTGATTATATGGATATGCTTATGCTCTTATCCTTTAAACATTTTGTTTCATTTTAATAAAGGATTGTGTCTTACTTCCTACTTAAATTTGTTAATAAATTACTGTCTTAAAATTAGTATCATGGGCTTCCCTGGTGGCACAGTGGTTGAGAATCTGCCTGCCAATGCAGGGGACACGGGTTCGAGCCCTGGTCTGGGAAGATCCCACATGCCGCGGAGCAACTAGGCCCGTGAGCCACAACTACTGAGCCTGCGCGTCTGGAGCCTGTGCTCCGCAACAAGAGAGGCCCGCGCACCGCGATGAAGAGTGGCCCCCGCTTGCCACAACTAGAGAAAGCCCTTGCACAGAAACGAAGACCCAACACAGCCAAAAAAAAAATAAATTAAAATTTAAAAAAAAAAAGATTAAAAAAAAATTAGTATCATAAAATTGGGGAAATATGTTAGTGTTTTGGTTATAATTATTATTAACACCACTATGTTCTTCTATCTAAAGTTAATTAACTTGCAGTCATTTAAAAAATGGTATTGGTAGAAACTAAAGTGATTTGATGTGCCAAATTTGTGGTTATAGGAGAGATCATACAGGAATTAAAATAAGAAATTTAACCTGGATGTGATACTTTTTTTTTTTTCCAACTGAAGGGTGGTCATCAGGATTACTTGGGAAACTTTTTCAAAATATATATTCCGGGCCCTATATCAGATAGGGATTCTGATGCAGTATATATCACATTTAAAAATTTTGTGTTTCTTTCAAAAAATAATGTTTGGTTTTCTTTTTTATTTTAAGAGCTGTGCTGATGTTTTTTGTAAAGAATTTGAAAAACTTTTTTGATTAATTGTACTTGCTTTTTCTTATCCCTTTCTATAATGTAGTCAACATTTAAAACATCTTCTAATCCATTGTAGTTAGTAAAAAGATAACTTATTAGTTTATAAATTTTTCCTAAAACATAGAAATCTTAATTTAAGCCATTTTCAGTATTTTAAATATTTACCTAAAAACTTGTTCGTTTTGATTTTTTTAAAAAGTGTTTATTTTTATGTGTGTAACAACAGCTAGTTTGAAATAATGAAAAAGAATCACAGTCGCAGCAGGAAAATATAAACTTTTAACCCTTGAACAACACTGGTTTGAACTGTGCAGATCCATTTATACTCAGATTTCTTTTCAATAAATATCAATACATGCAGTGCTACACAATGCATGGTTGGTTGAATCTGCTGATAGGGAGGGCCAGCTCTGGGACTTGAGTATTGTTGGATTTTGGTATCTGCAATGGGTCTGGAAACAGTTGTCCACAGAAGATTATACTTAGGAATCAGCTTAATTTGAATGTGTTGATCTATATGAAGAAAACACAAAATTTATACAGACATATAAAAGATTTTTATTAAAAAAATTTTATTTATTTGGCTGCGCCAGGTCTTCATTGCGGCACGCAGGATCTTTTAGTTGCGGCACGTGGGATCTAGTTCCCTGACCAGGAATCAAACCCGGGCCCCCTGCATTGGGAGCGTGGAGTCTTAACCACTGGACCACCAGGGAGTTCCTAAAAGAAGATTTTTAATAAAGAGCAGTGCCATGCTTCTGTATTGGATAACTCAATTATGTGAAATGTCACTTGAAATTAATTTGTAAATTTAATTCCAATAAGGATGGAGTATGGGAAAGAAACTTATCATTAGAAGTCTAATATTCACCTGGAAGAATAAGCAGGCAATAAGAATAAAATACATTTTTAGGAAAAATAATTAGTATGGGACTTGTACTATATTATAAAGTGCATTATAAAGCCACAGTAATTAAAATATTATAGCCCCGGTACAAAATTAATGGGTAAAGTAGCTCAGAAATAGTTCCAAATATACGTGGGACTTTTAGTGTATGATAAAAATAGCGTTTCAAGTCAGAAAAAAATGGACATGCAAACAAGGTATTAGAACAACTGAGAAAACAGTTTTTATTGGGAGAAAACATTGTTAGATCTTGATCTCATATTGCATTCTAAAATAACTTTCAGGTTGTTTAAAGAGTAAACTATAAATGTGGTTTTTACCTTTAGAAGATTCAAGCCTTTACTAAACAAGCAGAGTGATTTTTAAAATACAGTGAAATACATTGTGGTATCTTTTTTGCCATGTCTCTTTCAAATACATTACAGCATTCTGTGTATTAAATTTTTAATGTTTTGGTAACTAGTACTCACTCAAATGTTCTGATACCGATTTTTGTTGTCCTAGTCTTAAAAGTCATATACATGATATTAACAAATGTAGAAAAATTGAGGTATTTATATTTAGAATTTTTTAGATTTCAGTGCTAAGGTATTAACTTTATAAATAGAGCAGGAAGAAATTATTTTGTATATGTAACAATCATATGCTCTTTAAAATTATATCATGGATTATGGTTTTGAGAATTTATTTGTATTTGGATATGCTATTAATAATATTTATATCCTGTGACCTTAAAAATTCAAATTCAAGTTTTAGAATTTATACTACAGAAGATAACAATACAAATACATAAGTATGTACAAGGATGTGTATTGCAGCATGTTTCTGTAATATAAAGAAGTTGAAAACAGATTTGTTTATTAGTAAATAATTAAATAAGTCATGGGATTATACTTATAATTAATTACACCCATTAAAAAGAATGAGCTTGCATGCAGCTCAATAACAAAAAAATAAACAGCCCAATCCAAAAATGGGGAGAAGACCTAAATAGACATTTCTCCAAAGAAGATATACAGATTGCCAACAAATACATGAAAGAATGCTCAACATCATTAATCATTAGAGAAATGCAAATCAAAACTACAATGAGATATCATCTCACACCGGTCTGAATGGCCATCATCAAAAAATCTAGAAACAAGAAATGCTGGAGAGGGTGTGGAGAAAAGGGAACACTCTTGCACTGTTGGTGGGAATGTAAATTGATACAGCCACTATGGAGAACAGTATGGAGGTTCCTTAAAAAACTAAAAATAGAACTACCATATGACCCAGCAATCTCACTACTGGGCATATATCCTGAGAAAACCATAACTCAAAAAGAGTCATGTACCAAAATGTTCATTGCAGCTCTATTTACAGTAGCCAGGACATGGAAGCAACCTAAGTGTCCATCATCGGATGAATGGATAAAGAAGATGTGACACATATATACAATGGAATATTACTCAGCCATAAAAAGAAACGAAATGGAGGTATTTGTAGTGAGGTGGATGGAGTTAGAGTCTGTCATACAGAGTGAAGTAAGTCAGAAAGAGAAAAACAAATACAGTATGCTAACACATACGTATGGAATCTAAGGGATTAAAAAAAAAAAGGGTCATGAAGAACCTAGTGGCAGGATGGGAATAAAGACACAGACCTACTAGAGAATGGACTTGAGGATATGGGGAGGGGGAAGGGTAAGATGTGACAAAGTGAGAGAGTGGCATGGACATATATACACTACCAAACGTAAAATAGATAGCTAGTGGGGAGCAACCGCATAGCGCAGGGAGATCAGCTCTGTGCTTTGTGACTGCCTGGGGGGGTGGGCTGGGGAAGGTGGGAGGGAAGGAGATGCAGGAGGGAGGAGATGCGGGAATATATGTATATGTATGACTGATTCACTTTGTTATAGAGCAGAAACTAACACACCATTGTAAAGCAATTATACTCCAATAAAGAGGTTTAAAAAAAAAAAAAAGAATGAGCTTGAACTATAGGTCTTTCATATATTTTTGACAATTGAAAAAGCAATTATAGAATACTATGTACAATGAACACAACTATATTTAAACTGTATACACACACATACACATACATGCATATACGTAAACATATATGTGAAGAAAAATACATACCAAATGGTTAACTCTGTTTATCTTTGTGGGTGGGGGAGGTAGTTAGGTTAAGTTCCTTTTTTTAGTAGATATATACTATTTATAATAACTTTTAAAATTATTTAATAATTGAATATCAACTATTCATATTTATAGCTAAGGATATTTGTAAAATTAGAGGTAATAGTTGGGGTACAGAGGAAGAATAGCTTTTTAAGTTTCCAGTAAATAAAAACCAAAAATCAATCATTATTAAAATTCAGGGGCTTCCCTGGTGGCGCAGTGGTTGAGAGTCTGCCTGCCGATGCAGGGGACACGGGTTCGAGCCCTGGTCTGGGAAGATCCCATGTGCCGCGGAGCAACTGGGCCCGTGAGCCACAATTACTGAGCCTGCGCATCTGGAGCCTGTGCTCCAAAACAAGAAAGGCCGCGATAGTGAGAGGCCTGCGCACTGCGATGAAGAGTGGCCCCCACTTGCCACAACTAGAGAAAGACCTCGCACAGAAACGAAGACCCAACACAGCCATAAATAAATAAATTTAAAAAAAAAAAAAACAACCACCATTTCATTTAAAAAAAAAAAAAAATTCAGCAGTGGAAATAAAGGAGTTTTGTGGGTTTTTTTAAGTGCCTATTTTGTTTATTTTGGAAGATAAGTCCTTTCTGTCACCACTAGAATGAAATTGTGGTTTTCTTCTTTACATGGTAGTATATTTATTGAAAGTATTTACCTCCATTTCTGGAGTACTTCTCAAAGAGGAAGTAAAATTCAGTCTATTTTTCCTCAATCTTGTGGCCTGCTGAACTCATTAGCGATAATGAGGTGGTAGAAGGAGATGTTGTAAGTAATATCAACAAAACAGCCCCTTTTGTTTGTACTTTCATAAGAGACTTGGGATAAAAGGGAACTATTAAAGGGAGATTCAAATGTTGAAATTTATCACTAAAAAAATTATTTCCGGAGAAAATAACGTGGGCATTGCTTTAACTTTTTATACTTTATTTGAAGCTTAATAAAAATGGAACCTACTTTATTTTTCAGGTACTTTGTAAATAAAAACCATTTTTATTATCAGTAGCTATTTAGGTTTCTTTTTTTTTTTGACTTCCAGAGACTTGACTTGACTTAGTAGGAACTCTCAGAGCAAGTGCTATATAGCAAACCTGGAATATTTTTAGTCTTCTTTTTTTCTTCTTCTTTTTTGAATTTCCTGTTTGTATTCTTCACCTAATTCTTTTTTTTTTTAAATTTATTTTTGGTTGCGTTGGGTCTTTGTTGCTGTGTGCGGGCTTTCTCTAGTTGTGCCAAGCGGGGGCTACTCTTGGTTGCGGTGCGTGGACTTCTCCTTGCGGTGGCTTCTCTTGTTGCGGAGCATGGGCCGTAGGTGTATGGGCTTCAGTAGTTGTGGTACGTGGGCTCAGTAGTTGTGGCTCGCGGGCTCTAGAGCACAGGCTCAGTAGTTGTGGTGCACAGGCTTAGCTGCTCCGCGGCACGTGGGATCCTCCCGGACCAGGGCGCGAACGCGTGTCCCCTGCATTGGCAGGCAGACTCCCAACCACTGCACCACCAGGGAAGCCCCTAGTCTTCTTGCTAATGGGAATTTTGTAGCTAGCTTTGAAAGAGTGTTCTCTACATCATAGCCAGGTAAGCCTTTCAAACCTTTAATCTTATCCTCAGTCACTTTCCATACTTAATGTAGACTAGAAGGTCTTGTTTATTATAACATCAGCCCATGCCTCTCTCTCTCTGCCCTCAACTTCGCCCCTTGCTGTCTGTGCTCCTAACCACTTGGATATTCTTTCAGATTCTACATCTTCCTATGTTATTTTCTTGCCACAGAACCTTTTTATATGCTGTTCCCTCTTTCAAGAATGTTCCTTCACTACTCCCCTTGACTCCTACTGATCTTTGATATCTCAGTTTAAGTGCTACCTCAGAGAAACCTTCATCAGCACTAGGTTCCTTTGTTTTATGCTTTCATGTACCTTTCCTTCTTACTCCTTATCTCTTTGCAAAAATGTGTTTAGCCTCCTCTACTAGATAAGTGCCCCATTAGAGTGAGTCTACATCTGATTCTGTTTACCATTGTATTTCCAGCTCCTAGCATAATGGCAGGTATATAGTTTTCGCTTAAGAAATACTTATGGGGGACTTCCCTGGTGGTCCAGTGGTTAAGAATCTGCCTTCCAATGCAGAGGATGTGGGTTCGATCCTTGGTCAGGGAACTAAGATCCCGCATGCTGCGGGACAACTAGAGAGCCCGCGTGCCACGACTAAGATCCGACACAGCCAAAAATAATAATAAATGAAAGAGAGAAAGAAAGAAATATTTATGGAATGGATTGATGAATTTCTGACTGAATCCTTCCTTTGCTTTTTGGTCAGTTGCCTCCTTGGGTTCTTTCTGAGAAGCTTCCAGGGGCAACTGCCTTAGGATATTTAGACCATTATTTATAACTGAAAGTTATAATGTACGATGGATCTAGGCTTGTTATTTTATTTTTTATAGTTAAATTTTTTTAAAGAGGTGTAATTTGCATAGAGTAAGATACACAGTAATCATAATTATCTCATGGAGTCCGTTTTTAGGTGAAGTACTAGGTTATACAGAGTATTTAGTACCACTTAACTAATTGGTACTTGAAAGAAAAAAAGAAAATTCTGACAGTGATTTGAACAATCATTGTAGTAAATATAGGAACCTTACAAAATGACTTCTTTGAAGGACATTATCATTAGGAAGTGTAGTTGTGCTCTACTTCATAAAGTTATTTTTAAGAGTCTCATTTCTTCACGAGTTTATAACTTGGGAGTCCATATCTATTAATGGGCTTTAGTGAATCAGTGAGCTTCCTGAAATTATTTGTAAAATCATGTACATGCAGGCATTATATTTATCTTTTTCTGAAGTACGGATCAGTACATAGTTTTGCTCAGCTATCAAAGGGGGTCTGTGACTTTGTGCTTTTGCCCCCCCACAAAAAGGTTAAGAACGTTGTTTTATATCATTTATATTATAATTTGTATGTAGAGTTAGTTCATCGATCCTTTTTTTTCCCCCCTTGAAGTTCATTATGGAACACTTCAAACCTATAACAAAGTAGAGAGAATAGTGTAATGAAACTTGTATACCAGTTAGCTTCAGAGGTTATCAACTTGCGACCAGTCATATTTTATCTGTACCCAATGCGCTCTCCTCCTTTGGCTACCCTCATCCCGATTATTTTGAAGCAAGTCCCAGGGCTTCCCTGGTGGCGCAGTGGTTAGGAATCCACCTGCCAATGCAGGGGACACGGGTTCGAGCCCTCGTCCGGGAAGATCCCACATGCTGCGGAGCAACTAAGCCCGTGCGCCACAACTACTGAGCCTGCGCTCTAGAGCCCGTGCTTCGCAACAAAAGAAAGCACCGCAATGAGAAACCCGAGCACCACAACAAAGAGTAGCCCACGCTCTCCGCAACTAGAGAAAGCCTGCGTACAGCAACGAAGACCCAATGCAGCCAAAAATAAATAAATTTTAAAATATATATATTAAAAAAAAAAGAGCAAATCCCAGATATCATTTCACCAGTAAATATTTCAGTGTGAATCTTGTAAGAGATAAACAGTATTTTCAAAAACCTAACTATAGGGACTTCTCTGGCTGTCCAGTTGCTAAGATTCTACGCTTCCACTGCCGGGGCGGGGTGGGGTGGGGGGGCGTGGGGGACGAGTTCGATCCCTGGTTGGGGCACTAAGATCCCACGTGCCACACGGTGTGGCCAAAATAATAAATAAATTGTATTTAAAAAATAAATAAGTAAAAAGCCTAACTATAATGCCATTATCAAATATAAAAGTAACCTATCATAATTCCTTGATTTAGTATCATCCAGTGTTAAGTAATAAGTCATGTTTAACCTTTTCCAATTGTGTTATGCTCTTTTTTATTGTTTGAATCAGAGTCCAAATAAGATTCATACTTTGGTTCTTGATTTTTTTTAACATATCTTTTAATCTGCTGTCTCTTTTTTCCTCTTGCGATTTATTTGAATAAATCCACCAGTCCATCTTAAGAGCATTTGCTACTTGAGAATAAGGGGCATTTCTTACTCCTTTTTGTACTCCTCGCTTACATAATACTTGGTATAGTGCATTATATATGGATATTTAGGGAATGGGGGGGTTAGAAAATCTGATTTCTTTTTTTTAGATAGAAATTTATTATGGAATATGACACATATTGTCTTTTTGATAAATATTGTCTTTTTAATAAAGGAACTTTCATTTCAGTTGCTTTGGAGACATTTCCCTCCCTGCCCAAGAAATTCCTTCTTTCTTTTGGTTACCTTTTGAACCTTAAATTTAAAACCAAAAACCTTCTGTTGCTTGTCTCACTTAAAAAATAATACATACCAATTTTTTTTTTTATATTTCAAAGTTACATAATTAGAATATCCTCAGTAATCCTTCCCTCAGAGGCCAACACTTAATAGTTTAGTATATATATTTTTCCTCCCAACTTTTTCACATTTATGTAATTTTTAGTGGAATTATTATAGCTTATATACTGTTGTACAACTTGCTTTTTCTATCTGGCCATTTTTCCATTTTAGAAAACATAAATCTACCTCCTTCAAAGGCCTTATTTCATATTATATATATATATGTTTAAAATCAGTTTGCTGTACATATGACCCTTGATTTCTAACTTTTTTACCTTTGTAAAGATCTGTCACAGTGTTCTATTATGTATAACTTTTTCCAGTTGTATGTGCCAGTTGTATATTTGGTAAAAGCTCTAGGCATAGACTGTGCATTTGTCTTGGGTAATGTGCAGTTTGATTTTACTTAGTAAACTTGTTTTTGCTACTTTGGAGTATAATTGGAAAATAGATTTCAAACGTATCATTAAAAATAGAACTTATTTCTTATAAACAGTTTTGTTTTAATTGAACACTAGTCTAAAAGTAAACCTCCTTATCTAAAATGTACACTAGATGAGTTTCTTCTTTAGTGAAAGGCACACATCATTTACTTTTGATAGTTTCTGTAAGTAACACTGTCCTCAAGTTCAGTGCCTTTTTCTTTCAGAGAGAAAAGAGGAATAGAAGGTAGAAGAAGATGCTGGGATCTGAACGTGGCGTTGTGGAAGAATGGTTATCAGAATTCAAGGTAAACTGGATTGAGGATAAGAATGTGTCATATGATTCTATATATCAGTAATTCAGTTATACATGTTCATGGAAAAACTGAAACAAAAGTTATGAAGTAGGAATGGCAAAATATGAAATAACATGTTTCTATAGCTGCACCTCTTTAAAAAGGCACTAATGTGAATAATGGCTAGAAGGTAACTTGAAAATGAAACTAGTAAACTTGTTTTTGCTACTTTGGAGTATAATTGATATGGATTGATATCAATGGATTGATAAGGTGATATATAAATTTTAAGATATATTCAATAAAAGAGGGGAAGCCTCCAAGCTTTAATAAGGCACAGAAATGAGATCTGTGCCTTATATTTTTATTTCCTGTGATTAAAAAATCACTCATTAATTTGATTGAAAACTATATAATTTATAAACACTACGGAAATAAGTGTTTTGTGAACATAAAATACAAGAATTAAAATATATCCCACACTCAGGGACATCCCTGGCGGTCCAGTGGTTAAGGCTTCGCCTTCCAATGCAGGGGGTGTGGGTTCGATCCCTGGTCGGGGAGCTAAGATCCCACATGCCTTGCGGCCAAAAAACCAAAATGCAAAACTGAAGCAATATTGTACCAAATTCAATAAAAAGACTTAAAAAAAATGCACACCTCATTAAAAACAAAAGACTATATTTTGCACACTAATTTTTTAGACCAGATTATAAGGTGACTCATTTCAGCAAATCTTGGTGTAATGTGTGATTTCTAATCATTTCTCATTGTTGAGTAGTTAGAAGAATTGTATAACATCCTAACTAATTTGTTTTATTAGCTCTCATGGTTATTTCTTAAATTAATTATTTTTACTTTTCTTAGTTGATTCAATTATAAATCTTTTCAAGAGAAACTCATATAAAATAAAGTTTCTAACTTCTCAAATATTAAGTTCACTTTTGGTTTCCTTTGATGTTTTCTTTTAGGCATTACCTGACACTCAGATCACCAATTATGCAGCAACTTTACACCGGAAAAAAACACTGGTACCAGCCCTGTATAAAGTTATTCAAGATTCGAATAATGAGGTAGGAACGTTTATAAGAAAAGTAATTTTAATGTAGTACATAATGAAATATGTGCATTAAAACACATACATGTAAGTTTTGCAGTTTTCCTTCTTTTTTTTAAATCCTTCCAGTGGGACTGGAAAACTTTCTTTCTGCTATTTTTCATTCTGATAGTTGCTTTGGCTTTCCCCATGACCTCCCTCTCCATATTTTTAAATGTTTTGATTAAATTTGTTCCTGTTGAGGACAGTATGTTTTGATTCTTGATTTGAGTGACCACCATCTCAGTAGATTTATTTAATTTGAAACTTTTCTCTGTTTCCTGTTCTGGAATGTTTCCTTTCCTGGAGTCCAAATTTTAACCATATACTGATTGAGATTTATTAATTTTAAGTATTGTTTGCAGTCCGTTTATTGACAGTAAAGAACTATGTGTCATCACTCTAATCAGTGAATTCAGTCAAACTGATAACATAAAATGATGCTGCTGTAAGTTTAGCTTGAAAATGATCAGAGAAAGCCTAAATAGTCAGGATCAGTAAACTTAAAATAACAGTTTCCTATTATTTAGCCTGTACTAGAAGGGAAAAAAAGTGCAGCTATTGGCTCTATGTGTTAACTTAACGCAAAATACACACATTATCTTTCCATTAACACAACAGTATGACATACAGTTTTATCACCACTGGAGTCATGTATGCTTTAAAATGAAATGAAAGGAACACACAGGAAAGTAGCTTCTTATCTTCCCAGATACAGCCTCCAAGAGTGCCTCTGCTGTGTACTGGAGTGAGTTTGAAGAAGTTCAGGTAATCATCTCCTAACCAGCAGCTTAACTTAAAGTGCATCTTCATTTTTGTACTATCACTAAAAGCTTGCTTATTGACCTCTTTCTTTCCTATCTTCTAAACTTGGATTGGCTCTCAGTTGGGCTTGCATCTGTTGCTATTTGTAGCAGCAACCGCAGGATTCATTTGCTTCTTTTTCTCTTGCTATGTATTTTTGAATGTTTTATAACTTTAGGTATGGTAATGGACATATATGCATATCCTTCTTGGTCAGGAGTTTTCAAAATTCTGTGTGAATATTGAATGTATGTATCCCTTGTTTTGCACTGTCTTAACATTAAGCTTTGCTTATTAAAATGCATTTGTTTTATGCTTTCTCTTTAAATTGTAAGCTCTTCATGGGCAGTGGTCGTATATTCTATATCTGTTAACATATATATCTGTTAATTCCCTAGAATCCAGTATTTCATCATGTGCGTAATGAACACTTAATAAATATTGATTAGAAGAATAGTGAAATACATGGAATTCTCTGGCGGTCCAGTGGTTGAGACTCCACGATTTCACTGCCAAGGGCACGGGTTCGGTCTCTGGTTGGGGAAGTGAGATCCCGCAAGCCACGCGGCCAAAAAAAAAAAAAAAAAATCACCGGGGGGGAAAAAAAGAATAGTAAAATACAAAATGAGATTCTAAAATGCTATCATTTTCATTAGGACTCACAAGTATGTAAAATGTATTGGCCTCCTTTTTTTCTTTTATGCTTTGGAAGCTGTGATATTACAAGAATTAACTCACTTTATATTGTCATACTTCATAATACTAATGTGTGAGACTTTGTCAAGGCTAGAAATAGAAAAATTACAACTTGAGAGACTCAAGCTCAAGACCCAGCGGTCATTATAATCAGCCAGTTACTAGAGCAGGTCTGTCTTTCCATCCTTTCTCCTGTCAGGTCATAAGATTCTAACCATGCGTTCATACTTCAGAAAAACAAGAGTGTTAAGTTCCGTAGAATCTCAAAGCAATTCTGGACTTCAGTTCTAGAAGGAGAACACTTTTAGTCCTGATTTTGTTATATTCTGAAACATAAATGTATTATTTACTTAATAAGAAACAATTTTGCCTTAAATACCATAAAAGTTCTTAAGAAAGTATATTTCCTAGAAGTTCTTTTTTTGTGTTTTGTTTTGTTTTTTGGCCGTGCCACATTGCACGGCTTGGGAGATCTTAGTTCCCCAACCCGGGATCGAACCCGGGCCACGGCAGTGAAAGCGCTGAGTCCTAACCACTGGACCACCAGGGAATTCCCAAAGAAGTTTAATATTACATATCATGGCCAACCTGTACTACAGCTCAAGTTTTAATCTCTAGACCAACATGTTGCTTTATTTTTCTCCTTTCCCTCCTTCCAGATCCCTTAGTCACTCTACCAGTTCTTCCACTTCAAGGAGACCATTAACCCTATTGCTTTTTTATGATTTGATTGTCCTTCTGCCTCCCTTCAAATGTCTCACTTCCTTCAAATGTCTCACTTGCCTCTTCTTAGCTAAATTTTCTTGATCCATCATTACAGTCATTCCCTTGCAAACATTCTGAGCTCCTTTGCCTTTCATTCCCTTAGTTCATATTCTTTGGGCAAAATCTCAACACTGGATAAAACCCAGCCATCCACTTCATGCCTGTACCTGAGTGGTTGAACGTACCTGGAAAAAACACAATTTTGTTGACTTTTTCCATTTAAATGCAGGACTAAAAATCATAAATGAGCACATAATATTTCATTGGTACACTGTCCCAGTGTTCATTTTATACCTTCTCTTTCCTCACACTTACTGCCCTTCCTCCTCATTTTCAGTTTGCCTTCTGTGTCATTATAGAAGAAGAACATAGTTGAAAACTCTTATTTTCCCATTCAAATCTACCACTCTACCAGCATCTCTACCCACACTCTCCTGCCGTTTCTGCTGTTCGGTGGATGAAGTGTCTCAGGTTGTATCAAAGGCCATCTCTTCCACTTAGGCCTGGATCCCATCTTCTCTAACTACCTCAAAGATTGCTACTGCAGTTATCCCCTCCCTTTCCTCTATCACTGATTTTTTTTTTCTTAAAACAGCAGTGTTTTTTTTTTAATTAATTTATTTTATTTATTTATTTTTGGCTACGTTGGGTCTTCATTGCTGTGTGAGGGCTTTCTCTAGTTGTGGCGAGCAGGGGCTACTCTTCATTGTGGTGCACAGGCTTCTCATTGCGGTGGCTTCTCTTGTTGCGGAGCACGGGCTCTAGGCGTGCGGACTTCAGTAGTTGTGGCACGCAGGCTCAGTAGTTGTGGCTCGCAGGCTCTAGAGTGCAGGCTCAGTAGTTGTGGCGCACGGGCTTAGCTGCTCTGTGGCACGTGGGATCTTCTCGGACCAGGGCTCGAACCCATGTGCCCTGCATTGGCAGGCAGATTCTTAACCACTGTGCCACCAGGGAAGTCCTTGTCACTGATTTTTTTTTTCCCTTTCTGATGAAAGGAATATGATAAACAACAATATTCCATTTTTTTAAAAACCTTCTTTGATTTGCCTCTTATTTTATTATCTACCCCATTTTTCTGTCCTTCTTCCCAATGAACTTTATAAAGTATTGCTTATTCATAGTCTCTGTCTACTTGTGCCCGTTTCCTCACCTCATATTTTTTCTTTAACCCACTCATATTTGGGTTCAGTTTCCATTATTCCACCCAAACTGCTCTCAATGCATTCATCATATGGCATGCCTCTTAGTAATTATCATGTCAAAACTATTTGCTAAGTTTGGGGAAGGTGTAAATTATTCTTAAGCTTTTTTTTAAGGAGATAATGATTTTTAACACCTTTTGCTGTGGGTGATAGCGCCATTTAGGGGAGGTCATTTCTGATACTGAGAAATTGAGAACATGATGGCATAATAACATATGCTTAGAATTAAAGATTTTAACAGAGCACATTGGCAAGTTTTTAACAGTCTTATTTTGCAGTGGAGCTGATGAAAATTTACTGGATTGCCACCCACTCCTCCTCCCTCCTTTTAAAAAAAAGCAGAGTAATAATTTTGGTAACTATTTCTTTGCAGTGCTTATTAAAATATAGTCTCTACATGCCAATGTACTTGCTGCTGAGGAAGGAAAATAAGGTCTTTATAACATAGACAAATTGTAATTGTACCATGGCCAATGAAATTTAGAGAAGGCAATTTTAGAGTCTTTTACTAAAGAGGAAAGTAGATTTGAAACATGGACATATATTTTTAATACATAAATTTATGAGAGCAACAATGTTTAATTGTCCCAAGGAGCTGAATATTGTTGTCGGTACTTTAAAAAGTTGCCAGCAGTTGACCATTTTCAAAAGTTTATTACTTCATTATTGGCACTACATAGACTACACTATTTGTAATTAAACAACGCTCACCTCCTCCTCCACTTCCATCCTGGTATAAGAAATGCGGTATAGTGAGAACATCAACTTGGTGTCAGAAGATCTGAATTCTGGTGTCTTTCTCCGCTACTAATTTCTGTAACCTTGGGCAAATTGTCTGACTGGTCTACACTTCAGTGTAAGGGAGAGTTGGAACGTTTTTTAATATTTTAAATCCTACGAGAGTGATTTCATATAAAGAGCTTAGTAGTTACTAGACTAGGTGTGTAAATTTTTTTAGCTTTAGAGTTGTTAAGAGCTAAGCTTAAGTCATCTAAGTATATTAACTGTACAATCAACATAGGATTTGTTGACTTTTAATTTACAATTTTGAAAGTAATGACTTTATTCTGGAGTGTTAGATTATTACAGACATATATAACTACATTCAAGCAGATATACAAGTGTATATATATATTATTATAATCATTCAGAATAGAAGTAAGCATATAAATTACTGAATCGTTCCTTGTTTTTAAAAGCTAGTGTTACAATATTATATATAAAGTAGATAACTAATAAAGACCTACTGAATAGCACAGGGAACTCTACTCAATACTCTGTGAGGACCTATATGGAAAAGAATCTGAAAAGAGTGGATATATATATATATATATATGTATAACTGATTCACTGTGTTGTACACCTGAAACTAACACAACATTGTAAATCAACTATACTCCAATAAAAATTTTTTTAAACAAAACAAAAATAGCTAGTGTTAAATTTTTTTATAATTTCCTCTCAGTGTTTTATCTGCATTTTAAAATCATAGCCAGTTTTGTGTAGTCTGCAGTTATTCTAACAAAACCAGTCTAAATTAGCAGTACAAGTTTAGGGGAAAAGGGGAGGTTTGTTTAAACTGCTCATTTTCTTCAGTTTTTAAGATTATGAAGTTCCTTATAAGTCATATTGTGTGATATCATATGAAAAATTATCCAGTTAAACATTGGAAAAGCTATTTCTGTATACTTATACTTCCTCCTTTTCAAAATCTTTCCAATAAATATAATTAGTAGAATTTGTCAGTCTTAAAACATAGAAGTAATCTGTTTTACTTGTATGTATTTAAAATATTAACTAGCATTTTGGATGTCCAAATATTATGTATTGCCAAATAATTTGTTTAAATCATAGTCTTAAGTTGAGATTTAAAGTTTATTTCCAACAAGATTATTTGAAATTATTTTCTTCCAATAGAAACTTTTAAAAATGGAGGATAGTAAGGGTTGGTAATAACAGAAAAGGAAACTCACTAAATATGAAGTAGTACATTGGTTAAAGAACTAATTATCTAATAAGTTTAATAGTACAGTGTATTGAAAGATATGTTGATATTATCTGGGCACAAAGTACTTCTTGCAGTTACTGGATTGGTCAGTTTAATGTGTAGTCTCTGAGTATAAATAGAGATTGAGGTTTTGGTTGCATTGGTTCAGAATAAGCAAAAATTAATGTTGAGAATTTATTTTAAAAATATTATACAAGTATATGTGCCTAAAAAAAAAAAATTACAGTTACAGCCAAAGGAATGGAAATAACTGATGCACTTTATTTTCTTCTTAGCTCCTGGAGCCTGTCTGCCACCAGCTGTTTGAGCTCTACCGTAGCTCTGAAGTTCGACTTAAGAGGTTCACACTGCAGTTCTTGCCAGAATTGATGTGGGTTTATTTACGGCTTACAGTTAGCCGAGACAGACAGAGTAATGGTTGCATTGAAGCACTTCTTTTAGGAATTTACAATTTGGTAAGTGGAAAATGGTAGTTTGGGAAACTTTAAGTATTTTTTAAAGTCCTCTGAAATAATACTTGAAGAATATTTAGAGGAAAATAAATTTAAATGTCTCTTGAATAACTTATTTGAGTTAATTAAATTGAGTACAGAGGTGTGTAATAAGTAATTGCTGGTGATGCATTTTATAAAGTAGGTGAAACTATTATAATTGATAGCATTATTAATATTTTATGGCTTATTTTTCTAATTATTTTGTTTGACTAATATTTATAAATGCCTTGCATTTAATTTTTTTAATTTATTTTTAATCATTTGATAAAACATTATGTATTTGATACTACATTATTTATGAAACTTTTTTCTTCTAAGGAATTCTTAAGTTCCTTAAACATTATTATTCTGTTTTTTTTTTTCCTCATGGTGCCCAGTTTAGAACATTGGTATTGAAATTCCTGCCCTTTGAATTCTTATATTCTGTGTATTCACTCTAAACAGACACTCCACATATTAAAGTTAAGTTTGTAGTTGAGAGGTACCTCAACCAAAGTACCTCACAAAACATTGAATCTCACAAAAAAATAAATATTCTTCTGCACCAGTGCTCATTCCTCTTAAGTATTATCCCTTAAAAAATCATTAAAAAACATTTCCATCACTAGAATCTGAAGGACGGAGCCTGGCCTGTGGAATCACTTGTATTTTGTTTAAAATCAGGTCCTGTCACTTACTGGCTGTTTTAAATTTAAGCAAGTTACTTAATATCTTGACTTCAGTTGCCTCATCCTGTAAAACAGAAATAAAACATTGTTAGTAGGATTAAAAGCGATTAGAAGAACCCAACATGTTTCCTGAGGTGTTTATCGAATGTTTACCACTATTATTATAAATAGTAGTAGTAATAGTTGTATCACAATTAAAGATGAGTTTTTTTAATGAAAAGCTGGTGTAGGTATAAAATTCTTTATTTTGCTACCTTGCCTGATTTTTTCTTTTAAAGTAGGAAATTTGTTTCACATATCACTGTGTTTCTAGTGCTTAGCAAGGCACTTAGTAAATGTCGATTTAATAATTGAGTTTAGTGTTTTAGATTATGTTTGACATTAAGCTATCATTTGTCTTGTTTAGTGTAATAAAATTCAGTAGTGGGACAAATGAAGCAAGAAATTTTGTATAGTGGGATGCCTGACAAGTTCTTGACAGTACTTGTTGGTGCTATGGTTTAATTATCTTTTGGTGTCTCAAAAATAGTGTACTGTTTTAAAAATGCTCAATTATATATCAGAAATGTAACGTCAGGTTTCTGTCTTCTTTTAATTCCTTTGATACCTGTGTTCTCTCTTCTCTGTGGTTCTTGATTTTTCTTACCACACTGGATTTCTTTTATATATTCATTTCTCTTTTTTCTTCTTTTCTCACTCCAGCACTTCTCCCTTGCTTCAGTAGCCCAAGAGAGAGTTTTATATTGCCCTCAACTTAAAAAAATTTCATAACATTCTTCTCCACAGATATATACACAGATATAAATAAAAAGTATTTGGCTTAATTTGAAATTTAGGAATAAAAATTAAAATTTTATTGCCTAGCTTAAATCAGGCCCATTCATCTTAGCATAAATGTTCTCTGAGGCACAGTGGCCCAGATGTGGTGGTAACTATTTTGCCTACAGAGTAGTTAAATGATCTTTCTAGGGATTTTTAAACCATTTTCCTGCCAAAATTAGAGGTATGGCCATTGTTCACATGTAATTGGTACTCTCCTATGACATATGAAACCCCAAAACTAGCCCTATAGGGAAGTTCTTTTGGGTTTGTGTCTTGGTGATGATGGTTGTTTTTTTTTCCTGTTGTTTATTCCTCTTATGCTGTGCAACTACTCAGTCTCTCTCTGACTACCTTCCTTCTAGGGCAGTCTTCTCTGTCTGGATTTTATGCCAGTTATGTATACTAATATGAGTTTTAAAAGAAACAGACTAAAGACAGTAGAGAAAAGGAGTGATGCAGGAGGAGCATTTCCCCTCTCTAATTGCTGGCGTCTGTAGGCAGTTTTTTTTTTTTAAACCTTATTAGATCTTTTATTATTTTATTTAATAGGATCTCATATCTATTTTTGGGGGGGGCGGTGCTGCACTGGGTCTTCCTTGCTGCCCGCAGACTTTCTCTAGTTGCGGCGAGCGGGGGCTACTCTTCGTTGGTGGTGCGCGGACTTCTCATTACGGTGGCTTCTCTTGCTGTGGAGCACGGGCTCTAGGCATGTGGGCTTCAGTATTTGTGGTGCGTGGACTCAGTAGTTGTGGCTCGTGGGCTCTAGAGCGCAGGCTCAGTAGTTGTGGCTCACGGGCTTAGTTGCTCCGCGGCATGTGGGATCTTCCCGGACCAGGGCTCGAACCCGTGTCCCCTGCATTGGCAGGTGGATTCCCAACCACTGCACCACCGGGGAAGTCTGTAGGCAGATTTTTATTGATACCTGTAGAAGATTGGCGTGCCAGAGACTGTAGAAATAGATGCTGTTGACCTTTCCAGTGAAAGATAAAGTGCTTTTAAAAATCACAGGAATGTTTTTGTAGTCAGTAAAAACCACTTAAGTATGAACTTATGATTAATCACTTGGACTACTATTAATTATGTTAATATGTCGCTTATTTCAGGTCATTAATTTATTGCTGAATAATTGTGAGATTTTCTTTTAGTTAAGATTCATCCTGTGTTACAACAGTGTTTTTCTTTTTTTTTTTATTGAATTTATTTATTTTATTTTTGCTGCGCACGGGCTTTCTCTAGTTGCGGTGAGCAGGGGCTACTCTTCGTTGAGGTGTGCGGGCTTCACATTGTGGTGGCTTCTGTTGCAGAGCACGGGCTGTAGGTGCACAGGCTTCAGTAGTTGTGGCTCACGGGCTTAATTGCTCTGTGGCATGTGGGATCTTCCCTGACCAGGGCTCGAACCTGTGTCCCCTGCATTGGCAGGCAGATTCTTAACCACCACTGTGCCACCAGGGAAGCCCTGTTTTTCATATTTTAATAAGTGTGGGTTTCTTGGCTAAAACCTTTAATTTTAATTTTTTATGTGGTGATTCTACCTTTAGCTTTCTGAGGAACCTCCATACTGTTTTCCATGGTGGCTATACCAACTTACATTCCCACCAACAGTGTAGGAGGGTTCCCTTTTCTCCATACCCTCTCCAGCATTTGTTATTTATAGACTTTTTTTTTTTTTTTTTAATAATATTTATTTATTTATTTATTTATTTCTGGCTGTGTTGGGTCTTCGTTTCTGTGCGAGGGCTTTCTCCAGTTGCGGCAAGCGGGGGCCACTCTTCATCGTGGTGCGCGGGCCTCTCACTATCGCGGCCTCTCCTGTTGCGGAGCACAGGCTCCAGACGCGCAGGCTCAGTAATTGTGGCTCACGGGCCTAGTTGCTCCGCGGCATGTGGGATCTTCCCAGACCAGGGCTCGAACCCGTGTCCCCTGCATTGGCAGGCAGATTCTCAACCACTGCGCCACCAGGGAAGCCCTATAGACTTTTTAATGATGGCCATTCCGACCAGTCTGAGGTGGTATCTCGTAGTTTTGATTTGCATTTCTCTACTAATTAATGATGTTGAGCATCTTTTCATGTGCCTACTGGCCATCTGTATGTCTTCTTTGGAGAAGTGTCTATTAAGGTCTTCTACACGTTTTTCGATTGGGTTGATTGTTTTTTTTGTTTTGAGTTGTATGAGCTGTTTGTATATTTTGGAGATTAAGCCCTTGTCTGTTGCATCATTTGCAAATATTTTCTCCCATTCCAAAAATATGGAACACTTCACGAATTTGCGTGTCATCCTTGTGCAGGGGCCATGCTAATCTTCTCTGTATCATTACAATTTTAGTATATGTGCTGCCGAAACGAGCAGTGATTTTAATCTTTTAAACTCAGTCATGTTTCAACTAAAAGATCTGATCACTTGTAATCTCCCTAGCCTGTATGTAAACTTATCATGAAATTTGTGTGCCTACTTCATGTTTTTGTTGTCATGGTGTATTTGATTGATTGTAGTATTATATCTTTCAGTGTCTCTCAAAGGATAACTCAACTACCAAAGTGTACAAATCTGCTAATAGGTTAGAAAAGATACACTAGGGTAATAATATTTTTATGTATTACTGTATCTAAACATTCTCCTCAGTTGCCAGTGATATATTTGTTAAGAAAGTAGTTATTATTTCTTTTAATATAGTCCTGTGATTATTTTATTATCTCTGCATTTTTTTTAACCATAGGAAATTGCTGATAAAGATGGGAACAATAAAGTTCTGTCTTTTACTATCCCTTCCTTATCCAAGCCTTCAATATACCATGAGGTAAGTAAGACTGCAAAGGTAGAATTTTTAAAAATTATGTTGAGTAAAAGTCAATTTCTTACTAGAGATAAATATTCCTAACACATCTTTACTGATTTGTTTCTTAATGGAGATGTTTGTTATTAGTGATATAAAGCTGAGCTGTTGTCAAGGGAGACAGAATGTAATTAATGGAAAATTTTCCTCTAGTTCTGGTTTATTTCTTTTTCATTCTTCTACCAGTATCATTTTTGGTCTTTTTTTTCAAAAATATTCTTTTAATTTTTTTGTCTTCTGTATTAATTAGAAATCATCTATGTTAGATTGATTTATTTTTATTATTTTTTAGGAAAATAATTACACTTCTGATTTTTGCTTATATTTATTTGGTTGAAGATTGTGAGAACACTGATAATTATATAGGTAGATGACTCCTGTTGAGCTGAACTCCTTCTGCCTGCTCTCTTTAAGGTTATAGGCTTTGAATCAAGCTTCTTGTCTGTAGTGGCCTTCAGTGCATAAACTTGTGAGGAAAGTGCTTAAAGAAACTTTACCAGTAGTCTAAAAATTTAAATCCATTTTCTTACCAACAAACGGTATCCAGTTGCCTCATAGCTCTATGCAACTATTTATTTTCTTAATTAATTCCCCTGGGACTTTGTTTTGTGTTGAAAATAGAATGCCTCCTATTTAACCAGGGCTGATTTTAGCATAGAACATTTCTGAGTAATAGATTTTAACTGTGTTCCATGTATCAAGTTATAAAATAAAATGGAGGGTAGTGAAAAGTTTACAAATGGATGGTTCTTCTAACTTTAGAAACATGAAATCAATTATATCACTATTAAAGAGACATTTGATCATAGTATTCTTGTTTGTGTTCCATAATTATAACTCTCTGCGCCTTGCTTTCTTCAGTGTGGAATGAGATTAATGAGAGCACCAACCTTCCTGAAGTTAGAAAGACCTCCAGGTTTGAATGCATAGTCCCCAAGAGTGCTCTGAGTTCTGGAAACAAACAAATTAAAGTTGATGCATTTGTAGCCTTTATTCTTTTCAGCAACTTTTCTTATTCTGTCCTAAATATAGATTCATTCCATAATATTTCAAAAAACAAAGCAGTGTATTTTTAGTTTTATATAATGTATAAATATTTTTTAAAAGGAGCTGTAGAATGTATATAGTAGAAAAATGGAAGAGGTTTTGAAACGGAAGAAATGGTCTGAAACTGTCTTTTGTTGAGACAGAATTAAATATCCTCACATGATATAGATTTTTACTTCATTTTAGAGACACAGTCTCATACTTTACCTTGTTTTTGTAGCCCTCAACAATTGGATCCATGGCTTTGACAGAAGGGGCATTGTGTCAGCATGATCTCATCAGGGTTGTTTACAGTGATCTTCATCCACAGAGGGAAACATTCACTGCACAAAACCGGTAATGGTCAAAACTGTAGACAGTAAAAATTGTTAATTTATGCTTAATAGTTATCTACAATTACTTTGGTTCAGGTTTGGTGTGAGAAAAGGCAAAAGTTAAATATGTCATACTAGTGAAATACATCATGGCAGTGAAATACTCATCCATAAACCTAGCAGCTCTTTGTTGATCAATAGAGAGTTGTTCACAGGGGCCCATCTAGGTGATAGAATCTGGCAGATTGTCAGGTGGTGCCAAAGTTGGCCCTAGGGAAAAAGAGGTTTCCTGCCTCCCTGCTTATGAGTACTACAAGTACTTCTTTCCATTCCCTTGGTAACATGTTTCTGCACAAACCATTTGCACCTTATTATGGAACTCTTCTGGCACTTATAATGGGACTCTTCTGGCACTTATTATGGAAATCTTCTGGTGTTTTTCTGACATCACCCAAGATATTATGGGTATTTCAGATTTTAGGATTATTTTATGTTTCAGTCATGGGGGCAGTCTCACTTCGTACCCATTGGTAAGCAGGTTGTCTCTCAGATGGAAATTTTCTGGTCCCAAATCCCAGAAGTTGTTGCTAGGTGGCACTTACTGGCTTCTCCCATAAGCTCAAGTCTGTATTCCACACAGGGCTATTGTTCAGCAAATTAATGACCTTATAGGCTTGGGCAATCTTACTGATCCCAGTTTAGCATGTTCAATTAATATTAGAGGAAGGATGGATGGATTTACAGGCCTTCTGTTTTACAATACTAGATAGGGGAAGTGTTCCTCAGACACAGACACAGTATCTGTTCCCATAATGCATTCAGGTAAATGAGACACAGTCACTTCACATAAAGTTCACCCAAACTTTCACCTTAATCCTATCAATCATCGCAGTCTTATAGCCTTTCAATCGAGCCATTACCAACAAAGAGAGCTTGTGTCACCAGCCCCCACTCTAAACAACTTATCAGGTATGACATAGGTTACTTCCCAGAAGCTGAGGGCAAAGGCTAAAACTTTCTTTGGGCAAGGCCAAATTTTTTACCATACATTGCCCTGCATGGTTATTGTGAGAAATAAATGAGATGATGCTTAAAACATGCTTAGCACAATGCCTGGAACATAATATATGTTAGTGATAGTATTATTATTCTTCTTTTTTACAAAATGTTTATTTATTTATTTATTTGGCTGTACCGGGTCTTAGTTGAGGCCTGCGGGATCTTCGGGATCTTCGTCGCGGCACGCGGGGATCTTTAGTTGTGGCATGTGAACTCTTAGTTGTGGCATATGGGATTAGTTCCCTGACTAGGGATCAAACCCAGGCCCCCTGCATTGGGAGTGTGGAGTCTTAGCCACTGGACCACTGAGGAAGTCCCGATACTGTTATTTGTTATATAATATTTTATGTTCATAGTAAAGTAGTACTCTTATCTTATTGGTTATAATATTAGAGTTATGGAAGGACTATAGGATCAAGCAGATTTCTAAATTATTGACGTTTGATCAAGTGCTTCAGTCTAGAATTCCAGTTCTTCTTAAGGGTCTTTCCAATATTACACATATGATAGAAAACACAGTGGCTTTCCTTGTTTCCTAACACATTGGAATTCAGCTTTAGTGATTGTTCTTTATTAGCCATCAGGGTGCTGTATAACACCTGGAGAAGGCCTTATCCCAACTTAAAGTAACAACTTAATTTTTTTCTGTGCAGTTATGTTGGGGTACTCAAATCATTTAATAATAGAAAATGTATATTAGAATAGTGGTTCATAAGTACTGTTTGCAGACTAGTTTGCATAAAAATCATCTGGTTACCTGATTCCTTTTTTGTTTTCTCATTTTAATTTTTTAAAGTATAACAATATATACTTATGGTACATTTAAAATAGAAGAGTATAAAGTAAAAATAGACAAGAGTACAAAGAGAAAAGTATATGTCCTCTTCCCTCTAACCACCCATTTCTACTCTCAGTAGTTAAATTATTAGCAGTTTTTTATGTGTCCTTCCAGAAAATTTTCATGCATGCAAAAGCATATATTCAACCTTAAACACCTGCAGACCCATACACACTGGATTCATTGGTACATGTTGTTGTACAACTTGCTTTTTTTTTTTTTGGCCATGCCACATGGCATGTGGGATTTTAGTTTCCCCACCAGGGATTGAGCCCGCACCCCCTTCAGTGGAAGTGCAGAGTCTTAACCACTGGGCCACCAGGGAAGTGCCCATACTATCAGTTTTTAACCAGTCTCATTCTGACTAAAATTTAGATTTTTTCCAGTTTTTTTAAACAATCTTATAAGGAACACAATATTTTTTGTATAAATATTTGCATGGGAGCACTGAAGTATCTGTAAAGTAAATTCCTAACAGTGAAATTGCTGTGCTAAAGAATGTCTGCTTTTTCAGTTTGAGTCAGTATTGCCAAATTACCCTCCCCAAAACCGATGGACTAATTGAATCTCCTACGAGTAGTTTGAGAGTGCCTCTTTCCTCATACTAACCCCCAGTACTAGATATTTTCAAATTTTTTAATCTTTGCCAATCTGAACATTAAAAATTGATGTCACATTATTTTACTTAGCATTCCTTTAATTATGACTAGGCTTGAATGCTTTTAATATGTTAATTCATTAAGTATTTTTCTTGACCTGTGAACTGCATATTCATGTCCTATGTCCATATTTCTTATTGAACTGTGTATTTTTTTTCTAGTGATTGGCAAGGGATTTATTTATTTATTTATTTATTTATTTTGTTTGCACCGAGAGGCTTGCGGGATCTTAGTTCCCCAACCAGGGATTGAACTCGTGCCCTCTGTAGTGGAAGCACAGAATCTTAACCACTGGACCGCCAGGGAATTCCCCGAGAGTTTTTTAAATATTGAGGAAACTGCACTGTGTTTTATACTTGCACATTTTAAGTTAATTACTGACTTTTAAATTTATTTTAAATTAAGATATAATTCACATACCATAAAATTCACCCCTTTAAAGTATACAATTCAGTGATATTTAGTGTATTCACAAGCTTGTGCATCCACTACCACTAGCTAATTCCGGTATGTTTTCATCACACTAAAAAGAAACTCCCCTTTCCTTTCTCCCCAGTCCCTGGCCACCATGTATCTCACTTTCTATCTCTATGGTTTTGTCTATTTTAGACATTTCATATAAGTGGAATTATACAGTATGTGGCCTTTTGTTGTGTCTGGTTTCTTTTACTTAACATGTTTTCAAGGTTCGTTTATGTGGTAGTGTGTAGTTCCTTTGTATGACTGAATAATATTCCATTATGACAATATACATTTTGTTTATCCATCCATCCATCAATTGATGGATATTTGGGTTATTTCCAGTTTTGGAATATTTATGAATAATACTGCTGTCAACATTTGTTTGTTTACAAGTTTTTGTGTAAACATTTTCAGTTCTTTTGAGCATATACCTAGTAGAATTGCTGGGTTATATGGTATTTATTTCATTTTATTTTACTTTATTTGATTTTTATTTGATTTTTATTTTTTGGCTGCACCACACGGCATGAGGAACTTCCCTGACCAGGGATCGAACCCGTGCCCCCTTCAGTGGAAGTGCGGTGTCTTAACCACTGGACCACCAGGGAAGTCCCTATATGGTATTTAACTTAATACTTAACTTTCTGAGGAACTGTCATATTGTTTTCCAGAGTGGTGTACCATTTTGCATTCCCACCAGCAGTGTATGATAGTTCCAGTTTCTCAACATCCTCACCAATACTTATTTTCCATCTTTTTGATTATATCCATCCTATTGGGTATGACAATTGGTATCTCATTATTGTGCTATTGTTTTGTCTTTGCTGTATATTTTACTTTTTTGTATAGCCGACTGTATCAGTAATACACACACACACACACCCTTTTTTTTCGGTTAAATATGCATTAGTCCTACAGAGCTTATTAAGAAGAACTGCAATCTCCAGCTCCCTCTCCCTTCCACTTCTCCCTTCCCAGATGTAACAACTTGTAACCAGTGGTTTTCAGCCAGTGCACTTCTGCCCCCCAGGGAACATTTGGCAATGTCTGGAGACTTGTTTGGTTGTTACAACTGAGTGGGAGGGAGGACTGCTACAGGGATCTCAGGTGTAAAGGTCAGGGATGCTGCTCAACATCCTACCATGCCTGGGCCAGCCCCCCACAGCAAACACTTATCTAGCCCGAAATGCCGATAGTGCTGAGGTTGAGAAATCTTGCTTTTAATATTTACCTCCACTTCTTTGAGTAATTTACTGCTTTTTAATTTTTCACTTTGGGGCATTATCTAATAACTTATCTCTAGGAAAGATAAAAATTTAGGTTGTTACCTCTCTCATTGTCCTATCTTATGTTGTAATTCTGGGGAACTCATTATTTAGATTTCTCATTATTATGAATGATCATTGTTCATCAGAGCCATTCAGGCTGAGCTTTGTGATTAGTTTATTACTTTTCCTTTCCTGCATATCTTTTTATTTTCCTTGAAGTTCATCGTTGGCCTTTTGTTTTCTTTGTTTACTATGTGCTTTGTAATTCAACCCTGCAAATTTTCTATCAGTTTTCTACATAGCCTTCCAAGACTTCATTTACACCAGTTATTTTCTCAGTTTTATCTTCCCAGAACCTTTTGACTTACTCCAATCTGGGCTGTGTTGCCCTCTTTGCCTGGTGTACACATTGTCTTGGGATCTCCCCTCACTCTTATCCTGGGAATTCTCTTTGTCTTTTTCCTGTGTGGATGGATCCACTGTTGCCTGCACCCTATATCCTCATTCTTTGTTCCTAGTACTCTGAAATTCCATGGTTGTATTTCTTGGTGTGGGTTTATTTCCTCCTTTGTGCTGAGCACTATGTGGACCTTTTCTATTTGGAAACTCATGTCCTTCAGACTGGGAATTTTCTTGAATTATTTTTGTTAATTAGTTTAGGCTCCCCATTTTATCTGGTCTTTTACTATTTGTCTTTTATCTATCTTGTCTTTTATTATCTTTCTTCTGGAGCTTTTATTATTTGAATGTGGGAACTCCTATTTTGGTCCTCTTTCCTCTCCCATTTGCCATATCTTTTTCCTTTTGCTTCACTTTCTGTGGTATTTCCTCAACTTCATCCACCAATCCTTTTCTTGAGTTTTTAATTTCTGTCATCATATTTTGTATATCTAAAAGGTGTTCTTGTTTTCAGAATGGTCTTTTAAAATAGATCCTGTTTGGTGTTTTTGGTTTTTTTATTTTTTTAAACAACATCTCATCTTTTAGAATATTAATGATAATTTGCTTTATATTTTCCTCTTTTATGTTCTCTGTGTCCTCCAAATTGTGCCCCCGCCACCCCCCATTTCTTTATTTTGATCTCATTTTCATGTTAGTGAAGTTCCTCAGGTGTCTGGTAATCCTTTTTTCCCGCTTATGTTTAAAAGTAGGGGAATAAAACAAATGAGAAGCTATGGCCATGTTGGTAGGGCTAACTGACGGTGAACTTCACAACTTCTCACTGGGCCATCCAGCTGGGGAACTTCCCAAGTCCATATCTTTAAGTCTTTTCTCTTAGGGTGGTCAAATTCCCCAAAGAAAACTCTTCCAGTCTCTTAACCAGAGGGCTTGCTGCTAGCATTCTGATGACCACATGGGGAAAGAGAACTTGAGGTCTCAATATCCAATAAGACCTATTTCACTTAAGTTTTCTATTTTCAGTATCTTCCCTTCCTCCCCCACCGCCCGCCCTGACCCCAAATCATAATTGTGCCTGGTGGTTCCCAGGTAGAAATTTGTCTTTTATCCTTTCAGAAAATAAATCTTCAATTTCAGAAAATAAATCTTCAATAAACCTAGCAGCATAGAGAAGGAGAAAGGATCTGAAGATGTGCCTGCTTCCACGTCAGACTTTGAACTCACTTTCTACCTTTTCATTTTGAAATAATTTCTGACTTACAAAAAATGTTTCAAAAATAGTACAGTGAGTTTCCATATACTCTTCACCACCTATGGGAAGCTTTTTAGACATACAACGTTCCTGGGTCCTGCCCTCAGAGATTCTAATTGGGTCAATCTGGGTTGAGACACAGGAATATATTATTCCAAAATGTCCTTAAATAACTGTAATGTGCATCCAGGCTTAGGAGCCACTTTCTTAGTGATCATAAAGATTAGGAAAGCATTCATTTATTCATGCAATAAAAATTAATTGAACAGTAATAATGTATTAAACACTATGCTGGACACTAGAGTTAAAGATGAATAAATCAGGGTCTGTGTCCTAAAGTTGCTTATTACTAAATAGATAAAACAGAGGTAAAGACAGAGTTGATTTAGCGGGATAAATGCTGTATTAGAGCTACACAGATAAAGGGAACAGTGTTTGTTTGTTTTAGTTAGAAGAATTAAGAATGGCTTTATGAAAAAAAGAAAAAAAAAAAAGAATGGCTTTATGTCTGAGATTAAAGTTTGAGCCAGGTTTTGAAACCTTAGCAGGAGTTTCCCAAGTGAAAAGTATGTTCTAATAAAAAAGGGTGCATCCATAAAAGCAAGGAATTATGAAAGGTTATGGCATATTCATGGAATGGTATAAGACTGATGTAGTGTGGTGTATGTGGTAGGCAGTAGAGGGAAGTAGGGTTGGAGAGGTAGGTTGAGGGTGGATTTTAAAAGACTTTGTATGCTATGATGAGTTTGGGCTTTATCATGCAGTCAATAGGAATAGTGGATTAATGTAGCATAGAGGAGTCATCTGTTCAAGCATGATGGGGGTTTTTCTGAGGAAGAAAATATAGATGGCAGCAAGAGCTGTGACCTTTAATAAGGCAAATGGAAATAGGGAAATTATTGAGGAGGATATTACAGTAATCTGATTGAGAAATTATGAAGGTCAATATTAAGGCATTGCTGTTATAACCATCAAAGGAAGAAATCATTTACTACAGTCTCTAAGTAGAAATAATTGTAATCCTTTTTCCTTGTTTTTGTTTTTTCTAGGTTTGAAGTCCTGAGTTTCCTCATGTTATGTTATAATTCTGCTATTGTATATATGCCTGCTTCATCTTACCAGTCTCTTTGCCGAATGGGCTCCAGGTAAGAAGAATAATCATCATTAACCTTCACACATATTTATTGAGCACATTCTCTCTGGTAGGCCCTGTTCTAACTTCTGGTGATATAGCAGTAAACAAAACTCAGGGAACTTACATTCCTATAGGAATCCTTATCATCCCTCATGCATCATGATTTCTTGAAAATATTTCAGTTATTAAAGAAGCATTTTCTAGCTCAACATTGAGCTAAGCCAAGATGTTTTAGGTTTAGGGTGGTTTAGTGATAAATCTAGTCACTGCCCGGATGCCAGTTTTTATAAATCACTTTAAGTGATTTGAATAAATAGTCCTCTATGTAGAGAAAGTTGTAAGAAACATGAACTTTTTCCTTTATATATCTCACAAATAACTGCTTTGGATAAGATTAGCAGTGACATCAATTATGTGTATGTCTCGTTTGTATTTGTATATTCTAATCTTTACTAAATCAGAATTTCTAATAATTTGGACAAACCTGAGCTGAAATTTTAAATTTCAACTGTTGAAAAAAAATTAAGTAATATAAATGAGTTTGGAGATAGAGGAGCAGAATTTTAATTATAGAAGGAACACTCAGTTTATCCTGCCCAGTTGATTTTTATTTGAGGAAACTAAGCCCCCACAAAAGTTAAATGCTATATTAGTTTTTCTATTGCCTCATAACAAATTACACCATGGATTTAGTACCTTAAAATAGCATGCATTTATCATTTCAGTTTCTTGGGGTTAGGAGTCTAGGTATCATTTAGGTGGGCCCTCTGCTTAGGGTATTACAAGCTGCAGTTAAGATGTTGGCTGGAGTTGCAGTGTTATCTGAGGTTCATTTGAGGAGTTATACACTTCTCTTGGCAAAATTCAGTTCCTATAGTTGTAGGACAGGCTTCAATTTCTTGTTGACTGTCTGCTGAAGGACAGTGGTCAGTTCCTCTTACATAATATATAATGTGTACGTGTACGCATGAGAATCCTATCACCTTTGCCTTGTTACAAGCAAATCACAGGTTCCACCCACACTCAAGAGGAGAGGATGACACAAGGGTGTGAATACCAGGAAGGAGGGATCATAGGGATCAGGGCCCCTGACCTCACCCCCAAAGAGTCTGCCCACTGCAAATGCTTTGCACAAGTTCATGCTGTTGTATTATTGGGAAGAGACCAAAACTCAGTTTTGCTAAATGGAGGAAGGCCGATCTAAATTAGCTGTGAGATTGATTTATAGATTATCTTAAAGTTCACTTGCCTATAATAACATGATTAATGACTAACAAAATTCTTGTCTCTAACCTAGATGCTGTTATCAAGAGAGTATACTGTTTTGTTTAAGCACTTGCTGCCTATCTACAGATAAATTTATTTATAAATGACTATTTTTTGGCTCATTAAAACAAATCTGCCGTATCTCTAATTGGTAACATTACTGTGGCATGAAATAGAGTTTCTTAATAACAAAAGTGATGATAGAGTATAGTAGTCCTCAGACTTTTATTCACATATCCCCTAAAGAATTTCGAAAAACTGTGTAGCCTTTGTACACTTTTAAGTTAACATTTAAATTTTTTATTCTGTTTTAAATAGTTGTAAATTATATGATTTCCAGTATGTAAATATTGACATAATAAAACAAATAATTGTTGATCACTATTTTAAATGTATATAATGTAAATACACAGTGATCTGATTGATAACCACCATCATCCCATGTATGGAATAAATGAACAAGCTTTTCTTTAATAGTCTAACATTCTTTTTCTCCTTAAAATTGAATTTCTGTTCCACTTTATCCACATAATTTTATCCTAATATCATGCCATATTATACTTACAGATCTTTTATTGATCACCTAATTATACATCTCTGCTACCAAAAAAATGCGTAAATTAAAAATTTAAAAATATTTCCTGAGACCATAATGCACGAAACACTAAAAAATTTCTTCTGGACTCACCATTACAATTATTCTAATAAATTAATTTCTTAAAATAATAGAAGTACATAACAGTTTTTGATAATTATTAAGCGTAACTTTTCTGGAAGCATCTCTTAATGAGATGGAAAACAGAGAATTGTTTATGATACTTTGGTTATTTGTTTTGAGATTTCTGTATCTTCCACTAATTCCATCCTGATTCAATTTGGGATGTGTGAAAGTTATGCATTTCTTTTGGGAAGAGGGAGAAGGATGATTATGAAAGAGATACCTATTTGAAAAAAGTTATTACTTTTATTGATATAGTCCACTAGAATGTATGTTTTATGAGGGCACAGATTTTATTTTTATCTTTTTGCCTGTTTACAACTGTATGCATGGGCCCAGGATAGTGACTGACACATAGCAAGTACTCAAAGAATATTTGAGAAATGAGTAATTGAATAAGTGAATTTATGGAAACAAAAATGTTTTATTTAATGTATCAGGAAATCACATGTGATAAATAATGTATTTTCCTAGGGTTTGTGTGAGTGGATTTCCACGGCAACATGAAAAACACTGGAAAGAACTCTGTGGTCGAATAGTATTGGATCCTGAATTTATGGTGCAGCTTCTCACAGGAGTTTATTATGCCATGTAAGTAGGTGTACTGTGAAATTGGGTGAATTCTTTCTAGTGTTTGGAAACTTAATGTTTCTCTTTTTTCCTTATTAGTTACACAACACTGAATTTTTTGTTCCATGATGGACCCATTATCTTGTTTTTCTAATATGAATTTCTTTTAGTACTTTTTTTTTTTTTTTAGAGAAACTTGTTATTAAATTTAATTTTCTTTAAATACATACCTTTTTCCCACCCTCACCCACTTGGGGGAGGAACAGAAAACCCTTACCCCTTCCATTTGGGGGATTCCATGTATAAAGCCTGAGATGGTGAGGGTGAAGTATAAAAATACTGTTTACAGAGGGGAAGAGGGTGTCCACTGCGACCTTAATATTCAGACACCCCCATCCCCAGGCCCCTTTTTGCTCTTTTAGAAAAAACCCTGGGAATCCATTTGGGTGTAGACCAAGCCCTTCCTCTGGGGCAGTGGATACTCAAACCCCAACACGTAATAGGAAGCTCTGAGATCAGCCAAAGAACAGGGAATGGACAGCACCTCAGATCTAGGAGGGGGAGGGGACTGCCCTCCACCCCCCTGTAGTCAGCAGGCCGGCCAGCCAGCCTTTGTTTCCATAGGTCCCATGTAAACATTGACTTTTCTTTTGTTCATCCCTGCTCTTCCCGATTTCCTACAGAGCCTCCCTGGCTTCCACTGGAGGCACTTGGTTCCTCCATCTTTCCTTCCTTCCCTTCTAACCTTCCTCTGGAAGGAGTGGGGAGAGGGCGGGGAGGTCACAGGTGGGGCAGAGCCCATCTCATCCCTTCTTCTAGGTCAGGGCAGCTTGTCCTCCTCAGCGGAACCCTCAAGGGAGTGTGCTCTAAGTTCTTGGCCAAATAGGAATGGATTTCTTTTCCCAGAGCAGGGACAAGGCAGGCAGATAGTCCAGTACCAGGATACAGTGGTCCTGATGGGCAAGTCCATCAAAACTGAGTAGCAGGGAAGAAGGCTTCAGGAAGCAGAGAGGTGGGCAAGTCTAGTCTCACCCTGACGCTGGAAGACCAGCCCTGCACCCCCGCCCCTCCAGGTGAGCATGCCTATCACCACCCAACAGTCTTGTTCGCTGCGGCTTTGCGGAAGGACCAGGCACCCATGAGGCTAGAGATATTCTCCAGGCCTTGGTATGGAGGCAGCACTCACACTGGCTCATCCAATAGGATCCCGATGCTCTGGGTGGCCTCTGAGGGACCAGCAATGGGCTTGTTACACATGGGGCAGACATAGCGTACTTCCAGCCACTTCACCAGACACTTGCGGTGAAAGGTGTGTTGGCATGAGAGAGAGCACACCCTGCTCATCCTTCCCCTTGAAGTCTTCCAGACAGACTGCACAGGTCTGCCCATATAACTGTAACTTCTTGGCATCACCTTTAAGCACCACCTCTTTATATCCGTATCGTTTGCTCTGTGCCTGGTTCCAGAGTTTGCTGATAAAATAACAGCAGAAGATGAGGCTGAGCATGAAGACAAAGATGCCTGTGCCAAAGATGACCATGTAGACGTTGAGGGGAAGGTCTTGGAAACTGGTGGGTGGCATCGAGCAGGACTTGTTGGTGCTCACCAGTCCCAGGCCGCAGAAACACCCATTACCCCACTGGAATGGGTACATCAGTGAACTCTTGGCTGGCTTCCTCAGGCGAACGAACGCAGGCGGCGGGTTGGGCAGGCGGGCTGGGCACACCGGCTTAAAGGGTTGCAGGAGGGGTGGATGCGGTGCGCGGCAGCCGCCTTCCTCTGCAAGTCGAACTCTCTTTTTTAGTACTTTTTAAAAAATGAATTACACATTTTATTTGAAAGCTATATAATAACAAAGACAATTGTTTTATTGAGATATAATTAAAATGTAAGACTGAATTAGTTTAAGGTGTACAACATAATGAATATGTTATATTGCAAAATTATTACCACAAGTTAACATCCATCATCACCCATAGTTACAAATTTTTCTTTTGATGAGAACTTTCAATATCTGCTCTCTCAACAACTTTCAAATATACAATACTGGATTGTTAACTATAGTTACCATGCTGTACATCATATCCCAGGATTTTATCTTATAACTGGAAGCTTGTACCTTTTGACCACCTTCACGATTTTTGCCCACCCCCCCAGCCCCTGCCTCTGGCAACCATCAATCTTTCTGTATCTATGAGTTCAGTTACTGGTTTATTTTGTTTTGTTTTAGATTCCACAAGTATGAGATTATACAGCATTTGTCTTTCTCTGTCTGACTTATTTCACTTAGCATAATGCCCGCAAGATCCATCCATGTTGTCACAAATGACAGGATTTCCTTCCTTTATTTTTTCTTTTTTCTTTTTTTTTTTTTTTTTTGGCCGTGCTGCGCGGCATGCGGGAGTTCCCCAACCAGGGATTGAACCCAGGCCCCCTGCATTGGAAGCATGGAGTCTTAACCACTGGACCACCTGGGAAGCCCCAGGATTTCCTTCTTTTTTTTAATGACTGAATAATATCCTATTGTGTGTATGTATGTGTATATATATGCGTGTGTATATATATGTGTATGTATACACTTACGTACATATACTTACACATGTGTGTATAATTGTATGTATACACATACTGTATATACACATACATTACATATATACACACACACACCATATTTTCTTTATCCATCTATCTGTCCATTTACAATTAGATAGTCTCCATGTCTTGGCTATTGTACATATGCTGCAGTGAACATGGGGGTGCAGATATTTTTTTGAGATAGTGATTTAGTTTCCTTCAGATATATAACAAGTGGAATTGCTGGTTCCCTTTTCTCCACACCCTGTCCAGCATTTATTGTTTGTAGATTTTTTGATGATGGCCATTCTGACCAGTGTGAGGTGATACCTCATTGTAGTTTTGATTTGCATTTCTCTAATGATTAGTGATGTTGAGCATCCTTTCATGTGTTTGTTGGCTATCTGTATATCTTCTTCGGAGAAATGTCTGTTTAGGTCTTCTGCTCATTTTTGGATTGGGTTGTTTGTTTTTTTGATATTGAGCTGCATGAGCTGCTTGTATATTTTGGAGATTAATCCTTTGTCAGTTGCTTCGTTTGCAAATATTTTCTCCCATTCTGAGGGTTGTCTTTTTGTCTTGTTTATGGTTTCCTTTGCTGTGCAAAAGCTTTTAAGTTTCATTGGGTCCCATTTGTTTATTTTTGTTTTTATTTCCATTTCTCTAGGAGGTGGGTCGAAAAGGATCTTGCTATGATTTATTTCATAGAGTGTTCTGCCTATGTTTTCTAAGAGGTTTATAGTGTCTGGCCTTACATTTAGGTCTTTAATCCATCTTGAGTTTATTTTTGTGTGTGGTGTAAGGGAGTGTTCTAATTTCCTTCTTTTACATGTAGCTATCCAGTTTTCCCAGCACCACTTATTGAAGAGGCTGTCTTTTCTTCATTGTATATTCTTGCCTCCTTTATCAAAGATAAGGTGACCATATGTGCTTGGGTTTATCTCTGGGCTTTCTATCCTGTTCCATTGATCTATATTTCTGTTTTTGTGCCAGTACCATGCTGTCTTGATTACTGTAGCTTTGTAGTATAGTCTGAAGTCAGGGAGCCTGATTCCTCCAGCTCTGTTTTTCTTTCTCAAGATTGCTTTGACTATTCGGGGTCTTTTGTGTTTCCATACAAATTGTGAAATTTTTTGTTCTAATTCTGTGAAAAATGCCATTGGTAGTTTGGTAGGGATTGCATTGAATCAGTAGATTACTTTGGGTAGTATAGTCATTTTCACAATGTTGATTCTTCCAATCCAAGTACATGGTATACCTCTCCATCTGTTTGTATCATCCTTAATTTCTTTCATCAGTGTCTTATAGTTTTCTGCATACAGGTCTTTTGTCTCCTTAAGTAGGTTTATTCCTAGGTATTTTATTCTTTTTGTTGCAGTGGTAAGTGGGATTGTTTCCTTAATTTCTCTTTCAGATTTTTCGTCATTAGTGTATAGGAATGCAAGATTTCTGTGCATTAATTTTGTATCCTGCTACTTTACCAAGTTCATTGATTAGCTCTAGTAATTTCTGGTGGCATCTTTAGGATTCTGTATGTATAGTATCATGTCATCTGCAAACAGTGATAGTTTTACTTCTTTTCTGATTTGGATTCCTTTTATTTCTTTTTCTTCTCTGATTGCTGTGGCTAAAACTTCCGAAACTATGTTGAATAATAGTGGTGAGAGTGGGCAACTTTGTCTTCTTCCTGATCTTAGAGGAAATGGTTTCAGTTTTTCACCATTGAGAATGATGTTGGCTGTGGGTTTGTCATATACGGCCTTTATTATGTTGAGGTAGGTTCCCTCTATGCCTACTTTCTGGAGAGTTTTTATCATAAATGGGTGTTGAATTTTGTCAAAAGCTTTCTCTGCATCTATTGAGATTATCATATGGTTTTTATTCTTCAACTTGTTAGTGTGGTGTATCACATTGATTTATTTGCATATATTGAAGAATCCTTGCATTCCTGGGATAAACCCCACTTGATCATGGTGTATGATCCTTTTGCTGGATTCTGTTTGCTAGTATTTTGTTGAGGATTTTTGCATCTATGTTCATCAGTGACATTGGCCTGTAGTTTTCTTTTTTTGTGACATCTTTGTCTGGTTTTGGCATTAAGGTGTTGGTGGCCTCGTAGAATGAGTTTGGGAGTGTTCCTCCCTCTGCTATATTTTGGAAGAGTTTGAGAAGGATAGGTGTTAGCTCTTCTCTAAATGTTTGATAGAATTTGCCTGTGAAGCCATCTGGTCCTGGGCTTTTGTTTGTTGGAAGATTTTTAATCACAGTTTCAGTTTCAGTGCTTGTGATTGGTCTGTTTATACTTTCTATTTCTTCCTGGTTCAGTCTTGGAAGCTTGTGCTTTTCTAAGAATTTGTCCATTTCTTCCAGGTTGTCCATTTTATTGGCGTATAGTTGCTTGTAGTAATCTCTCATGATCCTTTGTATTTCTGCAGTGTCAATTGTTACTTCTCCTTTTTCATTTCTAATTCTGTTGATTTGAGTCTTCTCCCTTTTTTTCTTTATGAGTCTGGCTAATGGTTTATCAGTTTTGTTTATCTTCTCAAAGAACCAGCTTTTAGTTTTATTGATCTTTGCAATTGTTTCCTTCATTTCTTTTTCATTTATTTCTGTTCTGATCTTTATGATTTCTTTCCTTCTGCTAACTTTGGGTTTTTTTGTTCTTCTTTCTCTCATTGTTTTAGGTGTAAGGTTAGGTTGTTTATTTGAGATATTTCTTGTTTCTTGAGGTAGGATTGTATTGCTATAAACTTCCCTCTTAGAACTGCTTTTGGTTTAGGGTCATAGTGTTTTCATTGTCATTTGTTTCTAGGTATTTTTTTATTTCCTCCTTGATTTCTTCAGTGATCTCTTGGTTATTTCGTGGCATATTGTTTAGCCTCCATGTGTTTGTATTTTTTACAGGTTTTTTCCTGTAATTGATATCTAGTCTTACAGCATTGTAGTCGGAAAAGATACTTGATACGATTTCAATTTTCTTAAATTTACCAAGGCTTGATTTGTGACCCAAGATATGATCTATCCTGGAGAATGTTCCATGAGCACTTGAGAAGAAAGTGTATTCTGTTGTTTTTGGATGGAATGTCCTATAAATATCAATTAAGTCCATCTTGTTTAATGTTTCATTTAAAACTTGTGTTTCCTTTTTTAGTTTCATTTTGGATGATCTGTCCATTGGTGAAAGTGAGGTGTTAAAGTCCCCTACTATGATTGTGTTACTGTCGATTTCCCCTTTTATGGCTGTTAGCATTTGCCTTATGTATTGAGGTGCTCCTATGTTGGGTGCATAAATATTTACAATTGTTATATTTTCTTCTTGGTTTGATCCCTTGATCATATGTAGTGTCCTTCCTTGTCTCTTGTAATAGTCTTTATTTTAAAGTCTATTTTGTCTGATATGAGAATTGCTACTCCAGCTTTCTTTTGATTTCCATTTGCATGGAATATCTTTTTCCATCCCCTTGCTTTCAGTCTGTATGTGTCCCTAGGTCTGAAGTGCATCTCTTGTAGACAGCATATATATGGGTCTTGTTTTTGTATCTATTCAGCCAGTCTATGGCTTTTGGTTGGAGCATTTAATCCATTTACATTTAAGGTAATTATCATTATGTATGTTCCTATTACCATTTTCTTAATTGTTTTGGGTTTGTTTTTGTAGGTCTTTTCCTTCTCTTGTGTTACCTGCCTAGAGAAGTTCCTTTAGCATTTGTTGTAAAGCTGGTTTGGTGGCCCAGCACCATTTAGTAAAGACACTATCCATTCCCTATTTTATATTCTCATATTTGTTTAAATTAATTGACTATATATGCATATGTTTATTTCTCAGCTCTCCAATCTGTTCCATTGATCTCTGTGTGTTTTTAGGCCTAAAGCTTTGTGATACAGTTTGAAGTTAGTAAGTATCATGCCTCCAGGTTTGTTGTTTCTCAAGATTGCTTTGGCTATTCAGGGTGTTTTGTGGTTCCGTATAAATTCTAGGATTGTTTGCTCTATTTCTATGAAAAATGTCACGAGAATTTTGATAGGCATTGCACTGAATTTGTAGATTGCTTTGGGTAGTATGGACATTTTAACAATATTAGTTCTTTCAGTCCTTGAGCATGGAATATTCTTCTATTTATTTGTGTGTTCTTCAGTTTCTTTCATTGAGGTATTATATGAAAATCATAAGTGTACAATGCTCAGGTCTTTCACCTCCTTAGTTAAATTTATTACTAGGTATTTTTTAATGAAATTGTTAATGGGATTGTTTTCTTAATTTCCCTTTCTGATAGTTTGTTATTAGTGTATAGAAAGCAGTAGATTTTTTTTTTTTGGCCACACCACATGGCTTGTGGGATCTTAGTTCTGCGACCAGGGATTGAACCCACGCCCTCAGTAATGAAAGCGTAGAGTCTTAACCAATGGACCACCAGGGAATTCTCTTTTTTTGTTTAAAGAAATGCAGTAGATTTTTGTATATTGCTTTTATACCTACAAGTTTACCAAATTTGTTTATTCTAACAGTTTTTTGGTGTAGTTTTAAGAGTTTTCTACAGTTGACTCTTGAACAGCAAAAGGGTTAGGGGTGCCAGTTGCACAGTTGAAAATCTGAGTAAAACTTTAAAGTCAGCCTTCCATATCTACGCTTCAACCAACCACAGATTGTGTATTACTGTAGTTAGTATTTATTGAAAAGAATCCACGTATAAGTGGTCTTGTGCAGTTCAAGTCCGTGTTGTTCAAGGGTCAACTGTATATATATCATATCATCTGCAAATAGAGACAGTTTCACTTCTTTTTTTCTGATTTGCTAGAACTTCCAGTACTATGTTGGATAAAAGTTGCAAGAGTGGGCATCCTTGTCTTGTTCTTGATCTTAGAGGAAAAGCTTTCCATTTTTCACTGTCAAGTTTGTTGTTGACTGTGGGCTTATCATGTATGGCCTTCATTATGTTGAGCTACATCCCCTCTGTACCCACTTTTTTGAGAGTTTTTTTAATCATGAATGGATTTGGAATTTTGTCAAATGCTTTTTCTGCATCTATTGAGATGATTGTGTGATTTTTATCCTTCATTTTGTTAATATGGTGTATCACGATTGATTAAATTGTAGACATTGAACCATCCTTGCATCCCAGGGATAAATCCCACTTGACCATAGTGTATGATCCTTTTAGTGAATTGTTGAATTTAGTTTGCTAATATTTTGTTGAGGATTTTTGCATTTATGCTATGTTCATCAGGCATATTGGCTTATAGTGTCCTTGTCTGATTTTTGTATAAGGGGGATGCTGGCCTCATGATATGAATATGCAAGTGCTCACTCTTCGAAGAATTTGAAGATTGGTATTATTTCTTTAAATGTTTGGTAGAATTCACCCATGAAGCCATCTGGTCCCAGACTTTTGCTTATTGGGAGGTTTTTGATTACCGATTCAATCTCCTCTGGGTACAGTGATGGGTCTGTTCAGATTTTTATTTCTTCATGATTCAGTCGTGGTAGGTTGTATATTTCTAGGAATTTATCCATTTTCTAGGTTGTCCAATTTGTTGATGTATAATTGTTCATAGTCCTTTCAGTACTTTTAAAATAGCCAAAATATAACTAGTCATTAAATTGAAGACTAGAAACTGTCAGTTTTTCTGTATGGAACTCTATGTCTTTCTACGTAGTTCATAACCCCGGTTTTCATGAATGCATTAAATAGATTACCCTAAATATCAACACATGATGAAAACCAATTAATATGTAGAGACATCTGTAAAATATTTTATTTTTAGAAAGTTTCATGACTTTCTTTTTTTTAATTAATTAATTTATTTATTTATTTATGGCTGTGTTGAGTCTTCATTGCTGTGCACGGGCTTTTCTCTAGTTGTGGCGAGTGGGGGCTACTCTTCGTTGCAGCAGGCTTCTCATCGCGGTGGCTCCTCTTGTTGTGGAGCACGGGCTCTAGGTGCGCGGGCTTCGGTAGTTGTGGCACACGGCTTCAGTGGTTGTGGCTTGCGGGCTCTAGAGCGCAGGCTCAGTGGTTGTGGCACACGGGCTTAGTTGCTCTGCGGCATGTGGAATCTTCCCGGACCAGGGTCAAACCCATGTCCCCTGCATTGGCAGGTGGATTCTTAACCACTGTGCCTCCAGGGAAGTCCTGTAAAATATTTTAAATGTTAGTATTGAAATCTTCATTTTGTTCTTGTAACCAAGAAATGAAAGGATGCAAAAATTAACGTGAAAATCTTGTTACAGAACCAAAATAATAGGACTTGGAAGAATAGAAAAGATGGTTGTTGAAAATTAGAGATATTTGCTAAAGATAGTAAATAATCTGCTTCTCCATAGGTATAATGGACAGTGGGACCTTGGCCAGGAAGTCCTTGATGACATCATTTATAGAGCTCAGCTAGAACTCTTTTCTCAACCGCTATTGGTAAGTTGTTATATTTAGTTTTTATTAAACATTCCTGTGCCTGAAAAGGGCACTAGTAAGTTTAAAATTCAATATGTAATATATGAGGCGTTTTAAATCATTGAGGGAAAAAGATTTATTCCATAGTAACAATTGGAGAGAAAACAAAACTGGTTTAGATCCTGTCCTCTTACAACGTGTCAAAATAAAGTTCAGATAAATTAAAGAATTAAATGTCTTAAAATCCTTTAAGAAAAGAAAGAAGAAAAGTTATAAATATTTCCTCAAATTTCTAGAGAAGGAAGGACTTTCTAAGCTTTAGTGATGGTGACACATCACCAAAAAAGGCTGAATTTTTTTTTTTCCTACATAAACAGCTAAATTCTAAACCATCAGTTTTTGTTTGTTTGTTTGTTTTGTTTTGTTTTGTTGGCTGCACCGTGCAGCATCTGGGATTTTAGTTCCCTGACCAGGGATCGAACCCACGCCCCCTGCAATGGAAGTGCGGAGTCTTAACCACTAGACCACCGGATAGTCCCTTAACCATCAGTTTTTTAAAACCAAAATTAATATGTGGTATACAAATTGAGAAAAATATTATCAACAGGCATGACAAAAAAGCCAATTAATATTTTGTTCTATATAAAAATGTCATACTCTTCCACAAATAAATATGTCTCCAAAGGGTAAATGATCATTCAAAAAATAAACGTGAACATCCAGTAGCAGAGTAAGGAAGGCATTCTCTCTGTTACCAGTAACAGTATGACACAACTCTGATCATCCCTTTGCAGAAGCAGTTTGGTAATGTGTGTGTATTTTCTTTGACCTACTATCCCATGTCTAGCAACATTTCCCAAGAAACTACTTAAAAATTTTTTTAAAGTATTGTGAACGCTAGATCAATGTTAGTTTAATTGCAAAAGAATCAGAACTCTAAACATTTTACAGCAGAGAATGATTAAGTTATGTTATTTACTTGATGAAATTATATGTTTGAAAATTCATATTAAAGGAACATGCTAGCTGTGTTAAGTGGTAAAGCAGTATACAACTATGTTTTTTTTTTTTTTTTTTTTTTTTTTTTTTAATTTTTTTTTACTTATTTTTTATTTATTTATTTTTGGCTGTGTTGGGTTTTCATTTCTGTGCGAGGGCTTTCTCTAGTTGTGGCAAGTGGGTGTCACTCTTCATTGCGGTGCGCAGGCCTCTCACTATTGCGGCCTCTCTTGTTGCGGAGCACAGGCTCCAGACGCGCAGGCTCAGTAGTTGTGGCTCATGGGCCCAGTTGCTCTGCGGCATGTGGGATCCTCCCAGACTAGGGCTCGAACCCGTGTCCCCTGCATTAGCAGGCAGGTTCTCAACCACTGCGCCACCAGGGAAGCCCTACAACTATGTTTTAAATCTAGACAGGACAAAGGAAACAAAACAAATACTAATAGTTGTCTAGGTGATTCAACTGTGGATAGTTTTTATTTCTTTGCAATTTTCTGTGTTTTCTAAGCTTTCTGTAGTATTTTATAATGGTATTTTAAAAATATTATTTATGTATTTTTACTTGCATCAATTTAAGAGTACAATTTTTAAAGCCATTTTCTTCATATCATTTTTTATATCTTAAGCTTAATATAAATTTATTGAAGTAACATTTACATTAATTCTTTCATATTTGAATTTTTTTCCTCATGTCAACATCCCTAATTTTACCTAAAGGTTACTGTAAAACAAATGGACAGGGAATTCCCTGGTGGTCCAGTGGTTAGGGTTCCACACTCTCACTGCCGAGGGCCCAGGTTTGACCCCTGGTTGGGGAACTAAGATCCCACAAGCTGCACGGTGCAGCCAAAAAGAAAACCAAAAAACAAATGGACAACAAGATAAAAAATTATATCATGATAATAAGACCTTGCATGTCAGACTCTTTAAATTCATACTTTTATCCTTGTAAGTCTTATAAATTAACTAGAGGTGGCATTTCCAAGGCAATATAGGTAGAGAGATTAGTAATCTGTAGTTCTAGAATAATCCTTTATTGTTAGGGGTCTCCAAGGGACCCAGTGAATAACACTCCTTTTCTCTATTCAAAAATAGAGCCCGGTGATAAATAGATAAAATAGTTGGTAGATAGAAAAACAAGCATCATCTTTATTGCTGATAAAGGCTAGATTGAAAGACTTCACTCCCTACATTTTCATCTGGATGTTGGAACAGCCCGCTGGAGAGAAGGTTTGAGTTGGCAGAGCAGGCACAGGTATCCAGGCTGTTGGATTTCACTTGTCCTGTCCAAGTGGAGAGGGAGGGAGAAAACGGTCCTCTAGCTTAAGGTCTTTGCTAGATTAGGACTACCCAATCAGGAAACACGGAGCAGCCAATGGCGATTACTCTGCAGGCACATATCTCACTCTCCTCCATGGAGGGCAGAAAGTGGTGGAACAAAATGCCAGATGTGTTTAGGGAAAATTTCTCCTCATGGAAACAAAGCTAATTTTTTTATTATAGATTAAATTTTGCATGTTATTTATCATCTGAATAATCAGAAACTTATTCTAAATTTTCTTATATCAGGATTCAAATGTTAAAAACACTTTTTCTTTCTTTGGAATGTTTTTTTCTCTTTGAAAGTCAACAACTTCAAGGAATCGATGGGGTGTGTGACTCACATTATTTTAAATGAATTCTCATTTTAAAGCCTGCCTAAAAGAATATAGACCAGTGGAGATACAAACATTTCTGACACATTATACTTGTATATTTTATAATAGACGTTTTAAGTACATATTTTAAAAAGTAGGGAAACATGAAGTGTAAAATAAGCATAAATTGTATATTGGGTGTAAATACATATAGACTTATGTTATCATTTTAGGTTGCCAATGCCATGAAAAACTCATTACCATTTGATGCTCCTGATTCTTCACAAGAAGGCCAGAAAGTACTTAAAGTCGAAGTCACTCCAACAGTGCCGAGGATTTCTCGGACTGCGATTACAACAGCTTCAATCCGTCGCCATAGATGGAGGAGAGAAGGTGAGTACGAAATCCCTACAGCCCACTCATGGATTAAAGTAAGTTTTTACAGACTATATTAGCACATGATATTATAGTACTTTATGTAATTACAGTAAAATTGTTTAGTTGTTAAAAATAGCACTAGAAATATGGTTTAAATACCTGAATTCATTTTAATATAAATATGTATATATATTTTATAAAGCAGAAAGATGTTATTTAGACTGCTGTATGAATGTTAAAACAGAAAATAAGATCAAGTTAATTTTTGTCTTTTTTTGAACTAGTAATAACAATAGGAAAGAAATTTCTTTAAGCCTGTTATCATACTGGGAAAAAAGGTGCCTGTATGAGAATTGTGGGAGAAAACTATATAACTGGCCAAACTAATGGTATAATACAGCTATCCATAAAAGAATTGATTTTTATCTTTCTTTTTCTTTTCATATAAGTGCTGAATCCAGCAGTATTTCATAGGCGTATGGTACTTGAATAGTCAAGCTGTCTTGCCTAAGAGATATTAATTGCCGTTTTAATGATCTCTATTTTTCTCTCCTATTCATTTGCAAACCTCACATTATTCATCTGCTGCCTTATGTGTGTGCATGCTGTGCACACACATGTAACTATATAAATAATGTTTGCGTTTATATCATATCCATATATACATTCTCTTATCTGCCTGGGTCAAAATGCTCAGAAAAGAATAGAGCAGCACAAAAGCACTAAAATTTTATATGTTGAATCCCAGATGGCTTTGACTTCTCAAACGAGGCTGACTCGAGTATTCCTGGCTCCCCGATCCAACACGGCTCCACTGACCTAGGGATCAAACGTGTGCAAGAGGGGGAGGTGCTGGTGCGCAGGACTCCTGAGCACGGCTCACCGGAGCCCAACTCAGCAGCAGCCACAACAGAGGGTAGGACAGAGATGAGGAGGCAAAAGTCAGTGAGGCAGTTGCTGGAGAAGGATCCTGGCTCTCTGACCCCAAGCAGAACATCTTTGCATTCTAGTGTGTGTTCCCACTACCCCAGGGTATATTAGCTCCTCCTTGCAAAGTGCACCCCCCCCCATATGGCTAGCACCAGGTCAGGTACAATCTTTAGTTACCATTTGTGCTGGCCTGGAGTCTGCATCCCTGTGTAATTAAAGAACAGCTTGGCATGGCTACTAACAAGGGAGAGGCCTGTCGCCAAAAGGTCTGCAAATGCTTGGGATTTTTTCATTACTGAGCATGTTTATTCTAACATCAGGAAAGGAAAAATGCACCCAATGGACATGAGCCTTATTAGTCAGTATGCATCAATTTCATTTATATAGTAATGTATTCTTTTGAAAATATGTGAGGAGAGTTGTAAAGCATTAATACATTATCTTTGAGAAACTGGACTAAAGTGGAGCCGGCTGATTTGTCTGTAGTCCCAGGGTGGTCGATTAACAAGAATTTCTTATCTCTTTGACAGAATAAACAAGTATTGATTGGCTTTTTATCATCTTTGAGTCAGGTTGCCTGGGTCTAACTAGTGTACTACTGACATCTTTCCTCTATAAATGTGCTGTCCTGGTGCACACTACATTTTATCATTTATTGTAAATAATGATTACCTTATAAAGCTCCCAAACAGAATTGAAATGTATTATTTAGAGGTTATAAATCCTAGCAGATCCTTGTTTCTACAGTGTGGGTATCTCAAATGAGAATTTTTTTTACCCCTCCCCTGCCACCACACCCACGACCACTATCTGGAAAAGAATACGTCTCTGTGATAGGAAAGTATTTATTTGCAGTTTTACATGTGATGCCATAGAAGCTGGTTTTGTGAAAGAAGGAACTGTGGCCTAATAGTTTTTCATTATTTAATATATTGCTGCTGTGGACGCTATACACTAATTTATGAAATATAGCAAGAAGTTTTAAAATAGGTTACATATTTTTACTTATTTTAAAGACCAAACATACATGAAGCAGTCACCTTCTACCTTAGGGAAATCTCTTGCTTTTTGGTGCATTAGAAATTTGAGCATGCTCAGTAAGAATCTAAATCTACCCTCTGTTCCCTTGCCCATTTGCCCAGATTGACCTTACTTCATTTAACAGTGTTGCATGTGCATGATCTAGGGACACAAAGAAGTTGGTGCTATGAAGAGAATCGTGTGAAAGACGCAGTCTTCCCTTTTCGTTCTTCTGTATCTCTTTATGTTATCCCTGGGAGTCAGTTTTATCTTGTATAATGCATAAAAATAAATATATGAATAGATGTCGAATTCAGAGTTGGCCTAAATTGAACAACAGTGTATTTCTCCACATTCTTGATGCCAAATTAAGACACTTGAAGTGTATCCACTACCATTGTTAGAATATTGGAGTGTTTGTGCTAAACGGAAGTACATTAACACTTGATGAAATTCTAAAAAGTATGGGATTAGGTAGAAAAATTTCTTCCTGTTAATCATAAGTCATACACTTTGAAAAAGAAATCAAAATAGAATTCCTTTAAAATATCCTATTAAATGTTAAAACATCCTATTTTAATATCTCCTATTACTGGTAAAATTTCACTTTGTGAGGGTGGGATGTAGCCACAAAGAAAGAGGAATGAGTCCCTTCGGTGTGTTTGAAATTTCTCAAATTATTTTCCCTTTTAATCTAGCTTAATTGTAGCTTTAAATCAATATTGGTAAAAGCTAATTTATAAGGAAAGGCAGACGTAAGTAGAAAAGTTCATTAAAAATCCTTTTTGGTTGTCTCATCTTTGGATCATGAATAGTATTATCACCCAGGGAGAAAATTAGAAAGGAAAAAAGTTGTTAGATACAATTGCCTTTTTATTCCTTGAGGTTTTTTAAACAGAAATATGGAAATTGCTAAAACCTATGAAAAGTTTTGGTAATTCTGAAATCTTCTGGAGCTTTTGGATTAGCATCAATAATTGGTCTTCTAAAAGAAAAAGAAGGGAATTCCCTGGTGGTCCAGTGGTTAGGACTCTGTGCTCTCACTGCCGAGGGCCCAGTTTCAATCCCTGGACAGGGAACTAAAATCCTACAAGCCGTGTGGTGCAGCCAAAAAAAGAAAGAAAGAAAGAAAAAAAAAGAAAAAGAAAACATGTTTTCTAATGGTTTTAAATAGTTTTACAGTTAAAGTTGTATTTATTATATGTTGAAATTGAAGGGAGAATATGAGCCCATCACCTACCTTTATCCTGATTGTGAAGTGACTTTTAAAAGCTGGATTTAAAGTTATTACTAAACTGAGGACAACGCTTGTGATTAAAGTATATTCAGTGTTCCACTATACTGAAATAGCATTTCTTAGTATATAAAATATCAGTAGATTCTCTTGCATGGTGGTTTTTATGTTATCATCATCTTTTTATGGCCATATTGCTTGGGCATCAGATCTGCATGTGGCAAGATTCAGAAGCTAGCACTAAGTCTCTCAGTCTCCTTTCCTAACCATATATATACCCAATGATACATTTCTGTTCACTCCTAGTTTTATATTACTGATATTAATTCTGAACCAGTAACTATCTTTTCTTGGGCATTGTGGAGTTCTTTAGAGTAATTGTAAATAAATTGCTGAGATGATGTCATATAAATATAATTTAAAGTTTTTGTTTTGCTGTACATTATATACGGTTCTTTTGAAGAAGGGGTTGAGAGAAGTGGTGTCAGCTGCATTTTCATATGGCTTTGCATGATGAATAAAGATTATTAAACTGCTGGATATAACAAGATGCCTTTTGCTTTAAGGATAGCCTAGTTCATTCTTCTTTTGAAGGAAAGAAATAACTAATCCATATGAGAAAACATTTTTATTTTTTTCAGGTACTGTGTTAAATAAAGATTGTGTTTAAGTATTTCATGTATATTTTACTTAGGTAACTTGTATCTCAAAGTAATGTTTTTTTAGATTTCTTTCCTAACATTTTACCTTAACTATAATATTGATATCTGTATATAGATTCAGATTTAACTTTTTTACAGTCTGGTAAACATATTTAAAAGGTAGCAAACTGCTATCAGTTTTTGAAAGAAACAAAATGTTCTACTTTCTAAAAGAATGTTGATCATACTTTCAGTAAGAGAATTGGGCTTTCTGGAAACCCCAAGCTAAATATATTATATATGCTTCCTTTCTTACAAAATCCCAAGATAAGGATTCTTTCATTAACTGCAGTTTCTGCATGAAACGTAATGAGACACTATAGTATTTTGTGATCCCGACAATAATATATCTCAGTACTAAAAATATTATAGAAATACATCATATAAAAATTATTGTATATTATTTATATATTATAAAATAGTAAAGATTCTTCCTCAGTATCCCTGCTGGTTCCCTACCCTTGCTCTCTGATAATCAAATATTTTCACATTAATCGATCAAGAAAATATGGAAACCAGTGAGTAGAGATTTTCATAAGACAAAATGTGAATATGAAGTTACTGGAAGCAATCTAGAGCTTTTAGTTTAGAGTTAGAAAATGTACTAGTTCCATGTTAAAGGTTTTAAAGCCATTTAGAAGCACTTAGCTGTTGAATAAATATAAAATTTCATTGTAGTTAAAAAGGGTTTGGGGATGAGTTTTTGACATTATTCTGGGTGACTGAAATTAGAAGGGGGTCTCATTTGTAAGTTCTATTTTATGATAGGTTAAGGAAGATATGAGGAAAAATTTTTGTTTTTTTAAATAGATATGGTCACCTCAAATTGACAAGGTGTATCATAAAGATTTATGATAACAAGATATTGTATTTTACCTTAAGTTGTTTTGTGTGTCTAAATATTGATAGTATGCTAGGTTTGTTTGTGGATAGTTTTACAAAAGCTAGCCTAATTAAAGCTAAATGAATAGAATGAATAACATTAGAATTCTGTATAGATTAAGGTTTCTTCCCCTAAATTATTTAGGGGAAGTGTTGATAGCAAGGGCCATTGCTGACCTATAGCAAACATTACCTAGGAGATAAGGTCAGTTGAGTTGTTATTCACAGCTGCTTCTTATTTAATTTAGCTATTGCTGAGTCTGTCTGATTTGTTTTTTAGGTGCTGAGGGTGTAAATGGAGGAGAGGAGTCGGTAAACCTGAATGATGCAGATGAAGGATTTTCATCAGGGGCTTCCCTCAGCAACCAGCCAGTTGGGACCAAACCATCCTCCTCTTCTCAGAGGGGAAACTTAAGGAAAGTAGCAACTGGGCGTTCAGCCAAGGATAAAGAAACAACTTCTGCTATCAAATCCAGTGAGAGCCCTCGAGATTCAGTAGTTCGCAGGCAGTATGTACAGCAACCAAGTGATCTTAGTGTAGATTCAATTGAGCTGACGCCGATGAAGAAACACCTGAGCCTGCCTGCTGGCCAGGTGGTGCCAAAAACTAATAGTATAAGTCTAATCCGGACAGCCAGTGCTTCCTCAAGTAAATCATTTGACTATGTAAATGGCAGTCAAGCAAGTACCAGCATTGGGGTTGGCACTGAGGGTGTTACTAATTTAGCAGCTAACAATGGTAATCGATATTCAACTGTCAGTCTACAGGAAGACCGGCTAGGTCAAGCTGGAGAAGGTAAAGAGCTCCTCAGCCCAGGAGCTCCCTTAACCAAGCAGTCTCGATCCCCAAGTTTCAATATGCAGCTAATATCCCAGGTGTAGTCTTGACATCCTCTCTCATCTTTCTGCTTACCTTCTAAACTGAACATTTCATGTGCAAGAAGACACTTCATCCCACTTGTGAAAATATTGGTCATCATAAACAGATTTGATTTAGTTTAGGTATCTTCATACTGTATTTTGTATGGAAACAGCAATAAGGTTTTCTTTTCCCTCCTTCCTATATCTTCTCTTCACCTATTCCTTGTAAATGTGTTTGTGAAGCAGTAGAAAATGTTTGTGTTTTCCACACCTTCCTTTCTCCTTGGGTGAAGTGCAATCCATCGTAGGCTGATCGGTCCCATTTCAACACTGTGAGACTGAGGTTATGTTAGAGGAAATGGTGTATATGATCCCTATGAATGATTCTTCAGCTTTTGTTAAAAAAAAAAAAAAACGGGTTGTTCTCATAATCTATGAAGATTACTGGGTCATATTTTTTCTCTCTTAACCAGGAGTGCCTCAGAGATTCTGCTATGACTTTGGACTTCTCTGAGTCTGTGCAATTATTTTCTTGAGAAGCATGGGGAAAGGTGGTAGACTGCTGCACTTTTTCATTAAAACGAGGGTGGCTCTTTTTTCCCCCATCTCCTTTATCTCGAGGACACAATGTTCAATTACTGAGGCATTTAAATCAAGTTGTGGCCGCCTCTGTTGGAGGACAGGGCTCTAAGTTGATTGTGTAATAGATAATGCACTTTCTCAATGGCTCTATAGTCATTATTAACATGTCTTCCCTCCTCCCCACAAGGACATAAGGTCATTTCTGTCCTTCAAGTTTGAACAGCTAATAAATCAGAGAATCCAAGGGGCATGTTCTATTTCCCAGGAATGATTGACACTTTGGTGCTGGGGTTTTATGGGGGGAGGGGGTAGTTTTTGTTTAGCTTGTGTGGGATTGTGTGTGAGGGGAAGTTTTGATTGTTTTTTTTTCTTTTCCTTTGTGAGCTGTTGATGACTGAAGTAGAACAGGTACGTCTTCAGGTAAAGAGAGGGATTTCTCAACCCACTTTCTGTGATGTCAGACTATTGGAGAAACCCTTTCAGCTGCTTTCTAGATGTACCTAAATTCAGTCAGGTATTTTGGATTAAGAAACCTGAAGTCCTGATAGATCATATACTCCAAGGAAATACATCAGGGACAGATAATTGGCTGAAAACACTGACGCTTCAATGTGACACGTTTTTATAGAACATTTCTACCAGGGGGTACTGACTTGATTTCTCCTACAAGGACCACACTGCCTTTGTGTTTAATGTAATGCAATTTGTGTACCTTCTAATCATATATCTGCAAAAGTTTCTCATTTTTATAAAAAATCATGCCAGTAAGCTAGATGTTGAATGTATGTAAGTAGCATTTGGTAACTGTGCGAAGAGGCTACAAAAGTGCATTATTGGTTTAAAAAAAATTTTTTTTTAGATCTGATTTGGTTGGATAAGGTTTCATTATGACCTCTTCTGGGTCTCAGGCTCTAATGCTTGATTGAAATAGAAGAAAATATATTGGTTTTTGAAAATCAGTGTATTGTGACTTGAACTGCTATACATTCTTCCACACAGTATGTCAGAGTGATTAGTGCTTTGTACATTTAGACATTTTTATTTTATTGTTGTGAAAGAAAAGTATACTGAATTTATAGAAAGCAAGTATTCTCCTAATTAACAAAGTTTAAAATATTATCTCTACTGATTAAAATTACAATAGATTTTGATAAATAAAATAACCAGAAAAATGCCTCTTGTTTTTTTCACACCTAAAAATCTACCCATCCCCCCCACCCCGCCTTTTATTGTAAGAGGTTTTTGTAAGGGACTTTCTGTTAGAATCTTTATAAGAACAGTGAGATGCTTGTTTGAATTTGGTGGTGTGTAATATTTTTCAGCTCACATGAAAATGGAGAACTAGAACCTGAACTATTACCTACAACATTGCCAAAGTCCGGGGGAAAGCTAAAAGTTGATAAACAGAGATTTGTTGATTTGTGTGTGTATATATATGTTTGTTTGTGTGTGTGTGTGTATAGTGTGTATATGTATAAATCACAAAGAATATTTTAGATATCCCTTACCTCTTTTAATTTAACTAAGGGATGTCAGATAAATGAATTAAAAGCAACCAAATAAATGAGGTATAAAGCTCTATAACACACAGAGATTCAGGTGTGAAAGGAAAAGAGCATTGTACTTACCAGGGGGTGAGATCTTGGCCATGGCTGGAGATCAGTCACTTTATGGCAGAAATGTCTGGTTGATGTAAGAGACTGAAGGGTTGTTTTTAATTCAACACATTGTGCATTTATTGGCATCTAAATCGAGCATGATTTTAGTTAAAGCACAAAAAAATACCAAATAATACCAAATTACAGCAAAGGCTATAATAAATATAATAAGCTCTCCCTCTGGTTTGTTAGAAATCTTATGTTATACCTGAAAAGTTGGTTCTGAAAAACTTTCACCTTAGAGAATTTCATTTATTTCTATGTGTATTTGTATATATTTTGTACATATACATACCTGTTAATATTTCATGACCCTCTAACATTTGTGTTCCATTATTTTAAGTGATATAATTTGGCCCCAAAGAAGAAACATTTCATTTAATTCAAATTTTGCATTCGGGGTCTTAGAACAGATTTCCTGTGCAAGGTATAGTTAAAATGAATGAGTTAGTCATAAACCATAGTCAGATTTTCTAAGATTTTTGACATTCATTTGCATTATTTATTGGCATTTAATGTAAAATAGTTTTCAGATATACAGCTGTTACAAATATATGCCAGCAATATTCACGCTTTATCCTTTAACAACCTTTTGTTTCTATACTTCCTGATTTCCATTTTAAAAAGTTCTTCCATTTATGGACAAGCTAGTTAGGGAGAAAATACTTGTTTTCTCTAACAAAACAATTTGATTGATGCCGTCTATGCCACGTTTGATTAAAAAATACAAAGAAATATCTGAAAGCTTTGGGAACTCTTCTCTATGACATTAATTTGAAATCATGTTACCAGAACATTTACGTCTTCTAGAACAAACCAAGTGTAAAGTGAAAGCTACCTTGGAAGTAAGATTTTTAAATATAAAAATATTTTGAGAATCTGGAGGGGGGTGATGGTTGTAATTTGAAATCCTGACCCCTACCACCACTCTTACCCTCCTGATGACTCTCCTGTGCCTGTTTATTATAGAGTCAGAATTTTTGTGCTAAAGAGACCATAGAGATAATCTAGCCAGTCTCGCAGCACCCACCCCTCCATATCCATCCTCAGGAAACTGAGGCTCAGAAAGGTTGTAATGTGATCAAAGTCACATAACTAAGAAGCAGAGCCAGAATTAAACTCCTGTCTCCCGTTGAATGCGTATTAACACCCCACTGCCTCCTTTTACTCGTCCTATGGTAAATGTAACACTCTCCACTTCTGTAGCTTCTTTACAGTTCTGGTCTAGTAGTTGGTGAATACAGCATGTGAAGAAAGGTATTAAATCCAGAAAAAAATGTAGAGTAGTAAACATAGATGGGGAAGTGTTAGAAATGTAGGTATCTATACCACAGATACAAGGATAGATACATTTTTCTTATTCTAATTTATGCCTTACTATTTTCTGCCACATAGCAGTTGAATGCTGCCATTTTATAGTTGATTATATTTCTGGGGATTTATTTAAATGCAAAAATAAACCCAATGAAATGACTTTGATCAGTGTTTCTAGCTATCTTATGTAATTTTTGAATCAGCCAGCTTTCACAGTCACCTAGGTGGCAAGTTAATTGTATTGCACAGTGGAGTACTGCAAAGTAAAGATTAAATAAATTTGATTCCACAGTTTCTAATGTAAAGAGGTTGAACCTTATTTGTGCCCAGAGCAGATAGATAACGGCAGTATTTCCTCATGTGATTGAAAAAGGTATATAGTGTGAAGCGTATGGTTCCATAACAGAATGGTGACCGTGTCATTTAAAGTGTATATACAGTATAAAATATCTTAGTTGCAGTAGCCTCAGCTATATAAGCTCAATATTTCCAACCTACATTCTCAAACTCCACTTAGTAGTTTTAAAGTAATTATAACTATTTATTAGACACTGGAACACTGAGAATAACTTCTTTCAAATTGTTTTGTTTGCACTATATTTGTGACTATTTTAATGAAGTGGGGTGTTTTTGCTACCTCACTTGGCTAGGTTAGTATGGGTCCATTTTTTGAGTACTTTAGTTGTTGACAATCAGTTGTCTCATTTACTTCCCTGCATGTTCATTTGTAAATAAAAACACTAGTATCTGTCTTCAGTGGGTAGTACACTGTTTATACAAACACTGGCAAGGAGGATCTCTCCATTTCTGATCTTAGATTACAAAGTGGGGTTTATGGTTTTGTTTTTTTTTAAATCAGTATTCAGTTACATACTTGTTTTTCAGTTTAAAAATGTTTAAAGGCCATGCCAGTGGTCAGAAAATCTGCAAGAATTTCAGAGCAACTTTTCTATACTATGGCTATGTTAAACAGTCTGAACCTGAGACTTTTTATATTTCAAGTTGAATGATTAGTGATGTTTCAAACCACGAAGTCGGTTGAGACACTTATTTGTAATACTTTAATTTTTTTAAGTGCTTTTTAGAAACAAATTGTTTGAAAACCAATTAGAAATAATTGATAGCTTAAACTCTAAATATTAGAATATTTGCCAGATTATAAGAAGATGAAATGCAGTGTAAAACTGTTAACATGCTAAAAAAAAATCATGAGTCACCAGATTGGTACAACTTTCCATTGCCAAGGTGGTCATGTTGATAATGTAAGACATAAATTTTAGTATTACCTGCATTGTGTACCTAATGGGTATATCATATTGGCACTGAACATACATAGGAAATGCTGTTCATAGAGTCAACCAATGTGCACTTAAACTATATAAGATTTTTGGCGGTGCCAGAAATTTGTGTGGTGATCTCAACCCATTAGAATTAGAGGAGTCATATATCATCCAACCTTCCCCTGCCCATATAGGTACACTCCTTCTGAACCTGACCACACAACCACAAAATTTTGGTTAACTTCAGTCTCTTCAGTATTTTTGTAGTCTTTGCCATTAGTCACGTGAGAAATACACACAAGAGCAAACAGTTCAGGATAGACATTAGCAGAAAGCTGGGAATGATGTGAAATAACTGGCAGCATAGTACAGATATGTAAGTTCTATGTTTTGTTTCTGGATTTTAAGAAATTGTTTACAAATTAAGTCACATTCGGATGTCTGCTATTATGCTATTCTGTTTAATATAGATTTTACCCCCAAAATTAGAATTAGGTGTCGCTTAAAGTATAAATGAGTCTTTTTTTCATAATTGCATACCTGGAGGTAGGTTTAGTAAAGAAAGTCTTTTGTTTTCAAAGAAAATGAACTTAATTGGACAATCCATCCCCAACTACAGAATTGATATCAATCTGGTTTGCTGTATTTTAGTGTCAAAAGTGCCGTGTTAATTATATCAGAGGAAGTTCTTCACATCTTCATAAATTACAAAATTTACCAAAGAAAATGTATTAACCAAATATAAATTTTGGAGTACCTAACTGTTAAGGAATGAGGCCCCTTTAACATAAAGGATTGATTTCTAGCCCTGGGGGAAATGTTCTTCCATCTGGAACAGATATACAGTACTTACAAGATTCCATTTGAGGTTTTCTTATCATGTTGGTAAAATGTCAACATTTATACTTCCAGCAAAAGTACCAGTTAAAGGTTAAGTCCAAATATTTCTTACAGCACATTTTCATGTCTCCTTAACTCAGATTGAGGATTCTGCTCATCAGTATTAAATAAAAGGGGGAGGGAGGAATTCCTAAAATTGGCATATTGTATGATATTGTGACTTTTTAAAAATAAAATTGACAGGTAAATTATGGAAATGTATCTTTTTAAATGGGCAATGTCAATTATATCTAGTAAATATGATATTGGCTAAAACAGTATGTTTACATATTTATATACATGATCGCTCTATTGTTGTTTTTCTTTGCAGAAAAACAGGATTGGGTTCAGAAAGCTGAAATATTCGTTTTTAAATGTATAGCTTAATAAGAACTAATGGATTTACTTAAACTATTAAATAATGATTTTTTTGGAAAATATAAAACTGTATATTAACTGATGTTCCAAACAGGCTCTATGTATTATTTTTTTTTCATATCAGGTGGTAGTTAAAAAGTAATGAATGTGTTGATCAGCTATCTTACAAAAGAAAGTTGGCTTTCTAACAATTACTAATTTAGGTTTTTGTGGGGTTTTTTAAGTTTTATCATCCAAACTGAATTGAGAGATATGTTCAATGTTCTTTGTTGGTTTTAAAATATTTGTAATAAGTTCATTAACTACAGTGGATTCTTATTCTAAAAATTATGCTGGCTTTACATTCAGTTTAATTGGTTAAGAGAAACAGTTTTTATGGTGCAGATTATTTTCCCACTTTCTCATAATAATTTGGCTTTCCTGAGCTACAATTTTTGAAAAGTTTTTACTGCTGTAACATTAGGTAGTCTGATCTCTGTCACAATGGACAAGTATACAGGAAATATCCCACTTTCACATGTTTGCTTCATAAAAGGATATAGATTGTATAGGTCAGCTCTTGCGTTTTTGTTTGTTTGTTTGTCTTTTAACCAGCATCAACCTACTGCTTGGTGTAAACTTCCCAAGTATTCAGAGAATAGTGCTGGTTAAAATTTAAATAGGCTAGGCATGAAGAAAATATGATCTCTATTGACTGATGTCCTTTCACACTAGGACTAGTGAAAACATTCATTTTTTTTCAGAACTGAAGAAAAAAAAAAACGTACATTTAAGATCATATTTATTGGTGCATGTAAGCCATTATCTTAACTGTCTTACTGAACTGATTAATGCTGTTGATTGTTGAAATGTGAAATGTAGTCACTGTTGACCTTGTAAATATCTGCCAGAGATGAAAAAATATTTTAAGTTATTGTAAATAAAGATGTATAAAATTCATTAACAGTCTGCAATGCAGAAACATATCTAAGATGTTAAATATTGTGTTTCTTGAGAGATGTGTAATTTTCCCTAGATGTATCTAGATATATTAAGAATGTAAATTTTCTTTTGTACAGTATAAAATACAGCTTTATTTGGCTTTTGACTGGATTTCCCGGAGTTAATTTTATATCTACCTAAGTTTCATAGCTTAAAATGGTCCTTCATTGCATTTTTTCAAAGCATGCAATTTTATTTATGCATGTCTGAACTTTTTACTTTTTAAATTTATTTTTCTAATACAGCAGGTTCTTATTAGTTATCTATTTTATACATATTAGTGTATATGTGTCTCCCGATACCAGTCTCCCAATTCATCCCACCGCCACCCCACCCCACCCCGCATTCCCCCCTTGGTGCCCATAAGTTTGTTCTCTACATCTGTGTCTCTATTTCTGCCTTACAAACCGGTTCATCTGTACCATTTTTCTAGATTCCACATATATGCGTTAATACATGATATTTGTTTTTCTCTTTCTGATTTACTTCACTCTGTATGACAGTCTCTAGGTCCATCCACATCTCTGCAAATGACCCAATTACGTTCCTTTTTATGGCTGAGTAATGTTCCATTGTATATCTGTACCACATCTTCTTTATCCATTCGTCTGTTGATGGGCATTTAGGTTGCTTCCATGACCAGGCTATTGTAAATAGCGCAGCAGTGAACATTGGGGTACATGTGTCTTTTTGAATTATGGTTTTCTCCGGGTATATGCCCAGTAGTGGGATTGCCTGGTCATACGGTAGTTCTATTTTTAGTTTTTTAAGGAACACCCATACTGTTCTCCATAGTGGCTGTATCAATTTACATTCCCACCAGCAGTGCAAGAGTGTTCCCTTTTCTCCACACCCTCTCCAGCACACCCATTCTAACTGGTGTGAGGTGATGCCTCATTGTAGTTTTGATTTGCATTTCTCTAATAATTAGTGATGCTGAGCAGCTTTTCATTGCCTCTTGGCCACCTGTATGTCTTCTTTGGAGAAATGTCTATTTAGGTCTTCTGCCCATTTTTGGATTGGGTTGTTTGTTTTTTTAATATTGAGCTGCATGAGCTCTTTATATATTTTGGAGATTAATCCTTTGTTGATTCATTTGCAAATATTTTCTCCCATTCTTGGGTTGTCTTTTTGTCTTGTTTATAGTTTGCTGTGCAAAAGCTTTTAAATTTCATTAGGTCCCGTTTGTTTATTTTTGTTTTTATTTCCATTATTCTAGGAGGTGGATCAAAAAAGATCTTGCTGTGATTTATGTCAAAGAGTGTTCTTCGTATATTTTCCTCTAAGAATTTTAGAGTATCTGGTCTTACATTTAGGTCTTTAATCCACTTTGAGTTTATTTTTGTGTATGGTGTTAGGGACTGTTCTGATTTCATTCTCTTACATGTAGCTGTCCAGTTTTCTCAGCACCACTTATTGAAGAAACTGTCTTCTCCATTGTATATCCTTGCCTACTTTGTCATAGATTAGTTGATCAGAGGTGCATGGGTTTATCTCTGAGCTTCCTATCCTGTTCCATTGATCTATATTTCTGTTTTTGTGCCAGTACCATATTGTCTTGATTACTGGAGCTTTGTAGTATATTCTGAAGTCAGCGAGTCTGATTCCTCAGGTTCGTTTTTTTCCCCTCAAGATTGCTTTGGCTATTCGGGTTCCTTTGTGTCTCCATACAAATTTTAAGATTTTTTCTTCTAGTTCGATTAAAAAAATGCCATTGGTAATTTGATAGGGATTGCACTGAATCTGTAGATTGCTTTGGGTAGTATAGTCACTTTCACAATTTTGATTCTTCCAACCCAAGGACGTGGTATATCTCTCCATCTGTTTGTGTCATCTTTGATTTCTTTCAACAGTGTCTTAGTTTTCTGAGTACAGGTCTTTTACCTCCTTAGGTAGGTTTATTCCTAGGTATTTTATTCTTTTTGTTGCAATGGTAAATGGAATTGTTTCCTTAATTTCTCTTTCTGATCTTTTGTTGTTAGTGTATAGGAATGCAAGAGATTTCTGTGCATTAATTTTGTATGCTGCAACTTTACCAAATTCATTGATTAGCTCTAGTAGTTTTCTGGTGGCATCTTTAGGATTCTCTATGTATAGTATCATGTCATCTGCAAAGAGTGACAGGTTTACTTCTTTTCCAATTTGTATTCCTTTTCTTTTTCTTCTCTGATTGCTGTGGTTAGGACTTCCAAAACTATGTTGAATAAGAGTGGTGAGAGTGGACATCCTTGTCTTGTTCCTGATCTTAGAGGTAGCGCTTTCAGTTTTTCACCATTGAGAATGATGTTTGCTATGCATTTGTCATATATGGCCTTTATTATGTTGAGGTAGGTTCCCTCTCTCCCCACTTTCTGGAGAGTCTTTATCATAAATGGGTGTTGAATTTTGTCCAAAGCTTTTTCTACATCTATTGAGATGGTCAGATGGTTTTTATTCTTCAGTTTGTTAATATGGTGTATCATATTGATTGATTTGCATATATTGAAGGATCCTTGCATCCCTGGAATAAATCCCACTTGATCATGGTGTATGATCCTTTTTATGTGCTGTTGGATTCTGTTTGCTAGTATTTTGTTGAGGATTTTTGCATCTATATTCATCAGTGATATTGGTCTGTAATTTTCTTTTCTTGCAGTATCTTTGTATGATTTTTGTATCAGGGTGATGGTGGCCTCATAGAATGAGTTTGGGAGTTTTCCTTCCTCTGCAAATTTTTGGAGGAGTTTGAGAAGGATGGGTGTTACCTCTTCTCTACATGTTTGATAGAATTCACCTGTGAAGCCATCTGGTCCTGAACTTTTGTTTGTTGGAAGTTTTGTAATCACAGTTTCAATTTCATTACTTGCGATTGGTCTGTTCATATTTTCTATTTCTTCCTGGTTCAGTCTTGGAAGGTTATACCTTTCTAAGAATTTGTCCATTTCTTCCAGGTTGTCCATTTTATTGGCATAGAGTTGCTTGTAGTAGTCTCTTAGGATGCTTTGTATTTCTGCGGTGTCCATTGTAACTTCTCCTTTTTCATTTCTAATTTTATTGATTTGAGTCCTCTCCCTCTTTTTCTTGATGAGTCTGGCTAATGGTTTATCAATTTTGTTTATCTTCTCAAAGAACCAGCTTTTAGCTTTATTGATGTTTGCTATTGCTTTCTTTGTTTCTATTTCATTTATTTCTTCTCTGATCTTTATGATTTCTTTCCTTCGCTAACTTTGGGTTTTGTTTGTTCTTCTTTCTCTAGTTCCTTTAGGTGTAAGGTTAGATTGTTTATTTGAGATTTTTCTTGTTTCTTGAGGTAGGATTGTATTGCTAAAAACTTTCCTCTTAGAACTGCTTTTGCTGCATTGCATAGGTTTTGGATTGTCGTGTTTTTGTTGTCATTTGTCCCTGGTATTTTTTGATTTCCTCTTTGATTTCTTCAGTGATCTCTTGGTTATTTAGTAACGTTTTTTTTTTTTTTAAAGCAGAAGCTGCAAGATCTCTTTTTTTTAAAATTAATTTATTTTTGGCTGCATTGAGTCTTCGTTGCTGCACACGGGCTTTCTCTAGTTGCGGCGAGTGGGGGATACTCTTCGCTGCAGTGAGTGGGCCTCTCATTGTAGTGGCTTCTCTTGTTGTGGACCATGGGTTCTAGGTGCACAGGCTTCAGTAGTTGTGGCACACAGGCTCAGTAATTGTGGCTCACAGTCTCTAGAGCGCAGGCTCAGTAGTTGTGGTGCACGGGCTTAGTTGCTCCATGGCATGTGGGATCTTCCTGAACCACGGCTTGAACCCATATCTCCTGCATTGGCAGGCTGATTCTTAACCACTGCACTAACAGGGAAGTCCAGTAACGTATTGTTTAACCTCCATGTGTTTGTGTTTTTTACGTTTTTCTTCCCTGTAATTTATTTGTAATCTCATAGCGCTGTGGTTGGAAAAGATGCTGATATGAGTTCAGTTTTCTTAAATTTACCGAGGCTTGGTTTGTGACCCAAGATGTGATCTCTCCTGGAGAATGTTCTGTGTGCACTTGAGAAGAAAGTGTAATCTGCTGTTTTGGGATGGAATGTCCTATATATATAAACTAAATCTCTCTGGTGTATTGTGTCATTTAAAGCTTGTGTTTCCTTATTCTCTGTCTGGTTGATCTGTCCATTGGTGTAAGTTAGGTGTAAAAGTCCCCCACTATTATTGTGTTACTGTCGATTTCCTCTTTTATAGCTGTTAGCATTTGCCATATGTATTGAGGTGCTTCTATGTTGGGTGCATATATATTTACAGTTGTTATATCTTCTTCTTGGATTGATCCCTTGATCATTATATAGCATCCTTCGTTGTCTCTTGTAACATTCTTTATTTTAAAGTCTATTTTATCTGATATGAATATTGCTACTCCTGCTTTCTTTTGATTTCCATTTGCATGGAATATCTTTTTCCATCCCCTCACTTTCAGTCTGTGTGCGTCCCTTGGTCTGAAGTAAGTCTCTTATAGACAGCATATATACAGGTCTTGTTTTTGTGTCCATTCAGCCAGTCTGTGTCTTTTGGTTGAAGCATTTAATCCATTCACATTTAAGGTAATTATCGATATGTATGTTCCTATTACCATTTTCTTAATTGTTTCAGGTTTGTTTTTGTAGGTCCTTTTCTTCTCTTGTTTCCCACTTAGAGACATTCCTTTAGCATTTGTTGTAGAGCTGGTTTGGTGGTGCTGAATTCTTTTAGCTTTTGCTTGTCTGAAAAGCTTTTGATTTCTCCATTGAATCTGAATGAGATCCTTGCTGGGTAGAGTAATCTTGGTTGTAGCTTCTTCCTTTTCATCACTTTAAATATATCCTGCCACTCCCTACTGGCTTGTAGAGTTTCTGCTGAGAAGTCAGCTGTTAACCTTATGGGAGTTCCCCTGTATGTATTTGTCGTTTTTCCCTTGTTGCTTTTAATGATTTTTCTTTGTCTTTAATTTTTGTCAGTTAGATTACTATGTGTCTCAGCGTGTTTCTCCTTGGGTTTATCCTGCCTGGGACTCTTTGTGCTTCCTGGACTTGTGTGGCTATTTCCTTTACCATGTTAGGGAAGTTTTCGACTATAATCTCTTCAAATATTTTCTCGGATCCTTTCTCTCTTCTCTCTCTTCTTCTGGGACCCCTATAATGCTAATGTTGGTGCATTTAATGTTGTCCCAGAGGCTTCTTAGGCTGTCTTAATTTCTTTTCATTCTTTTTTCTTTATTTTGTTCTGTGGCAGTGATTTCCACCATTCTGTTTTCCAGGTCACTTATATCCGTTCTTCTGCCTCAGTTATTCTGTTATTGATTCCTTCTAGTGTATTTTTCATTCAGTTATTGTATTGTTCATGTCTGTTTTTTTGTCCTTTAATTCTTTTAGGTCTTTGTTAAACATTTCTTGCATCTTCTCGATCTTTGCCTCCATTCTTTTTCCAAGATCCTGCATCATCTTCACTATCATTATTCTGAATTCTTTTTCTGGAAGGCTGCCTATCTCCACTTCATTTAGTTGTTTTTCTGGGGTTTTATCTTGTTCCTTCATCTGGTACATAGTGCTCTACCTTTCATTTTGTATATCTTTCTGTGAGTGTGGTTTTCATTCCACAGGCTGCAGGATTGTAGTTCTTCTTGCTTCTGCTGTCTGCCCTCTGGTGGATAAGGCTATCTAAGAGACTTGTACAAGCTTCCTGGTGAGAGGGACTGGTGGTGGGTAGAGCTGGGTGTTGCTCTGGTGGGCAGAGCTCAGTAAAACTTTAATCCCCTTGTCTGCTGATGTGTGGGGCTGAGTTCCCTTCCTGTTGGTTGTTTGGCCTGAGGTGACCCAGCACTGGAGCCTACATACAGTTTCTTTGATGGGGCTAATGGTAGACTCCGGGATGGCTCACGCCAAGGAGTACTTCCCAGAACTTCTGCTGCCAGTGTCCTTGTCCCCACAGTGAGCCACAGCCGTCCCCCACCTCTGCAGAGACCCTCCAGTACTAGCAGGTAGCTCTGGTTCAGTCTCCTATGGGGTCACTGCTCCTTTCCCCTGGGTCCTGATGCACACACTACTTTGTGTGTGCCCTCCAAGAGTGGAGTCTCTGTTTCCCCCAGTCCTGTTGAAGTCCTGCAATCAAATCCCACTAGCCTTCAAAGTCTGATTCTCTGGGAATTCCTCCTCCCATTGCCAGACCCCCAGGTTGGGAAGCCTGACATGTGGCTCAGAACTTTCATTCCAGTGGATGGACTTCTGTGATATAATTGTTCTCCAGTTTGTGAGTCACCCACCAAGCGGTTATGGGATTTGATGTTATTGTGATTGTGCCCCTCCTACCATCTTATTGCAACTTCTCCTTTGTCTTTGGATATGGGATATCTTTTTTGGTGAGTTCCAGTGTCTTCCTGTCGATGATTGTTCAGCAGTTAGTTGTGATTCCGGTGCTCTCACAAGAGGGAGAGAGTGCACGTCCTTCTACTCTGCCATCTTGAACCTATCTCCCTGAACTTTTAAATTTATATGATACCCTATTAAGGAAATTTATAAAATTAAGGCAATATATAAAATTACATATAGCACCCAAAGTAAGAAATAACATGTAGGCAGGAGAGAAATTAATCCATAAAATGTGTTCCACACTTTTATGTTATTGTTGAGATACAAATTTCTCTCTGAACTTTATAGCAGCCAAATACAAAGAGGCATAGATTAGTCATGTGATTTTCAGGTATCCTTAAGATAGAACAAATCAACTTCTCAGGTGAAGCACGACTGTTTCTAATACTGAGACATTAGAACTAATTTTCTTTCCTGGGTCCTTATAAGAGGAGCCATCGTTATTACAGTACCATTTACACCCTTCAGCAATGTATGAAAGTGCCTGTTTTCCTGACAGTCTTACCAGCAGTTAGTTCTCTAATCAGTAAACTTTTCACTCTTTCCCACATTGTCTTTTCTAAAGGTAATACTTTAGCCTTCTCTTGGAATGTGAGTTTAATGAAGGGCTGAGCCCCAGGCCTCCTTTTCCCTTCCCTTTACATGCACTCCCTAGAAAAATCTCTTCTATACCTTTTCCTTATGGCTATTATTCCTTATTGATGGATCAAAACTTTGTTTTCTCTTTTATATCTTGTTATGCCTTAATCCAAAATTGCTGGTGTAGATTAGCCGTTCCAGAAGAGTGGCTTAAGGCAACTCACCAAGCCTGTTTTTTTTTTTCTCCTCGACTCTAGTTCTGCATTAGTTAGGAAGAATGAGCTTTACCAGTTGACAGTTTCAATTTTCCTTTTATTAAAAATGTATTACTTGGGGCTTCCCTGGCATTCCAGTGGTTAAGACTCCACGCTTCCACTGCTGGAGGCACAGGTTTGATCCCTGGTCGGGGAAGTAAGATCCCGCATGCCATGCAGTGCGGCCAAAAAAAAAGTATTACTTGCTCATTTTGAAAACCTTAGAAAATACAGAGAAAGTACAAAGGGGAAAGTCACTTTAAGGTACTGTAATAAAATAGTGAATATTAATAAGATAATGGAGGCACTATCCCTCCACACACATACAAGTCTGGTCCAGGTCACAATACTTTATTGTCCAAAGATGAATTAAATAAAAACAACATTTATTCAGTGCTAGGATGTGCCAGGCACCATTCTAAACACTTTGACGAAAGTGCCACAATTCAATATTCAGTTAATACAAGTGTCTGATAAGTAGTTATTCTTCCTATTTAAGAAAAGGAAAGTTCATCTGTCCAAGGTCACAGAGCTAGTAAATGGTAGAGCTGAGATTGAACCCAGACACTCCGGCTCACAGACTTGTGCACTTAACTATCAAGATACTGCTTCATACAATGTTGATTGTTCTCAGCTATTGGTACACTTGCCCTATCCCCACAAGGCCAAGGCCCCTGTGGAGTTGGGAAGGAAGGGGAGATTTGACCTCAGTAGAGCTAGATAACTAACAGGCAAATTAAATCCATGAAAGAATTGAGTCCTAATACCCTAGGTATCCATAGTTATAAACTAACTTTTCTCCTACATATATACAATGGTTCTAATTGTGTACTATCCTTAATTATGTACCATTCTCTGGAGAAATGAGAAAATAGTCTTTCTGTGGTTCATATGAGGAACCTCAATTGTGAAAAGCTAGAAGAGGCTCCCAAATACAGAACTTAAAAATATTTTAGTTCCTTCCTCCCAACCACCATGGAAAAAAAGTGGCCAGGTAACTTAGGAAGAAATCAGTATTTTGTTAGACTTACTTGAAATTATTTTATGATTTAATGTTATTTTAAACTACATGGGAGAGGGTAGAAATAAAAGTCTTTTGTGTTTAGGGCCTCTAAAGGTCTAACTGTGGCCCTAGGTCATAATCCAAATAGGATGGATATAATCTGTGGTAACAGCCCTAGTTTTGTTCAAGATGTTATATCAGAAAGGGATGGTACTGACTTTTAAAACTTGAAGGGCCAATCACTTTTGGCACTTTGTCTTAGGGAACAATGTTTAGTACACACTGAATGATGAAAACTTTTTTTTATGGCAGATTATGTTAACCAGTACAAACTTAGGTTCTGAATCACTGTATAATTTAACTAAAAAGCACTATTACATTCAAAAAGATTAATCACAGGATTTTAAGAAATCTATAGACATTATAATTTGTTATCAACTGCTATAAATAATGGTGTTATGCACACTGTAAAATTATTTCTGAATTGAAGATTATAGTCTATATCTAGTTTCCCAGAACTTGAATTACTGTATACACATTTTTTAGGGCTTACTCTGCCAAATCTTTCACTGCTAATTTGTGTGTGATTTATGAAGGCCTCATTATCCCTGGTTCAAGAAAATCCTGCAGATAAAATAGCTTCTGGTTACCATATTCTTTTATTCCTAGATGCTAAGAGGTAATCACTTTTGTTTCTTGCGCATGATTAAAATCAATTGATATCTTTAAATATCTCTCAGTAGAAATTACTTGCTGAGGCCTCTGCCACTGACATTCTAGACCTACTGTACCCTTATCAAGTGTGTGTTTAATGCATAGCATCTAGGTCATTTCATATCTGACAAAAATTTATTGCCAGTTTTCATTCTCCCTAGCTCAGTGGTTTTCACCCCTAGCTGAACATTAAAATCATCTGGGAATTTTTTTTTTTTTTTTTTTTTTTTTTTTTGGCTGCACTGGGTCTTCCTTGCAGCACACGGGATCTTTGTTGTGGCCTGCGGGGTTGCGGCATGGGGACTCTTAGTTGCGGCATGCATGCAGGATCTAGTTCCCCAACCAGGAATCAAACCCAGGAGCCCTGCATTGGGAGCTCAGAGTCTTACCCACTGGACCACCAGGGAAGTCCATGGGAATTTCTTTTTTAAATTCTGATGAACGGGCCACATTCAGGCCCTCTGGAATTGGGATATGGCATCAGTAGTTTGTTTTTTTTTTAATAAATTTATTTTATTTTTGACTGCGTTGGGTCTTCATTGCTGCATGCAGGCTTTCTCTAGTTGTGGCGAGCGGGCGCTACTCTTTGTTGCAGTGCGTGGGCTTCTCATTGAGGTGGCTTCTCTTGTTGTGGAGCACAGGCTCTAGAGTGCAGGCTCAGTAATTGTGGCGCACTGGCTTAGTTGCTCCACGACATGTGGGATCTTCCCGGACCAGGGTTCGAACCTGTGTCCGCTGCATTGGCAGGCGGATTCTTAACCACTGAGCCACCAGGGAAGCCCAGCATCAGTAGTTTTAAAAGCTCCCCAGGTAATTCTCATGTGTAGTCATCATTGAAGACTCTCTTTAATCCTATGACAATCTTCTAGCATTCATACCTAAACTTTCCTTCTTCCATCCAGAACCACTGACTCAGTAAGAATGTTTTCCTAAAGAAATATATAAAACAGTAACGACAATATAAGAAAGGCAGTAATCCATTCCATTAAAAAAATATATTCATTCATATCAATGTTGCAATTTGCCTTCTCTACTACCTTAATCAGGCCATTGAACACTATGGGCATCAATACAATTTCATTGGCCCCAAACTTAAGCCCCCAACACTTTGAGGTCCTTGTACTTCTTGGCCTGCCCTAGTTCTATTCCTTTCAGTTTCTGTCCCAAAGCTTTATCACTTTAAGTATCACTTTCTCAGCAGCCTCAACTCTTGCTTCCTCCATAAAATGGAGGTCATCAAGCTAGAACACTCTTAATTTCCTCTTCTCACCTACCACTTCAAAGAACAACTATATCTGCAACTATCCTCATCCCCTTGCTGCCTGCCTCAGAAGATGAAGTATCTCACTTAACTTCTTATTGTACTCAACATCTCTGGGTAATTCTTAATTTTCCCCCTTTGGATTTAATCTATACGCTAATGACCCCTAGATATCTCTCTCTCTCTCTCTCTCTCTCTCTCTCTCTCTCTCTCTCGACCTTGACCTCTTGAATGAATTTCAAACTCATATCCAACTGTTTGCCGGATGTTTGAATATCCCTCAGGCACTTCAAAGTCAAGATGCCTCAAGCTAAACTCAATTCTTCTACTCCTTCCCTCTATTTGTAATCTCTCTTTCATAGCACAATTGGGAACTTATACCCAAGCAACCAAACCAGAAACCTGGGAATTATATCTTTCCTCTCCCTTACCTCTATAACCTGTCTCCAAATCTTGCTGACTTTGCCTTTTTTTTTTGCAAATCCATCATTTCCTCTCAACTTTTACTACTACAGCTCAAATTCATGTCTTATTTCATATCCACACTGCTTTGATAGCCTCCTAACTAGAGCCCGTGCTCCTCTCAAATTTATCTTCCTTTAGTGATTAATATAAAACTCCTATCAATTATTCAATGGTTCCATCACAGAGGATACATTCTATGTTCTTTAGCCTGGCCTTTACTTCTCCCATCCCATCTCCTATCATTCTTTTTTTTAAAGATTTATTTATTATTTATTTATTTATTTTATTTATTTTTGCCTGTGTCAGGTCTTAGTTGCAGCATGCAGGATCTTCGTTGAGGCATGCAGGATCTTTCATTGCAGTGCGCAGGCTCTTCGACATGGTGCTCAGGCTTCTCTCTAGTTGTGGCGTGCAGGCTCTGGGGCACGTGGGCTCTGTAGTTTGCAGCACGCGAGGTTAGTAGTTGTGGCATGAGGGCTTAGTTGCCCCATGGCATGTGGGATCTTAGTTTCTTGACCAGGGATTGAGCCTGCATCCCCTGCATTGTAAGGCGAATTCTTTACCACTAGACAACCAGGGAAGTCCCTCTCCTATCATTCTTACTTTACACTTAAGATTTAAGTAACACCAAACTTTGTATTACCACACCCAGTTTGTATTACCATATTTTCTTCCTGAAATTCCTTCTCCATCCCTGTTCTCTACCGTTTAAAGTTGGAATGGCCTTTACTCTGCTACCCCACCCTCTTACTCACTTACCCACCAGGCTGAGCTAAATGGTATTTGTTCTAGCAGTTCTCAGTAAATTCTATCTCTGCACTTAACACCTTAGTATTGAAATTATCTGATTCCTTCTACCCAACTAGAATCTTAAGGGTAAGGGACATACCTGGGCACTATGTTCCTGGTACAGGTAGGCGCTCAGAGTTCACTGAATAAACTGAACAGTTCAAAAAAGAAGACCCAAAGACAAAATGGATTTTTTCAAACAGCAAAAGTATCAATATAAAGCTTTTCATAAGACTGGCAATAAAAACAAAAGTTAATTGAGTTTCTCAAATTTAGGAACGAATGCAAATATCTCTTAACTTGTCCGCAAGAACTACCTGGTCCTGGTTGATTAACCTAGATCTTTCACTGACATCTATGCTTTCACTGACATCTATGCAGCTATTTAAGTTATATTTCAATTTGCAACATAGGAACTGGTATTCTTGAATTTGATCTTCTAAAATATGGTTTGAGTAAAAACTCTTGTTTGAATATAAAAATAATTAAACTTGAAAAAATGATTTCACATTTTTTAACTCAGTCATCTTCCTGAGGAAGAAATACATAAAGACATTCTGATTTGTTGTGCTGACAAATGAGATCATTGGTGAAGAAAAATGTGCAGCTGATATCTTGATGCTCAGTCTGCTGTTTAAAAATTAAAACTTTAAGTTATTTTTTCTTTAGAAATCTAAACTTGATGACCCACATTCTTTTTTATATTCCTTCTTTTATAGATATAAAGTCTTTATCTCTGAGGTATTTTTAATTACAGTTCAGAATAAATTTTCTTCTGGTTCCTACATAGTCTTTTTGCTCCTGGTCTATTTGTTTTGTCTCTTTCAGAATTGAGGCTTTATTCAAAAGTTTGGTGAAGCAAAAATTGACTGGAAAGTCTGCCTGCAGGGGCAGGGATTATCAGTTAGCAGGTTTCAATGTGGATCAACAGATCAACTGGCTTTTCCCATTGGGGTCTCCTCATCTTCTGATTAGTCTTCTGAAGAAGAAGTGTTTAAATAAATGACTAGTTGCCAGTGCTCTCTGGGAGCCAAACAAGAGAAAATTCCCAGTCTCCCACATAATCTTCCAGTTCCACCCCCACCCCCAAATTCAGTATGACTTCTCATTTCTACTCTGTCGAGTCTCAATCCTCTGGTTCACCTTGTAAACACCTGCTATTATGCTAAGTATGACAAGAGATCTAGGATCTAATTGTTCCTTGTTTCAGACTTTGACCAGTCCTCCAGTTCTCAGTCCCATTCTCCTCTTCTGACTTCAGAGGTTCCTGTACACTAATTCCTGAGACTAACTGGAGTTCTGGGACAGGAAGAGACTTATTGTCGTCATCCTTTGCTGGCCTGGGTTTCAGCTTACTCTGCTTTGCCTGATCACCATACATCTTCCAAAATTTTATTAACTTATCTCACTTCCTTTCCTGTTCTTTTGTGTGTATGTTTATACTTTAAAAAATCTTTTTGGGGCTTCCCTGGTGGCGCAGTGGTTGAGAATTTGCCTGCCAATGCAGGGGACACGGGTTCGAGCCCTGGTCTGGGAAGATCCCACATGCCACGGAGCAACTAGGCCCGTGAGCCACAACTACTGAGCCTGCGCGTCTGGAGCCTGTGCTCCGCAACGAGAGGCCGCGATAATGAGAGGCCCGCGCACCGCGATGAAGAGTGGCCCCCACTTGCCGCAACTGGAGAAAGCCCTCGCACAGAAACGAAGACCCAACACAGCGATAAATAAGTAAATTAAAAAAAAAAAAGTGCATGAAAATCTGAGAAATTATGAGTATGTCTTTCAAAAAAAAAATACAGAATTGCTATCATTCTTCTAGTGACAAAATATTTGCTTCAATACCAACTGTAAGCCCCATTGCCCTGTTCCCACACTTAAAAAAAAAAATCTTTTTGACTCTGTTATTTTAGTGGCATTTCAAGACAGTGTTCAATTCACCATGTTTAATCAGATTCTATTAGAGACTTTTAAAGCCTGGCCCTAAATTTCAAACTATAACCCAATTAACTGCTGGCATCTCTACCCCCTTAAGATATACACAAGGGCTTCCCTGGTGGCGCAGTGGTTGAGAATCCGCCTGCCAGTGCAGGGGACACGGGTTCGAGCCCTGGTCTGGGAAGATCCCACATGCCACGGAGCAGCTGGGCCCGTGAGCCACAATTACTGAGCCTGCGCGTCTGGAGCCTGTGCTCCGCAACAAGAGAGGCCGCGATAGTGAGAGGCCCGCGCACCGCGATGAAGAGTGGTCCCCGCTTGCCGCAACTGGAGAGAGCCCTCGCGCAGAAACGAAGACCCAACACAGCCATAAATAAATAAATAATTAAATAATTAAATAATTAAATCAAAAAAAAAAAAAAACGGAGAAATTCCCAAAAAAAAAAAAAAAAAAAGATATACACAAAATTGACTTGGTCCTCTCTTTCTCTTGGAAAAATCTAATGATCTACACAAAATGTGTGTGAATACATGTGGGAGTTGCCATTTTATGATCACCTCTATCTCCAACTTCCTACCACTTCTGAATTCTGGATCTCCATTCTGAATGGTATGGCTCTTTGTTTTTATCTAGCCTAGTATCAATCTAGAAGGGAAACTCAGCTCCTTCCCTCTATTTTCCACACATATACCATTAAAAACAAAATCACACCAACTCCTTTGAGTTTGCAGAAGACTTTAGTGAAGATTTGAGGGGGAGATGGAAGAGAGTTTACATCATAGAAACATAAAGAACATATTAGTTGAATATTAAATACTCCCAGATCTTCACATTTTTAAGAACTTTTCAAGCACTTCACTGTTAACTGTTGGCTACGTTTTCTTTCACCTTCTCTCTACTCAACCCCCCAAATTCTTTATCTCCAATGTAGAGAAAATTACCTTTCTCTTTTGTTTTCTTAAATCCTGCTAACCAAAATGGAATACTGAGCTATCCAGGCTACAACCATTTCCATTTCCCAATCTGATGTCCTAAACAGCTTCCAAAATGGTGTGACTCCATCTGTCTCTTCCTTCCCTCTGCTCCCACTCTTTACCTCCTTTATCCAGAATGATCTTTCAATACAAATCTGACTAGTGCCCTAAGGGCCAAACTAGCCCTTCATAACAACAGATCCAACTTTGGCACTTGCCTCTTGGCCCTTTATACACCCACTATATTGATTTGGGCCTTCTACCTGGAACACTTCACCCCTCCTCTTTTTCTGGCTTAAAGCTACTCAATCCTCAGGTTTCAGTTTAAATATCTCTTCCTCCAAGAAAATTGTTCCTGAATCCTGCTGTACTTTAATTAGATACTCCTGCCAGTGGTTCGATAAACACTGGACTTCCCAAATCGTAGCATTTTTCTCTATATTGTCTAATCAGTATCTTCCCCTATAGGATCTACTGTGAGGGCAGAAACCGTGCTCAGCTCGCTCAAAAGTGTAACGTTAGTATCTTGTACGCAGGTTTTGTTTTGAATGAATGAATGAATCCGAATAAAATCGTATTATTAGTGGGTAACACTGTTACCCCAGCAGGTTCATTCCTTTTCTTCCTCATTATCTTTCTCCTCAGCTTTCTCCGCGTCTATTCCTTCTATTTTCCCTGTCTCTTCATCCTATTAGCAGTCTGATTCCCATCTCCACATTCAGTGCCCCAGCCGTAATTCTCTTCTTACCAGAGAGCATTGCTCCCCGCCTCCCCACCCCAAACCCCTGAGATGCACTTGATCCTACCTTTCACGGCAAATGAGGTAAAGTTATAAATAAATAAATAAATAAATAAATAAATAAATAAATAAATAAACTCAAATTCATTCCCATTATCTTTTTCCTCAAAAGAAGGTATAAAGAGAAACCAATGAACACTTTCAAGATTGCGTCAAGACAGAGAGAGCCCACTAAGCCCACTCCAACTCCTCCAGTTTCCTCAGATCTAACCAACACTTCCTTCTCCCTTCACCGGAAACGGAAAGAGGAAAAGCAAAGGCCAGAACCCAGCGCTTAGGGATTCGTTTTCTTCGGGTTTCTTGTGGGCGAGGTCATCAGACCGGCGCCGACTGGCGGGCAGAGCCGTCGCTCTCAGCCAACTCCACCTCCTATTGGCTCCTTGGGGCTCCACCTCCTGAGCAGGGCGGGAGATTCGGTGTGCAGCAGGGAGGCTGCCCATCCCCCTCCAACCCCCACCGGCCTCCTGAGCGCCCCTGCTCGACCCTGCGACCCGGCAACCCTGCTTCTGCACTGCCTGAAAGAATTTGGCCTTTCCCGCTGGGGCCGAAGCCGCCTTTCCAGCGGCGACCATTCAGCGGGGTAGCGTCCGGCAGGCACGAGGCGGCCGCCGCCGCGCCACCCGGAGACCTGGCGGTGCGTGGTTGGGCGGCGGGGCAGCCTGCCTCCCTCTCCTGCTTAGCTCGGGGCTTGTGAGGTGAGTCCAGGTGCACCCAGTCCCCGGCCTTCGCCTCAGCACTCCGGACAGGGTCGCTGCGCCTCCCTCTCTGCCCTCCCCAGGCTGCCTCCGGCCCCGCCGGCCTGAGGACCCTCGGCTGGCCGAGCACGGCCGGCTGGTCAGTTGCGCGAGGCCCAGACCGAAGTCAGTAAATACTGGTTGAGGTGAGAGGCTCCCTCTTTAAAAGACCGTTCCTCTGTCCAGCAGTGATGGGCCTTCTGTGCCAGGGGTGTCTGTTACCAACGTATCTGTTTCCCGGCGCGATGAGCCTTCTGCGTGCAGAGGGAGAACTGTAAAAATCCATACCGAAAGTAGTAAGGTGTCCTGGGAGAGGAGCAGGTACAATGAGGGCTGAGGAGGAAGAGATCTTGTCCCAGAACTACCACTGGAGCGAGAACCCTTTGATGTCATCCCAGCCTGGAATCACCAAATGAATCCTCCTAACTGAACACGGTCACCCTGGGACAGTGCTTGGTTGTAAAATGTTGATAAACCAGGCTCCTTTGGTAGAGCTTTTTAAGTTAAAACAAGTTGACGCATTACTTTTCGCTTTACAGCTGAAATCCTAATAGAACCACTACACCTTCCCCTAGTTAAATTGCAATCTGAAGAAAAATAGCATGGCCCTACACCTTTGTGTGATGGCACTGCACATTAAATGGGCATCATTCATTCAGCATTTATTGAGCACTTTTTCTGTTAGATGTGCTGACGAAAATTGATCAGTAGTCGATCTAAGGAAGAAGTGGAAAATTTCATTTGAGCCAAACAGGGTTATAACTCCGAGAACAGCCTCTCAGAAAGCTCTAAGAACTGTTCCGTTTGTTAGAAGTCAAAGCACTGTTAGATGTTTTTGAGACTGTGGGCTGTACATTAAATGGCATATTATTGACAGTTTACACAATCCAAATCTACACATACAAAGCAGATAGTGGGTCATGGGTCATCGTGGCCCCTTACAAGATAAGAAGGAAGTTATCTCCTAAAGAGGTCTGGTTAATGCAGATGCGCAATACACACTAAAGTGGAGGGAGGAGGCCCAAATAGGCAAAGAAAAATTTTATGTTTATGTTTAAATATGTTTAAATCGTCTTGCCATAAAATATGAATTTTATTTCGTCAGACATTAGTTGGGATATGGAGTTGTACAAGAGATCTGCATGGTTAAGTTGAAATTTAAAGTAAAAATACCCATAGTAAGGAACCTAGTTAGCATTTTCATAGGCCAAGCACAGGGTCTCATTTAATCGTCACAAGTTTGTCCAAAGTCACACAGTTGTAAGTGTGGAGTTAAGATCGGAAACCAGGTTTATCTGATATTAAAATTGGTGCATAGCCACTAAACTATACCACCTTCTTTTTTTAAAGGATTATTATTTTTTTTAATTTTAGCAAGTCTTTTATTTGCTCTCAAAGGAGAGGGTATTGTGTTAACACTCATTTGGTGCTGCTGTATTACCTTGTTAACTCCTTGAAAAGAGTCTACTTAAAAGTAAGCACTAAGACAGTGCCTTGAAGAGTAAGTGGTCACTAAATATTTTCATTTTATTATGAGATTGTACTGGGGTTTTTTTGTTTTTGTTTTCAGAAAATGTTGGAAAAGAAGGAAGGAAAGGTTTCTTTCAAGGTTTTTGTAGAAATTTCAATTTTTTGATTCTGTACTGTATAATAAGATGCCTTAAAATCTAGAAAAGGAAATTACGTATAAATACATTTGGCTACAAACAAGACTAAGTTAAGCTGCCTCTGTCCAGACAATTCTTACATAAAATACCATACGGAAATTGCCTCGGACAATATTAAGTTGTCTAGAATATTTGTTTTTAAATTTTCCTTGAAAATCTTTTTTTTTCCCCCTGAAGGGACTACTAAACTTTTGCTAATAAGAGGTAATGTAACTGACCTTTACTCCTTTTGATTGCCAGGAAGCTAAGAGCCCAAATTCTTTGTATGATTTTATTTTCTGCCTTTCTTTAATTTTCCCTGATCCAGATCCCCTATTAGTGTGTATAGTTTATCATTTGTTGTATTGCACTGCTTATTGTCATTGCTTCAAATCCTTTGTAGAACACAGCAGTATATAGTTTTAAATAATTTAAACTATGCTTCTCTTAAAAGTATGCTTGGTAAAACTAGTGATGTTTAACCTAATGAACTAGAAACCTAGAGGAACTGTAGAAGTTCTTGGATATTTGAACCTCTGTGTGGGAGAATGACTAAACATATTATGAATAGTTTCCAGAGGTCAAGACAAGCATTTAGGATAACAGATCTGTATTTAATGGCAGGAGAAGTGTGTCATTTAATAAAATGATCAGGGTCTTTGGAATTAGTCAAACTTGGGTTTCAGCCCTAATGCACTTTCTAATTGTGTGAATTTCAGTGAGTAATTTAATCTTTAACCTCAGTTTACTCATCTGTAAATTGGGGGAATTATATATATTTTAACCATCTCAGAGAATCTGAGGATTTATTGATCTGGTATATGTAAAAGTGCCTAATACAGTGCCTGACAAACAGCCCCTTAAAAAACTTTATTTTATACAGATAGAAAGAAATTGTGTTTCTTAATTTTGTATAAATGTCACATAGATGCATTAAACTTCTTCTCTAATACATCCAATTCCCCATAATAAGAAGCAGTATCATGACTAGAAGGTTGGTCCAAATGGATATGTTCTACTGGCAGTGGCCATATAAATTATAGATGAAGTATAATCTTTGTACACAAAGTATAAACCTAATGGAATTGTTGTGAGGATTAAATGAGAATACATATAGAATATTCAGAAGTGTGTCTAGCACATAGTAAGTGCTCACATTTTGGCCTCCCTCCACCTACTTGCCCCCACAAGTTAGATCTTCTCAGTCTCTAAGGCTCCCTGGCCAAAATGGTAATGGTCATTTTGCCCTTTACTGGGCCATCATAACAACTTTGGCTTTGTAAGATCTGCCTTTATCTACTCATCTTGTTTGTTAAAACTCATGAACTTCTTTGGTTGCTTTTGTTTTCCTGTTAGCTGGCCTGACTGAGTTCTTTTTCCAATTACAGGTGACTCTACTTGAATTTCCCAGCTGCAGAATATGTAGTACCTTTAAAGGTAAATGAAAACTGAGACAAATCATTTAAGTGTGCTAGTTACAAAAGAAAACTTGGCAACATTTAGTAAGTTATCTGCATGCAGATAACTGACTCATGGGGGACTCAATCAGTAGATCCTCTTGTCAGGGGAAAAGGCATAAATAGGGTTTATGAGAGAGAGAAGAGAGAAAAAAATTCATTTTTTGAGTAAACTGATTAGCTGACAACTAGTTGGAATCGTTTATTTGTTTCAGGCATTAGCATTATAAGTTCTGAAACTAAATTTTGTCAGCGTAGCCAGAGTTGATCAAACTTTTGCTTGCCAAATCTGAAATTTGTTCAGTGAAGAACTGACTCTAAAGTACTGGAAAGATTCATGCTTACTCTTTAGTTACCGAGATACCTAGAAAACCATATTCATGATTGTCAAGTTGTTTGGTGAGCATGCAATTTAATAGTAAAGGGGGATGCTTGAAGATTATTTGATCCAGGCTTGGTACACCAGTGAAGCACACAGACTTCCCCCAGTGGACTATATCTTTCTAGTGAACAGATATGAAAATCCACCAAACCATTATTCTTTGTTTGGCTGCCCCTTTTCTAAACTCTCATGTATTAACCTCCCCCTTTCTAATAATGTTGTTATTCTGTATATTGGTTAGAGCTTTCTTTACAGGCAGAATTGTTTTCTTGTCATTATATTTTAGTTGCCTTGATTGGATTTGGCTTTTTCCTAATCTCAGGCACTTCTTCCTCTCTTCCATTTTTCAGATAAGAATTGAGTTACTTATTATCAAAAACACAATATCGATACAATAATGAATAATGTATTTTTCATACTTAAAGACTTTTAAAACTATTATGCATTCATTATGTGAATGTTTATTTGGCTGTTGATATGAATTTTTCATCACTTTTGAGTGCTTTATTGCTTTTGTTTAGGTTGGCAATGATGAGCAAGCTGGAATCAAAGGAAGACAAGATGCTGGAGGTTCAGTTTGTGGGAGATGATGATGTTCTTAATCACATTCTTGATAGAGAAGGAGGTACTGAATGATTATACAATTGAAGGGATGCTCATATAATGATTATGTATTATTTCACTTTAAAAATAATTTAATCTTCTATTTTGAAAATACAGCACAGAATATTTGATCTAGTAAGACTGCAAATAAATCTTAATTTTTAGTTTATTCCATTCAAAATGTTTTGAAAATTAAAAATAATAAAGCCTCATCTAATGTGAAATGCTTAGTAGTGGTGGTAAGTGATAACCACCCATTGTAATTAAAATGTAGTTATTTTGACCCCCCAAAATATATAATTTCAAGGTTTTGTTTTTTTAACTTATAAACTGTGGAAGAGAGATCTGTACTTGAATCAAAGAGAAAACACTGAATTTTTTTCCAGCTTTTAAGTAATGACTATGTAATAGTATAGTTTATTTATTTAAATGTAGTGTTTAGAAAGAATTTATACCTGTCATGTTCTAATTCTTTGGATGTTCTTATAGGAGCTAAAATAAAAAAGGAGCGAGCCCAGCTTTTGGTCAACACAAAAAAAATAATAAAGAAGCCAGAATATGATTTGGAGGAAGATGACCAGGAAGTTTTAAAAGATCAGAACTATGTGGAAGTTTTAGGACGCCATGTTCAAGGTATTTGTGGGGTTAGGGGGGTGGTGGTTGTTGGAGTTGGGAGTGTACGCTCATATTTCTGTGGGTGGCCGAAATTGCTTTGCAGGATACATAAAGGTAGTCTGGTAGGTTAGGCAACATTGTGCTACAATTTTTTTCCCAATTTTTTTTTTAATATTTATTTATTTATTTTGGCTGCGCCAGGTCTTAGTTGCGGCATGCAGGATCCTCGTTGTGGCATGTGGGCTCTTAGTTGCGGCATGCGGACTTCTTGGTTGTGGCATGTGGACTCTAAGTTGCGGCATGTGGGATCTAGTTCCCTGACGAGGGATCGAACCCGGGCCCCCTGCACTGGGAGCACACAGTCTTACCCAGTGGACCACCAGGGAAGTCCCTTTCCCAGTTTTTTAAATTGTAATATACCCATAACATAAAATTTACCATCTTTACCATTTTTAAGTGTACAGTCCAGTTATATTAAATACATTCATAATGTGCTACCATCACCATCATCCACCTCCAAAACTTTTTGTGTGGTGTGCTATATTATTTTATTTCTCATCAGAAGAGCATTGCTTCAGGGCTTCCCTGGTGGCGCAGTGGTTAAGAATCCGCCTGCCAATGCAGGGGACATGGGTTCAAGCCCTGGTCCAGGAAGATCCCACGTGCCGTGGAACAACTAAGCCTGTGTGCCACAACTACTGAGCCTGCACTCTAGAGCCCATGAGCCACAACTACTGAGCCCGTGCACCTAGAGCCCGTGCTCCACAACAAGAGAAACCACCACAATGAGAAGCCCACGCACCGCAGCCAAAAGTAGCCCCTACTCACTGCAACTGGAGAAAGCCTGTGCCCAGCAACGAAGATCCAACACAGCCAAAAATAAATAAATAAAATAAATAAATTTAAAAAAAAAAAGAAGAGCATTGCTTCAGATTTTTTCTCTACAGTTGGAAAGGTTGGAAGCACTGAGTTTCTACTGTAGGTTTTTTAATCTATACATAGTACTTTTGTTTTTTTTTTTTAAAAAAAAACCAGTCTGGTGCTTAAATATTTTTAGAAAGATGGTCTACAGACCAAGCACTCTAAAGTTATTTTTTTAAGATAGCTGTACTTTTAACTAATTTGAAGTAATTTCATAAAGCAAGTCACTTTATTATTACCTTGATCTTCTTTACAGAAATAGTTAGAAGGAAGATTCCAAGAAGTAATGTGTTCCAACCTAGGCATACTAGTGTTATGTTTTTTTACACCTAAGCCGGATTCCTGCCAGATTGTGCTTAAAAAATCTTAGTCTTGAATTATAATTTACTTAGTGCTCAAAGAGCACAGATTTATATTAGGGTGTAAGGAGAATAGACATACTTCAGTTGACTTAAAAAAATAAAGATCAAGGAACAAAATCAGTATTGTTGGGCACTAGGGGCATTGGAGCTGGGAGCATGTTAAGAAATGAGGGACTTTGCTTTCACATATTTCGTGGTCTCCCTCATGTCATCTCTGTGCATCAATTCTGTTCTCTCTATGCCACCTGTCTCCCTCATGTACGTACGTATCTTTTACTCTCTCATATTTGACTTATAAATGGCCACTGTGACTACTCCCAACCTTTTTGTCACCTCTTGAGTGATACTGCTTCTGGATTTGTTCCCAGTGTTAAATGATATGATATACAAAACAACCATTGTCCCTCAGCAGGCTTACTGGACAGAGCATATTCTTGTTATTTATTTATTTGTTTATTTATTTATTTATTTTTGGCTGTGTTGGGTCTTCGTTGCTGCACGCAAGCTTTCTCTAGTTGTGGCGAGCGGGGGCTACTCTTTGTTGCCGTGCACGGGCTTCTCATTGTGGTGGCTTCTCTTGTTGTGGAGCATGGGCTGTAGGCATGCGGGCTTCAGTAGTTGCGGCACGCGGGTTCAGTAGTTGTGGCTCACAGGCTCTAGGGCGCAGGCTCAGTAGTTGTGGCGCATGGGCTTAGTTGCTCTGCGGCATGTGGGATCTTCCCAGACCAGGGCTCGAACCCGTGTCCCCTGCGTTAGCAGGCAGATTCTTAACCACGGGCACCACCAGGGAAGCCCTTAGGGCATATTCTGAATAGAACTTTCGATTCTTGACTATTGTGTTAGACCTAAGAAGACATTGAAAAAAATATTTTTTCTAAGTGTTTTCTTTAAAATAGTTTCTTACTGTAATGGTAACACATATCTGTAGTAGAAACTCAGTGCTTCCAACCTTTTTCTCGTAACGGCACCCACAGCAAATGATATTTGGAGGCACACTGAAATAAAGCGGAAAATTTGGGATTTCCCTGGCGGTCCAGTGGTTAGGACTTGGCGCTTTTACTGCTGTGGTCCAGGTTCAATCCCTGGTGCAGCCAAAGAAAAAGAAAGAAAAAAGAAAAGAGGAAAATGCTCCAGACCGAGGATAAATGCCTTGGGCTTCTGACCCCTGTTCCCACCCCCTTTGCAGGCCCTGACTGCATCCTCAGAGGCCTGAGAGGATCAATACTCAGCACACCTGTAACCCATGTCTTTAATTTCTGCACACTGGTTGGGGAACTTTGCTTTAAAGCTGTATTTCTCAATCTTTTTAAAATTATTATCCCCTAAGGAACCTTTCTAGACTTTTTCTCCTTATCACCCCCCCACCCATGAAATTTTAATACTACATATATGCTGTATGTCTCTTTATGTACTAAGATTCTTTGGAGGGCAACAGACCATTGCAATATCTAAGATGTTTTCCACACTCCCCCTCCTCCCACCAAGAGCCATTTCCGTTGCATCAGGAGCAGTATTATTCCTGTTGAGAATGCATGCTTTAAGAACATGGACCTGGGACTTACCTGGCGGCGCAGTGGTTAAGAATCTACCTGCCATTTAGCTATCAGTCATAACAATGTTGCTATGAATATATATCTATCCTGGTATACACACGTACTAGTTTTTCTAGAATATATCCCAAGTAGTGGAATTTCAGGGTCATAAGATATGGGTGTCTTCAACTTTACTGGATAAGGCCAGGCTGTTTTTGTGGTTGTTTAACCTGTGGTCTCTTAAAAGTTCATAGAGTCTGTCATACAGACTGAAGTAAGTCAGAAAGGGAAAAACAAATATCGTATATTAACGCATATATGTGGAATCTAGAAAAATGGTACAGATGAACCTATTTGCAGGGCAGGAATAGAGACACAGATGTAGAGAACGGACATGTAGACACAGAGGGGAAGGGGAGGGTGGGATGAACTGGGAGATTAAGAGTGACATATATACACTACCACGCATAAAATAGATGGCTGGTGGGAACCTGCTGTATAGCACAGGGAGCTCAGCTCGGTGCTCTGTGATGACCTAGATGGGTGGGATTGGGGGGTGTGCGGGTGGGAGGGAGGTCCAAGAGGGAGGGGATATATGTATGCATAGAGCTGATCCACTTCGTTGTACAGCAGAAACTAATACAACATTGTAAAGCAATTATACTCCATCAAAAAAAAAAAAAGTAAACTGAAAAAAAAAAAAGAATCCACCTGCCAATGCAGGGGAGACGGGTTTGAGCCCGATCCAGGAAGATCCCACATGCTGCGGAGCAACTAAGCCTGTGCGCCGCAACTACTGAGCCTGCGCTCTAGAGCCCGCGAGCCACAACTACTGAGCCCGTGCACCGCAACTACTGAGGCCCGCACGCCTAGAGCCCGTGCTCCGCAATAAGAGAAGCCACTACAGTGAGAAGCCCACTCACTGCAGGGAAGAGTAGCCCCCACTCGCTGCAACTAGGGAAAGCCCACGCGCAGCAACGAAGACGCAGCCAACGAAGAAGCGTTGGCGCAGCCAAAAATAAATAAATTAATTAATTTTTAAAAAAAGAACATGGACCTGTTGACAGTTTGGTGTGTATCTGTCTGTCTGCACATGCATGCACACACATAAGTTTGTCTCGAGTCCAGGAAATGGGGCTGTTCATTTGGCTATGGGCATGTACGACAGAGGAGCCCGTAACTTACAGTTAAGTCTTGCAAACGTGACTTTTCCTGTTTTGCTTTGTTTTTTCTTATTTGCCAAAATGTGTATGAGGTGGAGAGTGGTGTTTCAGATAAGGTGTAGGAAGGAGAGTTTTCTTAGTTTTCTTTTTTTTTTTTAATGTGTGTTTTTATTTATTTATTTATTTATTTATTTATTTATTTTTATGTGGGATCTTCCCGTACCAGGGCTCGAACCCGTGTCCCCTGCATTAGCAGGTGGATTCTTAACCACTGCGCCACCAGGGAAGCCCTATTTATTTATTTATTTATGGCTGTGTTGGGTCTTCGTTTCTGTGCGAGGGCTTTCTCCAGTTGTGGCAAGCGGGGGCCACTCTTCATTGCGGTGCGCGGGCTTCTCACCATCGCGACCCCTCTTGTTGCAGAGCACAAGCTCCAGACGCGCAGGCTCAGTAATTGTGGCTCATGGGCCCAGTTGCTCCGCAGCATGTGGGATCTTCCCAGACCAGGGCTCGAACCCGTGTCCCCTGCATTGGCAGGCAGACTCTCAACCACTGCACCACCAGGGAAGCCCTCTTAGTTTTCTTTTAATGTTTTCTTTAGGGAAGAAAAGGTGACATCTATTACCATCTTCTTTAACTTTGAGATACTGAACAATAAGCTTCTGCCTAATCCTTAATTACAAACAGAAGACAATAAGGATTTTTTTTTTTTTTTTTTTGGCCACACATCTTACTTAGTTCTCCAACCAGGGATCGAACCTGTGTCCCCTGCAGTGGAAGCACTGAGTCTTAACCACTGGACCACCAGGGAAGTCCCGATAAGCATTACTTTTAAAACAGAAAGAGACATTTCACAAAGAATCTTAGGGAATATTTAAAAGGAAAAAAACTTTTCAACAAGGACCTTTAAATACTTTATTAATCAATCCCTTTACTTACTATTGAAGTATAAGCTGCTTCTTAATAAGCAACACATATCTTGACATACCTGGCATAACTCTTATATTCTATTAATCCATTCACTCTGGTGAAAAATCATTGCATGGAGGTGCTAGGTGATCTCAGGCATTAAACAGAAGGTTTTCCGAAAGTTCTCCCCCAATCAGACAGGTGTCCTCAAGAGCAATTTGTCTTAATATGCTTCTCTTAAACAATTGATTTGTTTTTTAATTTTATGAACAGAATAATTCTTTAATTGATTATAAGTTGGCTGTTAGAAAATTCTGAGACAAATATGTGGTCTATCCATAGTATTTTTAAAAATTTATTTATTTATTTTTGGCTGCGTTGGGTCTTCATTGCTGTGTGCGGGCTTTCTCTAGTTGCGGCGAGCAGGGGCTACTCTTCCTTGTGGTGCATGGGCTTGTCATTGCAGTGGCTTCTCTTTTTACAGAGCACGAACTCTAGGCGTGCAGGCTTCAGTAGTTTTGACTCGCGGGCTCTAGAGTGCAGGCTCAGTAGTTATGGCCCACAGGCTTAGTTGCTCTGCGGCATGTGGGATCGTCCCAGACCAGTGCTCGAACCTGTGTCCCCTGCATTGGCAGGAGGATTCTTAAGCATTGTGCCACCAGGGAAGTCCTAATCCATAGTATTTTTAATTTAGCCTTATTCAGAGTTCCATTTTTGAACTTAAGGGTGATGTCAGATTTTTAATTGTGGTTAAATTAAAAATCTATTTTTTAAAATTGTGGTAAGAAAATATTGTGGTAAGATATACATTAATATAAAATTTACCATCTTAACCATTTTTAAGTATATAGTTCAGTATTAAGTATATTCACATTATTTTACAACCGATCTCTAGAACTATTTTCATCTTACAGAACTGAAATTCTGTACTCAATTAAACAACTGCCCAGTCCCCCCTCCCCCCAGCCCCTGGAAGCCACCATTCTACTTCCTTTGACTCTGTGAATTTGACTACTCTAGGTACCTCATATAAGTGGAATTGTACACTATTTTTCTTTTTGTGTTTGCCTTATTTCACTTAGCATAATGTCCTCAAGGTTCATCCATGTTTAGCAAGTGTCAGAGTTACCTTCCTTTTTTTTTTTTGAATTTCCTTCCTTTTCAAGGCTGAGTAATATTGCATTGTATGTATATACCACATTTTGTTTATCTGTTTATCTGTTGATGGACATTTGGGTTGCTTCAGCCTTTTGGCTATTGTGAAACTAATGAGAACATACTGTATAGCACAGGGAACTCTACTCAGTGCTCTGTGGTGACCTAAATGGGAAGGAAATCCAAAAAAGAGAGGCTATATGTATATGTAGCTGATTCACTTTGCTGTACAGTGTAATAATGCTCCTAGGAACATGGGTGTACAAATATCTCTGTGAGATCTTGATTTGAATTCTTTTGGGAATTTCCCAGAAGTGGAATTGCTGGATCGTATGGTAATTCTATTTTTAATTTTTTTAGGAACCACCGTACTGTTTTCCATAGCAACTACATCATTTTGCATTTCCACCAACAATGCACAAGGGTTTCAGTTTCTCCACATTCTCACCAACACATGTTGTTTCTGTTGTTGTTGTTTTTTTAATAATAGCCATCCCAATGTGTGTGAAGTAGTAGTGTTATTTCTTTCTAAATTTAACATACTGTTAAATTCTTAGAGATTATTCTCTGGACAAAAAAAACTCTAATAACTGAATAATAATATATTCTAACCTATAAATAATACATAGTTTCCTCTGTTAGACTTCTGAATTATTTCTAAGTTTTTATTATTATAACTAATGTAGTAGTGATTACCCTTGAACATAAATCTTTGTTCAGATGTCTTATTTTTTTCATCAGAGATTCCTCAAATAGAATTACTGGTGAAAGTATATGAACTTAATTTAAAAAAAAAGTAAATGAACTTTATAAGGCTTACATATTGCTAAATTACTTTCTAGGAAGATTGTATCAGCTAGTATTAAGATCCCTCATCAGCATTAAACATTTTTTCTTTTATTTATTAGCCATTTTAACTTCTTCTGTGAATTGTATGTTCATAGTTATTTTGGTATTGTCTATTTTGAGTAATTTTTTTTTTTTTTTTTTTTTAATGAGGATCTTGAATCAGATGCATATGTTTTGATTGATTGATTGATTGATTGATTTTGGCTGTGTTGGGTCTTCGTTTCTGTGCGAGGGCTTTCTCCAGTTGTGGCAAGCGGGGGCCACTCTTCATCGCGATGCGCGGGCCTCTCTCGTTGCGGAGCACAGGCTCCAGACGCGCAGGCTCAGCAGTTGTGGCTCACGGGCCCAGCCGCTCTGTGGCATGTGGGATCTTCCCAGGCCAGGGCTCGAACCCGTGTCCCCTGCATTAGCAGGCAGATTCTCAACCACTGCGCCACCAGGGAAGCCCTATTTTGAGTAATTTTAAAACTATTAAAAAGTTTTATTTATGTATTATACTAAGTCCCTGTTGGCCAGTGTGATTAGAGCCATTGTTAATTGGTCAGTTTATCAAAATATCAGAACAAGGAAATCATAAAAATAATTATATACTGTAAACATTTTGTTTTACATATAAACATATATGTAGATATTTATGTATCATTGTCTTTTCTTTAAATATAAATTTGCCAGTCAGCTGGCTGAAGAACAGCAGCACCTTTTTGTTCTGGTTTTGGGTTTTTTTAGATAGCATATCCATAATGTATTATCTAGGATTTCAAGTTTTATTTCCTTCCATTAGATAGATCATTTAAAGACACTTCTCATGCAGTCTGAAAGTAGTGTGCTTTTATGTTTTTCAATTTTTTTTTACATCTTTTATGGTTTCTCATCCATACCTAATTTGAAATCAGTTGTTTTAGTTAATAACTTTTATCAAGTCTTTCTAAAGCATTTAATTTAGTTTACATAGAAACTACTTGATATTTTTTATTCATATTTTGTCTGTGTGCCAAACATTTAATTTACATAATTACAGTAACAAGTTCTCCATAAACAGACTTATCCATATGTGCATATTATAGATATATGATAGAGGTAGCATTGCAGATCACTAGGCTAAGGATGAACTGGTCAATAAATAGTGTTGGAACAATTGAGTATCCTTATGAAAAAAAGAAATTGGATTCCTAACTGCCATCATAAACAACTTAATTACCTTAATTAAAGATCTACACATGAAAAGCAAATTATAAATGCTTTTACAAGAAAATATAGGAGAATATGGCTTTGGTCTTAATTATAGAAGAATTTCTTTAAAAATGTGTAATCAAAAGAAAAGATTGACAAACTAATTAAAATTCAGAACTTCTCAAGAAGACAAACCACAGCTAGGAGAAAATATAGCAAAAGACATATCTATTAAAGAACTGTTAACCAAAATATACAAAGAGCTCTTAAAACTCAACAGTAAGAAAATGAACAACCTGATTAAAAAATGGGCAAAGGACCTGGACATCTCACCAAAGAAGATACACAGATGGCAGATAAGCATATGAAAAGATGTTCAACATTATATGTCATTAAGGAATTGCAAATTTAGGCAACAGTGGGATACCACTACACATCTATTAGAATGGCCAAAATCCAGGACTTCCCTGGCGGTCTAGTGGTTAAGACTTCACCTTCCAGTGTGGGGGGTACGGGTTCGATCCCCGGTCGGGGAGCTAAGATCCCACATGGCTCACAGCCAGAAAACCAAAACAGAAAACAGAAGCAATATTGTAACAAATACAATAAAGACTAAAAAAACTGGTCCACATCCAAAAAAAAACTTAAAAAAAAAAAAAGAATGGCCAAAATCCAAAATATTGAGAACACCAAATGCTGACAGAGATGTGGAGTAACAGGAACCCATTTACTACTAGTGGGAATGCAAAATGGTACAGCTCCTTGGAAGACAGTTTGGCAGTTTATTACAAACTAAACATATTCTTACCATGTGACTTAGCAGTTGTGTTCCTTCGTATTTACTCAAATGAGTTGAAATCTTTTGTCCACCCAAAAACTTGCACACACAGATGTTTGTAGCAGCTTTGTTCATAATTGCCAAGGCTTAGAAGCAACCAAGAAGTCAACCAAGGATAAATAAACTGATACATCCATGCAGTGGGATATTATTCAATGCTAAAAAAAAATAGTAAGTTATCAATCTATGAAAAGACATGGAGGAGCCTTAAATGCATATTGCTAAATGAAAGAAGTCAATCTGAAAAGGCTACATAACTGTATGATTCCAACTCTATGACATTCTGGAAAAGGCAAAACTATACAGACAGTAAAAAAAGACATTGGTTGCCAAGGGTCAGGGGTAAGGAAGGGATGAATAGATGGAGTACAGAGGATTTTTAAGGCAGTGAATCCATTCTGTATGATACTATAATGATGGATACATGTCATCATACTTTTGTCAAAACCTATAGAATGTACAACAGCAAGAGTAAACCATAATGTAAACTATGGACTCTGGATGATAATGAAGTGTCAACATAGGTTCATCGATTCTAACAAATGTACCACTCTGTTTTTTGTTTGTTTGTTTGTTTTAATTTTAATCATTTATTCATTTTGTTTGTTGTTTTACAAATGTACCATTCTGGTGTGAGATATTGATAATGGGGGGAGGCTGTGGATATGTAGGGCAGGAGATACATGGGAAATCTCTGTACCTTCCACTTGAGTTGGTTGTGAACCTAAAACTGCTCTAAAAAATAAAGTCTGTTTTTTAAAAATTCAGTACTTCTCTTCATCAAATGACATTATCAAGAAGTGAAAAGACAAGACACAGGATAGAGAAGATATTTCTTCTTCTGGAAATAAGAAACCCGTAAAAAGGTGTTAAGCTTCATTAGTGACTAGGGAAAGGAAATTAAAATGCTTTTGCCCGTGAAATTCATTTTGTACCCACTAGATTGGCAAAGATTAAGGAGTTTAGATAATACCAAGTGTTCGTGCATATACACACCAATGGGAACTCTTAAGCAGTAAAGGGAGCAAACACTGACTTTGGAAAAGTTTGGCACTTTAATAAACTCATTAAAAGTTTGGGGACTTCCCTGACATCACAGTGGTTAAGAATCTGCCTGCCAGTGCAGGGGATGCAGGTTCAATCCCTCGTCCGGGAAGATCCCACATGCCACGGGTCAACTAAGCCCGTGCGTCACAACTACTGAGCCTGTGCTCTAGAGCCCACGGGCCGCAACTACTGAGCCTGTGTGCCACAACTACTGAAGCCCACACGCTCTAGGGCCTGTGTGCCACAACTACTGAGCCCACGTGCTGCAACTGCTGAAGCCCACATGCCTAGAGCCCATGCTCTGCAACAAAGAGAAGCCACCACAGTGAGAAAACTGCACACCGCCACAAAGAGTAGCACCTGCTCACCACAAGTAGAGAAAGCCCACTGGCAGCAATGAAGACCCAATGCAGACAAAATTTTTAAAAAGTTTGGCACAATAATAAACCCATTACATGTTAACATAAATTACATGTATTTTGATGAAAAACATCTATTTCAAAAAATTATTGAAGAGGGCATAGTTTTACATTTTTGCAAATCTCTTTAATGTCTGACCAAATAGACAACAGCTGGATTTTCATATCTGCTCACGCATTCTGTTAGCTGACAGGATGGTGATGTCACCACACATCATGTAGTTTCTGGATTACCTCAACATACACTCATGATTGAGGGTCTGAAAGTCAGATCTTGTCTTAGTGTTACTATGAAACAGTTTCAGCCTCAGGGACCTCAGAGACGCCCTACCCGCCACCCTGCAACAGACTACATTTTTTTTTTTTAATTTTATTTATTTATTTTATTTTTGGCTGTGTTGGGTCTTTGTTTCTGTGCGAGGGCTTTCTCTAGTTGCGGCAAGCGGGGGCCACTCTTCATCGCGGTGCGTAGGCCTTTCACTATCATGGCCTCTCCTGTTGCGGAGCACCAGCTCCAGACACGCAGGCTCAGTAATTGTGGCTCACGGGCCCAGTTGCTCCGCGGCATGTGGGATCCTCCCAGACCAGGGCTCGAACCCGTGTCCCCTGCACTGGCAGGCAGATTCTCAACCACTGCACCACCAGGGAAGCCCCAGACTACATTTTGAGAATCACTGTGATAGCAAGTAGACTAATAGCCATGAGTGTCCAGTATGTTGTAGGTAGCAGTTGTTATTTAAAGGGAGGATTAAAGAATGAAATTAAGTCAGGGTCTTAGTTGAGAGTAAGAGAACTTCTATCATATAACAACTGTTTAAATCTCAACCTCAGGGCTTCCCTGGTTGCGCAGTGGTTAAGAATCTGCCTGCCAATGCAGGGGACATGGGTTTGAGCCCTAGTCCAGGAAGATCCCACATGCCGCTGAGCAACTAAGTCCATGCGCCACAACTACTGAACCTGTGGACTGGAGCCCACGAGCCACAACTTCTGAGCCCGCGCTCCTAGAGCGCATGCTCTGCAACAAGAGAAGCCACTGCAATGAGAAGCCCATGCACCACAATGAAGAGTAGCCCCTGCTCGCCACAACTAGAGAAAGCCCGCATGCAGCAATGAAGACCCAACGCAGCCAAAAATAAAATAAATAAATTTATAAAAAAAAAGAAAGAAGCATAACTAATAAAGTTCCTTTTGTTCTCCCTCCTCAGGGGCAACTTCTATCATGAATTGAATGCATATCTGGAGTGTTTTTTAGTGGGCTTTTTATTGTTGTTGTGTTTGTTTATATATTTTTGTGTATCTGTGAATAACATGTTTTCTGTGTTTTAAAATTTATATAAACAGTATCATAGTCTACTGTGTATTTTAAATATCTTATTTATAAATATGTATTGTTAAACATTTATGCAAGACAGTGAGGGGTACAAATCCTAAGTTTTTGTTAAAATTCTGTCTTTTTTTTCCTATTAATTAACCTCACCCATTTTTCCTAAATGTATGTTGCATTTTTCTTTCAGAATCCTTGAAAAATGGCTCTGCTACAGATGGTGGGAATAAAGTTTATTCTTTTCAGAATAGAAAACACCCTGAAAAGATGGCTAAATTAGGTATGTTGCTTTTCTGACTTCTGTAATCACTATTCACCTTTTCTAAGAAGGTGTATTTAACCACATTTCCCACTGTTATCACCCCATTGCATTCACTAAAAGAATGAATGAGAGATGTTATTTTATTTTCAAGCATACTTAAAGTTATTAGTTTTTTTCATGCTCAGATGTCTTCTGTTCTTAGCTAGGTTCTAAGGTTATAGTAGAGACCCTGTCTTAGTTTCCTTCCCACAACATCTAGCATAGGCTCTTAACAAATTTTTGTTACGTAAACGAGTGACTTAAGTCACACAGAGATATTCTGAATTTATTGAATAAGAGTTTTACACTGTATGTAGAAGAAAAGAGTTGTTCGTATTATAGAAAATTATTTATGTAAAATTGTTAGGAATGGGCTGTTCTAAAATTTTTCTTACCCAGGTTACCACTTATACTAATTACACATGAATTACTGATTTTCAGAGAACTAAACTTAAATAAATTATATATAACATTAAAATTAAACTGGCAATTTAATTCTTTTTAAAAATTCAGGTGGCACTATTCTTGGATCCTGTGGCATGAGGGGTCATCAGTTTTGAAAGCTTTGAGGAAAGGAAATAACATGTGAAAGCACTTTAAAATTAAGGACGTCCATAAGTATATGGAAGTTTGGGAATACCAAAAAGTTAAGAGCAAGGGAATAATAATTAACTACCTGGCAAAATGTAGTCGTTGTACAAGAGGACTTATAATCTATAATTATAGAACATCTATATATGTGTCTTAAGTGGTGTATTTTTATGCAGTCATTGTAGCCAGTGATCATTTAAACATTCAAAGTCAAATGAATGTCACACTTGTTGAGTGTTGACACTGATGAGGGACATAAAAGAAGTAATTATAAGACCTGTGTTTCTGAACATAATACAATTTAAGCATTTGCAAAATTCAGTTTTTCTGAAAGGTATAATATTATATGCATCATTAATTTTGAACCTAACATGGTACGTACAATAATTTACACTAATTGATGTGTTTCTTAGAGTTTATTATCTACATAAAGAAATTTAAAAAGTTTTTGATACAAATGAACTTATTTACAAAACAGAAATAGACTCACAGACCTAGAAAACACACTTATGGTTACCAAAGGAAAAGTGAGGGGAGGTTTAAATTAGGAGTCTGGGATTAACAGATACACACTACTATATAGAATATAGATAAACAGCAAGGATCTACTTACTGTATAGCACAGGGAACTATACTTGATATTTTGTGATAACCTATATGGGAAAAGAATCTGAAAAAAATGGAATCACTTTGCTGTACACCTGGAACTAACACAACACCTTAAATCAACTATACTTCAATGAAAAATAAATAAATTTTAAAAAAAATTAAAAAATTTTTGATCTGTAAAAATGACTGAATTCTGTATAGGATCTCTGGGACACCAGAGGAAAATGCTAATATAATTACTAGAGGAAAGATCAGATAGACACCAAGGCCAAAGTGAAACCCTAAGGACAGAGAAGCATTGGAGAAGGAGAACTAATAGTGGAAAGAAAAATGGAACCTCACTGGAGTATCAAATAGAAGTTCCCTGAGTGGATAGTCAACATGCACATAACTGCAGTGATACATGTCTCATATCTGTATGTGCTGTGAGGAACTTAAGTATTGTTATGATGGGCATTTCTGTCATCAGATCTGAAAGAAATATAGTCATGAAAAGATAGTTTTCTGGATAGTTTAAGACTGATCATACTTTCCAAAATCTGTGTTTAGTTAGGACCTGTGTTTAGTTATGTTGCTCTTTGACTTATTAAGTATTTTTGCTAATTGTGTTTACATCTAAATATATCAATAAAATAGAATGCCTTAATATTTTAAAATAAGTTATGATCTGTCAGAAAATCATATATTACTCTGAGTATAAAAGATGATTAAATATAATTGGACTAACCAAGATATAGGGCTAGAAATAGAGCAAGAGTTAGATTGGAAGGCTTTGTAAAACACAGAGAACACGTCCAGGATGAGTAAGTAAATGCAAAGAAAGAGCAAAGGTAGAATTACCACATAGAAAGGGCAAGGACAGTAAGGAGTTTGACCAGCTTCGAGAAAGAGATGAATTTAAGGAAATTGAAACTAGATTGGATAGATAGGATCAGATAATAACCTGATGAGAAGTTATTATTAGGCAAAGAGGAGTTTTATTTTAAAATTTCTAATATGTTGCAGACCAGTTGTTGTATGAAATATAATACAAATGAATTAGAAAATTAAATAAAATATTTGCCCCAATTTTTTATTATTGAAATTAATATCCATACATGGATGACTGTCTCTTGTTTCCTTTCCTCTTCAATTCTTCCTTTTTCTTCCTTTCTCCTTTTGTAGTTTAAAGTTATTTAAAAGCAGAGAATTTTTGTTTCAATATAAAACCAAAATGATGTCAGCTAAGTTACTTTGTACTTTTGTGGCTTTTTGTTGATGTGAAGGTTTTTTTCCTATCCTGTGGATCAACAGCCTTTAATCCAAACATGGCATATTTTTCTGGTATAAAGAGAAGGCCAACGCCTGAGCTTTAGGTACCTGCAGGTTAGAATGCTTGGGAGGATGAGGGCAGTGAAGTAGAGATGGAATAACTACCAACAGTAGGCAGGGACCAGGCTAATACTATGAAACCCAGATGGAGGAACAATTTCAAAGAAAGATATAAAAAACTGTAATGAATGATACAGAAGATCAAGGAGGTTAAGAAAAAAGAAACCAGTGCATTTGTAGGGACTGTCATGAATATCTTGGGTCAGTTCCAAGATTGGATAAAGCTGTGTGAAATAGGTTAAAAAGAGTTTGAGTCAGTAAAGTGGCTTAATTTACACAATTCAACTATACTTTGTCTTTAAAAAAAAAAGAAAAGATGGAAGAGAACTTAAATAGTGTTCTCAGTGAACAGTGTTCTTAGTGTATGTTAATTGGGGAAATGTAAATCTCTTCCTTCAGTTAGACTCAATTCCCATATGCCTATCACAGTGTGAGAATGTGAGCATCTTTAAAGATAAACATTGTATTTTTCATTTTAAATGGCCCCCTTTTTTAAAAGTAAATTTATTTATTTATTTATTTTTGACTGTGTTGGGTCTTTGTTGCTGCGTGCAGGCTTTCTTTAGTTGCGGCGAGCGGAGGCTACTCTTCGTTGCAGTTCGTGGGTTTCTCATTGCAGTGCTTCTCTTGAGCACGGGCTCTAGGTGCGCGGGCTTCAGTAGTTATGGCATGCAGGCTCAATAGTTGTGGCTCACGGGCTCTAGGGCACAGGCTCAGCAGTTGTGGCGCATGGGCTTAGTTGCTCCGTGGCATGTGGGATCTTCCCGTACCAGGGCTCAAACCCATGTCCCCTGCATTGGCAGGAAGATTCTTAACCACTGCGCCACCAGGGAAGTCCTGGCCCCTTCTGTTCAGAAGCCAATTATTTCATCTGATGCTCAGTTGAAGAAATGCCATCTGGGACTTCCCTGGTGGTCCAGTGGCTAAGACTCCGTACTCCCAATGCAGGGGGCCTGGGTTCGATTCCTGGTCAGGGAACTAGATCCCATGTGCATGCTGCAACTAAGAGTTTGCATGCCGCAGCTAAAGATCCCCCGTGCCACAACTAAGACCCGGCCCAGCCAAATAAATGAATAAATAAATAAATATTAATGAAAATGAAATGTTATCTGTTCAGTGCTATATCATATTTTATACATTATTAATATGTGTTAGGGTTTTAGGCACAAGTAATAAAATAAACCACATTTTATGGGAGACTTAAGAGCTTTAAAAGTATAATTTTAAATATACACAGTTTTCAGTTGATTTTAATTTATTTATTTATTTATTTATTTTGGCTGTGTTGGGTCCTCATTTCTGTGTGAGGGCTTTCTCTAGTTGCGGCGAGCGGGGGCCACTCTTCATCGCTGTGCGCGGGCCTCTCACTATCGCGGCCTCTCTTGTTGCGGAGCACAGGCTCCAGACGCGCAGGCTCAGTAATTGTGGCTCACGGGCCTAGTTGCTCCGCGGCATGTGGGATCCTCCCAGACCAGGGCTCGAACCCGTGTCCCCTGCATTGGCAGGCGGATTCTCAACCACTGCGCGACCAGGGAAGCCCTTCAGTTGATTTTAGATCCCACTTTCTGGCCATTCTTTCTTAACTGTTAGCAAAGATGTGCCTCGAATATATATGGTAAAGAAATGGAAGGAGTATAAACCTGTCAATGGAGAAGAGAGAGGGAGAGTGTGTGATAATTGGAGAAAGCAGCGAGGTTAAAGTTAGCTCTTTATTTGTATTTTTTTGCGAGACCTGTGGATAACTGAAGGAAGACTTGGAAGATGCTTGGAACACAGTGAGTAAAGGTGAAAGCAGTAGTACTCTTAACATGGCTAGGTTTATTTATCTTTCTGATATTAGAAGCAGCAGGTTTCTTATTTTTTTAAATTTATGTAAGTGAAATAAGGCTATTTCCCCTCTTAATCTACTGTTGTCCATTAAAAGTTTTTTTTAATATATTTCTTTTGTCTGTTTACAGCTTCAGAACTAGCAAAAACACCAAGAAAAAGTGTTTCATCCAATTTGAAGAGTGATCCTGAAATTACCATAGACATTCCTCAGTGTAGCAAGGGTAAGATTTTACTTCACTTCTTTAAAGAGAGTTTTCATAGGTGCTTCAAAGTTATAGTATGTTACTTTTTTTTCTTGTCTAAGTGCATTTTTATATATTTTCTTCTTTTCTGTTCTGAAAATTCATTCAGTAAATGCAGTTAGTACCCCAACCTGTGTGCTTTAGCATACCCATATTTAGCTATCAATAAAAGGGGAAAAGATCTGTGTGGGTTGAAGTTGTACAGGTTGACAGGGCCAACTAGAAACAGTCTTAAATCCTGTTGTCATTTGCTTGAGTTAGCCAAATGTTTGTGGAAGATTTGCTTTGGCAAATACTATTGGAAATAGGGTTTTGGGGATTTGGAAGTCTTATAGTTTGGAGAATTGTGGAGCAGTTGTTTTTGAATGACCCATTCTAACTAGATTAAATAGTGTACTTTAAAAATAATGAACAATGAAAAGGACTCCATTTTTTCTTGTTACATGAGTGCTACAGAAATGTCATTAATGGGAGAAATCATAAAATTAATAGTGACAGTTCAGCCTCTAGTGGAGATGCAGTTAATTGAGAATTCAATAATATGTAGTGGCTTCTGGGTAGAACCTGCACCTTTGCTTTTAATGAAACTAGGCTATTATGGAAAGTGAAGTATTTGTAGTAAGTAATGGCTTTTTGTTTCATTCTTTAGGGCATTCTGCTTCAGACAAAGTTCAGTTGAAGGTAAGCAATTGAGTAAAAACAAGGAAAACCCTTAGTGTTACAAAGTTAAGACATGATGAAAAATATCCATTTCATCTCTTAATTTAGATAATACTTTTATCATTTATAGGTATTTGCCAATTAAATACCTAACTTACAGATAAAGAATCTGAGGCTCAGAGGTGAAGTGGCTTGTCTAAGTTCACCAAACTAGGAAGGAGAAAAGCTGGAAAATGAAGCTAGGTCTTCTGGACCCACCTGTTGTGCCTTTTCTATGTCAGAACTATCCCTGGGTGTTTTTTTTGTTCATTTGTTTGTTTTTAATTTAATTTAATTTATTTATTTTTGACTGTGTTGGGTCTTCTGGCATTCTTTTTCAAGTTGTGGATCACAACACATTAGTGGATCTTGTTTATTCCCTAAGAGACGATAAGAAAACCTGTTAGTCAGTGGTATTATATTTACATACCACAATAAAAGAGAACATCAGTCTGCGAGTCTTAGTGCACTGTCTTAGAAGGGGGAGTTCAGGAGAGAATATGTATAGGGCTTGGGGATCTGGACTCGAGGGGTTTAAGGCACATGTATCAAGATGGGGAACTGATCTGTATTAGACAGAATTCATGGCATAGTATTTTAGGAGTAGTGGACACAGTGAGGAGAGGGTCTTGAATTGAGTTTTGATAAGTAAACGAATGTTTGATAAGCTAGCTGTTTGCCCTGGTAAGTAGTCTGTTGTCCTGATGGGAAAATAGGTTGCCCAAATGAGCAAACTGTCAAGATAAATTAGTTTGCAGAAATTTCTGTAGCAAACAGTGAAGTTATTTAATAGTTTATAGCCTTATCTTTTTGAGCAAGAATTTTCTGAAATGGTTATTTTGACACAAATATTCTCAGACCTGATAATTAAGCTATATGGATATAGGTTGTCTCAACTCTCAGTGTTGAAATCAGTTTAGTAGGGCATGATCTACAGTTTAAAAAAATGAAATAGAATAAATTAGAAAATTTCTATTTTATAAGTATTATTTAATTATAATTTGGTTAAGTTATATATGCACATGTGTACTGGATCAAGGTGGCAAAACGTAAAAAAAAACCGTATAAGGATCTGGACCAAAGAAGTTTGAAATATACTGTGATATACTTTATAAACCCAGTAGGTGATCAGATCACCTATTATAATAGTATTCTTAATATCCCAAATCATAATTTAGTTATAATATTTGTAACTAGCACCCACAACTTATCACAAGATAACAGACTTAAATTTTTTGTCATATTTTCATGTTGCCAAAAAAACACAGGGTACTTTATCTTTTTATCAGTACTGTTAAGTTGTCATGTATACACCAGTAGGCATTTTATTGTACTAGAAATTGAATGGTGTTAAAGTGTTGTATGCTGTAAGGAAAAGAAAAACGTGCGTTATACTCTGTAAAATGTTTAAAAAATTAAAAATACAGAAGTAAAAAGTAGAAATCTTTTTTCTCTCCTTCTCACAGACTACTTTAACACCAGTAAATTTCTCGTACATGGAAAGGCCCACTGCAGTAAGTATAGGAGTCCCATTTCCTTGCTTACTCATCATCCCTGGACAGTATTACCTTGTTTTAGAAAAAATATTCTAATCTGGTGGGTGAAGAATGATTCAAAGGCTGATAAGCTTTTTCTTTACATAATAATAGAAGTGCATCCTTCGCAGGTGTCTGGAATACAACTTCTAGAACCACTCTAGGAATCCTTCGGAATTCGTTGTATCATTTTTGTTGTCATACTCTCCCCCCGCAACAAATTCATATATTGTTGTCTTCCAGGTCTAGGAAGGAGCTCATCTGATTCTAATGTCTATTGAAAACAAAATATTTTTCTTCCTTTCTAGCCTTTCTTTGACTCAGAGACATCATTAATTTTCATGTCATCATTATTATTTGACTATTTAAACTATATTGCTTTTTTATTTTTAAACAGAACAATGATAAAAGTGAATTTCTGTCAACAGCACCTCGTGGGCTAAGGAAAAGACTAATAGGTGTGTATTTCTTTTTACACTGAGTTTTTATAAAAAGAAGCATCTAAACAAGAGGCAATAATGGTTAAATATACAGGTTCTAGTCTTAGAATGTTTACTTTTTATCTTTGGGCTGCCACTTACAGGGACCTCTCTATGCCTCAATTTTTTTCATTTGCGAAATAGGGATAATAATGGTACCAGCCTCAGAGTTATTTTGAGATTAATTGAAATAAAGGATGTCAAAGTGCTTAGTGTAGTGCTTGACCTTGGTATGTGCTTAACAGGTGTTGGCTATTATTACCTTTTATTATTATAACTACTTATTGCTATTTCTTTTCATGAAAGAAAGGATATGTTCATGTCTTCAATTAAGCTGTAGATTCCTTAAGGGCAAGGACTATATCTTATATTTTAACTCATAACACTTAGCACTATGTCTTTACATTATAGTCAATGGATATTGAGGTTAGTTAAAATTCTTCAATAAAATAACATGCTTTTTAGTTTATTTGCCTGAGACAGTTTTAGAAATGGTTCTGTTGATTTATTTAGAAGTTTTATCAATATATTGAAACAATTTTAAATATTTACAGTTGTACTGAATACTATACAAAGCCAAGTAAACAGACATGGTTCCCGCCTTTGGGAAAATTATAAATGGTTTTGGGTTTTTTTTATGTTTTGGGGGGGTTTTTTTGGCCACACCACGTAGCTTGTGGGATCTTAGTTCCCCAGCCCGGGGTTGAACCCGGGCCACGGCAGCGAAAGCGCTGAGTCCTAAACACTGGACTGCCAGGGAACTCTCTGGTTTGGGGTTTAAATATTTAACTTTGGGGCAAATGACTTTTTGACCTTTATATTTCTGAAAGACGTCAACTCCTTTCTTGGGGTTGACCCCTTGACAATAATGTTAGCTAACATTGTTAAATCTATGCCCTGTAGCCCTTTTTTTTTTCAAGGTATAGAGTTGATAATACATTTTTAATCAACATAAAAATTGTAACACTAAATTATTGTATATCTGAAGCAATAAAAGATGATATATGCAATTGATTATTATTATTTTATGTCAAATACATCCCACATCTTAAGTTTCCTCCTTACCCCACAGAAGAATCCTTTTTAGAGAGAAGGTGAACTTCCTTCTCCTTCTCAATCACCACCAAACAAATATATATCAACATGTGTGATGTATTCATGTAAATAGGGTAAAGACATTGTCTGGTACCTCCTACCACTTCTAACCCTTGCATCTACCATGGGCAGCAATCAGTGTAAATCTGAATCTGCTAAGCTATGTATGCCCACAAAATCAAGCCTTTTTTTTTCTTTTTCAGTATCTATATTTGTTATATGCTGACTCTGGATATTCTGAAATATGCTCTTCAAAATAAAGAGTGATTTGCTTAAAATTATTTCATTCATATTTTGGAAGTTAACCTTTTATGATAGTTTTATACTTATTTTGTTGAGTGTAAGTTTTATCCTTACTTTATGATTATAAAACTAGCTTTATTATTTCTGGAGAGTGGTGGGGGTGGCTACGGTTTGTTTAAAAATATAATTCTTATATCTACTATGGGATGGATTGTGCGTATGTATTAGTAGTGCTTAAAGTAGTAGCTGTCATTTATTGAGTGCTCTATCAGGGTGGCATTTTCAGTAGGCAGCAATGGAAAATTCTATAACAATGGCTTAAGCCATGGACACTGAAGTATCTCACATCATAAGTCTAGAGATACACAGTTCACGGTTGATGTAGTGACTCAACAGTGTCATGAGGGATACAGGTTCTTCCTATCTTTTCGCTTTGCCACTGGCATTTTTCATCTTTAGTTTTGATATTTTATATTGCAAAATGGCTTCCATAGCTTTAATCTATGGGTATAAGTAAGGGGCTTTCCTTCCATAAGTGAGGAAAATCTTTCCCAGAAGCTTCCAGCAAATTTCCCCTCAAGTTTCATTGGTTAAAGGTTTACATAGCCAACTCTAGTTGCAAAGGAGGCTGAGAGAGCACGTATCTGGCAAAGGAAAAGACAATTAAATTACTGTGATTGTTTATCCCTTAGGGTGGAGCACATAGCCACATTTTACAATGAATTCTATTAGCAAGGAAGAAGGAAAGAGAATGGTATTAGGTATGACTGACAATTTCTGCCACATTTCCTATGTGTTAGGCATTGTTTGTTGCTTTACATGCATTTCAATGTAATCTTCACAATGCTTTATTAAATTAGACACTGGTAGCCTCATTTGATAAGTGAGGAAACTGGTGCTCAGAAAACTTACATAACTAGCTCTGGTGAAATCATCAGCAAGTAATGACAAAACCAGAAGTCACAATATCTTACTTCAAAGCCCACGCTCTTCGTAATACCCCACAATGCCTCTCTTGTCAAACTGTCCAATTTTCCCAATTGCTTCCTCCCCACACAGTTCCAAGGTCTCATTCTGACAGTGAAAGTGAATATTCTGCTTCCAACTCGGAGGACGATGAAGGGGTTGCACAGGAATATGAAGAGGACACTAATGAAGTCATATTGAGCGAACAGATTCAAGCTCAGAATAGAGTAGTTTCGGCTCCTGTTTGCAAAGAAACGCCTTCTAAGAAAATGAAAAGAGATAAAACAGTAAGTGAAGAGAGAGACTTTAAAGAAAAATCAGTAATATCTCAAAGATAAGCTACCTAAGAGATCCAAATGGGAGGATGAACATAATTTTTTTTCTTCACTTTTCTACATTTTCTCAGCCTTTCACATAAATTCCCGCATATATTTGTGTCTATTTCTGGACTTCGTATCCTGGCCTCTCTGTATCCATATTCATGTATCAGTACCATAGTATATGCTAAAGGTGACAATTCAGTTGAATAAAAAGAGCTTTTAAATAAATATTGATTGGATAATTGGAGGCAAGACTTCTCAGTATATACCTTTTTATATAGTTTCATTTTTGTAACGTTGCTGATGTAAAGTCAGTGTAAGTAATAAATGATGTGACTATGGACCCATGTTGCATCGTTTGGAGAACACTGCACCTATTATGGCCTGAGAAAAGACTAATTATCCCAGCGTGCTCTGTAAAGACTCAGAGCAGTCTAGGAAGCCTCCTGCTTGAATGACTTTCCATTCCTTCCTTACCACCATGCAGCTCAGTCGTGCCCCAAATCAGTAGAACACGTGGTGAGTCATTTTACTGGAATAGTAGGCAAGTCTTTTTTTACCTTGCTGTTGATGTCTTTCTCATTTCCACAGTCCTTCAACTGTACTAATTAAAGGATTTGCTAGGAGTGTGTGAGGCAAAACAAAGGTCCTGATGTGTAAAACCCTTTTTTTTTCCCAGTCTAAGTGGGAATTGTATGTTGGAATTTAGGAATCGTTTTTGGGCAGACTACTTCAATCTAGTGATTTTCTTCAACTTTTATGATCCTAAGAGTTACTCAGTTTTACTACTGGAATTAAATTTGCTTGGTCCTTAGTCTGTGTTGTTGCTTCAAAAAGAAAATACTGACTGCCAAGTAAAGAATTTCACATATCCTGTTTATGCTAATATTACTGTCTAGTCCTCATATAAAACAAATATCTGAACCTAAGAACTCACTTTGCTTTGTCCACTTTCAGAGTGACTTAGTAGAAGAATATTTTGAAGCCCACAGCAGTTCAAAAGTTTTAACCTCTGATAGAACACTGCAGAAACTAAAGAGGGCTAAACTGGATCAGGTATGTTGCAAGGAGTGTTATTTGTAAATTGTTCTTATTGTGAGCTGAAAAATATAGTACATAAGCAGCAAATCTGAAGAGTAAGTGTACATAGCAGAATACTATCCTGATCAGATGAAACACAAATTAGTGTGACATCACTATTGCGTATTTTATTATGTAAATGGTAACTGGTTCATTGGATTAGAATTGTTTGACATACTCTAATTATACATATATAATTATATATTTTTCTCTTATTTATTGTTTCTTCAGGATTTATAATCATCAGGGTCACAGTTTCTTTTTTTTAATTTATTGAAGTATAGTTGTTTTACAATGTTGTATTAATTTCTACTGTACAGCAAAGTGATTCAGTTATACCTGTATATATATTTTTTCATATTCTTTTCCGTTATGGTTTATCACAGGATTTTTTTTAACATCTTTATTGGAGTATAATTGCTTTACAATGGTGTGTCAGTTTCTGCTTTATAACAAAGTGAATCAGTTATACATATACATATGTCCCCATATCTCTTCCCTCTTGCATCTCCCTGCCTCCCACCCTCCCTATCCCACCCCTCTAGGTGGTCACAAAGCACCCAGCTGATCTCCCTGTGCTATGTGGCTGCTTCCCACTAGCTAGCTATTTTATGTTTGGTAGTGTATATATGTCCATGCCACTCTCTCACTTTGTCCCAGCTTATCCTTCCCCCTCCCCGTATCCTCAAGTCCATTCTCTAGTAGGTCTGCATCTTTATTCCTGTCTTGCCCCTACGTTCTTCTGACCATTTTCTTTTTTTTTTCTTTTTTTTTTTTTAGATTCCATGTATATGTGTTAGCACACAGTATTTGTTTTTCTCTTTCTGACTTATTCACTCTGTATGACAGTCTCTAGGTCCATCCACCTCACTACAAATAACTCAGTTTCGTTCCTTTTTATGGCTGAGTAATATTCCATTGTATATATGTATCACAGGATTTTGAATATAGTTCCCTGCGCAGGGTCATAGTTTCTTTGATATCCATGTACCATTAATCTCTGTTATCAGTTTAACCCACATATTCATTGAACCTCACACTGGTCATAAAACAAAGACTGACCTGACTCTCAGTTAAAAACCTTGCAAAAAGCAGAGGATATTCTGCTTCTTGCTATTATGGAAAGCCTGCCCATTGCAGTAAGGTAACAAGGTTGCTATATACTATGGTTCCAGTGTCTCGTTTTTTTTTTTTTGTTTTTTTTTTTTTTATAATTTTAATTGCATTTTTTATTTGCTCACTCTTTTTTTTTTTTTTAATTTATTTTATTTATTTATTTATTTATTCATTTAATTTTTTTTTTTTTTTTTTTTTTGGCTGTGCTGGGTCTTCGGTTCGTGCGAGGGCTTTCTCTAGTTGCGGCAAGTGGGGGCCACTCTTCATCGCGGTGCGGGGACCGCTCTTCATCGCGGTGCGCGGGCCTTTCACTATCGCGGCCCCTCCCGTTGCGGGGCACAGGCTCCAGACGCGCAGGCTCAGCAGCTGTGGCTCACGGGCCCAGCTGCTCCGTGGCATGTGGGATCTTCCCAGACCAGGGCTCGAACCCGTGTCTCCTGCATTAGCAGGCAGATTCTCAACCACTGCGCCACCAGGGAAGCCCCAGTGTCTCGTTTTATAAAAAAATACCATACAGTTAGACTCAGGGCTTTGACAGATACCTCACTAAGAGAGGACAAAGAACCATCTGAATAAGAAAATCTTTCATTAGAAACTGGGCTTGAGGGACTTCCCTGGTGATCCTTGGTTAGGACTCTGTGCTTCCACTGCAGGGGGCATGGGTTCAATCCCTGGTCAGGGAACTGAGATCCCACAAGCCATGCAGCCAAAAAGAAAAAAAAGAAACTGGCTTGATAATTTAAGTCACGAAGAGATTGTTATTGACTCAGAGAGAATCAAGATTTTATCTGAAATAGGAATTCAGTGCAATTTCCTAAGGTATACAGGGCTTTTGACAGTTTTCCAGCTATAGAAAAGAGAGAAGAGAGGTTTACCATAGGGTAAACCTCTATGGCTTGGATGACATGGTGCTGTGTGGTTGTGGGTTTTTGGTTTTTTCTGTTTTGTTTGTTTGTTTCCACCTGTCTCATAGGTATTGCAACTCAGATCAGAGACTAGCTGAAAACATGTGTCAAGAAACCAAGCTGTTCAAGAAAGAGATGGCACTAACATCTGCGTAGTGCATGTATTTTTTTTTTTTTATATACAGCAGGTTCTTAATAGTCATCAGTTTTATACACATCAATGTATACATGTCAATCCCAATCTCCCAGTTCATCCCACCACACCCACACCCACACCCACACCCACCCGCCACCGCTTTCCCCCTTGGTGTCCATACGTTTGTTCTCTACATCTGTGTCTCTATTTCTGCACTGCAAACCGGTTCATCTGTACCATTTTTCTAGGTTCCACATATATGTGTTAATATATGATATTTGTTTTTCTCTTTCTGACTTACTTCACTCCATATAACAGTCTCTAGATTCATCCACATCTCTACAAATGACCCAATTTGGTTCCTTTTTATGGCTGAGTAATATTCCATTGTATATATGTACCACATCTTCTTTATCCATTTGTCTGTTGATGGGCATTTAGGTTGCTTCCATGACCTGGCTATTGTAAATAGTGCTGCAGTGAATATTGGGGTGCTTGTGTCTTTTTGAATTATGGTTTTCTCTGGGTATATGCCCAGCAGTGGGATTGCTGGATCATATGGTAATTCTATTTTTAGTTTTTTAAGGAACCTGCATACTGTTCTCCATAGTGGCTGTATCAATTTACATGCCCACCAACAGTGCAAGAGAGTTCCCTTTTCTCCACACCCTGTCCAGCATTTGTTGTGTGTAGATTTTCTGATGATGCCCATTCTAACAGGAGTGAGGTGATACCTCATTGTAGTTTTGATTTACATTTCTCTAATAATTAGTGATGTTGAGCAGCTTTTCATGTGCTTCTTGGCCATCTGTATGTCCTCTTTGGAGAAATGTCTGTTTAGGTCTTCTACCCATTTTTGGATTGGGTTGTTTGTTTTTATTTTTATTTTTTTATTTTTTTATTTTTTATTTTTTATTTTTTTTATGTAATGTCTGAAACATTTATATTAACATATTTCCATACAAATACAAGATTTTTAGAAATTTCATGTAATGTCTGAAACATTTATATTAACATATTTCCATACAAATAACCCAATGAAAGTTTAGTATTAGTTGTTTTGTTTGTTTTTTTATACTGCAGGTTCTTATTAGGCATCAGTTTTATACACATCAGTGTATACATGTCAATCCCAATCGCCCAATTCAGCACACCACCATCCCCACCTCACCGCAGTTTTCCCCCCTTGGTGTCCATATGTCCATTCTCTACATCTGTGTCTCAACTTCTGCCCTGCAAACTGGCTCATCTGTACCATTTTTCTAGGTTCCACATACATGCATTAATATACGATATTTGTTTTTCTCTTTCTGACTTACTTCACTCTGTATGACAGTCTCTAGATCCATCCACGTCTCAACAAATGACTCAATTTCGTTCCTTTTTATGGCTGAGTAATATTCCATTGTATATATGTACCACAACTTCTTTATCCATTCGTCTGTTGATGGGTGTTTGTTTTTAAATATTGAGCTGCATGAGCTGTTTATATATTTTGGAGATTAATCCTTTGTCCGTTGATTCATTTGCAAATATTTTCTCCCATTCTGAGGGTTGTCTCTTTGTCTTGTTTGTAGTTTCCTTTGCTTTGAAAAAGCTTTTAAGTTTCATTAGGTCCCATTTGTTTATTTTTGTTTTTATTTCCATTATTCTAGGAGGTGGATCAAACAAGATCTTGCTGTGATTTATGTCAAAGAGAGTTCTTCCTATGTTTTCCTCTAAGAGTTTTAGAGTGTCCGGTCTTACATTTAGGTCTTTAATCCATTTTGAGTTTACTTTTGTGTATGGTGTTAGGGAGTGTTCTAATTTCATTCTTTTACACATAGCTGTCCAGTTTTCCCAGCACCACTTATTGAAGAGACTGTCTTTTCTACATTGTATATCCTTGCCTCCTTTGTCATAGATTAGTTGACCATAGGTGCGTGGGTTTATCTCTGGGTTTTCTATCCTGTTCCATTGATCTATATTTCTGTTTTTGTGCCAGTACCATATTGTCTTGATTACTGTAGCTTTGTAGTATAGTCTGAAGTCAGGGAGTCTGATTCCTCCAGCTCCATTTTTTTCCCTCAAGACTGCTTTGGCTCTTCGGGGTCCTTTGTGTCTCCATACAAATTTTAAGATTTTTTGCTCTAGTTCTGTAAAAAGCGCCATTGGTAATTTGATAGGGATTGCATTGAATCTGTAGATTGCTTTGGGTAGTATAATCATTTTCACAATGTTGAGTCTTCCAATCCAAGAACATGGTATATCTCTCCATCTGTTGGTATCATCTTTAATTTCTTTCAACAGTGTCATATACTTTTCTGCATACAGGTCTCTTGTCTCCCTCAGTAGGTTTATTCCTAGGTATTTTATTCTTTTTGTTGCAATGGTAAATGGAAGTGTTTCCTTAATTTCTCTTTCAGATTTTTCATCATTAGTGTATAGGAATGCAAGAGATTTCTGTGCATTAATTTAGTATCCTGCAACTTTACCAAATTCATTGATCAGCTCTAGTAGTTTTCTGGTGGCATCTTTAGGATTCTTTGTGTATAGTGTCATCTGCAAACAGTGACAGTTTTGCTTCTTCTTTTCCAATTTGTATTCCTTTTATTTCTTTTTTCTTCTCTGATTGCCATGGCTCAGACTTCCAAAGCTATGTTGAATAATAGTGGTGAGAGTGGACATCCTTGTCTTGTTCCTGATCTTAGGAATACTTTAAGTTTTTCACCATTGAGAATGATGTTTGCTGTGGGTTTGTCATATATGGCTTTTATTATGTTGAGGTAGGTTCCCTCTCTGCCCACTCTCTGGAGAGTTTTTATCATAAATGGGTGTTGAATTTTGTCAAAAGCTTTTTCTGCATCTATTGAGATGATCATGTGGTTTTTATTCTTCAATTTGTTAATATGTTGTATCACATTGATTGATTTGCATATATTGAAGAATCCTTGCATCCCTGGGATAAATCCCACTTGATCATGGTGTATGATCCTTTTAATGTGTTGTTGGATTCTGTTTGCTAGTATTTTGTTGAGGATTTTTGCATCTATATTCATCAGTGATATTGGTCTGTAATTTTCTTTTTTTATAGTATCTTTGTCTGGTTTTGGTATCAGGATGACGGTGGCCTGGTAGAATGAGTTTGGGAGTGTTCCTTCCTCTGCAATTTTTTGGAGGAGTTTGAGAAGGATGGGTGTTAGCTCTTCTCTAAATGTTTGATAGAATTCACCTGTGAAGCCATCTGGTCCTGCACTTTTGTTTGTTGGAACATTTTTAATCACAGTTTCAATTTCATGACTTGTGATTGGTCTGTTCATATTTTCTGTTTCTTCCTGGTTCAGTCTTGGAAGCTTATCCCTTTCTAAGAATTTGTCCATTTCTTCCAGGTTGTCCATTTTATTGGCATAGAGTTGCTTGTAGTAGTCTCTTAGGATGCTTTGTATTTCTGCGGTGTCTGTTGTAACTTCTCCTTTTTCATTTCTAATTTTATTGATTTGAGTCCAATCCCTGTTTTTCTTTTTTTTTTTTTTTTAAATTTATTTATTTAATTAATTAATTTATTTATTTTTTGGCTGTGCTGGGTCTTCGGTTCGTGCGAGGGCTTTCTCTAGTTGCGGCAAGTGGGGGCCACTCTTCATCGCGGTGCGGGGACCGCTCTTCATCGCGGTGCGCGGGCCTTTCACTATCGCGGCCCCTCCCGTTGCGGGGCACAGGCTCCAGACGCGCAGGCTCAGCAGCTGTGGCTCACGGGCCCAGCCGCTCCGTGGCATGTGGGATCTTCCCAGACCAGGGCTCGAACCCGTGTCTCCTGCATTAGCAGGCAGATTCTCAACCACTGCGCCACCAGGGAAGCCCCCCTGTTTTTCTTGATGAGTCTGGCTAATGGTTTATCAATTTTGTTTATTTTCTCAAAGAACCAGTGTTTAGTTTTATTGATGTTTGCTATTGCTTTCTTTGTTTCTATTTCATTTATTTCTACTCTATTCTTTATGATTTCTTTCCTTCTGCTAACTTTGGGTTTTGTTTGTTCTTCTTTCTCTAGTTCCTTTAGGTGTAAGGTTAGATTGTTTATTTGAGATTTTTCTTGTTTCTTTAGGTAGGCTTGTATAGCTATAAACTTCCCTCTTAGAACTGCTTTTGCTGCATCCCATAGGTTTTGGATCTTTGTGTTTTCATTGCCATTTGTCTCTAGGTACTCTTTTTTTTTTTTTTTTAATAAATTTACTTATTTTATTTATTTATTTTTGGCTGCGTTGGATCTTCGTTCCTGCGCGCGGGCTTTCTCTAGTTGTGGCGAGCGGGGGCTGCTCTTCGTCGTGTTGCGGTGGCTTCTCTTGTTGCAGAGCACGGACTCCAGGCATGTAGGCTTCAGTAGTTGTGGCTCACGGGCTTAGTTGCTCCGCGGCATGTGGGATCTTCCCCGACCAGGGCTCGAACCCGTGTCCCCTCCATAGGCAGGCAGATTCTTAACCACTGTGCCACCAGGGAAGCCCTGTCTCTAGGTACTTTTTGATTTCCTCTTTGATTTCTTCAGTGATCTCTTGGTTATTTAGTAGTGTATTGTTTAGCCTCCATGTGTTTGTGTTTTTTATTTTTTTTTTCCCCGTAATTGATTTCTAATCTCATAATGTTGTGGTCAGAAAAGATGCTTGCTATGATTTCAGTTTTCTTAAATTTACTGAGGCTTGATTTGTGACCCAAGATGTGATCTATCCTGGAGAATGTTCCGTGTGCACTTGAGAAGAAAGTGTATTCTGCTACTTTTAGGTGGAATGTTCTGTAAATATCAATTAAATTTACCTGGTCTATTGTGTCATTTAAAGCTTGTGTTTCCTTATTTATTTTCTGTTTGGATGATCTGTCCATTGGTGTAAGTGGGGTGTTAAAGTCCCCAACTATTATTGTGTTACTGTTGATTTCTCCTTTCATGGTTGTTAGCATTTGCCTTATGTATTGAGGTGCTCCTATGTTGGGTGCATAAACATTTATAATTGTTATATCTTCTTTTTGGATTGATCCTTTGATCATTAGGTAGTGTCCTTCCTTATCTCTTGTAACAGTCTTTATTTTAAAGTCTATTTTATCAGATACGAGTATTGCTACTCCAGCTTTCTTTTGATTTCCATTTGCATGGAATATCTTTTTCCATCCCCTCACTTTCAGTCTGAATGTGTCCCTAGGTCTGAAGTGGGTCTCTTGTAGACAGCATATATATGGGTCTTGTTTTTGTATCCATTCAGCAAGCCTGTATCTTTTGGTTGGAGCATTTAATCCATTCACGTTTAAGGTAATTATCTATGTGTATGTTCCTATTACCATTTTCTTAATTGTTAGGTCCTTTTCTTCTCTTGTGTTTCCCACTTAGAGAAGTTCCTTTAGCATTTGTTGTAGAGCTGGTTTGGTGGTGCTGAATTCTCTTAGCTTTTGCTTGTATGTAAAGCTTTTGATTTCTCCATCGAATCTGAATGAGATCCTTGCTGGGTAGAGTAATCTTGGTTGTAGGTTCTTCCCTTTCATCACTTAAGTATATCATGCCACTCCCTTCTGGCTTGTAGAGTTTCTGCTGAGAAATCAGCTGGTAACCTTATGGGAGTTCCCTTGTATGTTATTTGTCGTTTTTCCCTTGCTGCTTTCAATAATTTTTCTTTGTCTTTAATTTTTGCCAGTTTGATTACTATGTGTCTCAGCGTGTTTCTCCTTGGGTTTATCCTCTATAGGACTCTCTGCGCTTCCTGGACTTGGGTGGCTATTTCCTTTCCCATGTTAGGGAAGTTTTTGACTATAACCTCTTCAAATATTTTCTCGGATCCTTTCTCTCTTTCTCTTCTCCTTCTGGGACCCCTATAATGCGAATGTTGTTGCGTTTTACCCAGAGGTCTCTTAGGCTGTCTTCATTTCTTTTCATTCTTTTTTCTTTATTCTGTTCCGCAGCAGTGAATTCCACCATTCTGTCTTCCAGGTCACTTGTCTGTTCTTCTGCCTTAGTTATTCTGCTATTAATTCCTTCTAGTGTAGTTTTCATTTCAGTTATTGTATTGTTCATCTCTGTTTGTTTGTTCTTTAATTTTTCTAGATCTTTGTTAAACATTTCTTGCATCTTCTCGATCTTTGCCTCCATTCTTTTTCCGAGGTCCTGGATCATCTTCACTATCATTATTCTGAATACTTTTTCTGGAAGATTGCCTATCTCCTCTTCATTTAGTTGTTTTTCTGGGGTTTTATCTTGTTCCTTCATCTGGTACATAGCCCTCTGCCTTTTCATCTTGTCTATCTTTCTGCGAATGTGTTTTTTGTTCCACAGGCTGCAGGATTGTAGTTCCTCTTGCTTCTTCCTTAGTGCATGTATTTTTATATAAGCAACATGGGGGAAGGAGAAGTGGATCTAGGGTCAAAGTAGGACTTCATAGGACCTAGAGACAAAAAGACATGTTGGAGGATGAAAGAAACACCTGTTACTGATAGTGAAGAAAGGAAGGTCTTTCATTAATTGTGGACATAGCTGACAGATACAGTCATAGTAACATGTGTCAATAAGCATTTATTTCTCATGTCTGCGGGTCACCTGGGAGTTGGCTGATCTAGGATTTGCTCCACATGTCTGTCTTCCTTGTTGGACCTCCTTGGAAAGCTAGCAGAGGCATGTTCTTCTCATAACAATGTCAGAGACAGAAGAAGTAGAAAAACAAAAAACCTCCTAAAGCCTGGGCTCAAACTTTCTCAGTGTCACTTCTGCCTCATTCTAGTGGCCACAGTAAATCACATGGCTGAAAACAAAGTCACAGAACAGGGGACTAGACTCCACCCGTTTAGTGGGAGGGATTGCAAAGTCACATGGCAAAGGGTGCGGATAGGAGAAGGGGCGAGTATTAGGGCCAATAATGTAATTCTGCACAGATACTAAAGTTTGAAATGAAGGTGAATAGGTGACATAACATTTCAGAGTTCACACTAAGTGTGAGTATGCTCTGATAATCCAGTATAAGTAACTACTGAAAATGACACTAGTGCTTTATCTGCTTTTCAGGGCCCTAGACGTTAGGAAAAAAAACATCAGATGGAGAGAGAAATTTTGTAAAGCTACTACTTTACAGTTTTACTTAGAATTTGTCCTGTTTCTCTTTACGTATATGGATGAATAAAAACTGTATAGGCTAGAGTGCCTGGAATCTTGGTTGCTGCTTTAGTCTTCAGTATTAAAAAAATATTTTACTTAAAGGATAGAATCATGAAAACACAGTAGTGCCAGGGTAAAAATGCATATACAGCTTTTTACTAGAGTTTTCATTTCAAGAAGTGAGCTGTGTTTGAGTCACTAGCATGAATTTCCAAGTTTTGGGTGCAGAGCAATGTATCTTCCTCAGTTTATTTTTCCATTATTGTTTTAAAAACTTTGCCGTACTTACCAAAGATAAAGGATTTGTTAGAAACAGCTTTTAAAGAGGAGCAGTGAATTTTACTAATGATAATGGTAAATTATAAAGAAACTTGACTGTTTTCTGAGAATTAATATTGAACTGTTACCTTAAGCTTTTACATTTTTTCAAATCCATAGGTTTTTAAAAGAGTGTGGATTTGTTGTCAAAGCTGGGAGGCAGGTTTAATCGTCTCCTTATGGTAACAATTTTTTTAGAAATTAAAGACTTATATTGATATTTGGAATTTATAGTCATGTAAATGGTTCTAGAGAAAATGTAGCAAATTACTGTTTTACATATTTGTACTTAAAGAATGTATAAAACGTTTTAAGAAAGAAATATTGAAATATTATGTGTATTCTCAGTAGATGCACTCATTGCCAAACCTGATTAAAGTAATATTTCCACTGATGGCCTCTTCTAACCTCTACCTCTAAGGAAGTATTTTTAGTGTGGATTGATGTGATGTATGTGGATTGAGAGTGATTTTCTTCCCTCCCTCTTCCTTTTTTTTTTAAAGCAAACTTTGCATAACTTATTGAGCAAGGTTTCTCCTTCCTTTTCTGCTGAATTTAAACAACTAAATCAACAATATGAACAGTTATTTCATAAATGGATGTTGCAGTTACAGTAAGTACTATTATCATTGTAAACCTTTGTAAAATAAAGAATAATATATATTTACATATCTATGTTAAAATCAAAGCAGTTTGACATTTAATTTTCTTTTTGCAATGAACTTGATATGTATTTTTATTTATATGTAAAAATTTGAAAAAACAGGTGTTTTCCCAATTTTATGACCCAGATGTAGAAATGTCATATTATTATATGACTCTTCTCAGAAATTCCAATTTTCAAGAAATTTGTCTTTTCTAAGTTTAATCAGACTTGAAAGCTATTGTGTAAAATAGCCTTTCTTAGAATTATGAATTATTACTTAAAAAAATATTTGAAAATATAATTTGTCAAGATTGATAAATATATCAGTTAGATTTTAATTCAGTTTTTTTAATTCAGAGTTTCTAAAATGAAAGAATATATATTTTTCTTTCAATCTCATTCTGTTTACATGTACTGTAGACCTTCAGAATTTCATGAGATCTGTTCTCTAAACATTATTTTACCATTTTAAAATTGTTTCTTAGAATATTTTTAAAATTTTATCATTTTTCAAATACCTCAGGTTAAATTTAAATTTCCATTAAAACACCTAGAAGAATGATAAAGATTAAAACATAGTAATTTTTTTCTATAATTAATTTTATATTCGTATTTAAAAGGACCTTAGTATAACGAAGTGCTTAAAGTGTATGCTAAAATGTGAATGGTGCAGTAAGAACGTAAAAATTGCCACAATTTTCCTCAATTGATCCTGGTTTTCTTTGCCAATAATAAATCAAAGGAGTATGCTAGTAAGAAAATAATTATCTTCCCTGTTAGGACCTCACCTTCTCTCAATAACTATTTATGGATCTGTTCATTTTGAATTTATAAGGCAGATCTTCACTCTGATCCCATCCCCCAGTCCACCGATTCTTCTTTCTTCCCGTATGTCAACTTTGATAACTTGATTTGCTTTGCTTCCCAGCCTAGACCTCATAGTCAGCTACTTTAGTAGAATTGCTAGCTCTCTGAACTCCCTTGCTTCTTTTTTTCTGCTGCTTCTATCTTGCTAATCTCTGCCTTTGGGGGTTATCTCTTTTCTTTTCTATTTCCAGGCTATCCTGCCTTGCTACAGAGCATCACATAAATACTGTTTCTGATTGACCTCCGTTAAAAAATCATGGAGTTGAATTTTAGCCTGACCCCTAGTGCTTGGTGTTCTGGGTTGTCTCATTTACTCCCTTGGCTTCAGTTGCTTTTTGTATGTGAATAACTGCCATAACTATATCTCCAGCCCAGCCAGATCTCACTCCTCAGCAGCAGATGTGAATGTATATTGGAAGTGTCCATGTGGATGTCCTGTAAATAATTCAATATACATAAAATTTAACTTATCTTAAATCCCTCAATCCCACCTGCCCCAGCTACCCTGCATAGTGGATGCACCCCATTCATGTAGTCTATGCCAAAAAACTGAGCTATTCTTAGTAGTCCCTTTCACTTAACCTTCCGTGTCTAATCACTCTCCAAATCTAACCGATTTGACGTATAAAGCTCTTGACACATTTGTCTCCATGACACCTAATTCAAGTCCATAGTCTTTGGTGGTTTTACCCTCCTTCCTATCCATTCCCCCACTCAGTCAATGTAATCTTCTAAAAAGATCATGTTAACTTTCCTATTAAAACCTTTCACTTAACACCTGACTATTTACTTTTAAATGCTCATGTTCCTTGGAATAAAATCCAATTCATGTCTTAGTTGATTTAACAACACCTTTGTGACCTGGCCCCTGATTACTTTTCCAGTTTAATCTATCAGTTAAAACTCTGCTTCAGCCTACAAGACTTCTTAGTGTCTTGTACCTAGTGCCATGTTCTCCCTTGCCTCTTATTACTTGAAAGGTAGTAGGAGCTTGAGAGAAAGTTGGAACTGCAAGCTTGGTGTACAGATAAAAAAACTGTGCTTTTGCTTTATATAAGTTGGGAATCAATACAGTTATTTAGCCATGCCATTTCTTCCTGTATTCTTTATAAGCTTAAATTAAGGAAACTGGTTGATTATAAAATTGGCAATAAGAAGTACTGAACTTTAATTTCATGAGTGCTGTTTTTATTACAGCCTGGGGTTCAACATTGTGCTTTATGGTTTGGGTTCTAAGAGAGATTTACTGGAAAGATTTCGAACCACCATGCTGCAAGATTGCATTCATGTTGTCATCAATGGCTTCTTTCCTGGAATCAGTGTGAAATCAGTAAGTTTTAAAAATGTTAAAAGGAAAAACATCATATCCCCTGCCAATCCATATCCCCATGTTAATGAGGATGCTATTTCATATTCTGGAGCATTCAGTTTTTGTTTTTATTGCAATAGTTTTCACACTAGTAAGATTGCACAGTGCTTAAGATCATGTGTTTGGACTCAGAGGGTTCTAGCTTTGAATCCCCATCCTTGAATTTCCTATTTGGTAGCTGATAATGTATTAAATCTTAGGGAAATGTTAGCTTTGTTTACTACATTGAATACCAACAGTACTTCTCTCAAGGATAGGATTATGAGGGACTTCAATTTTATTATGCTTTTATGTCACTTTAGTGCTCTAAAAATAATAAAAATATAAGAATGGTTTATAGTTCTTTGATCATTTTTACTCCAGATGCTCATATCTCTTCATCATTTGGAAATAAATTTAAACCTTTTGAGTTCTGGATATTAACCAATGTAATATTCCTTTTTAGAAGTGTCCTTAATGTTTGGGTCCTCTTTCATTTGATAAATCTATAGTTTTCTAATATTTCTCATATTGTTAGTTTTTTGTTTTGTTTTGTTTTTACTGCCTGCTTATGTTATCTTTACAACTTTGCTATTCTTCCCTGTTTCCTTTTAGCGATAACTTATGCAAAGAAATGAATTAGATGTACTTAAGTACCAGTAGAATTTTTGAAGTGATTTTTCAGACTTAGTGGGAAATCCAAATTTATTTTTAACTTATAAAAAAAAAGGATTGGTTTGCTAGTTGTATTTATCCTGCATGACAGAATAAGTTATAACTGATGTACTTCTTGCACTTTTATGACATAGATCCTGAATTCTATAACAGAAGAAGTCCTTAATCATATGGGTACTTTCCGCAGTGTGGTGGATCAGCTAGACTGGATAATAAACAAATTTAAAGAAGGTAACGTGAAGGAGATGCTCTGTAGTTTTAGGGTGAAGCTAAGCGTACACTTATTTGTGTACTAGTACACATAAAATTGAGGATTGTTTTAATAATGACACTTCTCTCAATGCTGATTTGATTTTGATTTCTTTAAAATAATTTGTCCTGTCTTATTCTGTGAACTTTTTCTGTGAACTTCACTTACCTAACAGGAAAGAATTACTCCTGCTACCTTGAATTTATATAGCCAAAGCCTCTTTTTTTGTCCCCCAAAACCTTTTATTTCAGGATAATTTTCAAGTTTTGTTTGGCCAGTGTAAAGTGTTTCCAGTTAATTGGTACCTCTATGTCCGATAGTTTTATATTGTTTAATATGTTTATAAAGCATTCTTATCTTTATCCTGAGTAAATATCAATGCATTTGAATAATTTCATATACTAAAATCTGAGAAATGGGGAGAAAAACATTTGTTTGTTCTTTTGGTGTGAATGTTTTTGTTATATGAGCATTTCAGAAAATTAAAAATAAAATTATTTAGGGTCTAACAATTGTCATTTAGTCATTGCTTAACAATTAAATGGAGTAATTGGTTATGCTTAATGATTTAATGGATGATTTTGATATTGTTTGTACACTCACTAAAATAGGTGCCTGAGTCATTTTTTATATATATTTATATGTAGTTACTCTATTATATATAATCCATATTATAATAAATATTTATATATTATATAATCTGTATTATCTAAATATAATTTATATTTGTATTAAATAATTTATAATTATATAAATCATATAAATGTTTTTACATAGATATAAATCTTATAATTATGAATTATATAAATTATAATTGTATATTACATATGTAATATAATAATTATGTTTGTTTACATATAATTTAAATACTGACTATGGTGACTTCTAGAATTTAAGGAACCTTGGACTTTCAAAAATGTGTCATCTCAGAATCTTTGTCACTATATTGTCTCTCTTGTCCCTCTATCCCCAGTGGAAGAGAAATGTACTTATTCTCTTTAAAAGGCTCATCTTTTGTCATAAATGCCAACGTCCCATTTCTTACCAGCTCCTGAGGGACTTAGCAATGGCTTTTAAACATGTATAGAACTTCTTCCATCTTAAGAAAAATATTTACCTGATTCTACTGCCCTTTCACTCTATTTTATTTCCCTATTTCAATATGATTTGAGAGTTTTTGAAGACATGTCCTGCCTTCTACTTTTTACTTGTTTCCTTCTTAATTTCTTGCCTCTGTGCTACCTGAATTGTATGCTTAAAGATCACCTGTAATTTTTTTCATACTAAAAACACTGACCTTGCCTCACCCTTTGTTTATCTTGATCTCTCCAGTATTTGATGGTGTTGACATCTCCATCATCCAAATTCTTCCTTCACTGGCTTTTATGATATTTTACTTCTCTGACCTTCCTCATGCTTTGGGCAATATCCTAAGCCTCTCCCCTTCTCTTCTTTTGTCTCTTGGCTTTTGTGATAACCAGAGTTTTCTATATTCTCTCTTAATGCTTAATGAGAACTCTTTTTTTTGGAGGAGGGGACCACTCCCTCCTTTATCCCACCTTGCAATTCAACATGCACAGATTCACCTCCAATCCAATATGTATCTTGCCTTATTTCCTATGCCGTATTAAAACTGGTTTCTTCATGGTCTGATTCAAGTGTTAACCATTCCAGTTAAGTCTCTAACTGCTCCAGTGTCTACTGATTTCCAATGAATTTCTTTTTTTTTTTTAAGACTATAATAACGTCTTGCCTGTTTTATGAGTGACTGACATGGCTTCTCAAATAAATTGCATTCCCCTAAGCAATAGTTCTTTTGTCCTGTGCTACTTTGATATATTCTTTAATACAGTCCTTGCATGTGGTAGGGGGCTTCACAAGTACTCACTGAAAATAATAATTGCATTCTCTTTCCTTTTAGAGTCTTCTTTAGAACTCTTTCTTCTTATCCACAATTTGGATAGCCAAATGTTGAGAGGAGACAAAAGCCAGCAGATTATTGGACAGTTGTCATCTTTACGTAATATATACCTTATAGCATCTATTGATCACCTCAACGCTCCTCTCAGTAAGTTAAATATTACTATTTTTCCTTCTTGAGATATCAGTCTTTGAAAATTAATTTTCTTAATGTTGTCACAGCATTTTTATTGTTTTTAAGTATGCTTTTCCTTTGTTGCGTGTTTAAAGACATAGTTGCCGAAAATACAGGTGTCCTCAATCTGATTTAGAACATAATTCTTGGAAATAAAAATTTAGATAGTAAAGGGTGTGTTTTACAGCTAAAGTTTCATGAAGGAGAAGAGACCCAACTATTATTTTGGTTTCTTTCTACTCTTCTTTGTGGAATTGCAACATTTATTTTATGTATTTAATTCAGACATTGTGATCATCCTATAAAACAAAATGTTAAATTATTAAAATTTTTAATAAAAGAATGCCTTGGTAGTGCTAATATATTTTAACTTGTATTTAATATACAAATAAAGATTCAGATGTTGATTGACAGTGAAATTAGATTGTGAGGTACTGATTTGGATGGGGAAATAGCAAAAATGAAAATTTTCAGGATTCACTTTTTATTTAATGCTTTCTTGTTCTTTCCTAGAGTGGAATCTAGTAACAAGACAATATGAAAATAATTAGTAATTCTTGTTTTCTTTGATCATGTACTCTAGTGTGGGATCATGCAAAGCAGAGTCTTTATAACTGGCTCTGGTATGAAACTACTACATATAGTCATTATACTGAAGAAACCTCCTATGAGAATTCTCTTCTGGTTAAACAATCTGGATCACTACCACTTAGTTCCCTAACTCATGTCTTACGAAGCCTTACCCCTAACGCAAGGTAAGAATGAAAACTATAGTTTCTTTTTCAAAAAACTCTATATATTTTAAGATATGCCATACTAGGTTTTAATGGTGATACTAAAGTCCTTACTTAGTTTGCAGGATTGAGAGAAATAGTAGTAATAATAGTTGCCAGTATTGGGTTATGCCTTAGGCAGACTACTCAGTAGTAGTCTCAAATTGCCCGATAATAAAGCAGGAGTACCAGCATTTTTGTTTTTAATAGATTTTTATGTTTCTGAGTAAGAGCATCTCAGTGTTCATCATAGAGGAAAAAGCAGAATTTTGATGGATTTTACTTAAATTTGATAGTTATTTTTAATTATATATTGAACATTATGATTCAAACACACGGCCCTTTACATGAAACAGCTCATTTGATCCTCACAGCTCCTCTAAGGTAGATAGCAAAGGGCACAGAGATTTTGACCCAAATCTGCGTGGTTCCAAAGCTCATGCTCTTAAATCTCGAACATCTTTGTATAGTGTCTCCAGTGAAGCCCTTCAGCAGCCTAACCAAGAGGCATATCTGAATTAATAAAAGCTAATTAATAAAGGCTAAGGAAAGTTGTATACAGCATAAGCCAGCAAAAAATAAACTGCATAATTAACCTGTTGAAAAAAGGTGTTTAGTAGCCTCACAGGAGGCCACAGAGAAACGTAAGAGGCGAGTCCTGAGCATTCCTTTCCCAACCACCCCCTGCCAGTATCTCATACCACAGTGCAGTGTTAAAACTAGGAGACTGACATTGGCATAATCCAGAGAGCTTATTCAGATTTCACCATTGATATGTGCACCCATTTGTGCATGTGTGTGTGTTTAGGTCTGTGCAGTTCTGTCACATGTGTAGCCTTGTGTAACTACCACAATCAAGATATGCAACTTTATCATCACAAGACTTGTGATGTTAACCCTCAAATGCTAATTTCAGTGAATTTTGTGACTCTATAAAGCTGTTTTTGTACACTTGAAGATTATCATGCAGTAATAGTGAAATATGTATTAAATGAATATCTAATCAAAATTTTTGATGGAATTGGGAATAGAAAAAGTGTTCATTTAATTTTACTATTATGCTTACTCCTAATGGACTATTGCAAGTTATTACATATAAACTTGGGAATCCATGCAATGTAAATGCTCTAATGCAATTATTTTTTAGTTGGGCATACCTAAATGTCTGTGTGCTAGTCTCCAATGCTTTTTTGGTTCATTCTGTATACTCCAGTATAATTTAGTCTTTACTTGGTATGAATGTGATTGATCAAAAAATCTTCACCAAAATTCAGCAGTGTAGTCAGTGGTAGTACTTAGTTATAAAGTGGTCATTCAGATGATCCAAAATATGCTTATAGAAATTATCTTCTAGACTGTCATAAAAATGAAAATGCAAAAGGTTTAAAATTTTTGCCAAATCCAGGGATTTCTGGGGAACTTAGTTTATGTAACACTGCTTTCAACCCAATAATTCTACTTGGTACACACTCCTACAGAAACAATCCAAAATATGAAAGAGTATTTATTTACAATTGTATTTAATTTAATAAATTAATATTTTTTATTAATTAAAATTGGAAGTAATGTGAACATCCAAAACCAGTAGGGAAATGGTCAGTTTGTGGTACGATAGATGAGCAGACATTAAAAACTTTAGGAAGAATTTTTAAAGACATGGGAAAATCAATAAGTGAAAAAGAGAGGTATAAAATGGTGTATACCATATGTAAATGCATGAATTTATGTTTTCACACTGCCTTGTTCCACAAAGACTTGGGAAAGCAGCATATGCACGTATGATCTCCACATCAAATGTTAGTGGCTGTTATTTTAAAGTTATGGGGTTAATATTTTCCTCTTTAGTTTTTATTATATATTCCAAGTTTTCTATAGTGGACCAACCTGTAGTCTAAAAAAAAACAAGTTGACCCTGAACAACGTGGGGGTCAATCTGTGCCTAACTTACAGTCAGCCCTCCATATCCACAGTTCCTCTGCATCCGCAGGTTTAACTAACTGGGGGCTGTGTGGTACTGTAGTGTTTACTGTTGAAAAATATCCACGCATAAGTAGACCCACGCAGTTCAAACCCGTGATGTTCAAGGGTCAGCTGTACTCCTAGTTTTTCTTTAAAAGGAAATAAAAAAGCTTCTCCTTTTTAAGTAGACCAGGATACGATGTTCCTTGAGAAAGGAACAGAAGGTAATACAGACAGCCCAGGTGTTTCACACTCTTTGTGTATTTTACTATTAGCTGTTATCTTTGAATGCTAACATTGTGGATTTGAATTCCTGTTTGTTTTTTTCCTTAGGGGGATTTTCAGGCTACTAATAAAGTATCAGCTGGATAACCAGGATAACCCTTCTTACATTGGTATCCAATATATATTTTTTAATTAATTTATTTTATTTTATTCTATTTATTTTATTTTTGGCCGCGTTGGGTCTTCGTTGCTGCGCACAGTTTTTCTCTGGTTGCGGCGAGCGGGGGCTACCCTTCGTTGTGGTGCGCGGGCTTCTCATTGCGGTGGCTTCTCTTGTTGGGAGCACGGGCTCTAGGCGCGCGGGATTCAGTAGTTATGGCACGTGGGCTCAGTAGTTGTGGCTCATGGGCTCTAGAGCGCAGGCTCAGTAGTTGTGGCGCACGGGCTTAGCCGCTCCATGGCATGTGGGATCTTCCTGGACCAGGGCTCGAACCCGTGTCCCCTGCATTGGCAGGTGGATTTTTAACCACTGCACCACCAGGGAAGCCCCATGGTATCCAATATTTATGATATTAAATTGTGTGACTTTCTGTTTCATCCCATAAATTGTTTTTTCTAGAATCTAATAATAGCACTGCAGTTTTTCACAGCAGTGAATAAATGGTTTGCTCTGTGATATCGTGTCTGCCATATCAAAAATTTTCAAGCAGCCCTACAGATACACTGCTGAACAGGCTGTTTGCCAGTACAAATTGAAAGACAAATCCAGCTTACTTTTAAGATTTCCTGTGCTACCTATGGATGTGTGTCTACCAACTACATATATTTCATATGCTGGGCATCTTAGATTTTCTTCCCCTTGAGTGAAATAATGTGTTAAATTTAAACACACATTCTAATAATCATTCAGCTCTCATTTGACTTACTAGTTCCCTCTTTTAAAAAAAGTCAACTTTATTCACGCTGTTTAAAACTGCCCATGGGATTATGTCATACTTGGCCACAGCTGACTGCTTTCAACCAATCAGTTCTCTTTTAAGAATGTAAGCCACAGTACATAACACCTAAGTATTCGCTAGCTTTGCTTCTTCCAGAGATACTTACTTCAACACTTACTGGCTGCTTTGACATACTTTGGTAATAGCACTTTTTTTCTGTGTTCTTCGGCATGGGTATCCATATATGGGGTCATGTCTTAAATACTGACTTATGTTCACATTATCTTTTGAACTCTCCAGGACTTTCTTTTCAAGACTTTTACCAGCAGTGTCGGGAGGCATTCCTCGTCAATAGTGATCTGACACTTCGGGCCCAATTAACTGAATTTAGGGACCACAAGCTTATAAGAACAAAGAAGGTGAGACTTTGCTGCTGTAGCACTGTGTGCCAGGATTAGTGTACCTCATTTACTTAAGGACAAGTATGCCTGATTATGAAACTGAGGTTGCCTGATGGGTCACAAGGATCCATTTAGGCAGCATGCCATCTGAGTTCTGTAGACAGAGAGAAGGTGAAAGTACTCTGCTTCAGAGTAGAGCAGAAGACCTATGACTTCTAGTCCAGAGTAACAGGCCATTAGAAACGAGTCAAATAATCCTACTTCCTTCTCCCTCTCTTCCTTCTACCCTATCATTAATCCAGTCTATATTTATTGAGCACTAACTTTATATGAGATATTTCACTAAGCATTAGGATACAGAAGTTAGCAAAAACCTAATTTCTTTTCTTATAAAGCTTAAAGTCTAACGGAGGAGATGGACATTTGCCAAATAATCACACACGTAAAATTTAAACTGTGGTAAGTCCTGTGATCAGAAGGGACATGGTTCTGAAAGAGTATATGACAATAGGTGGATTTGACCTAGTTATGGGTATCAGAAGAGACCACTGAGCTGAGACCTAGGAAGACTAGGAGATAACTAGTCAGAGAGGGAAGGGAAGAGAATTCTAGGCAGGAGCAGCATATAAAGAGGCCCCAGAACAAAAAGGCAGCCAGCATGACACAAATGAGGCTGAAAAGATAGTGATGTAAGGGCTAGACTATGCATGACTTTTAGGCCAAGAAAAGGGTTTTAATCTTTATTCTGAAATAATGGGAAGTCATTTAAAAAATTGTTCTGACAATGGTATGGAGAGTGGAATGGGGCAGGGTAAGATGGTGATTGCCGGAAGTCAAGGCACAGAGACCAGCTAGAAAGGTGTTAGTAGCCTGGGTGAGATGATGGTAATCTGGACTAGGGTAAAGAGAGAAGAGTAGTTGGATTCAAAATTGACAAGAATTGATGACAGATTGGATATGGGAGCCAAGGGAAAGGAAAGTGTCAAGAGTGATTCCTGGTTTCTGGCTTGCACGACCAGAGAGATGGTGGGATCATTGGATGAGAAGCTGGAAGAGCTACATTTTGGGGGAGACATAGCATGAGTTCATGGTCTTATATGTTTGGACTTCCTCTGTTTGAGGTTCTTCTGAGATTTCCAAGTAGAGATGTCAGCTAGGCATTTGGATTCCTGGGACAAGATACCAGAGAAAAGATCTGGGCTAGAGATACAAGGTTATGATTCCTACATATTTAAGTTATAACTGAAACCAGGCATTGGTGAGACTATCTAGAGAGAGGACATACAGTGAGATTAGAGGGCCAAGAACTAAGCCTAGCAGCGTGACACTTAACGGCCAAGTAGAAGATAAGCCTGCAGAGGTGAAACAGCCACAGAGCCAAGAAAACTAAGTTGTCACAGAAGCCAAGAGAAGCATAATTTAAGAAAGGTCAGGGACTTCCCTGGTGGTCCAGGGGTTTAGACTCCACGCTTCCAACACAGTGGGCACGAGTTCGATCCCTGGTCAAGGAACTAAGATCCCACATCCCACATGCTGCGTGGTGCAGCCAAAAAAAAAAAAAGGTCAGCAGTCTCAGGAGCTGCTGAGAGGCCAAAAAGACAAAGACTGAAGATACATAATGAATTTAGGAAACTGGAATTCCTTGGTGGGCTAAGCAAAAGCTCTTCTGGTGACATGATAATGGTGGCAGTAGGTAGGTTGGCCTGGGTTGAGTGAAAAGCAAGGAAATGGAGACCACCATTTATAGACAACTCTTCTGGAAAGGTGCCAGGGTTATATGACGGATGGAGAAGAATGAGGAATCTAGTGAGGGTTATTTTAAAATGGGAGATACCCGAACCTCTAGCCAAAGGGAAGGATCCAGTTGAAAGGGGACTAAAAGAGAAATCAGTGGTATAAGATTTTAGAAAGAGAAGGCAGGTGGAAAATAAAATACCCACCTTCTCATCCTTTAGTCTTTTCCACTATAAAGCAGCTTGACTATAAATTCCGTGTATTTAATAGATATATATGCCTGTGTGCCCTCTGGCCTCAATTTTTACACTTTTACATTTATATAAATTATTAATGAAATCCAGTCAATTTTTTGTTTAACCTACAACAGGATTCAAATATATCTCTTACGAATGACTAACATCCAGGGTATTCTTACATCTTTTAGGGAACTGATGGAGTGGAATATTTATTAATTCCTGTTGACAATGGAACATTGACTGATTTCTTGGAGAAGGAAGAAGAGGAATTTTGAAGCTCTCCTGTACTCTTGAATCTTCTGTGGAAGAGTTGTACCCCAGCTGCCACTCCTCTAGTCTAAAGTGTTGTGTTTACATCCAATGTTAGACTCTTTTTCCAATGTACAAGATTTAAAATTGGGAGGGGGAATGTCATCAGTTAGAACCTTGATTATTAGCCTGGCTGGTGTACCATGCTAGTACTATGCAGTGGTCCTCAAGTTGGAGACAACGTGCCTTTCATTCATTACCTCTCTGGAGACTCCTTGCTGGAAGGGACAGTGTGCTCAGGGACTATTTGGAACTGGATGTTTTGAATTCTTTTATACCAGAGATGATATTCCTAATATTTCGAGGGCCTTTTAACACTCCTGGAGCTATTTGCAAATGTGCTTGTTCCAGAGTGTGGAAATACAAAGACACTGCAGCATCACGTAAATCGGCTTTATTTGCTATTCCATGTGTCAGAATTGAAGAGTATAACAGAGAAGGCAGATCATCTCTTACTGTTTCTGAAATGGCTTAACAAAAGGTGTAAGGTTGGGGGAAAGTGGGTGATTCAGCTTTCTCCTTTTGGATTTAGGCTACATGCTGATAGAGGAAGAAGGAGCACGATGCTGTTCAGTTGGGAGGGTAGGAAAAACATGAAGCGTATATAGGGTGCATGCCCATCCCAGAAAGCACACGAACAGTAACAGATCGCGCTGCTCAGGACAGTTAATGTCTGTGCCGTCACCTTCATGATACAAGTTAGAAGCCAGGCTAGAGAAACACAAACCTGAATTTCATTTTAGTTATTTTTTCAAGGCAACAGAAAATAAAAATTTAACTATTCTTGTATATCAACATGTTTTTCTTTTCTTGAATAACATGCAGATGAGCAGCATATTAATGGCTGGCTTTAAATGAACTTGATTTCTCTATCAAGCAGGCCTAAAATTCACTGTAAGACATTTCAGTTTTTTTTTCTTAAAATGACAATTTCAAACCTCCTAAATACTCAAGCCTTTTTTTCTCTTAGGGAAGAAAAGAAGGCTAATCTTGGCCACTGTAGTCAGCTGATAGTCTTCACATACTCCCTGAACTATTTCATACTTGGAAATGAAATTCTTCATTAAAATATCACTGTAATATACTGCATCATCATTTCTCACTCATTTCTCATCTTGTAAAACCCTTTTATGAAAGTATTTCCCAAAATGATCAGAATTTTTTAAAATCATTTCTTTGTGTCATATAATGAATTTTATTTTAAATCCATGTATTAAGGGGTTTAGTCTTAAGCGTAATTACTAATCAAAATATTTAAATTTATACATGAATAGGATTCTAAAATTTTTAAATTGTACCAAAGGATATTCAATGAAAAGCGATTTTCCTTACCATCCCCTGATCCAGTCCCTTAGGCAGCCACTGACAGCAGTTTAAGCATTCTTCCCAAGGTATTCTATGCACATCTAAGGATATTTGTCTGTATTTCTCATTTTAAAAACACAAATGGTGGCATATGATACTTGCTGGTTTGCACCTTGTTTTTGTTTTTTGCTTAATATATTTAGTTTATAATAACTTACAGTATAAAAAAGTATACGAAATCTTTAATGAACTAATGTGCAAACTTTGCATTTGCCCTTAAATATCTACTGGTTTATTTTTATAATTTTTGTGTCTATACTGTTTGCAAGCAGTATGTGTGAATAGTCTTTACTATTAATAAAGAAACCAATTTGGATATAACCATTTTTTTTTCATTTATAGTACTGGGTATTTTTACTAAAGATATCTTGAAGTGCTTCACAAGTTTTATGAGTGCATCTTACAATTCTGATGGTGATCTTGGCAGAATTATACATTCTTCATTACCTTGTTTCAACATCAGTGTTGCTTAAGCTCTATCAGTTTGATTGCTAAGGCTCCAAACTTCTGCTGTTACTCGCTTCTCGCAAGATTGAACAGACCTGAAACCTTGAAAGATTTTTCTGGCCTCTCTTAACAAAATGGCTAAAGTAGGCCAAAAAAGGCACAGGGGATGCAGGACAGACAGTTAACACTCTACAAACTTGGCGTAATACTGAATTCCTTAGGCAGGGAGTTCTAAAACGGTTCTTGTGATACTCCAGAAACCCAACTTTCTTAGCATCATGTTTGTCATTTTAATATATGAACATGTCATTCATACAAAAGATCAGTAAGTTTGAGGGATGGTGCATAGGTTTTACTTAAAAAAAAATTACTAACAAAACTTTAGAAATCTACAGTTGACCCTTGAACAACACAGGTCTAAATTGTGTGGGTCCACTTAAATGCGGATTTTTTCCAATAGTAAATACTACAGTACTACACAATCCACGGTTGGTTGAACCCACGGATATATAAAGAGAAACTGAGCCTACACAGGGAGAGCCAACTATAAGTTATACTTGGATTTTTTACTGTGCAGAAGGTCAGCACTCCTAAACCCCCACGTTGTTTGAGGGTCAACTGTATTCTTCCCCCCAACCAATTCAAACCTGGAGCCAGTAGCAAGTTCACAATGTATTTTCCTACATTCTAGGAGGTGAGGTGACTCTTCCAGCTTAGTCCTGAGTAGCTCTCAGATATAACAGTGAGTCATGAGAGTCTGCCTCATCACAGATTGTGTCTCCTAAAAGCCAAGGGATAAATAAACTGTCATGTAAATGACTTTCTCAGGCTTTTTGTAATTATTTGATTTCTCTCCCTTGGGAGAGTCTCTTTAATTTTTCAAATTGCTGTTAAGCCATGTTAATTCATGTTTGTTGAGAACTTACTAAGTAGAAGGCTCTGTGCTAGGCAGTTGAGAGAATATGAAAATGTGAAATACCTAGTTGAGGTTTTAACAGCATTAAAAATTACAGTATCCTTAATGTGTTGAATAAAGTAAATTTGAAATAACTAATGCTATGGAAAATATAATTTTAAGCATGAGTATAACAAAGCTCATTACCAAATTTTCATTATTTTGGCATATATCACTTGGGCCTCAAGTCTTTTAAGTATTTAGGTCACCTAAATGCTTTAGCATCTTTACTTTTGCTCCCCAAAGTGTCCTCAAAATGGCAGCATCAGCATCTGCTGGGAACTTAAGAAATGCTTGGGCCCTTACTCGAGCATCTGAATCAATCTGCATGTTAACTAAATCTCCAGATGTTCTGGTACACATTAAAGTTTGAAAAGCAATGATATATACAACGAAGCGATCAACATGTTAAAGTTAACAGTTCAGAAAATTTGACAGCTGTAAGTAAATAATCTCGAGTGGTACTTTATTTTTTAAAAACTGCACAGGAAAAAAAAAAAAAAAACTGCACAGGAAGAAAAAAATAAAAAATAAAAATAAATCCTGCATAGGATGTGTTTGGGGGTATTTTTAATTATTTAGAAATGCTAGCATGCCAGTAAAGAAACTGGATTTAACGTAAAATTACTTCAACTCCATTGAGATCCTTACTGCTGTCGTCAGTCACTGTTACAGATGAAATCACATCACACCTTGAGTGTGCTATAAAGAAAAAAGGAGGGTTTGAGAGCTACTGGCCTCAGTTTATTTCTTCATCATCACCACTGACCATACCTTCCCTGCGTTGTGCTTTCCACCGTGACAATAATGAATTAATTACTTGGGTTTTTCAATGTGCTGTGCTGTTTCTCTACTTAGTGCACTTGTTCAAGCTGTCCCTCTTGATTGAATTCTACCCCCTTTCCCCAGAAGACCTTCCCTATAAACCCTATGCATATCTTTATCATAGTTATTTAAGAGTTTATTGTAACCGTCATCCAAATTTCTGTCCTATCCTCCCCACATCTCTATGGGCCCAGCACACAGAAAGCAAACAATGAATGAATGAATGAAGCAAATACCATTAAGACAGTCTCTCAAAGCTGCTATCTCATTCTTTCTACTTTGACAAAGCTGACCATCTCATTGAAGCTTTCTACTTCTTGGCTTCTGACACTTAGCTGTTCTCCCACCTTTCTTGGTGGCTCCTCCAACTCTTAACTGGGGGGCATTTCATCAGGCTCACTCCTATTGGTTATTTCTGTAGTGAATCAGTATTACAGATGAACCGCCAAGAATAATTTATAAGTTAGGATCCCAAAGCCTCCAGGAGAAAAAAGATTGGTAGGAAAAGGATCCTACAAAGGAAATATAAAATTCTATGCTTTCTCATCTTAGACAGATAGTATTTTAAAAGATTCGTTGGGCTTCCCTGGTGGCGCAGTGGTAGAGAATCTGCCTGCCAATGCAGGGGACACGGGCTCGAGCCCTGGTCTGGGAAGATCCCACATGCCGCGGAGCAACTAGGCCCGTGAGGCACAACTACTGAGCCTGCGCGTCTGGAGCCTGTGCTCCGCAACAAGAGAGGCCACGATAGTGAGAGGCCTGCGCACCGCGATGAAGAGTGGCCCCCGCTTGCTGCAACTAGAGAAAGCCCTCGCACAGAAATGAAGACCCAACACAGCCAAAAATAAATAAATAAATAAATAAATAAATAAATAAAGAGGATGCATTTCAAAAAAAAAGATTTGCTTTTGCCATTACCATAGTAACATGCTCAGTGGAGAAATTGGAAATACATATAAAAGCATTAAAAAGAAAAAACTTGGGGACTTCCCTGATGGCGCAGTGGTTAAGAATCCGCCTGCCAATGAAGGGGACATGGGTTTGATCCCTGGTCCGGGAAGATCCCACATGCCGCGGAGCAACTAAGCCCATGAGCCACAACTACTGAAGCCTGCCTGCCTAGAGCCCATGCTCCACAACTAAAGAAGCCACCAAAATGAGAAGACTGCACACCGCTATGAAGAGTAGCCCCCACTCACTGCAACTAGAGAAAGCCCACGCACAGCAATGAAGACCCAACACAGCCAAAAAAAAAAAAAAAATTAAAATTATTAAAAAAAAAAACAAAAAAAACAAACCTGTCATCATACCCCCCAGAGAAAATCACAGTTAAAATGGGGTTTTTTTTTTCCCTTCAGGATTTCTTCCATACCTCTTATATCAGTTCTGTCATCAATGTATTTGATTAAGATACACTGTAGTTAAGCACACAGGCTCCGGAGCCAGACTGCCTGAGTTTGTGTCCTAACTCCATCACTTCCTAGCTACGTGGCCTTGGGCAAACTACTTAACCTCTGTTTCAGTTTCCTCATCTGTAAAATGGGAGTAACAATACTTATATGCTTGTTTATAAAGGATTGAAAGTGTTTATAAAGCACCTAGAAGAGTGCCTGGCACAAAATTAATACTGTATAAGCAATCACTAACATTATTTTGAAAGTTAACCATCTTTATATTGAATACATTACTAATAAAATTACAGGTGAGCTACCTAAAAAGCAATAAAGCAATAATTACATGAATAATGATCATGTATATTTAAAACAAAAAGCAAAACTCATCCTGAGGGACTTCCCTGGCGGTCCAGTGGTTAAGACTCTGTGCTTCCACTGCAGGGGGCACTGGTTTGATCCCTGGTCAGGGAACTAAGATCCTGCATGCGGCACAGCATGGCCAAAAAAAAAACCAAAAAAAACTCATCCTGATAAATCTCATCCTGATTCTGAAATTAGGTGGGAGATTAGTGATCTAGGAACAGAAACATATAGACAGACCTTATCACCCTCCAGAGGCTACTACCTATATATAGGTGTTCTAATCCCAAGTTTTTAAAGTTTATATGTATATATATATATTTTTTGAAAAGTATATTTTTAAAATAACTAAGGACAGAGAGATATAGAATGACACATCCCATCTATAATTAAGCTAAGGAGATGATTACTTGAGCTATTGATATTGCCCAAGAATGTTAAGTAAACAGGTTTACTCCATCTTTCCTAGAGGTTATAATGAATACATATACAATATATTCTTTAATTTGTTCTTTATAATAATTGTTCTTTAACGGTAATTACATTATTGTTTTTACCTTCTGAGCTACAGAACATCTGGTGAAGCAGATCAAGAAACCAGAAATGATAATGTACCTTCTAAGACGTTCTTTCAGAAGGATACCCCACTGAGTCATGTTATGCATTTGAGTTGGGAGCCATTCGATTTGTAGACTGTGTCATCTGGTTGTTCCTGCATGCATTATACCACATGAAGAGGGTCCCTGTCTATTTCTGACACGATAATATTAATCTTATTCTCCAAGTAAGCACCCAGCATATCTCGAAGATCAGAAAGAAAGCCTCGTTCAGTGTTGCTATGTTCACAGAGGATCACATTTATTCCTTGGGAAGCGGCATCCAGAACATCATGATGGGACATCTCACCTGCCAACAAAAGAAAGAACAAATACTTAAATATTAGACACAGAGTCTGTGGAATGCTGAACCGTAACAGCAGAAATACCAACTTTGCATTCTGTATGAAGCAAATGTAATACAGCAGAACTTTACATAGAAATCTAGAAAGTTATATGCATGTTTCTTACATGTCCTCCAATTTAAAAAGAGACACAGAATTCCAAATTCTTTCTCCTTGGCAGACCCAAGGCAAGTAACCAAATTCACACATCCAACAGTATCTGATACTGCCATAACTAGACCTGTAGGAACACCCATTCAAAATGTTTCCACAATAAAATAAATGACCATTGCTAAGTAAAATGGGGCTTTCAAAAAGTTTCTTTCTTATGTAACTATTAAATAGCAAATACCTCAAGAAAATCCTAGGCTTACCGCGATGTGAAGCCCACACACTGCAACAAAGAGTAGCCCCCGCTCACCGCAACTAGAGAAAGCCCGTGTGCAGCAACAAAGACCCAACGCAGCAATAACAAAATATAAAATGAATAAACAAATCTTTAAAAAAAAAAGAAAAGAAAATCCTAGGCTTACTTCCCAGAGACTCCTTTACACTTTGTGAGTACCAAAATTTTCAGCATCAACCGTAGTCTAATTCATAAGGATGAAATGAACTTAAGGTTATTTCTAAATTAAAAGCAAGGTATTTTCCTTTGACTTAGGCAAAACGCCTAGAAATTCTGAAGTTACTGGTGGAAGAGGATCTCATCTTTTGTGAAAAGATTTTGGGAAAACTCAAATGTTTTGAATTTTAAAAAATACCATTTATGAATCTGATGACTTCCAACTTAAGAGCAAAAATATATTATGCACAATTTGGCTTGTTCATAAAAAGCATAATTTTGAAATATACTTAAGAGACATAAAGGCATTTTAAAAAAAGGTTCTTAGAAAAAAAATCCCCCCTGCCCAAATCTTCAATTCCCCACACTCCCCCCTACCCAAATATGCATCATTTCATTATAAGGAATAGTTTTTATTCAGGCACCTTTTAAAATATCTTAATCTAAGTAACAGTAGAGAAAAAGTAAAAGGAGAAAAAGACACTGGGGTGGCTCAGTTAGAAGTCATGCTTTAGGAAAGACAATCTGGCTGCCTGGACTATTATAAATGCACTGGCTGGAGAAGGCATGGAAGTGGGAAAATCCATAAAGACCCTGCAATAACACCAGAAGACAAAGGAAAGAAAGCCTGGCTCAGGATGGCAGCTATGGGAAAGAAAAAGCAAATGAAAGACAATTTATATTTGCAAGGAGCAAGCTCGCCATCTGCTGGTCTTTCTAGGATATTACCCTTTATGACCTAACACGTCAAGCTCAAAGGAAGGGTGATGAAACTGGTCTTTTGGCTGGGGCTTCCCATCCCTGAAGTTATATTCAAAGTGATGCCTCACAGACCATAGACATCTTAAGTTAGCCAGATAAGAAGATATTTTCTGTTTCCCCAACTAACCAGATAGGAAGGACATTTTAACATTTTGGAACTGTGTGAATTTATCTTATGTACACATTCCTTTATAATAAAAAAACTAATTTAAAAAAAGTCACTATTTATGAAGAAACAGACACTCCAAACTGAGAGATATACAACAAAGCAAATGGCCTACACTCTTCAAAAATGTCAATGCTCTGAAGACAAAGTTTAGAACTATTCCAGAGGTAGTGTGTGATCGTGGATTGGATATCAACCTGAAATCATCACAACATGGTCATGTAAGAGAAAGTCCTTGTTCTTAGGAGATATAATGCTGAGGTATTTAGGGGTAAAAGGTCACCATATCTGCAATTTATTACAAAACAGTTTGGGAGGAAACATGTAAATATATAAATATACTTATGCATACACAAATATATACACACATATATTGTATGATATGTTACAGAGAGAGAGAGAGAGAAAATGTACAAATGTGGCAAAATACAACCATTAGTAATCTAGGTGAAGGGTATACAGGAGTTCATTGTACTATCCCTGTAACTTTTCTATAGGTCTAAAATTCCTTCAAAGTAAAATGTTAAAATTTTAAAATAGAAACACCATGTTGTAAGATATCAAATTGCCTATACACTGAAAGTTTATTTCAATGTGGTATAAATTTGAGAGCTTATAAAAATCTTACATCTTTAGAAGGATAGAAAAGAAAACAGATAATGGTCACATACATTTTTAGTTGGTTCAAAAAATACATCATGCTTGCTCAGATGCTGCACCTCTATACTTAGCAATGTGACAATGTTTCAAGTGCCGCAGCCTCTGTAAGGGGGTGTGCTAGACAATAAGGCATGGGTGTGGGTGGCAGGAGAGGCCTTAGTAATGGAGGGCCCCAGAGGTAGCCAAAGGAACGGGGTAGGCTTAAGACCCTTGAGTCTAGTCCTAGAAGTGGGAAAAGTAATCTTTAACCCCCAGCCTCCTAATCCTCAGGAGGCGCAGAGGTGGAAATACCGCTGGTAGCAGCAGTGTACAAAGTGCCTCCAACTCCTTGGAGGAATGATGGGCCAAGTTACCAGTTAGGTATTACCCACAAGGACAGAGTATAAAGCCTGGGAGCCAAACAATTAATGTCCAATAAGAAATGCATACTGTAGGTTAAGAACAAAGTGACAGGAATCGGGAGAGGAAGTCATGACCATCAGGGGCAGGAGCTGGACACTGTCAAGAAAAAGCTTCTCAGGGGAGGTATCTTTGAGCTTACCACTAGAAGTTTAAGAAAGTGGCAAAGAGAAGACATCTTAGCCAGGGAAAACAGCATGAGCAAAGGCTGCATGAAAGAGGATGAAACATTTAGGCTTCACCAGGACAGCTGAAGGAGATCACTGAAGGGTTTTTAGCCTGGATAATATTATACACCATCATATTTGTACTTTTGAAAGTTAGTTTTGGGGGAGTGTGTGGAAGATTAAGATTAGAGGCTTGATGAAGTACTTCAGGCAGAGGATGCCTGGATGGAGATACAGGGAAAAGTTCTAGAAAGATTTTGGAGTTATAACTGATAGAAACTGATGATTGTCTTTAGGGCTGAGTAAGAGGAACCATTTTCTACCTAAGACGACAAGATAAAAAGTGTCCCATTAATTTACAAATGAAATCTGAGAGAAATCATGTTTAGGAAGAAGTTAGGTTAAATAAATGCTGAACATCAGTTTTTTAGATAATCTAATTGTTTAATGATTTTTTTCCCCTCCACAAAGAATATGGTATGTTCCCAATTTTGGCATAGTCCCTATTTTCAGGTTCAAATAACAGATCCATCTATATGTCAGATGCTGTCCTAAAACCTGCTATTATTAGATCCATCTATATGTCAGATGCTGTCCTAAAACCTGCTATTATTAGATCCATCTGTATGTCAGATGCTGTCCTAAAACCTGCTATTATTAGATCCATCTATATGTCAGATGCTGTCCTAAAATATGCTGTTTTTTTAACTTGAAAGAAAATAAACCAAGGTAGGGAAGGGATGCACAAGAAAAGGGCAGAAAAAGATCCAAGGCTGTCCTACCTGTGAGGTAGAGGTCGGCCTCTGTTCCCTGAAGGACGCTGCTCCCAGAACCAGCGCACACGGCCACGACTTTGACTGGGGACTCTTCCAGATAAAGGAAACAAGAGGCCACTACTTTATAATTCCCCTTCATTTTAATATTATAATTTGTACTGAGAATCCTAAATGTAATGCAGATTTCACTCCTAGTCTCATCACCAGTACGTGAATTTTTCTTACCAAGTTTTAAAAAATAATAAAACACATCTTCACATAGGCAAACAGACTATTCCTTGGCATTGCAGAGCCGACCCAAGGCAGCATTATTATTCCTCTAGACGTATGTTGCTGCAGAAGCCCACATAAGGCACCCCTGAATAGTATCAACCACTATTAGCACTAGGCTTTGGGCTTTACTGCAATGCTGCTCAGTAAAGCAACCTCACCTGGGTCTCCAGGCAACAGTGAGAGGTAAGCAGGTAACTCTCTGTTCCCAGGTAAGGAAGCTAAGGAACTAAAAGGGCTAGAGGATGCTACGAATGGATTTGACACACATTTTTTTTAATATCGTATTTATCCTAAAAGAGCATCCTCTGAAGAGTGAAATACAGAATCTTTCAAGCCAAAATCCAATAAGTGTTTAGCACTTAGGTTTCTAGAATGGACACTTCATTAGTGGTATTTCAAAAGAGTGGCACTGGAGCTGGTCAGAAGTCCAATCCCATCTCTGCCACCGACCCTTTTTGGAAACGAACCCTCATGAGTTGTTTGATCCAGCTGTGGACTTTGGATAAGTTTCTCTCCAAACCTCAATTTTTTTCACCTATACAAGGGGAATAACGACACCTCCCAGACAGCTAACGACGGCTAGCGTTTACTGCACTTAATGTGTGCCAGTCACATGAATTATACCACCACCTCGATGAGTTAGGTTTTATTATTTCTGCAGTTTTGACAGATGAGGCTACCGGGACACAGGGGGTTAAATAGCCTGTCAAAGTCACGCAGCAGACAGGACAAATGTGAACCCAAGGCGTTCAGATTCCACACTCATAACACCTGCGCTCCACTCGCCGCCTTCACAGTGGGAACTCACACACTCAGGACACTAGGTACAGTGAGTGCTAGGCTCACTGCAGGGGTCCAACAAATGTTCTGTCCGTTCCTTTTGTTACCCAAAATACTGGGGAAAGCCAAGAGGAAAGGCAGTGGCTACAAAACTCAGAAACTGCACTGGATCACATCACTTAGCACTACCTCACTATAAAATATTGCCAGTATTGTAAAATTTAAGATTTGCATTGTAAGTGGAGCAATCACAATTTCCAGCTTTCTTCCTGGATATTGGTAGGATTGCACTTCATGCTCTCCCTGGGTTGAATAATTCCAGACAATGAGTTGAACAGAATATGTATTTCCAGACTGGAATGTTTAACTGATGGTTTGAGACCCTCCCTCTGCAACAGTGCCCAGTCTACAAGAAGCAAACTTCCCCTGCCGATTTGTGATGAATGTGGAGTGTGCCTGAGAAATAAATCTTGTTTAGGCCAATGAGATGTATACCACAGTATAACCTCAACCACCCTGACCAATAAAGTAAAGCAATCATCTCCTGTGAGCTGCTGACACGTTTCTATCATCTATATTGACACAGCCAAGAGTTTCAAGTTTTGCCCAACAGTATCAGTAAGCATACTGGACAAATAAAGGAGACATATTTACCTAAGGTCTTCCCTACTCCAAGAGCAAGGCGAACATGAGACAGTTTTAGGTGCCTTTTGATTTGCTCGATCATGGTTGCCAAGGAGACAGACTCATCCAGTGTGCATAACCGTCCCATCCCAGTATGTAGAAGCAGAGGCTGAAGAGAAACAGAAATTAGAAAAACTGTACATCATCAGTCCTAGAAAACAAATCCATAGAACAAACAGTAAATGCTGAGATCAATAAAACAAGCATACTATCAGCTTGCTATAAAACCAGCTCCAGGCTAAAATTTGGGGATGCAAACCTGACAGAAACATTCTCTGACTTCTAGGAGCTCAGTCTCCTGGGAAGGCAGATGTTTAAACAATGAAAATAAAAGTGTTTTTAAATACAAAGTAGGTATTGTCTTTTTATGGGAGCACAAAGGAATGACAAAATAAATGAGTTGAGACCAGGGGAGGTGGGTACTTGGACTAAGTGGAGTCAAACAAGGTTCTACAATGACTTGGGTCTCAAAGACAGACCAGAAAGGAGTTAAAAAAGGAGTGATGTCAAGTGCAGTGTGGTGGGTTAGGGACAGGGTGAGAAGTGGAGAGGCATTCTAAAGAGATCACGTACAAAGGTGCCAAGGTGGGAGAGACCGCACAGGACAGAGGGAAAAGCAGACAGTGTAGCTGGTATACAGAGCAAGGGATGCGGATGGAGAAGACGTGGAGACAGGGGTCCTTGCCAGTCATGAAGGGCTTCACACTCTAAGCTAAAAAGCCTGGTCTGTCTCCTGTAGACGCCCACTCAGGAGACTACTCATATCCCAAGTGAGAGAAGATGAGAGTTTCAAATACTGTGGTGGCGAAGCAAACGGAGAGGAGAAACATTTTGTAGATTTAGGGACAGAATCAGCAGGGCTTGGATTTACAGGGGCAAGGGAGAGTTGTGCAAACCGCAAATAAGATAGATGATGACGCCACCAATAAAACAGAAAAAAGTGGTATTTAAAGGCGTGGTATGGGGATAAGGTCAATACGTGTATATATTGGATTTTAAATACTTGTAAGAGTCATAAGTGGAAAATGTTCAGAAAGTGGCTGGAAATATAGGTTCTTTTAAAATTTTTTATCTTTTACCTTAAGAAAGCATTCTGAGACAGGAAGTAAAGACATAGGAATCATCATACAAATGGCTGTCAAGTTAAAGGAATGAATAAAACGGTCCAGGCAGAGGGTGTAAGATAAGAGACTGAACCTGTAACTGAGTCTCTAATCCTGAAGAAGCACCACTATGGCCTAAATGTTTCTGTCCTCCTCAAATTCATAGGTTGAAATCCTAACCTACGGATTAGGAGGTGTAGCCTTTGGGAGGTACTTAAGTCATGAGGCTGGAACCCACACGAATGGGATTAGTGCTGTAGAAAAGAGGCTCCAGAGAGATCCTTAGTCCCCTCCACCACGTGAGGACACAGAGAGAAGGCGCCATCTTTGAACCACAAAGTGAACTCCCAACAGACACCACTCGGAATCTACCATGATCTTGGACTTCCCAGCCTCCAAAACTGTGAGAAATAACTTTCTGTTGCTTATAAGCTATCCAGTCTGTGGTACTCTGTTATAGCAGTCCAAACATGTTACAGTAGCCCGAATGGACTAAGACAAGTTCCAACATTTTCTTATTCCTGAAACGTCTCCCGTTTTAAATACACTTTCCAGGGCATGACATGCCTTCAATCACCACTTTGTATCTAACAATTTACATATGAGTTTGTCAAACAAAAATGCACAGTAACATATTTTTTATTACCTTCTCCAGTGACAGAATTTCAGTCTTCTGATAATATTGTCTGTTCTGGGAAAGAAAAGCCACCACCTCCATCAAAGCTTGCTGAGTACAATTCAGACTGAGCCGTGTTTGCTCTTCATCATCAGTCCTAGAAAAAAAGTCACTTCCTGGTTTAGGATAAATATAAACAATGTATTTAAAAGAATCCACAGTTTACAATCTCCTATAATAGGAGATTAGATTTATATGGAATTTAGGATTTAATTCCAAGCCAAACTATTTTCTAGAATAGTGTTTCTCAAACTTTCACATGCATCAAAATCATCTCGTGGCCTTATTAAAACAGACTGCTGGGCCCTACCCCCCGAGTTTCTAATTCAGTAGGTCTGAGTGGGGGCTATGAACTGATCTTTCTAACAAGTTCCAGGTGACGCTGATGTGGCTGGTCCAGGGACCTCACTTTGAAACCCCTGTTCTAGAACAGTTCTCAGTCCTGGTTGTGCATCAGAAATCTCCTGCTGGCTTCTTAAAATAACAGTTGCTGGACCCTTCTATAGATCCAGTGAAACAGAACATCTATGAATGGGGCTGGGGCAAACTGAATTTTTTTAAAGCCCTAGAAAAGTTAGTTTTCAAACATCACTGAATACAAGAATCTCCTGGACAGATTCTCAGGCAAACCCCATTCTAATTACACAGATCTAGGATAAAGCCAAAAATCTGCATTTTTCATAAGCACCCGTTAGCAATGATTCAGAGGTCCCTGAATCACCCTTTAAAAAGCAAGGCCCTTAAAAAATAAATAAATAAATAAAATTAAATTTAAATAAAGCAATGCCCTTGGGAATTCCCTGGTGGTTCTGTGGTTAGGACTCGGTGCTTTCACTGCCGAGGTCCGGGTTCAACCCCTTCAATTCCTGGATCCCTGGTTGGGGAACTAAGATCCTGCAAGCCTTGGGGCGCAGCCCAAAAAAAAAAAAAAAAAAAACCAATGCCCCAGAGCTTCTCCAATAAAACTAGCATCAAGAAAGTTTTGTATTTAACCATAAACTCTAAATATAATCATAGAATTCTAGAACTAAGACACCTTACAAGATAATATGGAAGTGTAGTTTCAACACTGGAACCATCTGCAGAGATTTGAAAAGAAAAAGCAAAAACAATGCCTGGCCCCCAATCTAATGGTAAATCCCAGATATTACCTGTAATATGGAGAAACTGGAACCAAACTAAATGTGCATCAGTTTTTTATAAAGTCCATCAGTGAGGAAGAGGAATACTTCAAGACATTACAGTACATTCATAATAAACACTGCGTAGCAATTAAAAAGAGAGACGTACATGGAAAGATTTCTAAGACATCTTAAGTTAAAAAGGCAAATACAGCATACCATTTAATTAAGAAAGCAATGAATAAGACAAAACTACACATTTCTTTATGTCCCTATACGTGTTTGGAAAGATACCCACTTCTCTGAAAACAAAGGAAAAGACAACTTGAGTTGAATATACTGGAATTGAGTAGAGGGGACAAGGAGAACTTTTGTATTGCTTAAATTTTTCATGCTTTATTTGTATAATTTTAATTTCAGTATTTAGACAGTATTTCAGTATGGTAAAAGACACCATGACTGGAACCTATGCAAAATCTTATAAACAATTTTTCTTAAGATTCTTGGAATTCCCCAATATTATTAGAGGACATTTACTATGATTTTACTATAATGTATCTACACTTAAAAACCACTTATCAAAGAGTCACTTTTTGGTGTAGCCTGATATAGATTTCCATTTTAGCTTTGTGCAGTGGAAGTATCGTAGCCAATGGGGTTTACCCAAGGTGCGATTATTGCAATAGATTTCCATTTTATAAAAAAGTCATTATATCTTTTTTTTTTTTTTAACAATTATTAAGTCCTAGCTTTGTATAACTTGTCTTTTACGATGTTTTAGTAGGTATTAGGGTAAATCAGCCCCCAAAAAAATCTCTAATGAAGCAACATTTTTTTAAAAATTAATTTATTTATTTTTGGCTGCACTGGGTCTTTGTTGCTGTGCAGCAACCGGGGGCTACTCTTCGTTACGGTATGCAGACTTCTCATTGCAGTGGCTTCTCTTGCTGCGGAGCACGGGCTCTAGGCGCGCAGGCTACAGTAGTTGTGGCACGTGGGCTCAGTAGTTGTGGCATGCAGGCTCAGTAGTTGTGGCGCACGGGCTTAGTTGCTACACGGCATGTGGGATCTTCCCGGACCAGGGCTCGAACCCGTGTCCCCTGCATTGGCAGGCGGATTCTTTTTTTTTTTTTTTTTTTTTTAATTTTTATTTATTTATTTATTTATTTATTTATTTATTTATTTATTTATTTATTTTTGGCTGTGTTGGGTCTTCGGTTCGTGCGAGGGCTTTCTCCAGTTGCGGCAAGCGGGGGCCACTCTTCATCGCGGTGCGGGGACCGCTCTTCATCGCGGTGCGGGGACCGCTCTTCATCGCGGTGCGGGGACCGCTCTTCATCGCGGTGCGGGGACCGCTCTTCATCGCGGTGCGCGGGCCTTTCTCTATCGCGGCCCCTCCCGTTGCGGGGCACAGGCTCCAGACGCGCAGGCTCAGCAATTGTGGCTCACGGGCCCAGCTGCTCCGTGGCATGTGGGATCTTCCCAGACCAGGGCACGAACCCGTGTCCCCTGCATTAGCAGGCAGACTCTCAACCACTGCGCCACCAGGGAAGCCCGGCAGGCGGATTCTTAACCCCTGCACCACCAGGGACGTCCCTGAAGCAACATTTTGGTATCTCAGCCCTAATTAAATAAATGATTGACCTTCCAAGAGACACTTTAATGTATTTTTCTTTTCAAGTTTTGGGAATCATCATTTGCTGGGAACTGATAAAAGTAAACCTATGGGGACTTCCCTGGTGGTGCAGTGGTTAAGAATCTGCCTGCTAATGCAGGGGACACGGGTTCAAGCCCTGGTCCGGGAAGATCCCACATGCTGCGGAGCAACTAAGCCCATGCGCCACAACTACTGAGCCTGCACTCTAGAGCCCACGAGCCACAACTACTGAGCCCACGTGCCACAACTAATGAAGTCCGCGTGCCTAGAGTCTGTGCTCTGCAACAAGAGAAGCCACGGCAATGAGAAGCCCGCACACCACAAGGAAGAGCAGCCCCCGCTCGCCCCAACTAGAGAAAGCCTGCATGCAATGAAGACCCAAAGCAGCCAAAAAAAATAAAATTAATTAATTAATTAACTTTAAAGAAAAAAAAAGTAAACCTATGTTATCAGCATATAACTCGGATATATCTGTATACCCTAAGGTAAAAATAACTTTCAACATTGCCAGGAAGATTAGAAATACTGTAGGATGTGTGGTATAGTCCCTCCCACATAGAAAATAGTCAATAAGTGTTACTTATCATTTTTATTGCTTTGAAAAGATCCCATGGTTCTCCTTAGGGACCTGCAGGCAAATGAGAAGTATGCTGCTTTGTAAACCCACCCTAGGAAAGTGATTTGCTGCAAACTTAAATAACAGAGTTACAGAATTTGTAAGAAAGATTCTTACAAATTAATATACACAAAAAGAGGAAAAGATACTGTACCTAGCAGAAAAAGAAGTGACAGATACACCTGCAATTCCTTTCACTGCAGAAATGACTTTGTCCAGGTCTTGGGTGTGGGTGACATTGAATTCTACTCTGTGTGTTCCCTCCGTGGGGTAGTCAGGAGCTCTGGAAGCATGGATGGGCCTGGAGGTGCAAACTCCTAGAAAAAAAAATTGTCAGAAATTGGAGTTTTTGTGGGTTTATTAAAAAATTAGAAAGATAAACTACTATGGGCAAAACTCCTAAGAAATGAGTATTTTTGAAAAGATTCATCCTCAGATGCTTACATAATATACATACACATACATATCCCTTATATATACATCCAACAATCCCTGTAATTTAGGGATTTAGTACAGACATACAGAATCAAATTTATTTTCAGATTTTCCATAAGACTCTTAAATATCACAAAAAGTTGGACAAGACTGACTCATGAATTTTTACATAACATATAGAATTGTGACTGCCTAAATTTACTCATGTAAACTATGATTCAAGTCGCAAATGCTCATAATTTACTTGACCACATTAATCCAGATTATATCATCACAGAAGCTTCAGCCCAAAATGAGTAAACTAAAAAGACTTACTAAAAGCTGAAACACATATGCTGAATTCCCTCATTGTGCTGGGCATAAGGACTAATTCAATAAAACTCTATTTGATTGACATATGAAGTATACTTTGGAGAGGCTTGAGCTTTCAGTTCAGTTTAACAAGCGTTTCTGGAGTGCCTGAGTGCCAGGCACTGTACCACATGAGTAAGGAATCACAAAGCTCCATCAAAAATGAAGATTTCCTATGCTGTCCTTATTCACTAAGGATAAAAATTTCATTTTTCAAATGCAATTTAATTGCCACATTTCAGTAAGATTATTTTAAAATATATTATATAAAAACAGAATAATGGTCCCCATCCCTAAAACAGTTAAAACACTACTGGAAAGACATTCTAAAATTTCAAAGCACTGGTAGGGAAAATCCTGAATATGAAAGAACAAGAGGCTTCTCACCAAGCCCTTTAGCCAGCCAGTTGTTGACTCCCTGGGGAGCAGCATCATAGGCTGTGTGAGGAGAGTAGATCCCGACTCTGTTCTCCAGCGCCCGGATCACCAGGCGCTCTTTCCAGGTTTTCCAGGTGATGCGCTTCATAGGGCGGAAAATGGGCGGATGGTAGGAGAGAATGAGATCCGCCTTCTTCTGCAGCGCCTCCTCCATCACTTCTTCTGTCAAATCATTGGTTAGGAAGAGCGTGTTTACAGTGTGCGGTGGGCTTGGTTCCACCAGCAATCCAACATTGTCCCAACTCTCAGCAAATGAGAGGGATGCAAAGTCATTCAAGGAGGAAAGGAGAGCCTGTAGATCCATGAAGGAACGGGAAGAACCGCGGATCAGGGAATGGACTAGACGGACTGCCGTGGGGACCAGGCGTACACGAGATGACAACATGCATAAGTCAGGTAAAACTGAGTATCTGAAGTCAAAACACAGAAAATGGACCTTTGAGACAGCAAAGCATGTGGGCAAAAGAGCTGTAGTCCTACGTGCCTGGCTTCAAATACTGGCTCTGCCACTTACCGGCACGTGGTATCACAGGTAAGTCATTTAACCTCTCTGAGCCTGTTTTCTCATCTACAAAATGGAGACACTATAACTTACCTCACAGGCCGTCTGGAGGAGTAAATGGATTAATATGTTTAAGTCACCTTGCACAAGCCTGGTGCACAACACACAATTATGTTCCTTCCCTCCTCCCTGCCCCCTCCCACACACCCTTGTTCTTGTTCTCCCCACCCGTGCTTCAACCACCCTTCTCCATTTCTCTAAATATTACCCTTCCTTCCAAGACCCTTTCGACTTCCTAAATAAAGCTTTTCTTGACAAACTTTCCCTTTCAGTGTCTTCCCTCTCCCTGTTCCACCTGCTTTTGCACTAGTTATTCTCATAATATTATATTCCTGTTTGTCTCCCCCAGTACGCTAAAGCTACTGGAGGACAGAAACTACCTTTTCTATATCTCAGCATCACCAACATAGGCCAGCACTAAATGCTTACTATACAGACTGACACAGTCCCCCTTCCCCCATCATAGCAGAATTTGGAGTTAGGGTGGTACATACTGACATTAAAAAGTGCTTTATCGGGCTTCCCTGGTGGCGCAGTGGTTGAGAGTCTGCCTGCCAATGCAGGGGACACGGGTTCGAGCCCTGGTCTGAGAAGATCCCACATGCCGCGGAGCAACTAGGCCCGTGAGCCACAACTACTGAGCCTGCGCGTCTGAAGCCTGTGCTCTGCAACAAGAGAGGCCACGATAGTGAGAGGCCCGCGCACCGCGATGAAGAGTGGCCCCCGCTTGCCGCAACTGGAGAAAGCCCTCACACAGAAACGAAAAAACCCAACACAGTCAAATAAATAAATAAATAAATAATTTTTTAAAAAGTGCTTTATCAAAAGAGTAACAATAACATATTTTAAAAGTTAATTGTTTTGTATGGACACCAAGGGGGGAAAGTGGCGGGGTGTGGGTGGTGGTGGGATGAACTGGGAGATTGGGATTGACATGTATACACTAATATGTATAAAGAACCTGCTGTATAAAAAATAAATAAAATAAAATTCAAAAAAAAAATTAGTTAAAAAAAAAAATAGTTAAGTGTTTTATCAGCAGCCAGAACCATGGGATGCACAGGTGAGTCACTCTGTGAATGGGTAGGGTCAAGGCAGGAAAGGGCAGGAGCTGCTGTCCCCGAGCCAACAGCTACCTGCCACACAAAGGCCAGAATCAAGAGGTGGGAGAGGTGAAGATGTAGGGACCCACACAGTCTGTAAGCCTTGTAGACATCTATATCCAACACAAAAGATAACACTGTCAGCTCCATTCTTAAATTTAGTTATCTATGAACACTTTTGTTTTTGAAGAAAAGCATTTCATGGTATGCAAAATAATTAACAAGAAAGCATAGTTAATTGTAAATTTAATGAAATACTCAATTTCAAAAGCAAATTTTTTTCAGTATTTGTACGCAGAAATATTTAATATTGGGACTTCCCTGGTGGCACAGTGGTTAAGAATCAGCCTGCCAATGCAGGGGACACGGGTTCGAGCCCTGGTCCGGGAAGATCCCACCTGCCGTGAAGCAACTAAGCCCATGCGCCACAACTACTGCGCCTGCGCTCTAGAGCCCGTGAGCCGCAACCACTGAAGTCCACGCGCCTAGAGCCTGTGCTCCGCAACAAGAGAAGCCACCGCAATGAGAAGTCTGCACACCGCAACTAAGAGTAGCCCCCGCTCACCGCAACTAGAGAAAGCCCGCGTGCAGCAACGAAGACCCAACGCCGCCAAAAATAAAATAAAATAATAAAAAAAGAAATATTTAATATTTAATGCACTTATTCAATATACGGTTTGGAGTGAGGTGGAACCACTCGAACCTGGGGTCTTGGAAGATCTTCTAAGGGTCCTTATACCACTTCCACTCTCCAGATTCCACGTCCTGATACTACTCCACTCTCCAGACTCTTCTAAATCTGGCAAGCCCTAAAGGGAAGCTCTAGTGGGCCACCACGCCGGTTCTGTCACCTACTGTTACATTTGAAGTAGCCCTTGTAAGTAACAAAACACTCCCCATTTCCTACGAAGCTGAGTAGCTTGAAGTCACAATTAAAGAGAATGAGAATGGGAGGTGGCAGAGCATGGTGGGAAGAGCACCGACTCTAAAACCAGACTGACTCCCAAAGCCACAGCTGTCTCAGAGGACTCTGCCTCTGTGGTTTCCACCTCTTAAGTATGCAAATAATAGTGCCCAGCTCCCAGCGTGGTTGCAAGGTTTAACCGTGAAGCTGGGAACAATGCCTGGCCTAGAGTCTGCATTGTTTGTTATTAAGATTCATTAGCAAGATCCACTTTACAGCCTGCAAACTACGCCCTCTTGTTTCAGTCCCACTTCAGGCCTTTTCTAGGACAATGAAGAGCGCAGGTGGCACGGCCGATAAGTCCGTGAGTTAAGTCCCCGGCCCCTCTAGAGCGCTATGCTCTCCCGCGGCAAGCCGGTTTTCTGCGCCTATCTCCTCCCCTGCCACCTTTCGCTGCAGCAGGATCCTAAACCACGGCCCGCCGCCAAAGCCTCAGCTACCCACGCTGGAATTTAACCCGCCCAAGACTCACCAGCCCCGAGAACTCCGCGAGCACTACTTCCGGTCCTGCGCGGAACTTCCTGGCTTCGTGAAAGTGGGCGGGGTGGGGGAGCCGGCAGCCGGAGGTGGTCCTGCCGATTTTGCGTCTGAGCCCAAGGCACTTCTAGAGGTTGACCAGAGTTACGCTTCTTGTCCTAGTGTAATTATTTA